>NC_143251.1:121137500-121762500 GCF_984573655.1 Nuphar pumila | reverse complement strand
TCAACTTGCAGGGAAAGGGGAGCCCTCCTTACCAACTAGCCTCAGACCATTTGGCTCAACATACCATAGTTTTACCTTGCAGGAAAGTGAGCCCATTAAGTTATCCGGTTCTCTCGGTGAGGGTTTTCCTTAGTCATAAAAAAAATAGTTAATGCCAAAAAAACACAGGGTTTTAATTCAGAGCAAAAGCATGTGTACTAAGTTCACCATGCGAACCATCTCTAACCGTAGATAAAGAAAATGATGGCCCAGGCTCATCCTTGAAAAATGCAACTAGCAAAATCTGTTAACGTTCTATTTATGATGTCTTTTCAATGTGTTCTTCCACACAACAACATTTTCCCCTTCGTATCTTTATTTAAACGTGTTCAAAATCAGTATGGTTGGTAGAATGGCCAACAATTATTAAATAAGAAAATACACGCAAGGAATAACACTATTTTTAAAAAGAAAATAGTTGTCTTCATGTTGTTAAAGCTAGAGAGAGGAACCTGCTGTCTTCCTCTATACGTGAAGACGACTCCCACACAACATGCAATGTAGAATAAGTCCGGTCATGAAATGAAGAGCCAGCATTCCTATCTACAATTTCTTGGATTATTGAAGTTCCTAGTAGTACCTGGAAAACCCTATGCAGATCTCGTTATTTCCCGATATTCAAGTTCCGGATTTTTTACCATTCAGTCTGGTACTAAGAAATTCAAAGATCTAGGACTTTTTTTTATCATTTTTGGTCACACTAAACAATGCTTCCCAATTCCATAAGATACAATAATACCAATCTTGCAAAGCGTAAGAATGCAAATAGTAATTTCTGTTTACCACCTAATGAACGTCCCCAATATTTTTTGAACAACAATAAAAAAAAATTGAATAACAAGCACAAGGATGAGGGTCAATAGCAGCAATTTTTTTCGCCGCTATTGCCATATTTATCATCAGGTCTATAACAACGACAAAAAATGATCATCAATTTTTGGTATTAGTTGAGTAATAATGATGATATTTATAGGTCATCGTTAATGCGTGACCCAACACCAACGAAGAATCTCACTGGAACTGGGAACAACAATAGTGGCGACCCACCCTATAACAACGATAATTTTATGTCATTGTTATAGCCTGTAATGGAAAGAATTAACTCATCATTATAGTCGATAATGGTAAAAAGTAAGACACCATTTTAAGCTATAAAAGAGATAATTAAGTCACTTTTATAGGTTCAAATAGCAACATAGAGTTAAAGCAGATAACGACGACACAAGAATGTTGTTGTTATAGGCCTTAAACGTACAAAAAAATTTATATTAGTTTTACTTTTTTTTTACATTACATTAAACAAAATGACAAATACAATTCAAATATATACTTCAAACATTCTCAAACAGGCATTCATTCAAATATAAACATACACTTCAAACATCAATTCAAATATAATCACACTAGTGTTTATACATCCTAAAACATATATTTAAATATAATCATACACTAGTATTTATACCACTACAAGAAAAATGTTAATTAGCGACAAAAGGTTGTGACAAAAATAATCCATCGTAAATTTACGACGGATTAGCTAGAGAAAACTATTCGTCGCTAAAATTTAGATTATTTACGAAATTAGCGACGAAAAAACTTTTGTTGCTAATTAGCGACGAAAAAATTTCGTCGCAACTTAGCAATGGATCAGTGGCAGAAATTTTTTGTCGCTACTCCAACACCAAGTAGTGCCAGAGTAGCGACGGAATTATTTCGTCGCTAATTTCCCCCGTAAAACCCTAATGTGAGCCCCTTTAATTCTTTCCCTTTCTGTTTCATCCCTCACCCGCCGCCCGTCGACCTCCCCCTTCGACTCAGTCCCCTTCTCACCTCCGCTCCCCTTTGTCTCGCTCTCATCATTTTTTTCGACCGGCGAGCCCCGTCCGGCAACCCCCTTCCGATCTCACCCCTTCGGGGTTTCCTGAAATGGCTCCACCCCCCCCCCCACCCCCCCCCGAGCTTTCAAGTAGTCGTAGGAGGGGACCCAGGTTGCAACCTCCTCTCTCATTCCCCTCTCCCGTTCTCTCTCTCGTTGTTCCCCCTTTGCGATTTTCAACGAGCCGACGACCCCAGCCTGCTCTCCCCGCGCTGACCCTGCCCGCGATGATCGTCGGTGCCTCCCGCAGGTAACCCTCCCCCTTTCTCCCTTGTTGTTTCTCCTTGAAATCAGAGTCGTCGGAGGTCTAGCAGAGAGCTGCCAACCTTTGTCGAAGCCTCCCCCTTCCCCCTATGGTTGTCGGAGGACCAGCAGAGGCCCGACAGCCTCTATCAAGCCCTTTCCATCCCTCTGTAGTCGACGGGGGTTGGCAAAGGCCCTGGTCGCCTCTGCCAGACCCTCTCCTTGCCCTTGATCTCTTCGACAGTTCGCCCCCTGTCCTCGTTATGATCGGCAGGGGGAGAAGCCCCTTGCCCTTTTGTTTTTCCTAGCAGAGGGTGGCTCCGCCCCCCTATCCTCAATAATTTTGACATGGGGCGAAGCCCCTACCCCTTGTATGTTTTCCCGACAGGGGGCGAAACCCCCCTGCCTCATGATTGATTCCCAGCAGGGGGATCGACCCCTACCTCTTGATGCTTCCCTTCAAGGGGTCCCACCCCTGCCTCCTGTGAATGCTTTGACAAGGGGGGTCGCTCCCTGCCTTGACCTTACTGCCGGCAGGGGCAGCGCCTCTGCCTGTCTCGCTTTCAACAAAGGGTTGCATCTCCCTGTCTGGGCTCATTTTTGACAGGGGGCATCACCCCCCTTGTCATCGAGTAATAAACTTTATTTTAACACAGTGTCTCCTGCAAATTCCGTAACAGATCTCGCTTGTGCCCCGCGACCCGAGCCCCGCATCGCCTACACACGTAAGCGCTCACAGCGACGCAACCTCTCGAGGTAGGGTCCAGTCGCACAAGGACTTTGGACGAATTAAATAAAGAAAATATAGATAAATTACTTATTTCTGCATTTGCTTTATGGTAACTTTTGCATGCACAGTTCCTTAATTGTCATTATTTTGCTTCGTGCAGTTCTTTTGGTTGTAGTCATAATTTATGGACTCAATTAGGTCTGATATCATGTACCAAGTATAAAATTCATCTGGATGTGGTACTTATAACTAAATGTACATGAATCTGTTACTCGAAAAAAAATGCAAAGGAAAAAGCAATGCAAATTGAGTAAATACCTGTGGTGAGTAAGTGATGCAAGCGCATCACAAGTTATTTAATTTACTCGATGCAACACTTTTTTGTTCACATACTCACTTAATTGTGGATATCTAGGACTGCTTTGATGGAGTTTGTAGATCATGATAAGCATGATTTTAATGTACGAAAATAGAAGTGTTCTTATTTTTGGAGTTTGGATTTCATGCTAGTCATGGTAGTAGTTAGCGGGATATTGGAGTGTGTTTGCTGCAAGTACATGTTTGACATTGTTTTGATATGAATGATTTGAATGTATTGCAATGTTTGAAGTGACTGTATCTATGCTTGCATGAAGTTATTTTTAATTTGATTATGCCTTCGATGTGAAATAGTATCATAAAAACATGCTTCAAATGAATGTATCGTGTTATGAATGAGTTTGCACATGAAAATGAATGATAAGTTATCAATGCTTCAAATGAATGGTTTTGCACATGAAAATATTAAGTTATCAATACATGCATCATAGTTCTTGTGATTGAATAATATCATATATATATATACGTGTGTGATATATATATATATCAAATCAATACATTCACCATGAATGCATAATAAATTAGATATTTTCTTTATCATAGCATTCGTATGATTCTCTTTTAACTGGTTAGGATAATATATGTAACATCATAAGACATTGATGTGATATGAATGATTTGAATGTATTATCATGTTTGATGTGACTGTATCCATGCTTGCATGAAGTTATTTTCGATTTGATTATGTATCCATGGAATTGCATATCATGTAATTGATCCAAATAACATTTTTATTTGTTAGAATATGGTTCATGAAGGTAACAGTGGTCAAGCACTTAGTGGTCGAGGACCAAGTGGAGGCTGTGGGACATCATTAGGTAGATGTCTTTGTGTTATATTTAAATATAGGCATTCATTATATTTTTGTTTATATGTTGATATAAAAATTGTTACTTGTTAATCATCTTTATAGGATTCTAGCTCAGTGATAGCCAGTCTCAGCCTTTGTCTTCACGTAATGCTTTGATAGGTATATCATTTAAATAATTATATACTTGATTAGTTTAAATATGCATTGTGTGAATTTCTAACTCATTGTTATGTATGTGATGTTTCGCTTACACATGACCCACCTACATCAGCTACTCATACACATTACGAAACAATGTCAAATGGAGGGTCTTCTGAGTCTGACACATAATGATTCATTCAAATAGTGTATATCGATAGTCGACTGTAAGTATTTCATTGTCACTTGTCAAATACTTATCTTATAAATAGTGTATATCAACAGTCGATTGTTAATGCGTATCAATTTATGTGCAGCACGAGGTTTGACCCATAAGAAGTAATACGAGAAATTAGAAAGTAACTAGTTTAGCATCTTCCAGGACCGGTCGCTCAATGAAAAGAGTACCCGAAGGAGGTGTTGGACAAATTATTGTCTTCATTCATGGTATGCAATCGTTTATCATAACTAATGTATTTCATATTAATTTTTTTGTTATAGTCATGTGTGCTAACTTTATGAAAGTATTTGTAGGCTTCGCATCACTTCATGACTGCGAACAAGGAGAAGGACGCGAGGGTATTATGGCAGAAGGTGACTGCCAATCGATTTGCCGACATGCTGCACAATATGAAGACTGCAACAATAAAAGCAGCTGGTGGGATAGATGATCCACTGTAGTGGAAGGGCCATGACTCTTCTACTATCAAGAGAGATTATTGGGAGAGAATGTGTGACAAGTGGGCGAGCAATGAATTTCAAAATCGCTCAGCAAAGACTGCACAAAACCGAGCGAAGATGCCCGATTTCTATCTAGACATAGATGGATTTAAGACTTTTGAGATCCACCAGAAGAAAATGGTAACTCGTCAATATATATTGTCAAATTTATAAGTATTGTTGCATATTTTTAAATTGATTTTTTTATCATTTAACCTCGCAGAAAGCAGAAAGCAGAAAAAGGAGGCATTGTGCCTTACAAGGATGTGTTTGTTGAAACACATAAACGTAAGAGCACTGGAGAGTTTGTATCAGAGAAGACGAGAGCGACAACAATATGTATTTATTGTATTAATAAACATTATAATAGACAAGTTACCATGAATATTGTAATTCTTAATTATTAATCTATACTATAGTCATTACTTTGTAGGAGTCATACAAGCAGCAAATGATAGAGTGATATAGCAATGACTCCACTCAGCATCCGCCTTTTGATCCTGCAACATGGGTGACTACAACCGGTGAACTAAAAAAGAATCGTGTGTTGGGTTTAGAAGTAACATGAACACCACATCGGTTGTTGCCTTCTACAGCCAGAGCTCTCAGAGTTCTCCCGCCAGCATCAACTCCCACCATCCGATTGACTCTGCTATGTCTTGGGATGATGTCTGTCAGCGTTTTGAAGACAAAATGAGTGACTTTTTATATGAAGTCATTCCCAACCTTGTCCATAATGAGTTGTGCAACTTTTTTCAGAACAGGAGAACTTTGTCTGTATTCAACATGAGCTCTGGTGCCTGTCAGGTATAAAGATTCATGTAATTTATTTTATGTCGTTAGATTTCAAGCTAGTACATGCATGATTGAATACATATATGCATGATTGAATCACTATAAATTTTTTTGACACATTTAGAACACATATATGCATGATTGAATCACTATACAATTTTTATGACACCCTTATAACATATATACACATGATTGAATCACTATAAAAGTTTTTTGACAACCTTACAACACATATAAGCATGATTTTATCACTATAAATCTTTTTGACTGCCTTATAACACATATATGCATGATTGAATCACTATGAAAGTTTTTTGACAATCTTAGAATACATACAAGCATTCTTTCATCACTATGACAACCTTGGAACACATATGAGCATGATATTAACATATATGAAACTTTTTTGGCTGCCTTATAACACATATATGCATGATTGAATCAATATGAAAGTTTTTTATTGCCTCAGAACACATATATGCATGATTGAATCAATATAATTTTTTTTCGACAACCTTAGAACACATATAAGCATGATTTCATCACTATGAAAGTTTTTTTACAACCTTAGAACACATATATGCATGATTATGATACATAACACATTTATTTGACAACCTTATAAACCATATATGCATGCGTGAATCACTGTGACATTTTTTTACAACCTTAGAACACATATCTGCATGATTGAATTACTATAATTTTTTTTTGTCAGTCTTAGAACACATATATGAATTTTGTTAATGCCCTTTACTTTATTGCTAGTCTATGTGTTATTCAGTCATTTACTTTGATTGCATTAGATTAGGTGCAATGCATATAATTTATTTCATTATATTTTGTTTATCAATACTAACATTTCAGTTCTCTTGTAGGATGCTGGAGATGATCAGCATAGAGGAGCTGATGGAGGCATTGATGGATGGGCAGATCGAGAAAAAAAAGAGGATGATGCCCCGAATCTTGGCGAGGATTAGCTTCATGTGTTTAATTTATTTCACGTATTTGTAACTAATTAGAACTTGGCAAGGACTGTACTGGGTAGTTAAATTTGTTTCACTTATAACTTGTGTTAAATTTGTTTCACTTGCGTTGTATATGTATTTTGTTTTTTATACACGGGTTATATAAATTGTATAATGAGAAATTTCCTTGATATTCATATTTCAAAAAATAATAATTTTTTTCTAAAATTTGTGACGGATTAGCGACGGATATTATCCGTCGCTAATTTAAATCAGCCGATATTTTGTGACAGAATTTAATCCGTCGTTAATCCCTCGCTAAATTGGCGATGGACATTAGCGACAGATACGTATTCATCATTAAATTTTAGCGACGGATTAAATTCTACCGCAAAACCAATTCAGTCCTTATTTAGCGACGAATTAGCAATGGACATGATCTGACACTAATCCATTACTAATTAGCAACATAATAGCGACAGATTAGTTCTGTCGCTATTTAGCGACCAGGATTATATGATGGACCCTTTTCGTCGCTAAACACGTTAGCGACAGATTAGCGATAGAAAGGGTCTGTCACTAATTCACATTTTTCTTGTAGTGTACATCATAAAACATATATTCAAATATAAACATATACTTTTCCAACCTTCTCAAACATTCATCCTCTCCAACCCCCTCAAACATACATCCATTCAAATATAAACATAGACTTCAAACATAAATTCAAATATAAACATGCAATAAACATATATTCAAATATAAACATACACTTCTCCAACCTCCTCAAATATTCAACTTCTTAAATATAAATATACACTTCAAAAAATAAATATACATCCTCTTTAACCCCTCCTCAAACCTAAAGCAAACACACTTCAAGAATGAGTACAATCTAACAATTCAAAAAAAATTATAAAAAGAAATAATTATGACAATGTTAATGATGATGATAGTAATATGAGAATTCAGTTTAATAACTTACAAATATTTTAATCACATTACGATTGAAGGCACAATAATGCTTTCACTTTTTTTTGCACTTTCATGAAAATCTGAAAAAATATAAAGATAACATTAACAAAACATATTTTCACATTCAAGAGGATATAAACTTCAATTCAATAAATATATATTAGTTTATATATATTTAAAAATAGTTTATATATATAAATTCAATTTCGCAGTAACTAAAACATCTCATTATGGTAAAAATTATTACAGGTCAAACATAAAAAGAAGATATAAACAAACATGTGTCCTTAGAACATAATAAGACATAAAAAACTACGAATTGTTCATCCAATAAATAGACATTTGGTGGTCTTATCTATGAAAAAATGAGAGAGATCTAGGATGGGGGTTCTATCTAAGAGAATCTATAAATGCTTGCATCCGCTCTCTGAGATTCTTAGTTTCTTCTCTCTCTTGCTCCTGGTCTTCTCTCTCACTCTAGTTGTTGAAGGAGTCGCTCTCGTTCTTCTCTCTTTTTTTCTTTGAACTCAATATATCCTTTATTTTTCTCTTAATTGTTGGAGCTCCTACTGCATCGTCTCCAGCTAAAAAGATAGCTCTGAAATATGGGTTTTGCTTTTGATGGAATGTCAAATGCACTCATCCCTCTCTCATGTCTCGACCGTTTCTCGAAGACTTTGGCAAAGACGTCTCGCTGCGATATTGAGAGACGTCCTTGTGAAGAACATGTTTCATCACTTTTAATCTCCACATAGTGAAGCTTATATATATATATATATAGGTTAAGTTGGACCACACATTAGGTTTAGAATGCTTAGTTAGATCCAAACAGTTGTAGGTCACATCACCATGTCATAATAAGATTTGCACTACTACTGGTAAATTATGAATGTTAGGGTTTATTTGGATGCAAATCCAAAAATTAAATTTTTTGTACTGTATTTGTTTTTTTTTTAGATGGTGATAGATGGATGGCTTACTACTCTTGAAGATGAAGATCATCGAAAAATGATCTAAAATATCATGTACTTTAGCATACAAAATTGTAAATAGAACATGGTAAACATACTTTAAAAGTTAGTTTTTTGCTTTGGATATTAAATATACATAAATCAAGTGCATGTATTATAAGTTATGGTGGCTCATAGCTGCAAGTTTATAATAAAAGCACCTTAATCCAATGCATGATCCTTAGCAAACAAACCATGTTGAATGAATCTATGCAGTCAAATTGAGTTGTTATAACTTGCACACTATTTTTCACATTATTTTTATTTTTTTATAATTTTGTAAATCTAACCATATATAGATGATTTGCATTTTTTTTTAGTACAAAACATACATTCAATCGTGTTTTTGCAACATGTAAGTTGGTTTTCCAAGATCAATGGCCTACGTGTATCAAAACTTTATGATTCGAAAAAGCATATTTTCACATCAAAGAAAGATGAATCAAAATATGATCCCTAGAAAACAAACTATGATGAAGACATCTATGAGGTCAGATTGAATGGATACAACCTGTACCTATAATTTTTCAGCTAGATTCTACATACAGTGGATACAACTAGATTGTGCATAGAGTGGACATTTTTGGGATGGATCTAGTAGTGTTGTATGTGTGTTGAGCTTATGGTCAGGGTCATCCAAGTGCACGCCTAAATGCTTACTAATATGAACCCCTCTACTTCTTCAACTTTGTATTTTCATATAGAACTCGAGCATGACACTAATATCCCAAATCTGCTGTCATTTAATAAATTGCAATTTTGTTTTCTTCGGTCAATTTGAACCAGAAGATTGCAAAATCTTGTTTGATAGAATTTGTCAATGGATCTAGTACCCTTGTTTTGAATGCTTTGCTTGTATTTTGACTGCATATGCCATCTAACTAGCAAGCTCATCTATCATTACTTTAAAAAGGTTGCGCTTTCAATGTCTAGCTTATATAGTTTTCTTCCCAACTTATTTTAAGGTTATATGATTGAATATAAGGCATGGTAATCTTTTAAGAGATTTTGCACTGCAACTTCTCAATACCTTAACAACTTCCTTTTTTCTATTTTAGGTTGAACAAGGAAACCCACATGCCCTGCTGCAAGATGAGTGCTCCAAATTTTATTCTTTTGCTAAAGCTTCTATTGTGTGATTGGTTGTCATGTTTGTTAAGTTTTTCGCTTGTATGCTTTTACATAACAAATATTCTACTGCTTTATTGAGTTCGTCTAAAATATTTTCATTTAGCATTCATTTTTAGAAGGATACTTATCTTTCTGAAGATTTCTATTATTTAATGGTACTGAATTTTTTCGTGTGAATTCTTTTTTGGATAGACAAGCTGATGTGTAAAAAGTATTTGCTACAAAAGTTTGTATACAAACCCCTCTAAATTACCATGTCAGAGATCGTTTGATCTAATCAGATCTCATAGATGGATTCAAAATGTCCAAAATAGTAGGGGTCGGCTTTTTAATAATGTTTTTCAATGAAAAAACATAATTTTATGACCTAAGAAACTACTACACATTATAGGCAATTGATTTTTGAAACCATATGGAAACTTGCCTACATGTCATAATCATGTAATCTAAGAGTTGATTCTCATTTAGAAAAACATGTACATTATATATATAAGGTTAGTTTTATGAAAAACAACCAATAAATAAAGACATTTGTTCCTATAAAAGACTCAGGCAAATATGACCTATATATATATATATATGTCGAACCACCTGACCGGCTGCAATTTCCTTTTGAAAACATCTATGTCGAAAAAAACCTCTCTCTTTCCTCTCACATCGATCGAACGAAGACAAAGACCTTGTTCTCAACCGAGAAGCCAAAACCCATCTCCATTCTTCTCACACCTCCCTAAACCCCTCTCAACGCTATCGAAACCACTCACCCATTTTGAATTTTCTTAGAAGGTAGGCCTTCCTTCTTTTTGTTTCTTCAGTAAAGAAGAAAGAGAAGAAAAGGAAGAGAGAGAGAGAGAGAGCTTGCAACCGAAGGAGGAGAGGAGGTGCTTCCATCTGTCGGAGAAGAGGAGAGCTCAGGGTAGGCATCGAGAAAGAGTAGCAGAAGAAGATCGGAGAAGAGGGAGGCATCAGGGTCGGAGAGAGAGAGAGAGAGAGAGAGAGAGAGAGAGAGAGAGAGAGAGAGAGAGTTTAAAAGATCCCATCAGCCCTTAATTATGAACTCTATAACGACGACATTTATATCACCGTTATAGAGTAATCTATAATGGCGACATAAATGTCGCTATTATAGACTCTATAAGTATACTCTATAACAATAATACTAGGGTGTCATTGTTAATGATCTATATCAGGTATATCGTTAACGGCGATGTGCAAGGTCACTGTTCCAGAGTAAATCCTATAATGAAAATATTTATATATCACCGTTATTGATCTTTAATGGCGAGATTATCGGCCATTAGATATTGTCATCAAAGTATTTTAATGACAATATTTAACGGCCATATAATATCGTCATTAAAGACATATCTTTAACGGTGATATATTTATGTCGCCGCTAGTACCTAGCAAATAGCAGGAAACAAAAACTTTGTTATTGCAGCACTCACTAGCGGCGACTTTTGTTGTCAATGTTGCCGCTATTGACCCTAATCCTTATAATGAAGTGTGACTAATAATCAAGTAATGAGATTGTCTAGATTGGCAGTTGGGGATCATTTTAAAATTCCTCTTACGCCACCTGATGAGCACCATGGTTAGTCCCAATCCATCAATTTTTCAAGGTCAAATTGGAAATTTACAAAACGCAAGTGACAATTATTTCCATTTTTTCAAGGTTTTTTCCACTAAAATATATTTTGATTGAACCATTTTTTTCTTGATCTCCTAGAATTTGACCAATTATGTTTTTTTACATTATTTATCTCAAAAAAGACTGTATGCGTGTGCTTGACTTTTTGGTGCAATATGCTGAGTATTTTAAAGTTGTAGAGGGAAGGTTCATTAAGTCAGGCTTACTTGGTCTCACAAGCCATAAAATATTCTTTGCTTGTGAAAGGCTTGCATGTTACCTTCAATATTATATGAATGTAATGCTTTCTATTATGTATGCACTACTCAAGAGAGAGAGAGAGAGAGATATGGCCATATCCTAAAGTGTGAAACTTAGGTTTTTTAATTACCTGCATAATTAATACCTTGTTCACAATTAACCAAGGCATAATCTTGCATCACACACGATCAATACATATATAATACAGATGAATACAAAGAAGTACATGTACAGATAACTATAAATGATTAAAGGCTCACGGAGTCAATAGAGGCTTTATTGGTTGACCTTTTGAGGTATATTTGGCATCACATGATGTGGGATAATTATCATGAAAATAATATGTAATATCAGTACATAATGGCCCACAAGGGCTCCACGTACCTGGCTAGGTGGGTCGACTTAAGGCATTCAAGTTAAAGGATGTTACTATTTCGATGTTTGGGGTGCATGTCTTCTGCTTTAAAATCAAAGTGACAGACTCCCTGATTGGTGGAGGAGGAGCGGCCGTTAACAGATTGAGAATGGGCCATACGATAGGGCATCAATTTCTCCAGAGTCCCGGCACCTGAATGTGTGTTTCCCCTCGTTAAATATCAACAATATCAGTAGGCAGTGTTGTTGATGCAGAACTAAGGCTTATGCAGAGAATGTCTACATGATTATTATTAATAGTGTAGTGAGAAAGAAAATGCTCGAGGGTCCTATTTAAGATATGTGGCGCCTCCCACCGAACCTAACAGGAACCGAACTGCACATGACTTGAAATGAATACTTTTCTGGTCAAGGGATCATAGCAGACATATCCCTTATATTGGCTTCCACAGCCAAGAAACAGGGTAGCATGTACACCCAAATGTGTGAAGAAATGAATAATAGGGCACCCGATTAAATAATATTTCATATGGGGGTTTAAACTTACAGATTTTCTGATGGCATTCTGTTAATTAAATGAACTGCAGTGTGAGCACTTGTAAATTGGAAATCCAAGTTACTTCTCAACAGTCTGCTGAAAATTTTTAAAGCAATCTAATGCATCTGATTTTTGAGGCAATAAGAATATACAAGAGGACCGAGAGAACTCATCAACAACTAAAAAATAATATTGACTCCCTTCTCTAGAAAGAATAGGTCCTGGTCCCTACAGATCAGCATGGACAATTTTTAAGGGAGAGCAAGTTTCTGTCAAAGACCTATTGAACGGGAGTTTATGACATTTCCCTAACAAACAACTAGAACATTTAAGCATATTAGAGTCACCATTCACGTTAATAAAATTATGTATGTGCAGAAAATTTAAAACTTTTTGATGTGGAAGCGCCAACACGCCTGTCATTCCTTCATCGTCATATGCTTACTGAGAAACTTAGCTGGAACTTTATTCGAACTGATCGTGCCTTGATCCTTACTCTCCCTTCTTGAAGTGAACGAGTACAGCCCATCATGCATCAGTCCTTGATGTAACACTTGACCTGTCTGCTGATCCTTCATAATAAAACCAGATTTAGTAAAGACGAAGGCACAGTCATTATCTTTGGTGAACTTTCCTACATAAATAAGATTGTGCGCTGTGCTCGGAGCTTGTAAAATAAATTTATTTCTGTTGGAGGATAGATATAGAGTACCAGTGTTTGATATCGGGAGCCAGGCACCATTTCCAACCATTACCGTTTCAGGTCCTCCATATTCAGTTCTTTGAGACATATTCTGATCATCGGACGTGATGTCATGGGTTGCGCCAGAATTAGCATACCATGTCTGATATTGGATTGGGAAGAAACAACTAGTGTCATAGCATTGGCGTGTAATGTGGTTTCGGTGACCACAATGTTGACACAGAACTCCTCCATAGAACCTGTTATTCTGTTGGTTCTGAACCGATTGTTCTCTGGAGATCGACCACCACTTTGATTATTATAAAAGCCTTTTCCTTTTTTTATGATCTTTTCCTTTTTGAGAGAAGAAGGCTACACTATTGGATTCATTAGAGGAACGAGATCTTATTGGTTTCAGGCTTCTCTTGGTTCATCGCATATCAAATAAATCATAGAAAGACGGCAGAGTTTTATTGGCAGTAATAGTTGTGATGAAGCTTTTTTATTCTGACGAAAGACCATTGATGACATATTGAACCAGTTCTTTGTCCTCAACCGGTTCATTCACAGCAGCAAGAGAGTCGGCCAAAAAACTTACTTTGTTTAGGTAGGAAACCATATCATCTCCACCCTTTTTGACATCTCGGAGTTGATCTTTTAATTGAATTATGTGGAGGCTAGAGTGAGAGGTGAAGGATTTCTCTAACGCTAACCACACATCCAAGGCGGTTGGCATTCAAATAATCTGTCCTAAGACAGACTCACTGACGGTTGCCTTTATCCAACTTAAGGCAAGTTGGTCGGATCTACGCCAAGTCAAAAACTCAGGATTAAAGCTTTGAGCAGTTTCATCCAGGTACTTCAAAGGAGCCAAGCAGGACCCATCAACATATTTTATTAGATCACAAAAGATAATTATTTTTATCTAATTTGATAGAAGCAAGTCTCACAAAGGCATTCTATTGGGTTACCTGCCCCTCCTGGGATAGCTGAGACTGATGAAGACGAGAGGGTATTGTGTGTTCTCCCCCGAAGACAAATTCGTGTGTTCGGGGGTGCACGGAGGAATATCTTGGGACCCGCGATAATTCATATGCCAATGTTACCCATGATGATTTTATAATAAAATAACATTCTGGGGATAACTATAAATTGATCGACTGGTTCGATCATTGGTGGGCATCGTAGGGGGATTTGTCGGCCATCTCTTTTTACAGTCTTCTCTTCTTCTTCATTTTTGTTAGGTAGTATGAAAAAAAGCAATGATGCACAAACATTCCAACAAATGTCATTAAGGTGCCGTGAGTACCTTTCCATGTCATCATGCTATTGTTGAAGAACGTATGTCATTGTGAGTACCATTAAGGTGTTGTTTTGTTATTGCAGGTGGATGTTGGTTTTTCGATAGTTGAAAAATTAAAGATATTTGTAAGACGCTAGGACTTGTTGACAAGAATGTTTGGTTACAGATGCGAGGAAGGGCCTCTATCCCATCCAGTATCGTCCATTCACTCAGTATATGTAATATCACGCAAATCGCAGTCGTAGTAACATACTATCGATTTGTCTGCGATTTGCGAGATATTGTTTTGTTTGTTAATATCGATTTGTAAGCTATTATGCTGAATTGTCGTGTCGATTTATAATATATTATGTGATATGTATATCGATTTGTAAGATATTATGGATTTTCTAGTGTCGATTTGTAAGATATTTATAGTATGATTTTAAAACGTGTGCGTGCAGAATTTATATTATTGCGCGCTTGCGGTGAAAATTTGTGTATTCAAATCGCTGCTCATTTAGCGATTTCTATTAAAATCGCTTCACAGCATCATAGATATAATTAAATCGTTGTCACGTAAATCGCTATCGTCAACACACATATACGATAAATCATTTCTTTTATTAGCATGGTAAATAACAACTCAATGCATAGTATAAGCAAACAACAAATCATTGTTGATTTTATATTATGATTCATTTAATCGTTTCTTTGATTTGCTTAACTAATCAGTATCCGTTGTTATATGCATCTTGAATAAATCATAGTAAACATATGTGTTGGCTAATGCTAATTGATATCTTGCTTATGACAGTGGTGAGCTTATCATCTGGTTGCAGTGAAGATGATGTATCTCAATCATTAGAAAGTTATGGAGAAGTGAACATCTGTAATAATGACACACCTGAAGAAGTGAACATGTGCACTAATAATGCACATGATAAAAAGGGTGCAGACATTGGATTCACTCTTGACTTGAATGGTCCAACAGAAGAAATGCAATTCGATAATGAGGTAGATGATCATGATAGTACACTTGACTCTGTTTTCGTAGAAAGAATGGAGTTTAATAATGAGAAAGATGCATATAAATTTTATAATGATTATGCCTTAAAACTTGGCTTCAGTGTTAAAAGGTATTCTTGGTCAAAAAATGCATAAGGTGTCATCGTGAGAAAGATATATGTTTATTCTAAGAAAGGTTAGAAAAAATCAAGTGGAAATCCAACAAAGAGCAAGCCAGATTCAAGATCTGGTTGTCCAGCAAGAATGGTGTTAAGAAGACTTCAGAATGGGAAATATGTAGTTTGTACTTTAATCAATGATCATAACCATGAATTAGCAACTTCATTTATGACTCCTATGTTAAGGTCACATCGTAAAGTAACTCAAGTGCATGCAACAATTGTTGAAATAGTTGATAGCGTCGGTATTGTACCAATGAAAATATATAATTTATGCGCGCACATAGATGGTAGTCACGAGAATGTGTCATTCACACCTATGGATCTAAGAAACCACTTGAGAAGGAAGAAGACAAATACCATGAAGAATGGAGAAATATGTTCTTTGGTTGATTACTTACAGAAAAAATCAAATAATAACCCTGGTTTCTTTAGTGCAATACAACTGGATGAAGATGGATATGTTGTGAATATGTTTTTGGCAGATTCAAAGTCAAGAGTAGATTATGAATGCTTCAATGATATGCTTGTTTTTTATATGACAGTGAAGATTAATACTGAACAATGGCCATTTGCGTAATTTGTCGGACTGAACCATCACTCACAGAGTTGCATATTAGGCGCCGCTTTTTGTATGACCAGACCAAGAAAACCTTTGAGTGGTTGTTTAGAGTATTTACACAGGCAATGAATGGAAAGCACCCTAAAGTTGTACTTACAGATAGTGATCACGCAATTGCGGCTGCAATATCTCATGTATGACCAGATGCACATCATCGCCTATGTTTGTGGCATATCTTTCAAAATGCAGCAAAGAACATATGACACATATTTAATCAGAAGACAGAGTTTGATAAAAAGTTTACAAGGTGTGTACTTGAGAGCGTAGATGATGTCACCTTTATGTCTGATTAGGAGGAAATGATTCAAATGTATGACCTTGAAGAATGTGTGATTACAAAATTTATATGCAGACAAAGAGAAGTGAGCAATGGCATATGAAAGACAATACTTTTGTGCAGGTATGATAAGCACACAAAGAGCTAAATTTATGCATGTCACACTAAAGAAAACCTAGTATTCATGTTTAACAATGTTTCGCTTTATGGAATAATATGAATTATTTGTAAACGGTCTTAGACATAATGAGCTTGAACAAGATATGAAAGGCTTCAACACACGACCTGTAACTTTGGGCATAAAAATATTAATGTGATCTGCAAATCTATATACACTAACTGTATTTGAATGAATTAAGAAGGAGGTTATGCAGGTCATTAATTATAGCATAGAAGGACGCATGCAAACCGAGAATATGCACAAATACCATATTGTATGGGAGGGCGAAGAGCATCCAAAAAGACAAGAAGTACATGTTACGTACGTATAATATTAACAACATAATAATTGAATGTACGTGCAAAATGTATGAATTCAAAGGTATTTTATGTCGTCATGCATTAAAGGCACTTAATGAAGAAAAAATAAAAGAAATACCTGAGTTATATTTAATGCAAAGATGGACGAGACAAAGACAAGCAAAGATTGAACTGCTAGATACAGATAATGTTAGTCCATCTAGTGTTGATGAGAAGTGTCACATAGCCTTCGGTTACCAACAACTATGTAAGTCACTTATGCTTGCATATTTGGCATTGAAAAGTGAAGAAGCCTATGTATGCAATAGAAAAGTGTCAAGGGAGTAACTTGAAAATGTGTAGTTAATTCACCATCAGTCTGTTGTTGCTCATGAAGACCAGTCTAAGAAAATGAGAGCGAACAATGAAGGTGAAAATCATGCTTTCCCTGACCCGCATGAGAAGTTGCATCGAAGCGTAAATATCATCTTCAACAAGTCAGGAGTCAATATTGTAGATTATGATGAAAAAAATCACCTATCGAAGGGTATCAAAAGGAAACCTGCCTCTGATCGTAGTCGTCGGACGACAAAGGGTGCACTAGAATTGATTGGCAAGAAAAGGTCTATGAAACAACCAACCCCTAAGTAAATGCAATCAAGCCCTTTGCATGAACAAGTGTGTAATACATTATATTGTTTTCCATGTAAATTGCATTGCGTGCAAATTATCAATATCTAACTTGTGTAATTTGCAACATACAGCAATACCCTACAGACGTGCAGTACAATGTTGGAACCTTCAATCCCACTGACCAGTTTAAGTAGAGCGATGACATCAGTTTTATAAGTTTTTTGGTATGTAATCAATATTGGGAGGATGTTTGCATTTCTGGTTAAACTTAATATAGTGTCTTATATTGTTCTGTTTCATGACAGACTTAGTTTAATTCAAAAGTGAGCAATGAAACACATGAATCACGTGTAAATTTTTCGGCTACATAGTTGTATTTGATTGTATTAACATGATTGATCGTTGTAATATGTATCCTTCACATGTATAAATCATTGTCTCATCTAGCCTACAAAGCTACAATTTTGATACCATTGATAAATATCATTGGTAAATCATTGTTGTTCAGTGCTTATACCATTAGTAAAAATCGTTGTCTCATGTACAAATCATTGTAGATACAGAACACTTTTTTCCTTTTAGTGCAATTTTTATTTATGAATGTTAAACGTGTGATGACGATTTGTACAAGGGGTGCTAACTAATATAGCATTTACCGACTTTCTCATTTGGTAAATCACTAGTATTAAATTGTTATCACTGACACGTTAGTGGTTGTACATATATTATTGTTGAATTATTGTGCAAAAAGTTGTTTTGTAAATAAACTATATCAAAAGTAAAAATCGTTGTCACATCTAGCATTCACATATACAAATTGGTGTACTTATAATGTATCTGAATCGTTGTGCAAAAAGTTGTTTTATAAATAAACTATATTAAAAGTAAAAATCATTGTCTCATCTAACCTTCACATATACAATTTGTTTTACATATATTATAATTGAATCGTTGCGCAAAAAATTGTTCTTTGAATAAACTGTATTAAAAGTAAAAAACGTTGTCTCATCTAGACTTCACAAATATAAATCGTTGTACATATACTATAGTTGAATCATTGCGTAAAAAGTTGTTTTATAAATAAACTGTATTAAAAGTAAAAATCGTTATCTCATCTAGCCTTCACATATACAAATATTTGTACATATATTGTATTTGAATTGTTGTGTAAAAAGTTATTATGTAAATAAAATGTATTAAAAGTAAAAAAAATTGTCTCATCTAGCCTTCACATGTATAAATTGTTTTACATAACTGTAATTGAATCATTGCACAAAAAGTTATTCTTTGAATAAACTATATTAAAATTAAAAATCATTATCTCATTTAGCTTTCACATATACAAATCGTTGTACATATACTGTATTTGAATCGTTATACCATATAGTGTCCCATAGCGATTTACACAATGACGTCTATATCGGAGACAATGATTTGCCTTTGCCACAAATAATAGTCTAACTTATTGACGTGTTTAGTAAAAGCGATTTATCATGTAGCCCATCGATGTGATTTACAAACACATCAATTTACATAGTGTCATATGTTAAAGGATGAAAAAAATAGATCTTTTCATTCTAGAAGTATATATAAGCATTCCTCTTGATATCAACATTTATCAGTATTTATCAACATTCCTCTTGAAATCGGGGTAATTGTTGAATTTTTATTTCAACCTAGAGAGATTTACATAATTTGTTTACGCAGTCTTACAAAATTTGTATAGAGTCTTACAAAATTTGTATGCAAAGTCTACAAAATATGTTACAAATCTTTGTACATCATATTACTTATAGGGGACTCGCGTCTTTTGTTGCCTTCTAGGTATTCTTGTCGTCTAAGTTTTCTTTCTCTCCTGCAATTAGAAACTCCATCAAGTTTTTGAGAAATCCTGGTATATCATCCTGCAACAAAAAGGTAATGTGAGACCAATGTAAAAATTGAGTCCTCAATAATATAGGATAATAAAACATGTTTAAGTTTAGAGCATACATCATCAAAATCAGGTTCTTGTCCATTGTATATTGCTTTAATATACTTCGTTACAAATATGCCACAATTGACACCATTATTTTGTAAAGGAGCATCGAGTGTGTAGTGAAACCTCAACTTACCAATGTCAACACCCAAGACATCTTTGAAGAATTTCACCTATAGTTAATGCAGAAGCGTGTAAATTCTGGGCCACCCTACAAGATACAATATACTTATAGACACAAACTTACTAAATATATAATGTCACGTTCTATACCAGTGTAAAAGTCCAATGAGTTATAACACCATAGTTGTTTTCATAAATCCGTCATGTATAAGACCCAATGCTCAGACGATCGCCACAATATAAGAATAAATATCCGCAAATCAATAATAAAATATCTTACAAATCAATATAGAAATTCCTATTGATAGCTTAGAAATCGATATTAAGAATCAACATACAAATCAATATTAAGAATCAAAACAATATCTTAAATCGATAGTAGAAATTATGTTAAGATTGTTATGCCTCACAAACCTTGGATAACAGGTTTCTTCACTTACCTTTTCACTTGACCAAAAGTTTTTGCATTGATCATTATTACCCCAGCATTGTAGTCTATCTTGAAATCTAGTGGCGTATGGCAGTCGTCGGACGAAACTCTGTTAAATAAAACAGTGATAATAGTAAGATTAAAACACAAAGCAACAAGAGTAAATAAAAAAATAAAATAAACATATAAGAGAACTGATATACTATGAAATAAGGGTTGATGACGCGTCTAGTATTGGTTGTTGTGTTGCTTTGAATATACAAGACAAAATCGTATATAGTCTGTTTGGAACAAATATGCACATGTTAATATACATACCCATGGCATATGTAAATGTATAACAAATAGTAGTTTTATACGTACAAAATTACTGAGTGTTTTCTTCTGTAAATTCATCTCGCAGCCGGTTGATGTTTTCTTGGAGCTCTTTGTTGAGTTTTTGGGCACCTTTTTTTGTTGATGTTTCACTAACATTAGCAGAATATTCAATAAACGATCTGTCACATTATATTGCAATTTCTTTCTACAGTACACAAAATAAACTGAATATACGACATAAAGGAGATAAACAAATTGTCATGAGATTTATAAAATATACCACTGATTCATCGTCACTGGTCGTGTATCTGTCGTTGTCTCCTTCCTTGACATCGATACCCCTTTGCAATAAAGCAGGTTATATGTTCTACCCTTGAACACGTCGTTTATAAAAGAAACGTTGGTTCATCTGTTCTTTACTCACGAAGCAAAGCGAAGCAACACCCTCTTGAACTTGTGCAATATGTCACTCATTTATAAATAAAATGTCATTTCATATCTCGCTCATTTTTAAAAATCGCACGCAAAGCATATAATAAATAAATAAATTACATTGCGCATAAATTAAAAAACATCGTTTCATTTGCAAATCGCTATAGAAAATAGAATATCGAGATAAGATCATTATAATACAAATCGTTTCATGGCCAAACCATTGGTCATGATGTATTGTAACTAAATATTCATATTTTTGTAAATGAATATGGTTGTAAATCACATCGATTTGTATTTATGAAGTTATCGTGACAACAATATGTCTTTATTTGTCTTTGTAAATAATATCAATATGTAATATCGCTATTTACTTATATCGATTTGCAACTGTTACTAAAATACTATTTTTGTATAATACTTAAATCGGTATCAAGTTGTAAATCGATTTGTATTTATGAAGTTAACTCAATTTGTATAATTGAATTTACTTCGATTTTTACTTTTCTAAGTCTAAACATCGTGTTGATTTGTTTATTGTTTTTCTTTTTCGCCTTTTATGAATCAGACAATGTGTAAATAGCGATAGGACATATCGTTCACATAGACAAAGCTCGTAAAAGCAAATCGCGATAGGATAAATCATTTTCGCTTTATATACGTGGTTGTACAAATATCACGATAGGTCAAACAAATTTGGTGTGATGGGATGCATTCGATTGAGAGGATGAGTTTGGGTGGGAGAGTGATTGGATTGGGTTAGTTGTGAGACCCATTTAGCTCTCATCAAATCCAAACCCAATCAAAACTATTATATATATAGATACACATTTACATATATATATTTTAATTAAATTTATTTGGGTCTCAAATGAATTCAAATTCTATTTATTTAAGTAGGATCCATTTAGAATTTAGATAGATCAAAAACTTATTATATTCTACTGAAATTCATTTGAATATCAAACTAATCTAAATTTATATTTTTTTAAGTAGGATTCATTTGGGTTAAGTGGATACAAACAAATTTCACAGTACACTAAAAAGATTCATTTAGATCATACGTGAATCCAAATCTTGTTTTCTTAAGTAGGATTTATTTGTGTCTCCAATTGAATTCAGATCCAAACAAATTCATTTTACCTTCATGAGATCCCTTTAGGTCTCAAACAGATCCAAACGCCTTGTTTACTTATTGGAATTCAATTGGATCTCCAAATGGAAACACATCGTTATTTACATAATGGGATCTAATTGAGTCTTCATATAGATTCGATATCTTATTTTCTTAGTAGGATCCAATTTGGTCTCTAAATGGATCTAAAATACTTTTTATATTAGAGGATATCTATTTGGGTCTTAAATGGATCCAAATCTCTTATAGTTCATATCCAAACCTTGATATGAGTCTAAACTCTTTTCATATCAATTTGGGTCGACCCAAATACTTTGCCTAGAGATCTGCTATAAAGTCATCGAGTAACATGCCAACTTTTGCTTTTAGATCTAGGTAACATGCATTGATCCAAGCTAGTTGTGAGATATAGATGTTGTAACAGATATCGTGATTTACGCAATGACGTCTATGTCCATCACAACGATTTTTCTTTGTTACTAAAATATTGTTATAGTATAAAACTTAAATTGATGTGGTTGTAAGTCGATTTGTGTTTATCAAGTTACCTTGATTTGTACTTTACCAATAAACATCGTGTCAATTTGTTTTTTCTTTTTCTTTTTTGCCTCTTATCAATCATTGTATAAATCGCGATAGGACAAATCATTTTTGACTTGCAAATAGTTTAAAGTCATTAAGTAACATGCCAACTTGTGCTTTCATATCTAGGTAGCTTGTATTCATCCAAGCTAGTTATGAGATATAGATGTTGCAACAAATATCGCTATTTACGCAATGGCGTCTATTCCCGCCATAACTATTTGACTTTGTTACTAAAATATTATTATAGTATAAAACTTAAATCAATGTGGTTGTAAGTCGATTTGTATTTATCAAGTTACCTCAATTTGTACTTTACCAAAAACATTGTGTCGATTTGTTTTTTCTTTCTCTTTTTTGCCTTTTATCAGTCATTTACAACCACAAACATTTTATAGATACATCATGACCAATGGTTTGACTTAGATACAATACATGACCATCATCATCGAAGTTTACACAGAATATGTCATCATCATCATTATTGAAGAAAACATAGATGTTTTCAGCCTCGAAGTATATATCAGCATTCCACCTGACATGCCATTTAGAATGGATCCAATGGTCAAGCACATGTCAGCATTTATTAGCATCATGACCAAGGCAACAAAGAGGTACCAAATGTGGCGTATTTATTATGAAGTATATCAAAATAGATGGAACGGATCTATCATCAGTTATCAGCATCACCTTCCCATCTATCTTGCACAAGTAGACAGAACAAAGAAGAACAAAAAGAAAAAGATGAAGAAAAAAAGAACAAAATAAGAAGAAAAACAAAGAAGAATGAGGAGAAGAAGAGGTACACATGCGTAAAACCCTAATCTATATAAAACCCTAATATAGATCTGTGTAAAACCCTATTCTATGTAAAACCCTACCCGACCCGACCTGACCCGATCTGTTATTCAAGTCTAAAACCCTAATCTATTTAACCTCTCTTCCTCTTTTCTGCGGCAACGCAACTTCTTCTTCTTCTTATTTTTTTTCTCTGCCTTCTTCTTCTTCTTCTTCTTCTCCATAATCTATCATTCACATAGACAAAGCTCGTAAACGCAAATCACGATAGGACAAATCATTTTTGCTTTATGTCCATGTTGTACAAATTGTGATAGAACACTTCCTCTATAAAAAATTAATTGCGATCTCTTATAGAAAGAATTATATAATTATAGAATGTTACGTTACAACAAAGAATTATAATTGGTTGCAAGCCAATCAGTATCAAGCAAATCGCGATAGCACGTAGCCTTCATACGTACAAATCGTTTCAGCTTTTTATCAATCATTGTGTAAATCACGATAGGAAGATAGATCGTAAAAGCAAATCATAATTTCTACAATACACAACACTAAACACTTCTTTAATTTTTATTTATGAAGGCTGAACATTACAATGATTTATTCAGGGTACTTGTGTGTTATACTTATAATTATAGAGTATCACGTTACAAAAAAGAATTATAGAATTACAACAAAGAATTATAGAATTACAACAAATAATTATCGGGATACAAAAATCACATAACGTTTATTCAGTGGCACTTGATGACTCAGATAGAAATAGACATACAAATCTTCTCTTTCTTTTCCGTGGTGTACTTTCTTTTGTCCGTAGCCTCTTGGTTCCCTCGATCTTATTAAAACTACTGGTGATCATCTCCACCAGTGTACCATATTGTGACCGCATTTGTCTTCCCAAATTTTGCACTTGCTTCCATAACTCCTTATTCTCCCTCTCCAACATCTCTAACCTTGTTGTGGAGACTACCTTCTTCTTTATGAGATGTGTTGTCTCTTTATCGTATACTGCAACTGAGAGAATCGTAGTCACAGTCGGAGGGACACGATGAACGTTATTTCTATGCAGAGAGATGACATGTTGGGGGACATGAGGGACCTTACTTCCACGTTGCTTCTTCTCAATCTCCAGATTTTGATGCATGGGTTCCTAATTTTTTGAAATAGTTAGGGTCATATTGTTGTTCTTCATAATCATATACTATGGCACAAACACCTCCTTTGTTTCAACTATCCAATTGTTTCTTGAAGGGTTTATGTCAATTCATGTTTCTGGCTCCACCACTACTCATCTTCCTTGTCACTACCACAGGCTGCTTTGGGGTCGACTGTCCCAAGCCAACTTGTAGGAGAACTCGACTACCATGCTGCAACTCGGCTTCAGATTTGCTAAACAGCCAAATATCGCAGTCAGACAGTCTTGTAGCCTCAACAACAACCACTTGGCTCTCGTGCTCTCTATCTCCATACGGTCTCTACACAACATGTACATTGAAGATTGTGGTTTAGGTATAGACATAATTATTTATGCTAATGAATGCTAAATATTAAAATGATTTATAATAACGAGTGCTAAATATATTACAATGATTGTTACTAATGAGTGCTTTGTATTAAAATGATTTACACTAATGAATGCTAAATATTACAATGATTTACAATAATGAATGTTAAATGTTAAAGCGATAATGCTTTGTACTAACAAAGACAAAATCCTGCAACAATCATTACTTAATAATGTTAAACATTACAACAATTTATACTAAAGAATGCTAAATGCTAATGTGATAACGATTTGTACTAACGAAGACAAAATTCTATAGCGATGATTACTTAATAATGCTAAACATTACAATGATTTACACTAATGAAAGTTAAATGCTAAAGCGATCACGATTTGTACTAAGGAATATAAAATCCTGCAATGATCATTACTTAAGAATGTTAAACATTACAACTATTTATACTAATGAATGCTAATGCGATAACGATTTGTACTAAAAAAAATAAAATCATGCAACGATGATTACTTAAGAATGCTAAACATTACAATGATTTACACTAATGAAAGTTAAATGCTAAAACGATCACGATTTGTACTAAGAATACAAAATCTTGCAACGATCATTACTTAAGAATGTTAAACATTAGAACAATTTATACTAATGAATGTTAAATGCTAATGTGATAACGATTTGTACTAACGAAGACAAAATCCTGATGCAATGATTACTTAAGAATGTTAAACATTTCAACGATTTATACTAATGAATGATAAATGTTAAAATGATTGTAAACAATTTTAAACCATTTACCTCATTTAATTGCAGACCATCTAAAATGAACTTAGCATTATCTTCCTTGACATTTATTGTAGCCCACTGGTCGATCTTGGAAAAACCACAAATCGCAGGGCCACAGTGAGGACGCAAGGCAATAATACACTCCCACGTCTACGTCTATAAAAATAATATATTAGTAAGACTATAACCTCCAATGATCTTACTCTATAACTAGTAAATATGTAATAAACAATTACCTGGACAAATGGCCAAAACCCTCCAACAGTTTTTGTATCCTTACTCGCACAATAAAGTTGACTGTACAAGTGTGCGTGCATATCAGTACTTCATGCATAGTTGTCGACTTCATGTAAGTCTTTCAAGAACTGCAGTCACAGGTAACTTAACCTCAAACCAGACAAAACCAAAAATAAAGTAAGTCCAAAAAAATAAAAAAGAAAACTGCGTAACTCTTGGTCAGCTCTTTCAGATGCACATGTAGCCGATTGACCTTCCCATTTATTACAGAAAGAAGAAACTTTCATCGATGTGGAATTGCTTTCAACAGAAATACATTGACCCCAGTCCTCCATCGACATTTCTAGAAGGGTCGTGCACTTGTCTCTTACGTTATAGTTTAAATCATGTGCTAGGACAATACTTCCATGGTACTTAAGATCCGTAATTCGCACCACATCTTCTAGGGTCATGGCGATCTCAAAATGATCAAACTAGAATGTGTTTATCTTATGATTTCACTTATTGACCAGATTGGTCATGGTGTTCCAGCATGTTTCAAAATAATGCTGGTCCAGAAGGCTGCCAAAGTGCATATTTCATAATCGGACCTTCTGATATTCACTCAGTTGTTTATACCATAACAGAACTACAGGTCACTGACACTATTCTTTAAGCTTTTCACTGTGTGCTCTACTTCTCTTTTGACCTCCCTGTAACACAAAATAACATATTATTCATATCAAAATATAATTAGTCTTATTTGTACTTCTACACGTCATTGTACACAGTAATCGCTATATATAATAATTGTTGTACACTCGTTATCACTGTAATCGTATACGCAATAATCGATATCAAAGTAATCACTATAAGTACTAATCGTTATTACGGTAATTGCTATACATAGGTCACAATAATCGCTATACATAGTAATCGCTATCGCAGTAATCGCTATCACAGTAATCGCTATACATAGTAATCGTTGTCACAATAATTGTTATACATAATAATACCTATTATAATAAATTGTTACGTAATCGCTATACGTACTAATAGTTATTATGGTAATCACTATACATAAGTCATAATAATCACTATATATAGTAATCACTATCACAGTAATCGCTATATACAGTAATCACTATCATAGTAATCGTTATATATATTAATCACTATCACATTAATCGCTATACATAGTAATCACTATATATAATAATACCTATCACAGTAAATCGTGACAAACATGAGCGATTTACGTACCTTGGTCATACTTTTCTCCTCTTCATCCCCTCCCTCCCTTCTCTGCCTTTCATGTTGCTCCATTATTCGTTTATCCTCCTTCCTCCTCTACCTTTCTTGTTCCCCATTCATTTTCTCCCCCTCCTCTGCCTTTCTTATTGCTCATTCGCTTTGTTGCATTCTTCCTTTGCTTTTTTACTTCTTCCTTCCTTCGCTCATTTGCCTCCCTTCTCTGCTTTTTTACTGCTTCTTTCCTTCTCTTCCTCCTCTTGATTTTTCATTTCTCTTTTTTTCTCTTCCTCTTGCTTCTTTTTTTCCCTTTCCTTATCTTTCTCGTCCTCCTTCTCCTTTCTTTGCCTTTTCTTCTCTTTCTCCTCCTCCTTCTCCTTTGCATTTTCTTCTCTTCCTCATCCTGATGCTTCTTCCTTTGTCTTTCCTATTTCATCTTCATCATTTATCTTTTCTTCTCTTCCTCCTTCTCCTTCTTCTTCTTCAATTGCCTTTCCTTTTCTTTATTCTTCCTTTGCCTTTTCCTCTCCTCCTCCTTTTTCTTCAATTGCTTTTCCTTCTCTTTCTCCTTATTCTTTCTTTGTCTTTCCCTCTCCTCCTCCTCCTTCTTCATTTGCCTTTTCTTTCTTTGCTTTTCATTCTCTTCTTCCTTCTTCATTTGCTTTTCCTTCTCTTCCTCATCCTTCTTCTTTTTCTTTATCTTTAGTTCTTCCTCATTCTTCTTCCTTTGCTCTTCATCTTCAATATCTGATGGATCAAGCTCTGCATTATAAAATTCCAATGCTTTGTCCATGTCTTTATCGTTCTCAATCTTCATTATCTTTTGGTATGTTTCATAACGCTCATATATATCAAACTGGCGGATAATTTCTCCAGTAGTCATCCTCTCGAATGACAGGGGCTTTCTTGTCTAACGAATTTTAGTCATTGCTAACCTGCACAACACATAAATTTAACTACATCATTATATGTTATAACTGCCTCTCCAAGTATATATTATTACAAATTATCACATTCGTTATACAATCACCAATATTACAAATTGTTATAATATTTGGCTTCATAAGTAAACATCATTATAAGATTTAGCAAACTTAAGTACAAATTGAGGCAACTTCATAAATATATATCGCTACTGCATCAAACATATAAATTGTTGCTGCTTTAAATGTACAAATCGCTACTGATTTAAATGTATAAACCGTTCATGCTTCAAACGTATAAATTATTGTAGAAATCACACCCTTCATAAGTACATATCGTTGTAACGTTTGGGCTTCATAAGTAAACATCGTTGTACGATTTAGCAAACTTAAGTACAAATCGTGGTAACTTCATAAATCATAAATACACATCACTATTGCTTCAAACATATTAATTGTTGTTGCATCGAACGTACAAATCACTACTACATTAAATATATAAATCATTGTTGCATTCAGATTTAAAAATCGATTTGTAAAAATAGGTGTTATTTAGCATGAATAGTACAATCAATTCTAAGATTTAGCATTCAGATTTACAAATCGATTTGTTTACATAATGAAACCTTACACAAAACTCACTGAAACAACAGGAGTTTTAGTAATCCAACAGTGAAGGAGAAACACCCAAAAGGTACATGCAGCCGATGGTGGCAACAATGCTCCCACTGTGAAGATTGCTACAAAGGTTGCTCCGACGACAACAAACAATATCAAAGGGTGCATCGTCAAAGGGAGCTCATGTTATAATAGATGGTATGTCGTCAAAGGCGGCAACATAGGAGTTTACTGCTTAGGGCAAAAATGAAACATTTGGACTTTGAAGAGTTAAGATCGTCCTTTCTTTTCTGAATGGAAGATATTTTGTCTTTTTATCGAACCGTCGTTTCATGACGGGAATGACAGAAAAGGGTACTTAAGTCTTTGCAACCACACTAGACTCCGATGCTAAGTGATGTCGACATACACGGGGATACGAGCCCCGCATGCTTATATATGTGGCACTCATTCGGACCCCCGAACATGCACCTGTGTCTTCAAGGGGGGGGGGGGGAGACATATAACCTGCTTCAGATGAAGACCCATTGGCAGAAGTCATAAGAAAAAATGCAGTTGAATAAAACTATGACCCAACACACAACACCATCAGTCCGACAAAGAGAATAGTAGAACGTGAGGTACAACAAGAGCTTGCTCTATGGCTCTGATACCAACAACAACAACAGCAACAACGACTATGCCTTCATCCCAAAATAATTGGGGTCGGCGATATGAACCAAATAAGAAAATCATTCTGGGTCTTTCACATGAATCCTTCTCCTCCAACCATTTCTATCCAATGCCATGTCCTCGGTGAGGTTCAAAACATTCATATCATTTCCTATCATCTCTATGGCTCTGATACCATATAGAGAAATTAAAAACAAGAAGATGGAGGACACAATATACATGGTTCTGTTCAAAGAACCTACATCCACACACCAAGCACAATCACTTAAAATCTTAAGTGAGTATGTTTGTTCTATTAGATTTATTAATCACTTTACAATAGGATTTCTAGGCAGTAAATTTTGCTATTTTTAGGGGACTTTTCCCTTTAACATGGGAAGATATATCAGTAATCCCTTGATCATAGGAAGGCACAAGAGGTAACGATTTCTGTTGCCTTTCATGGTGATCCTTGCAAAATGTTTTCAGTTGCCTCTTATGCTCATCCTCTTTATGATCCTGCTCATGTATAATTGGATTGGATCGGGTGTTGACAGTAGTTGTTCCAATATTTCCATAGAGCTGAGTCATGTCCATTCTTATTGTTTTTTTTTAAGGCAAGCTGGGGTTAAGCAGACCCCACCAGTTATTATTCAACATACCACTGGGTTTTGAACATGCAACGTCCCACCACAAGGAGACGTGCACTGACAGTTCCTACAAACCACGCTGAGCCCCAGTTGGTATGTCCATTCTTATTCTTCATCTGCAGGGTTTAGATCATTCAAGCAAAGTTCTTAAAAGGCAAAGGTAAGAGAGGATTCCCTTCCCTCAGGCCCCTTGTCAGATGGATCATGCTGCTCATTCACACATTAAAAAAACCAAAGAAAGAAAAGGTTGGCGATCTGTCCTGTCAAATTCTCAGGCATACGAGATCTCGGTGACTTAAAATTAAGTCAATATTTCATGTTAACATGCCCAAAGTGTAATAACCATCACATCTTTCCGTTTTTTTTTCTCCCTTAATTCATAAACTGGGGGATTAAGGCGCCCCTCATTGGCTGTACAATTACTGGGTATTAGAGCATCTAATCAAAGATTGGGGGTTTATCTTTCCACAGGCTGCATTTCCTCATCCTGTGATATACAAAAAAAGGTTAGCTAGCATGTTATCAAGCTGTTTAACAAAAAAAAAACTGCATTTCTTAAATTCTCTTGAATCAACAAACAATGTAAGAAGGAAAATGGTATCCTTCTTGCAGCGTGATGATATGCTCCTTCCCATGGGAATGAGCTATTTTCTCCTTCTCAAAATAACAGTTTTCATATGGATTTCTAGACAGAAAGGAGCCTTAAGTGAGGCATCCGAACACCTTCCCATCATTCAATATTGTGGGACCCACGTCTGGATAATCCATTTGCTGGGACGTTGCTGGTTCAAAACCCAATGGTATAGTTGTATAACTGGTAGGGGTCGGATAATCCCTTCTTGCCTTCAAAAAAAAAAAAAAGAAACGAAGAATCCTACTTGTAACAAGTTACGAAGAGTAACTAGAGTCCTGTTGAGATACACGTTGAATAGGACTCATCTGTCGTGCACTCTGTAAATAATCGAGGGAAACACCTTCTCTGTTAGTTACCGACCTCTTCCATCCGCTTGAATCAGCAGCGAGAGAGAGAGAGAGAGAGAGAGCAGGTGGGAGTGATCAATTTGGGGGAGAGGGAAATAGCTCATCGTTTGCTGAGGGACGTGGAAGCCGACGGATGGGAGCGCTCCGACTTCCCCATCATCTGCGAATCCTGCCTTGGCGACAACCTTTACGTCCGAATGGTACGTCCCATCCCCGTCCCCCCTTTTCCTTCTCTCTCTCTCTCTCTCTCACACACACACACACACTTTCTGATTCTTTTGCTCACTTTGATTCTTGATTTATACACGTAGCAACAACCAACTACAATCGTCTCTCGAGTTGTGCATGATTGAGGTGGTTGTTTAGTCAGATTCTTTAGCTGACCCTTGAAAACAAGGGGTTTTTCTTTTTCTTATGTTTTGGGTGCCAATATTTGATTGATGATCTTTAGAGGCTGATTGTTGTGGTCGGCTCTTCCTTTGCGTAATGGTTTGGTTGTATTTGGTTCCCCTGGACATGTTGGTTCATTAGCCGCTGTGTTTTCCGTTTCCTCGAATGAGCGGTGGGATCGATGTTTGTGGTGGTCATGGTTTGTTCTTATTTCCTGAGAAATGAATAGGGTTCTGCATAATATTTGTTTTTTGCAATTTTTGTTATGTCAGCATATAGTTTTACTTCTTAAAAAAAAGAAAACAGATAGCTAGAATTATTATTATTATTATTATTATTATTATTATTATTATTTACTTTTTTTTTAAGTCGGCTTTACCCTTGCGAGGTACAAGATTTCTTTTTATTTGGACTCCTAAACTAGAAACGGAAGAAGCGCAATGAATGAAGAGTTTCTTAGATGATAAAATAAACAGGAAGATGAAGAAACAAGGGTAGGAGAAAACTGAAAAAATGTTGAAAATTGAAGAAAACACTATGTTTATGATATTTTTCCTTAATCTGGCCTTTAGGAGACTTGATTTGTAAGAAATGTCCAAGGTCGTGGCCAAATCTGACCATTGGGAGGTTATATTCGTGTGTAAAGTTACCAAATCTACAAATTTAAGAGCGGAAGAGGTGAGAACTAACCCTGTTTTCATACTGAAAACAAGAGGAGACAGTTTCTCTTCCCATTCTAGGCTTCTCAACTTTCCAAAGATTGGAGATCATTAGTGATTTTTCTCTAGTCTTACCATTGCAAGGTTTGGTGTAGGGATCTAGATCCGTAGATTTAAGGAAAGACATGAAATATTGAGGTAAGAAGTTAAACCCATTGTGAAAAACTTTTAATGACAATTATTTGACTGTGATTTTTTTGAGATTCTCAAATTTTATGTTTTCTTGTATTTTATAAGAAATATTGGAAAATAAAAAATCTAAAAATGTTAAGAAAAATGAAATTGCAAAAAAATAAAATGAATGCTTTTAAGACTCCTCTAGAACTCGTGTATCATAGTAAGAACATGATATTTTCATTTAAATGAGTATCACAATACATTCAATATATTGCAATATTTTAATTGCTTAAAGTTGCTGACAGGATATCATTTTTCTGCATTTTCTTGAAAACATGGAATTTGTTATTGTGACTAAATATAATTTGATTATGCAACGTACAAGGCTTCAAATATGTGCTTAATTTGTGTTAAATAAAATGCATATTTGATATGCCGATAGCATCAGGAGCAGGAGACAAAATCTAGAAATGATCCAACATGGATTACATATGTGGATGATCATGATGTGGTAGAGAATATTTTTCTATGAGACTAAAATTCAGGGTGGCATATCTAGGTTGAATGTCATGTTGTAGGTGAAAGGCAATTTGTAACTCCATGTTCCTCTCGTAATATTTTGGAAGATATACATACAAAATGATGGCTTGTGTGCAAGAAATCATTCAAATCAATATTTAAGACCTAGTTTTAAGGAGGTTAAGATTTCTAATTTTGGCATTTTCGGTGTATCTAATTTGATTATGCAATTTGGGAGGCTACAAATATGCACTCAATTTGTGTTCAAGGAAGTGCGCTGTTGTATTTGATATACTGATGGCATCAGGAGGAAGAGACATAAAATGTAGAAATTGTCTGGCATGAAGATTATGTATATGGGTTGACCATGACATGGTAGTGTTTTTCTGTGCAACTAAAATTCAAGGTGACATATATAGGTTGAATGTCACCTTGCAGGTGAGTGGTGATTCATGGGTCTATGTTACTCTCTTAATCTTTTAGATAGCAATCATAGCATACAAAAATGACAGCTAGTTTGCATGAAATAAGGAGTTGGAGGAGGAAGGGCGGGGGGGGGGGGAATGTTTGCCAGAAGTCATAGTAAAAGACATTGTAGGGAGAAACCATTAGCACTGGGAGATGAGGAGGGTCAATCATTTCTGTGAAACATGTAGATTGTGCATAAGAAGTTGGAAAAGGTTCCCAAGTATAGGAAGAAGCCATGAATAGAGTTAGTGAATAGTGACAAGATGTTAGAAATTTAGTTAAGGGAAAAAAGAAAAGAAGTAAACCAGCAATAGTATATTTAGAACTAGATAATCCTTTTTGAGTTGGATCTATTCTAATACTGTCCATGAATGTGAACTTTAACTTATGAATGTTAAGAGTTAAAAATTTGTAATTCTCTTTTTTTGCTTGCATGTGTTAATCCAATTGTTTATTAATGGGAGAAGGTCAATCATTGCCAATAAAACATGTATATTTTGCATATGAAGCTGGAAAAAGGTTCTTAAGTATAGGAAGAAGTCATGAACAAAGTCAATGACGACTTTAGAGACTTAGTTATGAAAAAAAAAACTGGACCAGCCTTAGCCTGTTTAGAAAACTAGATGTATAGTGCTTTTTTAAGTTGGATCTGTTCTAATCCTGTCTTTTATTTTCTATGCATGTATATATTATATACAATTATATAAGTGTATATACATACATATTATGTAACATATATACATTATACACTCATAATTTAACATAAATAAATAAATAATATATATGGCGCGGCTGAGTCATAAGTTGAACTGACTGAGTCATGGCAGAGTCATTAAAACTCGGCTCACTCAGCCGAGTCTTGTGGAAAACCTGATCATTCATTATTTGACCCGGTTAATGGCAGAGTCAATTTGGCGAGTTTTTAAATACTGATTCTGAGTCATGCTTATCTTGAAACATTAGAATTGAATTTTCTGCTTTCCTGAGCATGGAACTTGTGTGACAACTGGAATAGCAAATTCTTTTCTTGAAAAAAGAGAAAATGTTCATTAAAAGAGGAGTGATGAGATGTCACAAGAAACAGAGGTATCAGGTAGGGGGGTAAAAAACCCTAAAGGTCCTAGCCTTGGAACACCAACCCTTCTAAGCTCTGATTCAGACTGCTTATGCTTAACAAAAAGATAAATTGCACTCAAATAAAAAGTGAATCAATTGTGGATCTAGTATTATAAAAACATCTCCTTGCCTTTCCTGCCGTGTATACTGAAATAAAATGAGGATCTTCGAATCACGAACTTAGATTCACAAAGAAAGTGTCTAGAAAGACACTAAATCATAACCCTTAAAAAGGGTATAATAGGAAACAAATAGGAAATAAAATAATCTTTATTGATATGAAAACACCTAAATGCTTAAGAAGCATATGGGAATGCATTACAAGAGGGGTTTGCACCCCTATATATACACTGCAGGGAGAGGGGACTCAATAGAGCTCTAAATAGAGCTGTTGGACTGTGTCCAACGGCTCTAAATAGAGTTGTTGGACACAGTCCAACAGCTCTATTGCTAATCAAGTCTGGACTGAGACTTGACTAGCAAACTCCGTCTAGTTTAAACTGAACTAGACGACTAAAACAAAAACATAAAATTACCAAAAAGGAAAAGAAAAAAAATATTTTATTTATATATATATATATAATATAATAATATTATTATATATATATTTACAATTTTACATTTTAACACTTCCCCTTAAACTTACGGTACAATGAGCGAAAGTTTGTCTAAGAGAAAGTGGAATCGGGGAGCAGCAAGAGGCTTTGTAAATAAGTCTGTTAACTGATATTCTGAAGTAACATATGACAGATCAATTGTCCCGTGTAGATATTCCTCTCTGATGTAGTGACTATCCATTTCGATATGTTTGGTGCGTTTGTGAAATGTTCGGTTACTGGCAATGTAGATCGCACTTTTGTTGTCACAACACATCTGTGAAGCTTTTGTTGCTTCAGCTCCCATATCAGCAAGCAGTCGTCAGAACCAAACTACTTCCATGGTTGTGGTTGCCATAGCTATGTATTCAGCTTCGGTGGATGAGAGAGATACCTTCTGCTACTTTTTACACCTCCACGAAATCAACGATTCACCTAAAAAAAACACAAAAACCAGTGGTTGAGTGTCTGTTATTGGGATCTCCTCCCCAATCAGCATCAGTATATGCAATTAAATCAAGAAAAGATGAGGAGGATAAGAAAAGTCCTCGTAAAAAGGAGGACTTGATGTATCTGATAATACGCATGACTGCTCCCATATGAACAAAAGTGGGGGCATGTTGAAATTGACTTGTTGTGTGAATAGCGTGTGCTATATGTGGTCTGATAATGGATAGATAGGAAAGTGCCCTGATAAGTTGTCTGTAAGGAGTTGGATCTACAAGGAGTTCTCCATCGTCAATCTTCATTTTAACATTTACCACTTCTGGAGTATCAACTTTCTTATCATCAGTAATACCAGACCTGAAAACAATATCAAACGCAAATTTAGTTTGAGATAATAAATATTCTTTAGCAGAATAAGCAACTTTAATGCCTAAAAAATATCTTAATAAGCCTAAATCAGTCATTTCAAAATGAGATTTAAGAAGTGTTTTGATCGTTTCAACTCTCTTTTTATCGCTTCCGGTGATGATCATATCATCCACATAAAGAAGAAGCACAATGATTCCTACATTAGAATTCTTAACAAACAAAGCAGTGTCAGTTAAACAGAATTGAAAACCCAAATCCATCATAACACGACTAAACCTATCGTACCAAGCTTTTGGTGTTTGTTTAAGACCATAAAGGGCTTTTTCTAAACGAAGGACTTTATCTTTAGGAATACTTAAACCAGGAGGGGGTTTCATGTATACTTCTTCAACTAGCTTTCCATTTAGAAAGTCATTTTTGACATCCATTTGAAAAATGAACCATTTCTTAATAGAGGCTAAGGCAACTAAGGTTCTAACAGTTGTCATACGAGCCACAGGAGCAAAGGTTTCTTCGTAATCAATGCCATATTCTTAAGCATACTAATCGAGTTTTATATCTTTCGAGAGTACCATCACTCTTGGTTTTAATTTTATAGACTCATCGGCATCCTATAGTTTTCTTTCCTGGAGGAAGATCTTGAATAGTTCATGTAGAAGCCTTTTCTAGTGTATCTAATTCAGCTTTCATGGCTTCTATCCATTTGATATCATTTCTTGCTTGGAAATATGTGGATGGTTCTTCATATGAGTGAATTAATGCAATAATTGCCCTATACGTAGGTGAGAAGGACTCGTATGACACAAACTTTTCTGGAGACCTCGAGACTCGGATGATCGTCTAGTTGGAATGTTAGAATACTTTTCAAGTGCACATGGAGGATTAGACTCGTCTCCTGAAATATTGAATACGAGTATCCCTATGAACTTCTTCATCATCAACATTATGATCAACAATTCTTCGATCATCATTAAAGTTACAGTCAAGATCATATTCATCAGGTGTTGATGTTAGATCTAACAAAAACGAATACTCAGTGACTTCTTTTGGTTTTTCAAAATCAAAGAAACTCTCTTTTTCAAGAAAAGAAACATTTCTGTCTATTATTTTTGAAGTCAAAACATCTATAACCTTTCTGATTTTTAGTATATCCTAGAAAAGCACATAAAATCGCACGAGGGAAAAGTTTATCATTTTTGTCGGTAAATATAAAACATTTGCACCCAAAGATTCTTAGTCTAGAGTAGTCTGGAGAGACTTTCATAAGTTTTTCAATGGGAGTGATATTTTGTAAAGAGGAGGATGGCATCCTATTAATGAGATAGGTGGCGGTTAAGGCAGCTTCTGCCCCAAAATCTTTCGGGACATTGTTTGCTATTAATAATGTCCTAGTGGTTTCCATAATATGGCGATGTTTTTGTTCAGTCAGCCCATTCTGTTGAGGAGTATAGGGGCATGATGTTTTATGTGTGATGCCATGTAATTTAAGATAATTTTTAAAATCAATAGATAAAAACTCTCCTCCTGAATCTGTGTGAAAGATAGAAATATCATTTTGAAACTTGTTTTTGACCATATTATGAAAAATTTGAAAGTGTGAAAATACTTCAGACTTATGTTTAAGAAAGTAAATCCACGTATGTCGGGAAAAATCATCGACAAAAATAACATAGTAAGCAAATCCTCCTTTAGAAATCACGGGTGCAGGACCCCAAACATCCGAATGTACTAATTCAAGTGGTCTTGAAGAGAAAAAAGGTTCTGTTCTGTAATGATAATCTTTTCATTTTGCCAAGAATACAGTCTTTACAATCAAATGATTCAGAGTTACAAAATTTTCCTAGATTTGGAAAATATTGGATTTTGACTATATGTAGGTGACCAAGTATCTTATGCCACAGCTCCAACTCAATTTTTTGAATATTATAGCAAAAAGTATTCTTCGACATTTCCAAAAAGTCCATGTAATAGAGTCCTCCTTCTCTATGGCCTTCCCCAATCGGCTTTCTTGACTGGCGATCCTGTACCCAACAACCATGAGAAGAAAATGAAATATTACATCTATAGTCAGAAATTTGAGACACAGATAGAAGATTTAAATTTAATTTTGGAACATATCTAATTTCTAGGATAGAAAATTTACTTGTTTTATAAATCTTTTGAAAATTTTATATTCCTTCTATTTCAAGGGAAGTCTCATCGGCTGTAAAAACCTTTGATACACTTGTTTTATTTTTAACACATTCGGATAGACTTTGATTATTTGGGGTCATGTGAAAAGATGCACCAGAGTCAAGGAGCCAAGAAATTTTACCTGAATCGGAAAAAGATGAGTCTGCAGCGCCGGTTGAGGCTTCAGATGAGGAAGAGGCACCTTTGATGAGAGGCTGAAGAATCTCCATTAGTTGTGCCATTGAAACTGGTGCATCCTGATCTTTGGATTCCGATCCAGCAATTGCAGCTCTTTTCTCTCTTAGCTCCTTGAGTTTGGGACATTGTTGTCTGTAGTGTCCCGGCTCATGACAATGATGACAAATAATCTTCTTCTTATCATAGTCACTATTCTGTCGGTTAAAGTGAGGAGGTCTATAAGATCGAATATGATTCCCTGGTCTAGACACAGCTAAAACAAAATCATCTTCAGCTTTAGAAGAGCCTTTCCGGAGACGGTTCTCTTCCATTGTTAATTTTTCAATAGTTTCAACAATAGAAGAAATTTTTCCCCTGTGAAGGAGGGCCGATTTAGTGGTTTCAAATTTCGGCCTTAATACAGTTATAAACTGGTAAAAATGTTCAGCATCGAGTTGTTTCTGACGAAGCTCGATGTCTTCGGCACAATAGCACTTTGGTTCTAAAAGAGAAAGTTCTCAAAGTTCGGACAACCCATTGTAATATTCACGAATAGTTTTGTCTCCTTGGGTCATCATTCAAACTTTTTCTTGGAGGTTGCATACGTGTGCAATATCTTTAAGGAAATACATATTCTTAAGGTATTCTCATACCTTATCGGCATGATCAAACTTGGCAAGACTTGAGCATTTTTTAATGTCAACGCTATTGATAAGCCATGACATTATCTTCGCATGAGATATTTTCCATTCTTTTCATTTCTTCTCGTAAGACGCAAGAGCTTTGATTTTCTCTTCTTCTGATAAAGGAACATCTTTATCTCCCTCCTTTTTATTTAGAGATAGCTTAGGTTCCGAATCAGAACCATCCACAGTCCCCCATAGGCCTTTTCCCCATATATGGTGCTTCATGATTGAAGCCCATGTTACATAGTTCATATCCTATGTCACACGGACTTGGCTCCAAGGTCGACGCACCCGCGTCGACACACACCGACACGGGTGCGGCTCGGACTCGGTCAACCCGACCCTGGGTGTGGTCAATGCACCTAGGGTCATTTTGGTCCATTTTTTGGATTTTTTTTTTTAAAAAAAAATCTGGGCTACAAAATTTTAAAAAAAAATCTTGGGGGGGCGGGGGGGTTCGTTGCACAGTGGACTGTGTTGTGTTCACAGTCACAAACTCTGTGCACAGCCATAGACTGTGAACACAGCACAGTCACAGACTGTGCTGTGCACAGTGTTGTGTCTTAGCACTTTATATATATATATATATATATATATATATATATATATATATATATATATATATATATATATATATATATATATATATAGCCGCACCCGCACCCATATGACATAGTTCATATCACTTAATTTCATAGGCATGATGGTGACTTTATCATTGTCATCCATCGATTACAAGAAGAGGGAAAGAGTATGGATAAAAAAAAACAAGAAGAGAAATGAGAAAAAAGAAAGAAAATACAAAACAACAAGATGTGAAATCTTCCACAACGAAGTGATACAACACTTCTCTTCAAGTGACGAACACAAAGTGTCTAGAAAGACACTAAATCATAACCCTTAAAAAGGGTATAATAGGAAACAAATAGGAAATAAAATAATCTTTATTGATATGAAAACACCTAAATGCTTAAGAAGCATTTGGGAATGCATTACAAGAGGGGTTGCACCCCTATATATACACTACAGGGAGAGGGGACTCAATAGAGCTCTAAATAGAGCTGTTGGACACAGTCCAACAGCTCTATTGCTAGTCAAGTCTGGACTGAGACTTGACTAGCAAACTCAGTCTAGTTCAAACTGAACTAGACGACTAAAAGAAAAACATAAAATTACCAAAAAGGAAAAGAAAAAAAATATTTTATTTATATATATATATACAATTTTACATTTTAACATATACTGTCATGAGATAAAAAGTTACCATTTCGAAAAGAACCTTTCTTCCCCTTCTTCACTGCCATGGTGCCAAAGATTTTGGCTGCATAGATGCAAATCCTACGCATCTTTCTTCCAGTCCAGGAGTCAACAGATTTCAAAAGAATTAGCATGTCCAACATAAACATCACAACGACTCCTCCATGGATCACATTGGACAGAAACTTGCCAAATAGAAGCATCAAGATGATTTTGAGAAGGCACCCTATCAATCGAGGTCAACCATGAAAAGACTACAGCACAGTGATTGGGGCACAGTCCCCAAATTTCCAAAGTTGCATTCAATGGTTCTAATAGTGATTAACTTTGAAAATGCTACTTTCCAAACGTCTCTCTCTCTCTCTCTCTCTCTCTCTCTCTCTCTCTGTTCTGCAAGCTTCTTTGTGAGTCTTAGCGAAAAAAAATCCCCTTTGTGAGAGTCCCATATCTTGAGCATCTAAAGACTATATTCCAAGCACCTTCTCCCCGACTAGCAGTTTGCAGCTGAGATTATTTCTGTCCAAGTTAGGAGGTTTGAGCATCTATCATGTAAAGAGACAATTCAATGAAGGGTCTGACAAACTGAGGTCTCTTCAGTCTTCCCACATCTGATGCCCATATGTAGGAATTTTTCAGGTCATTGTTTGCATATTAAGGAGAATCTGGGCAGCTAGTGCGCTAGAGACCCATGGTTTGGGGCATAGGTTGCTGTCTGTATCATGGCATGTAAATTGATAAATAGGTAACTAACTAACTATGCTCTAAACTATGTACTTGCAACATATTTCATCTGGGACATGGATGATTACAAATCTTCCAACAGTAAATAATGTTTAAGTTACTTGATTTAAGCATTCCCCAGTATGCCCTTAAAATGATGTGTGATATTTATGTTATTAACATGTAGCGTTAAGGTTATTTCACCTTGAAGTGTGATGCACGCATGTCTCATGACAGTCTCATCCATGCCTAGGAGTAAGAATCCTTTTGCATTTTGTTCATTCTTTTTCTCCATGAAATTGTCAGCAATATGGTTATTTAACCATGCATGCACTTGACAAGTATTTTATGAGATTTGAGTGTTTTTTTGCAGACAAAAGCAAATTTTGACAAGGAATGCAAGATATGTACAAGGCCATTTACAGTGTTCAGATGGAGGCCTGGACGAGATGCAAGATATAAGAACGAAATTTGCCAAACATGCTGTAAGCTGAAAGTTTTACAAGTGTATTTGGGAACTCTGCAGATTGGAAAGTTATTCTTTGTAGAAATTCAAAGCGACCAAGTGGACTGCTTTGTTTGCTAGATTGCCGAGGCACAGACTATTGATGGTAGAGGATACTTTGTGGTGGTATTACTTATCGGAGGATAATATAACTTGGTATGAAGCTCTCAACTAAGCTAGTGTTCAGCAATTTCCTAGACTTGGGATAGGCTCTTGGCACATGGAGCATGTAGTTAGCTTGGTAAATCTTGTTTGAGAAAGGGAAAACTCAGGTATCTCTTGAAAATGGGACTTTCTTTTACTGCTTGCCAATGCCAAATGTGTTGCAAGGTGGAAGAAATGACCACGTGTTTTTTTTGTGAAGGTCTTCTAAAATTTGCTGTATGTGTGATTAGTTTATCTAAATTTTGCCTGGGATGAACCTTTGATATTCAGAATGATGGTTCTAGCTAACAGGGTAAAATGATTTGACAAAAAGTGGGCCTACATCTAGCATACTGGTTGTTAATATCGCAAGGGTGATGTACGGCTGGAATCAAGTGCAAGACTGTTTGGAGGTACCAGTGAAAATGAATTCCTTAGCCAAATGTCATATTCAGATAAGCACTAAAACTAAATGGCCAAGTGTTGATTGTTGTCGGACCAGCTTGTGGAGATTGGATGACATATTGAATCTTCATCCTTAGCATCACTATTGCATCGTTGGGGAGTTTCACCAGAACCACTCACAGGAAACTCTGATTTTTTGTTCATGACTCTTTTCTGCTTTCCTGTATTTTTGGATACTTTGTTCTCTTTTCTCTATTATTATTGTATGTATTCTGTTCTTTTTTCAGGTCTGGGTGCCTCATTGTTTGCTGTATAGTCTTATTTCTGTGATTGATATGACTCTCATCTTAAGAAATTTCTAGATCTGATATTTTGGTTCCATTCCTTCACCGAACCAGTCTGAGATTGATGTATATGCAATTTCTAGGGCAGTATTAAAGCTGCCAATAATCAGACATAGGGCTATAGAGCTGTACGTAGCTAGTCACTCAAAACTCTCAGATGTGGGTTTAAGATGTGATAATTCACTTGTCCCACCTGTCCCGAGTATTATATTTCTACTTATAGGATTGTTAATGGGTATTAAGTTTAGTTTTATATGTTTTTCGTTTTTTAAAGCAACCATCTATGTTTTTAGATATTTAAATGACATTTTGTATGTTTGCTGCTATATTATGTTTTGGCAAAAGTTCAATATTGAATTTGGCAGTTTGCCATTGTTTGGCATGCTTACACTACTTTGCAGGTTCACTCTTTTTTTTTTTTTTAAAGGCAAGCTGGGGTTAGGCAAGACCTCCACCAGTTATTCAACGTACTACTGGGATTTAAGCCTGCAACGTCCCACCAAAAGGAGCCATGCACTGACAGCTCCTACTAACCATGCGGTGCCCCCCATTGGTTCTTGTTATTATCTAATCTGCAGAGTTCCCAAACACACTTGCCACCACTGTCACTGATAACGGTGGTATTTTGAAAATATTGCGAGAAATACCGATATTTTATGGTAGCAGATATTAAAGGTAATATCTCATGATATTTTCAAAATATCGCCAGAAGACAAAATATCGCGATATTATCTTGCAATAAAGGAAATTTTGCCAAGTTGTGTTAGGTTTTTCCTTTTAGCAAGTAAAAAACAAAAAGCAAACTCCATGTTTTTCATAAGGCGTCAGAACGATTACATCTTTAAAGAAATCAACAGGAACCTTTAAACATGCACTGTTGCTCGCCATTGATGATGTCAACTTCAATGTGCAATTGAATTTGGATTTCTCTTCCCAAGAGTATCTCTCAGGGCCGTTTGTTTCATGTAGTTTTCCTGAGAAAATGCTGAGCTGACATCCCTTTCCCATCATAGGTGAAACAAACATTCTAGCATCATGGTGGGAAAGCACATGCTGGCATGAGTAGTGTTCAGTTTTTCCTGCAACCTTCCTTTTTTCATATGTAAAACCCTTCACACCTTCTCCCATATGAAAAAACTTTCATGGGAAGGCCATGTCAGCAAAGACTTTGCGAAGTCATGCCACTTCTCATGAAAGCGTGTTCAAAGGGAACAAATAGGGCCTTGGACTTTTTCTATCAATTAAAACGAAATACTATGCCATTTTCCACTGTTTGTGACCCTAACCTCTGCATTTTAATCATTGCTCTCTCTAGCAACTTCTATGGAGATTGGAGAATGTTATCTGAGTAGTGACTATCCTTGCCTAAATTTTTGTGAACCTTCCAAAGAAATTGCTTACATGATTTTGAAAGTTGAATGTTTCTCTTATTAGCCAAAATTAATTTTCTTTGTTTCTCAATTTCATTCTCTTGGGCGTGAGCATTTTGGCAGCTTATGTCCAAATGCAGCTCTGTTAGAATTTGTGCAAGGTAGCAAACATAACTTCAAAATTATTCTGAGTTAATGGACAATTTCTCAATGGAAAGAGCAGCTCATAACAGTTCTTTACAGTTTATACATACAAACTACCTAGGATCTCATGGTGCAGATTGTTTTTTCTGGAACTGACCATGTACATGAGTTCAGCATTATCCATTTATCAAGGATCGAAACTTGGATTGTGTTTTTTCACAAAAAAGATATATTCTTTCGCGTCGACAAGTTTTGGTGTATTTACGATGGTAAAAATGATTATGAGTTGATAAACAATTTCTAAACTAAAAGAGCAGCTTGTAACAGTTCATGCGGTTGTTTGTTGGTACAAGCTATCTAGGATCTTGTGGTGCAAGTTGTGACTCATTCCAATCCTGTACATGAGTTCAGCATGATCCGATTTGTTAGGGATTAACCTTTGGATCGTGTTTGTTTTTAGAAAAAAATATATATATTCTGTTCTGTTGACAAGGTTTAGTGCATTTAATAATTTTTTTCATTGCCTTAGAATCATGCTCACATGTCGGAATTGTGATCCAAATACCGATCCCCGTTAAAGAACCATGTGGATCACACCTAAAAGGTTGAATGCAAAATATAATAATGATATAATGACAATAATAATTGATTGTAGAAAATGTATTCTCGATTTTATATCATGTAAAAGATGTGGTTATTAAGATGGCATTTTAGGCAATTCAATTCTCCTGAGCGTGTGTGTGTGTGTGCGCGCACTCGCACCTGCACACTATGGACAGGGCCTATGTATCTAAAGTGAATACTGCAGACCGGCAGCTCAGCAGGGCTCTGGTGCAGTTCCAAGAGTAACATCAAGTGGCCTTGACCGCATAGAAGCAAGTTATGAGTTTACCCATCATTTGATGAGGATACTGATCTCACCCCCACATGGCTGGGAAAAAGACGAGCTGACTGAGCTAGCTTGACTCGTTAAAAGCATGTTCGGGCAAACAAATTGAGCTTGGCAAGCTGAACCATGAGCTGCTCATAAAGATTACATGAGCCAAGCTTGATCAGAAAGCGCTCGGCCCAACTTGGTTTGTGTAGGCTCATACAAAGATTAGGTTTATTACAATTGTAGAATAGTTGGCAAGAGGTGTGGCTTAGAAAGAGGTATGTGTGCACGCTATGGTTGCTTGTGCAGTTGACCTAGCTTTTCCTTTTTCCTTCTTTTTTTTTGTGTGTGTAAATCTAACTCTATAAATGGGAGATGATGGAGTATTTGGTGGAGATCAATGCAGTGGCGGAGCCATGGGTGGGCGGTCGCCCACCCCAGAATTAGAAACCGAGGCAAGGGCGGTGGGCATGGGTGAGCCAAGCATTTCTTCAATTCCTTGTTTACCACACATCCTAGACTTGATTCTCGTCCTCATTATAATTTGCCTAATTTACAATGACAATCTTCTCATTTGCATAAACCAACATTGAGAAAGGTCAATATCTTAAGAAAGGCTTTGTGTGTGCTGGCACGTGCACACACGTGTTCTAACTTGTCAGTCACCATTCACCAATATTGCTATCAGCAACATTCTTAGTTGAAAAATAGTCACTTTTTTTCAAAGATCCTGTAAAAATTTTGGCAAAGAAAATTTAAAGAGAAATACCTTTTGTCTAGCTGCAGTACAATGCATCAACAACTCAAAACATTTTTTAAAAATAAGTAAAAACCACACACAAAATAGATACATGATACAAACTACTAAATATGCAATTTGAGTACAAACTGGATATTTCCTATACTACTTTCACAAATCTGACCCCACATATGTGTTTCACATAGCACATTTGCTAGGAACCAACACATTCCAGACGAAAACATATAACTTTTTGAGGCTTGAATATTAATGAAAGTTCTAGGCCATTTATTTTCAACCGCTAAAAAAACTTGCTCGCATGTTGTAATTATACGATCCAAGAGCGGATTTCTAAAAAATCAAGCATGGGTGCCGGCCCCCCTTGCCTCTGTGAGCCCTTCCCGACAGAGGGTTGTGCCCTCCCTGTCCCTCGACAGAGGATCTGCTTCCTTGCCTCCTTTGATTGTCGGCCTGTCCCTCGAATAAATGAATCGTCCTTCAAGACCATAGCATTGTCCCCGAGACCCAAAGTCTGCCCACCCAACGGAAAACTTCTGGATCCGCCACTGGATCAATGTCTGGTTCACCGATTTAGAACATATGAGCAGGTTCTATGGCAATTCATAAATCAACATCTTAAGTATACCAAAATTTTTCAATTTACAAAAACAGCATGTTCGTTAAAAAAATATGAGCCTGATTCCTGGCAAATTGACTATTGTCAACAAACGATGTCAAGCTGAGTCAAAACAGCTACAAATAGGGATGGCAATGGACCGGGGTGGGGGTGGGGGACAGGGTCTCCACCCCCGCCCCGTCTCAAGATTAGAACCTCCATCCCCGCACGGGGATGGATTTTAATCTCCACCCCCGCCTTCATCCCCGTTTCATGTCCTCCATCCCCAGTTCAAACGGGGATGAGGCGGGGCATGGCCCGTTTCCCCGTAGTCTATTGCCATCTTTTAGAAGGATTGGGGATGGGATGGGGCGGGGATCGTGGCGGGGACGGGGGCGGGGCGGGAAAAAGTGTAAGTCCAACCCCGCTTCCATCCCCAAACGGGGATGGATTTTAACCTTCGTCCCCGCCTCCATCCCCGTTTCATACTCTTCATCCCCGGTCCAAACGGGGCGAGGCGGGGTGGGCTCCGCTTTCTCCCCGGTCCACTGCCATCCCTACCTACAAATATGAGGTCTCAAATCAATTGCACAGGTGGCAAATCGCGGGTGAGTGTGTATAAAGGTGGTAGCTGCTAATGACTTCCAACTAATTGCCAGCTAACCAGGCTTTTGAAAGGATTTTTTCATATTTTTATAAATCTGACCCTACAAATATGTTCTACATGCTTGATTTTATAGGAAAATCCACTCTTAGATCACGATCAAGGTTTAAAAATCGACGGTCTAAGATTTTCATAAATACTCAAGGTCTAAAAAATCATGTTTTTTTATCAAGAGGGAGAGAGAGAGAGAGCTGGGTGCATACAGCTTAAGTGTGTATCGGTCAAAGTCACCATTTTTTTGAAGAGAGAGAGAGAGAGAGATATGGGTGCACACAGCTTAAGTGTGTCAGTCAAATTCACCATTTTTTTGGCAATCTAACTATGTGGATGTCTCTCACATATGGTTACCAAAACCTTCCTAAAGAGGGAAGTGCTGCCCTTCCCCCAAAAGGGGAAAGCATAAGGGAAACTCGCATCTCATTTGTGGGCACGCACTCACCACTCGCTTCTCAAAACGTCTCTCTTGCTTATCTTTTATTTTACATTCGTTTCTCTCTCACTTTACACCTGCTTTCCTCTCAAATTTCTCTTATTTTTTGTGTTTTTCATTGTTATAATTTTTTTCTTCTCCCTTGTTTTCTTTTATGTTTCTTTTTTTTTTTACTTCTCACACTCTTTCACAATCGCTTCTATAATGAATCCCGTTTCACGCTTCATGCTACTTAAGTCAACCGTGTAGGACACATTTGTATGGTCAGATATTAAAAACAATTGTTGAAAATGAAAATGCACACCCACCCACCTTCTCCCTCCCACATGCTCGCGCACACACACATATTTACCATGGTAATTTGTACATGCGATCTAGTAAAAAACACTATTTTCAACTTTTTTTGCGAATTTATTTTGTGGAGCCCTTGTGGGCGTGAACAATCATATTCTTATGTCATGAATAGTGTGGGTCATTAAGGGACACTAAGTACATGTTTGATGTGTGCCCCCCAAAACTCTTGGGTAAAAAAGTGCCACAAGTTTAGGCTCCTATATATTGGACCAAAAAAAGGCAAGCTATGAATGCATGAATCAAACAGGTAGAGGAGGAAATGGTAGTTGGGCTGAGTCTGGTGACACGTGCAAGGTGCAGGTTGCCAACCTCCCAAGAAAAACTGGTAGGTCTTGGACACAAGTGGGGGACACTTCAGAGATAATGGCCAATAAGAAAATGCATAAACAGTCGTTTGTAATTCTAAATTTTGGACATTTAATAAATTAATTGAAATAGAAAAATAAATAAATGATTAGGCTTGATTTTAAGCCAAAAATTCTTTCAAAAATATCGAAATTGTCATTTTAGTATGTTAGCCCATGACCAATGAAGTCTGGTAGCCATCTTTTAAGAGATGAATAACATGCACTAACATAAAATTGCTTTAAATCATGCAAAACATGCACTAACATAAAATTGCTATATAATCTTCCTTTACTTTCTCCCCCTCTCAAATGCCTCATTTTTTTTCTTTTTTTTGTCATTTTTCATGAAACTAATCTACATGTTCTTAATGAGAAACGACTCTTAGATAATCCGATTACAACATATGGATAGGTTTTTATAAGGCTTCAAAAATTAATGGCTTACAATAATGTGAAATACTTTCTCAGGTTATAAAATTGTGTTTTTTCATAAAAAATATATATATATGATCTGAAAGCTGATTCCTACTATTTTGACCATGATGAATCCATCTATGAGGTGGGATTTGAGCAAAACAACCCATGTCATGCAGATCCAGCGGCATTTGCATGTAATAGTGCCAATATATATATATATATATATATATATATATATATATATATATATATATATATATATATATATATATATATATATGTGTGTGTGTGTGTGTGTGTGTGTGTGTGTGTGTGGCATTGCCATAGTTTTATCATTAGACATGTCTCAAGGTTAAGGTCGGTAAAATGTATTATATATATGAGTGAGAGAGAAGGGTAATTGCCATCACTGAAGCGTGCTCTCTCTCTCTCTCTCTCTCTCTCTCTCTCTTGCCGGTTGATGATCTTTTCATGTTTCTTTACTATTATTATTTTCTTCCACACGAGGAATCCTCTATTCAATCTCAACCAATTCTCATTTGGGAGAAGCAGACCAAATCAGAATATTGGGAGAAAAAAGCAGAGGCTGCAGCTGAGGTTTGCTCTTTCTCAGTGGATTCTGTCCAAGGATTCATTTTCTCAGTCCCTCCAATCCAAACACAAGCTTGAACTGGAAAACCAGGTACATGTGTTGCTTACTACCTCTGCTCTTTGTTTTCTCGAGTTGGTTGCCATGTTGGTGGCTATTTCCTAGAGCCCCTGGCTTGTTTTTGTTATTTAGAGCTTGAGAGAAATTGACACTCTACCGTATGGCCCACCTCCAGGTGGTTAAAACCTTTCGACCACCTCCTTGTTCACCATAGCCTGAAAACATAAAGTGCAATATGATTGCACAAATATTTGTTCTCTTTGATATTTGAGGCTATCGCCTAAGGCTTCAAATATATATATATATATAACTCTTATATCCTAGAAGGCCTCCAATGAAACATGGCACATGCATATACCTCATGCTGAGGACCTCCAATGAAAAAAAAAGTATGGAGAAATATGGGTCTCTAATGAAATATTCCTTCGGCCTCAACTTCTCTTGAGCCGCCCTTATGTGGGGCCCAAGACCTGATGAAGGGGCGATCGGGTGCTTAATGCACAATTTTTGTGCAATCATATTGCACCTGATCCGGACTCAGCTGCTTCGGCCTAAAGGCAAATGAGACACACCTTGGGTTTCATATTTCCTACATTTTTCAACTTAATTGACTTAAGGCAACCCATCTAGATAGGTGTGTGGAGCCCGTGTGTACAGCCCATTGTTGTCTCGGTGAATTCTTACTTAAACCAGAGTGAAAGTGGAAACCCAGGCCACAGAGTTTCGGATCCTACTGGGTCTAAGTGAGTTCGAGCTCTGATTCATCTTTTGACTAGCTATACTAGGACGGGCTATTGAACTGCTCCATTTGATCAACTTGGACCCGTACTTATAAACTGCCAGCTTCACGATTTTCTCGACAAGGAAAATCTATATATAATTGTTAGAGGATCAAATTCGAGTCCACCGGATCCAGACCCATGGATCATCTCCACTCCAGCTGTTGTGCCAAATGAAAGGAATATCAAAGTTCATACGTTGGAGGAGTTTATGTGTTGATAAGGATAAGGCCAAAGGAGTTCACATGGTACAAGAGTCCAAGATTAATAAGGCATCAATTGGAAAGAAAATCAAAGTCCACGCTAGAAGAGTCTATAATTTTTTTCCTCTTTTGGCCATGATCTTATGTAAAGGATTGAATTAATACCACCATTAACTTAGAGATAATGCCCCATTATCTATAATAAGCCCTTCTATAATCATCCGTTATATATGTAGACATTAAATTAGGATTAATATTTATATTAATCTTACTTAATAAGCCTAATTACAGCCTCCATCTATGTGGCTCATGGAGTTTCATTTGTGAGACCCTATGGCTACATTGGATCCGATACTAGGATCCAACAGTAACTTGTTACCAAGAGGAGACCGATTACAAGAGTCATTGAACCTCTAATCTCATATGTAACTCTATAAATTAACATCAAGCTCAACACACAATTTTAAGTGTCGAGTGATCAAGACCGTGGATATGTTAAATCGTGAGTTCCATTCTCGTTCAACGATACATTTGAAGAAAATAATTGGATATTTGTTGGTTTTAAAATATTTGAAAATTTTGACATGTTTAAACATGTAAACGTTGGAAAACTATATTAAGTTTAAAAAAAAATAAACAAAGAAAATGGAAAGCCCCACTAAAATCACAGTATTTTAAAAGATATTATTTAAAATTTGTCATGATTTCATAAGATTTTACTTGTATGTTGGATTTTTTTATGACAAGGAACCCACCAGGATTAAGCTCTAATTGGACCCACCCATAGAGGTGGGCATGACATAGGCTGGACCTGTGCCACAGGGACATGCAATTTTTGTTGTGTCCCTGATGACACAAGCTGACACGAGTGAACCTGTTGGCATGGACACCAACACGTATGACATTATTTTAATATTTTAAATAATATTTTATTATATTCTAAATTCATTTAAAAAAACTTTTTTGTTTAAATATTCAAAAAATAGTTTTTGTTGATTAAAAAATTAAAAATTCCCGTGTCCTTGTGCCCTATTTTGAAAAAAAAAATCAAACTTTTAAGTCCAATCTGAATCCCGTGTTCTCGAGTCCACGAATCATTGTGACATAGGACTAGACTTTTTTTTTTTTGAAAGGCAAGCTGGGGTTAGGCCGACCCCTACCATACAACTATACCACTGGGTTTTGAACCTGCAACATCGCAACACAAGGTGACGTGCACTAGCTGCTCCTACCAGACAAGCGGAGCCCCCATGGGACATATATAGGGCTGGACTTAGTGCAGCCTAAACAACATGTTTTTGTGGGCCTAGCCAATACCAGCAGAATGTGATGCTCTCATCTAGACGGAGCTGGAACGAGCCATGGCAAGTCAGCCTAAGGACTAAGCTGTTCGGGTCTATTCTTTTCTATATTGCTTGTCATTTGGTTGTGACCCAAGCCCCACTTGATAAGACAACAAGAGCCCCGAACCCAGTTAGTCGTGGGTTCGATCGCTTATTGGGTCAGATTAAGGACAAACTGAAAACCCACTAGTACCTGGACCTGGTTACGACATTCCCTACCCAGAGTCCTGGAACCATCACACCTAATTTAACAAAAGAAAAGTAAAATGTGTGCACCAGGCACCGTTCATGAATAAGGTCGATCCGCATGACTCAACCAGTCCCATGATTGTCATCTTGTTACCATGGGCAAAGTTGTGAACCAGCCAGAGACAGTCGTGTTGGGTCCATCAGTTCCTTGGATCTGACTAAGCAGGACCCACATCCGGCTTAATTAGATGCTTTTTGGCGCCATGTCTTTCAGGAACATGGTCATAAACTGATTGACCCCAGGTCAGCAAAAGTAGCCTAATTGGGTTCGGATCAGACCGAGCTTAGACACTTGCTCAACCTATATATCCTGGCAAATCCATTGGACCCGTTATGTAATCTTGGATCTCATCTTAGCATGCCCAATCCTTTGATGATCCATAAGAAATATGCACGTAATAAATGGTTGGCTGGATTACTAAAGTGTATTAGAATTCATTTTCAGCCGAATCCTCTGAACTTCCACAACAATGGTCCCATCATGGTTGGATCTGTACCGCATTCAATCATACTTGTCCAACCTATGACTAGGATTGGTCCACATTTTCGCTTGTAGAGTAATCTTAACTGTCTAGTTGGACAGCTACGGTCAACGTAGATCTTCTGACTAGGGATGGCAGTGGGGCGGGGCGGGGGACAAGGTCTCCACCCCCACCCCGCCCAAAGATTAGAACCTCCATCCCCGTTTCACATCCTCTATCCCCGGTTCAAACGGGGATGGGGCAGGGCGGGGCGGGTTATTGCGGGGAAAAGTGGCAGGGACGGGTCGGGGTGGGGATGAGGCGGGGATCGTGACGGGGACAGGGCAGGGTGGGGAAAAGTGTACGTCCATCCCCGCCTCCATCCCGGAACGGGGATGGATTTTAACCTTCATCCCCGCCTCCATCCCCGTTTCATACCCTTCATCTCCGGTCCACTGCCATCCCTACTTCTGACATCATTTTTGCCGCGCAATCAAACCCTCAGCGGTCACAGGTTCCGTCATTCCCACAGATCAACAGGTGTCACATTGGTTGGTCTTTGCACCAATACCACGTCACATGGGACACGTTTCTACCCCCACAAATGCCGTTCACTTTTTAGAATTGACCTTGTTCCTTGTTCTCTAGAAAAAAGACGCAAAAAACGAGAAGAATTTTCCAAAGTTCTGAACGCGTTGGTTCTTGGCCGTGGAGGACTTCGATTAAGGTCTTTGCTTCGATTAGGTATGTGAAATTCAATCTTTCAAACTGGTTTTGATGACCAGTGAGATAACGGTTTCCCACCACAATCAAACTTGGACTGCTGACCAGCTGGTCAGGTCATATTGTATATAACGGATTCTTCGATCATACTCGATCCCCCACCGCACATCTCGCTTGACGGATATGTGGGTGGGCCCCACAATCACAACTGCCAAAGTAGGATATTGAACACAATGTACAATTGCAAACAGTTCGGATTCAGATAGGATGTGATCAATTACCATATCAGACTAATGGGATGTGGGCCAAACAGATTCGGATGGTGAAAAGCTCATACCAAATCTGTTTTTCTACATGTAAACATATTTGGTGATATCAAAAAACTAAAACCGTGAATCCGATTATAAGCGGATATAGTTTTGACTCTTGAAACGCAACTAAACGGAATCAAATTCGGTCAGATATTGGATAAAATCCAATTGATTGACATCCCTATATACAAGTAAGACTTGATTTTCTCCCCCCATCTCCCAAAGTTGGAAGGTGGTCCAACCTGGTGGCACTAGTGTGCAAACATCAAGGTCAGCTTTTTTGTTTTGTTTTTTTGGATTCAACATCATATTGATAGTTACCTGAAGCCTCTTGATACGTTATAAGTTGGCTTCTTAGAAAGCTCGCCTCAAAAGCGCAACAAATTCAAGGTTTTAAAGCTTTTATAATAGAAATTAACTCGTTTTAATTAGCTCTACAAAATGAAAACTTGTTTTTTCGAATGTGAAAATGAGATTACTTGATATTATGGATGCCAGTTTCAATGTTGATAAAAGAATTATACTTTCTTTTATTTTACATATAATGAATAACTTTATTGAAAACACTTAAATTTTGTATTAGATTAGAAACATGAGATTAAACTGCATTTTTACATCATTCCATGGCCATTTCCAACATTGTTTATTGCTCTCCCTTCTGAAAAGCTTTTTTTTATGACAAGGAACCCTCACCGAGAACAAGGTCACTTAATGGGCTCGCCCCGCTCCGAGGTAAACCCCGGGTGAGATCACCGACACTGATCAAGCGCTTCCGAAAAGTTAAACACACCACGTCTAGGCTGCTTTCTTACAAACTTGTTTCTCATGTGGCTTCACTTCTTACTTTGGTAACTATCATGCACACGGCCATTGCAATTTGTTATAATTTTTCTTTTTTGAAAGGCAAGCAGACCCCTACCAGCTATACAATCATACCATTGGAATTCAAACTTGCAACATCCCAACACAAGGGTGATGTGCACTAGCTGCTCCTACCAGACAAGTCGAGCCCCTTTGGTGTTATTTGTTATAATTAATTATGGTTTTACCATGGCAAAAAATATTTGCTAACTCTCGTGGGTTCCAAACCCCCTAGTTGAAATTCATAGAGGAAGGTTGTTTTATTTTTTATTTTTGAAATGCAAGTTGGGGTTAAGCAGAGTTATACAATGATGTGCACTAGCTGCTCCTACCAAACAAGGGGAGCCCCCATTCGTTCTATTTGTTATATTTAATTATGATTTTACCGTAAAAAATTATATTTGCTACCTCGTGGGTTCCAAACCCTTAGTTGAAATTCATAGAGGAAGGTTGTTTTGACCTAATTAACCTAACCCCATGGATGTACTTAACTGTTACACACCCTTTCCTGATCTGATATGCCTCAGCTAGGTCCTGCCCAGTTGAGATTGCACAGAGGGGGTTTTCCTTTCTCCTAGAACTCCCAGTGAAACTTGCCCAGCTTCAAGTTCTGCCCAGGCTGAGACTTTGGTGAGACGGCCCCCCAAGACTTTTATCTAAGGTAGGATTGTGCATATGTATTTTACTGTTTTGTCTTCGTGTAAATCTATATATAGATGTATTTTGCATAATTTACTAATTTTAATAAAGTTTATTAAGAGATTTCTCTAAGTTTCGTTCTTGATTCAGTGAGAGAATGTATTTTTTCTCGCTTCTTCCACGTCCATCATCAACTCAGAGAGAACACATTTTTTCACCCCTTACAGTCAACCCCTTATCCACTAATGCATCCCTATGAAACCATTCACGAGAGGCATCTCTCTTCCCCATCGCTGCATGCCCTCCTTCATGCGGTGCATGCTTCACTTTTATGTTGTGCCTTATTTTGCATGTTGAAACTGTAAAATTGTCTTTCACGGAAGTTCGGGTTCTAACAGTAGTATTAGAGCCAACCGCGACTATCAGCATTCGGATCTCCCCTAAAAGCGATGTCACGAGATCAGTGCAACATTTGTACTTTCAATAGCAAATTCTAGATCAAGTATTTATTCGTTAGAATCCGATATTGGATTCCCTTGATCCATCCGGAAGACAGACCTCATTTTGCTTGTTTTCAAAAAGGTTCGGCATAGGCCTGCATCCCAATCCAATTTTAAAAGTTCATGTTTTTAAAGTTAGACAACCTTAAAAAATCCTCATAAAATTACCCTAGCTAGTTTAACCTGTCTTAGACTAAACCCAATTTACAGATAGAGAAAATCAATTTTTTATATGTTGATATCGTATTTTTTACCGGATCCTATCAGAAACTATGTTGAATCCTGACTTGTTTCTGACTTACTACTTTCAAAAAATTTCTTAGGCCTAGTCCTATAGCCAAAAAATTCTAAAAATTTAACCATAAAAGTGTACACCGGTTAGCTTTCAGACCCAATTCATAGATCTTGAAAATTTTTCCAGGCCAATGAGGTCCAGTCAAATCTTTGAAACCTGTGAGAGCCTGAATCTCAGACTAAACCTGCAAACATTATTCAAGGAACAGTTTTTATTAATCCAAACATACATATCATGCCTGAAGGGGGCTAGATGTGAAAAATAAATTAGAGTTTTGAGTTTAGAACCCATAAAGGTAGCAAACATTTCTCATTCACCATGCATGACTATCATCATTTGTGAATTCTTTATAATAGAGTAATGTTTGCTACCCTCGTGGGCAACGAACCCTCTATTGAAAAATTGTATTTTTTTTATTAATTGACAAAATGCAAAGAAATTGTGTGCTAATGAATTGTTCCAATACATTTTGGGCATGATATTGAAATTGTGGCTTACATGACAATGAAAAATGCGAAATCGAATTGTATTGTTTGTGCCCAAAGTGGTGGCCAACGACTTTTATGATGAATTAGAATGAAAATCATACCTACTTGTGCCATGTGGAGTCCATTAAAGTTAGCAAAAACATAAATAATGTTTAAGTAATTAAAAAAATAGATGTTAATTCTCATGTTGCATAAGAAAGTAAGATGGTGATCAGCAGTGCAGCTACGTGGCTGCATAAGAAGTGACCTCTTTTTTTTTTTTTAAAGGAAAGCTGGGGTTAGTCAGACCCCTTCCCGTTGATACTATTATGTTTTGAACTTGCAACGTCCCTGCTCTTACGAGTCTTACCAGGCAAGCGGAGCCCCTGTTGGTAAAAAAAAGTTGCCAGATAGAAACCGACTCATAAATAATATTTTTTCGGATTTTCTGGAAATTAAAAAATAGCAGCCTAGCCTACGATATACCAAATTTTCAACTCTTAAATAATCATATTTTATGAGGAAAGAATACAGTTGAAAAGGGCCGTGTTTCCTTGTCCAGGGGGGTGGCAAACACTTTCCCCTTTATAATTGTAGTGTTTACCATGCAAGGCTGCCACTATTTTTGAATTTTTGGGAATACTGAGTTTCTAGGAAAGTACAAACCCGGTGTTATATATGTCGAGAACCTCTCGCTCTCTCTCAATACTTTTCTATCTGCTGAAATTTTCATAGGGTTGAAGAAGAAGCCCTCTGCGTAACTCTTTGGATTGAGGGGCCTTTTTTTAACTCCTACATAAGGCCATTGGCAGAAACTTATCAGCTGAGAAAGTTGGTAGCAGAGAAAATTGGTGTTAAGGAAGGAAATAAGCATGGGGATCATCAGGACAATGGAGAGCCTAAAGGCCGAGATGGAAGAGATGAAGCTCATGATCACGCAGACCATCCGAAGGAAGCCTGCTGAACAAGATCTGATAGCTGCTCAAGCCGTCGAGTCCAGGGAGAAGGTGGTGTGCGTAACAAGTGGCATCTCCTATTTGGGCCTATCGATTGCCGGGGAGCTTCTTCTGCAGGGCTACCGCGTGCGTCTTGGGGTGGACAATGAAGGTATCATCATATCATCCCTTTAACAAAGTACTCGGTCCACACAAAACACAGAAAATCGCTGCTGTGTGTATCGATTTTCTGTGAGACAACACAAACACAGAAATCGGGCAGCGATTTTCTGTGTTTTGTGTGGCCTGACGATCACTGGATCTGCTCTCGAGAATATGTTTTCAAACAGTGTTTAATTAGTTTGTTTAAGTCCTCTGTTGCTCCTAGAGCCTGTGTTCAAATTCATGCTTCTCTTCATTTTTCAGCCTTTCTGCTCTCTTTCTAGGAGCACTTAATTCGTTCCCTCTTCTTTTTTTCTTTGGTAATACTCACTATTGATTGGTTCTCATATAGAGCATCTGGAGAAACTTAGTGAAATGGAGGTGTTTGCTACGGCAAGGAACAGAGTGCAGATAGTGGTGGCAAAGGTGATGGAGATAGAGAGCCTGTGTGAAGCCTTCGATGGATGTCATGGGGTCTTTCACACCTCTGCTTTTGTTGATGCAGCGGGCATCTCAGGATACACGGTATGTCTCCTTTTTTTTTCTCCTATGATTTCAATCTCAAGGATATAAAAGTCATGAGAAAGTGTTTCATGCATCCATCGTTTGAAGGATCCTTTCTTGCGGGAGTGATGATGGCGTGTGAGATGGGCTGCCCTCTTGAGGCTCAGAGGCCAGATTTGCACAAAAGGAATGTGCCACTGCACCTGAACGCCCTCCATCTGCTGTTGTACAGCCGATAGAAGGCGCTCAGGTGCAGCGGCATATTGATGGAGGGCACTCAGGTGAAGCAGCATATTGCATTTGTACAATTGTGATTGCACCTGATCCAGACTCCTTCATGAGGCTCCCATATGAGAACTTGAACCAGTATTATCTTTTTAATCTTCTGACCACATGGTTCTATGGAAAACCACTAATGGCTGAATTTTCCCACAAAGAAGGCCCAGTGAGGCTGAGACATGTAAAAGCTGTCATTGTTGGTCATTGGGTCAATCTTGTAACCAACTTTTACAATATTCAATGCAAAAGCAATCAAAGCTGCCTATCACAATCACAACTTGTACTTTTCTCATGTTTTACTATGAGTTGAGGTTGTGATTTACAATCACAAGATCTTGATAAAAATCAAGAATCACAGGGCACTGCAAACATGTCTCCAACAAACATCTCATCTGATGAAGATGTGTGTGGACCCATGCTTGTGCAGTCAGGATTGAATATAAGCCATTTCACCATTGGTTATATACAATATGACCTTATCTGCCCTTGCTATGACCAATGTGAGTATTGTAGTTTTGACGTAGAGTGTAGGTGGCCATTTTATCTTTGTGTGCAGCCTATCAAAAAAAAAAAAAAAACCTACCATCCTCTTTTGGTCGTATGACTTTGTCATCTTTTCAATGAAGCTGTCAAATAGCGACATGAAATTAATTAATGATTAAGACCCGTATAAAGTGTTGTTTTTAACCTTTAGTTTGAAAATGTTTCTTTAAGCTCCGGTACTAGCTAGAGACATGGTTGCCATCATGAAGTGTTGATTGCCAATTTATACACCATTGTATTGAGTTGATATTGTACAAAAATGAACGCAGAAACATTTGGCTGATTTGGAGGCAAAGGCTGCTGAGAAGGTGATCGAGGCCTGCTCCAGGACATCATCTGTGAGAAAATGCGTGTGTACGTCTTCATTGTTGGCATGCATATGGAAGCCCACCACCGATCCAGACTTTGGACCCATCGTAGATGAGAGTTGTTGGAGCCATGAAAGTCTATGCAGGCAAAAGAAGGTAAGCATATGTATATGAATATATACAGTGATAAATAACTAATACTCAACTAGGGATGGCAGTGGACCGGGTGAAAACTGAGCCCACCCCGCCTCACCCGGTTTGGACCGGGGATGGAGGCAGGAATTGAGGTTAAAATCAAAACCCGTGCAGGGATGAACTTACACTTTTTCCCTCCCCACCCCATCTCCAATCCCTGCCTTGCCCCGTCCCGGATCCTTCTTTAGGGATGACAGTGGACCGATGAAAAATGGGCTCACGCCCCACCCCACCTCCAATCCCCGCCTTGCCCCGTCCCCGATCCTTCTTTAGGGATGACAGTGGACCGATGAAAAATGGGGCCCCGACCCGCCCCACCCCACCCTGTCCCCAATCTTTCTTTAAGGATGGCAGTGAACCGAGCGAAAACAGGGCCCCGCCCCGCCTCACCCCATTTGGACTGGGGATGAAGGAGCTGAAGCGGGGTTGGAGGTTAAAATTGAAACCCGTGTGGGGATGGAGGCAGGATTTTGAGATGGGGGCGGGGGTGGAGACCTTGTCCCACACCCCCGCCCCAGTCCATTGGGTCTGATAATTTTTAGTGACAAATGCTTTCTTAACAATGTGAATCCAAATCTACATATTCAAGCAATTTGCTTGACAGTGGGCTGTTCAAATAAATATCTTGGCACTTTAAGTTGGTGCTCAAATCAAGTCTTTCTTTTTTTTCTTTTTTAATCCTTTTTGGTGCTTACAGTATCATGTTGAATGTGGCAGCTTTGGCTTGCATTAGGTAAGACCATGGCAGAGAAGGCTGCTTGGAGGAAAGCTCAAGAAATGAATGTGAATCTAGCCACCATTTGCCCAGCACTTATTACGGGGCCAGGCTTTTATGACAGTAATTCCACCGGATCCATCGCATATCTCAAAGGTACTAACCTTATATTACATTTTGTTCATTTCCTGGAATATCCTGTTAGTAGTGAAATATCCAATTGTTGGGCATACTTTAGAATTGACACAGATTTTTCTTTTTTATGACAAAAAACTTGCTTAGGAACATAGGTCACGTTTGAAAGTGAGAAAGTAGGAAAAGTGATAAAAAATGAAAATTTCTTACGATTTTTCTGACCTTTCCAAACGGGAGAAAAATTCTATTTGAGAGTTTTTCTAAAAAACACTTTTTTTATATGGGGTTAGAGTAAGAGGAAAATTTGGTGCTCTCTCTCTCTCTCAATACCACCACCATCCATCTCACCGCCACTACCAACACCATCCATTTCACCCACCCTTGACTATTTTTCACCATCCATCACCACAATCCATCTCACCATCACTAATACTACCCATCATCACCCACCTCCTGAACGGAGAAGCTCCGACACCACCAATCATCTCAACATCACCCACCTCCCGAAACCTGCCCTCTCCACGGTGATTTTCCACCATCCATCTCACTACCACTCACCTCTTAGAAAACCGTGCCAAAGAAGCTCCACCATCATCCATCATCACCTACTTCCTAGACAACCATGTGGGTGAAGCTACACCACCAATCAATATCACTCACCTCCCTAAATATCCTGCCTAACAAGCTCCATCATCATCTCCCTCTTATTTTTTTAAAGATTTTCTTATTAAAAAAAAAATATCATATCAAAACTTTTCATAGGCAAAATTTTCTTTTCTTACTAGATTTTTTCTTGCTTACAAACGTGTGTGTTTAAAATCAGGGTTATCCTCCATCTCAATTATGTCAGATATGGACTAAATATATCATATCCACTTCTTTAATCAAAGACAATTTTGTGTTTAGGCACCACATGAAGCATGGCCAAGTTTGAGCTACATAGTTGTACCCCAACTAGACAAGAAATGCCCATTTTCTGACCTACAATACAGCCATGACCTGTTTAGCTACTGAACAAACGCCAACATTTGAACCAACAATTCAAAATTTGTCCCCAAGATCTCAAAAACCAGATAGCATTGCCCTGAGCCACCAAGCATCTGCATCCAAACATATCATAATTCATCTCAAGAGCAATCCAAGCATCTGATCTCATGCCATATGCAGGTGCCCAAGAAATGTTCACATGTGGATTGTTGGCTACTGCAAGTGTTGGCAAAGTGGCAAAGGCACACGTCATGGTCTATGAGGACATGCATAGAGGTGCAGGCGGACGTTATGTATGCTTTGACCATGTGATCAAGACAGTGGAAGATGCACTACAACTCCAGGAAAAGATGAAAATGCCAGACAGGATAACTCAATCCACACACGATCCCCTTCCCCTCTATGATCTGAGGAACACTAAGCTCTTCAGATTAATGTCAGCGAATCGACGATGCTTCAATACCGTGTACTTGGATCCATGATATTGTTGGTATAATGTCATCAATGTATATGAAAGTAGTGATAGTTTTTGTCTAAATGAGCCATCAATATGCTTGTCCATCCACTTGTAGCCATCTCAAACACGTCTTTCTTTCCCCTTTTTCTTTAATCACAGCTCTGCACAGACACATATACGAGAAGGTAGTAGCTGCTAACCGCTGTGCTAACTCTGCTTTGGAAGGGTTTCTCATGTTTCCCCTTGAATCTAATTGTACAAATCCATTCTACATGCTTGATTCCGTATTTCTATAGGTAGGTTTTTATACAACAACAAACAACAACAGCTACGCCTTCATCCCAAAACAATTGGGGTCGGCGATATGAACCAACAAAGAAAATCATTATGTGGTCTTCCACATGAATCCTTCTCCTTCATTTATTTCTATCCATTGCCATGTCCTCGGTGAGGTTCAAAGCATTCATATCCTTTCTTATCACCTCTATCAATGTCTTCCTGGGCCTACCCCGACCTCCTTTAACTAATATATTTTTTCATTTCTCCATCCTTCTAACTGGAGCATCATTAAGCCTTCGTCGAATATGTCCAAACCACCGTAAACGATTCTCTCTCATCTTATTTTCAATGGGTGCAACGCCTACCTTCTCATAGGTAGGTTTTTATAGAGTTTAAAAAATAAAAAGTTAAAGACTTCTAAATATTCTTAGAAGATCATGTTTTTCATAAAAAAAACATGATCCACGTGCCCTTTCCTACCAATGGGGTGTTTTTATCGGCAATTTCTCATTTTTCAAAAACTCGCGATAAATTGGAAAATTTTCATAAATCTCGCATTTTTTGGCAAAATCTCAGCAATAAAAAAATAAATTTAAAAAATAAAAAATTAATTTTTTATAAGAAAATATTAATAAAAATTATTTAAAAATAAAAACACACAATTTTTTTGTGATAAATAGCCGTTTAAAACGTAAATATTGCATTTAAATTGTGAAATTTATGTTTATTTCATAAATCTCACGATAATTTGAATATATCGCAAGAAATTGCCATTTTAAACTTTCAAGAAATTTCTTGTGATATTATCACGAGATTTTCATAAATCTTGTGATATTTGTCACTATAAGTGCACGTCACCTTGTGACGTTGCAAGTTCAAATCTCAATGGTATTGTTGTATAACCGCAGGAGTCGGACTAACCCCAGTTCACCTTTAAAAAAAAAATGTTGTTTCCCAGTAAATAGACAGTGCCAAACACATATGTACGGTCATATTTCAGTAATACATGAAAAAATCCCTGGAAAGCCCGGTTAGCACCGCAGTTAGCAGCCACCAACCCCTCTCTCTCTATATAAAGGGAGAGAGAGTAATGGGTCTGTGCTAAATGCTGTATACCGTTGGATCTCGTTTAGATCCAACGGTGGTGTGCATACAACGTACTTAAAGCATTGCATTTGGGGATTTCGAATCCCTCTCCTCTCTCTTCCTCTCCCGCACCCCTCTCCGCCGAATCTTCCCTCTTTTCCTCTCTCTCCCTCTCCTTCTCCCGCTCCCCTCTCCTCGGTCGAATCCCTCTCCTCTCCCTCTCCCGCTCCCCTCTCGGTCGAATCCCTCTCCTCTCCCTCTCCCGCTCCCCTCTCCCTCTCCCTCTCCGTCCTCCGTCCTGCTACAGAACACGGGTTTAGCATGTCGGAGGAGCGTCTACCCTGAGCCTCGGCGTGCGTCCCTCTTCTGCTCAGCGCGGGAGCGTCTCCCCATGGACTCCTCTGCCAGATCCCCCTCTCCGTCGGCTGTTTCTCTTCACCCCTCTTCGTCGAACAAAAGAATTTGACATATGGAAGGATGGTGAAAGGGATTCCAAAGATATGAAGAAGGAAAGAGATCAAGTTACTGAAGGAGATAGAGAAGAAAAGCATGACAGGTCTTGTGAAAAAGAATCAGATGATGGATTTGTTGGGGAACAAAGAGGAGTTTCTATAATCTTTTTAAGGTTTTAACCAAATTACAAGTTTGTTTTCCAAGTGTTTTTATTCGGAATATCTCTTTTCCTTATTTCTTTGGGCTAATGTTTGTTCGATGGGAAGATGTAACATCTTGCACCATGTTTTTGTTAAGAAAAGGATTTTGTCATTAATTTTCTTCTATTCATTTTAATTTTCCTTTCCCTTTATTTCTTTTAATGAATAGGGGAACAAAGGGGAGTTTGAAAAGATTTTAATTGACAAAAACGCGGTAAGAAAATGGTCAAGATAGTATACCATTTTCCCATTTTCAATTGATTGTCTTTTAGTTTATTGTATGTTTTGCAAATGGTTTCTTAGTGTGTCTCTCTTTTTTATTATATGTTATGCAAGTGGTTGCTTAGTTTTTCGCTCAACTGGTTAATGAAATGTTTGTTTTGTCACCTCTTGTATAAGAATGATCTTCTATGGATCGTCCGTTGAGTAGAGATAAACAATTTATGATCCATTTCCTATTTTTCTTTGTTCTATGTTTCTCCCAAATTAATTTCCTTCTTCTCTTGTGACATCTTTCTAAGATTATGTCTTCTTTTGCCTTTTTTAATGGCCATGATGATCAATGCTTCTTCTGACACCTCTTGTACGAGAACAACTTTCAAAGCTTGTTCTTTGAGCAGAGATAAGCAAACTGTTCTGAGCGATTTCCTCTATATATGTTATTTTTCGCATTTTGTTTCATGGTTTTCATGTGGCATCTTTCTTACATTATCTCCTGCTATTTTTCTATGTTTTTCTTTTATTTGTGATATGACCATGATGATTATTGCTTCTTCTGACACCTCTTGTATGAGAACGATCTCTTGAAGTTGTTCCTTGAGCACATGTAAGCGATTATCTGACCCATTTTCTATAATCTTTTTAAGGTTTTAACCAAATTGCAAGTTTGTTTTTCAAGTGTTTTTATGTGGAATATTTAATGTTTGTTGGATGGGTAGATGTAACATCTTGCGCCATGTTTTTGTGAAGACAAGGATTTTGCCATTATTTTCCTTCTATTCCGTTTAATTTTTCTTTCCCTTTATTTCTTTTAATGATTGGGGGAACAATGGGCATGATAGGAAAATAGGAGTTTGAAAAGATTTTAATTGAGAAAAAGGGGGCAGAGAAATCGTCAAGTGAGTGTACCATTATCCCATTTTTAATTGGTTGTGTTTTAGTTTATTGTTGGTTTTGCAATTGGTTTCTTAGTGTGTCTCTTGTTTATTATATGTTATGCAAATGGTTGCTTAGTTTTTTGCTCATCTGGTTAATGAAATGTTTGTTTTGTCACCTCTTGCATAAGAATGATCTTCTATGGATCGTCCGTTGAGCAGAGATAAGCAATTTATGATCCATTTCTTATTTTTCTTTTTTCTATTTTTCTCCCCAATTAATTTCCTTCTTCTCATGGGATATCTTTCTAACATTGTCTTCTTTTGCATTTTTTTAATGGCCATGATGATCAATGATTCTTCTGACACCTCTTGTACGAGAACAACTTTTAAAGCTTGTTCTTTGAGCAGAGATAAGCAAACTGTTCTGAGCGATTTCCTCCATTTATGTTATTTTTCTCATTTTGTTTCATGGTTTTCATGTGGCATCTTTCTTACATTATCTCCTGCTATTTTTCTATGTTTTTCTTTTATTTGTGATATGACCATGATGATTATTGCTTCTTCTGACACCTCTTGTATGAGAACAATCTCTTGAAGTTGTTCCTTGAGCACATGCAAGCAACTATCTGACCCATTTTCTATAATCTTTTTAAGGTTTTAACCAAATTGCAAGTTTGTTTTTCAATTGTTTTGATTTAGATTCACTTTTCCTTATTTCTTTGGGCTAATGTTTGTTGGATGGGTAGATGTAACATCTTGCGCCATGTTTTTGTGAAGAAATGGATTTTGCCATTATTTCCCTTCTATTCAGTTTAATTTTTCTTTCCCTTTATTTCTTTTAATGATTGGGGGAAAAAAGGGCATGATCGGAAAATAGGAGTTTGAAAAGATTTTAATTGAGACAAAGGGGGTAGAGAAATCGTCAAGAGAGTATACCATTATCCCATGTTGCATAAGAAAGTAATCATGTTACATAAATAATGTTTAAGTAATTAAAAAAATAGATGTTAATTCTCATGTTGCATAAGAAAGTAAGATGGTGATCAGCAGTGCAGCTGCGTGGCTGCATAAGAAGTGACCTCTTTTTTTTTTTTTAAAGGAAAGCTGGGGTTAGTCAGACCCCTTCCCGTTGATACTATTATGTTTTGAACTTGCAACGTCCCTGCTCTTACGAGTCTTACCAGGCAAGCGGAGCCCCTGTTGGTAAAAAAAAGTTGCCAGATAGAAACCGACTCATAAATAATATTTTTTCGGATTTTCTGGAAATTAAAAAATAGCAGCCTAGCCTACGATATACCAAATTTTCAACTCTTAAATAATCATATTTTATGAGGAAAGAATACAGTTGAAAAGGGCCGTGTTTCCTTGTCCAGGGGGGTGGCAAACACTTTCCCCTTTATAATTGTAGTGTTTACCATGCAAGGCTGCCACTATTTTTGAATTTTTGGGAATACTGAATTTCTAGGAAAGTACAAATCCGGTGTTATATATGTCGAGAACCTCTCTCTCTCTCTCAAGACTTTTCTTTCTGCTGAAATTTTCATAGGGTTGAAGAAAAAGCCCTCTGCGTAACTCTTTGGATTGAGGGGCCTTTTTTTAACTCCTACATAAGGCCATTGGCAGAAACTTATCAGCTGAGAAAGTTGGTAGCAGAGAAAATTGGTGTTAAGGAAGGAAATAAGCATGGGGATCATCAGGACAATGGAGAGCCTAAAGGCCGAGATGGAAGAGATGAAGCTCATGATCACGCAGACCATCCGAAGGAAGCCTGCTGAACAAGATCTGATAGCTGCTCAAGCCGTCGAGTCCAGGGAGAAGGTGGTGTGCGTAACAAGTGGCATCTCCTATTTGGGCCTATCGATTGCCGGGGAGCTTCTTCTGCAGGGCTACCGCGTGCGTCTTGGGGTGGACAATGAAGGTATCATCATATCATCCCTTTAACAAAGTACTCGGTCCACACAAAACACAGAAAATCGCTGCTGTGTGTATCGATTTTCTGTGAGACAACACAAACACAGAAACCGGGCAGCGATTTTCTGTGTTTTGTGTGGCCTGACGATCACTGGATCTGCTCTCGAGAATATGTTTTCAAACAGTGTTTAATTAGTTTGTTTAAGTCCTCTGTTGCTCCTAGAGCCTGTGTTCAAATTCATGCTTCTCTTCATTTTTCAGCCTTTCTGCTCTCTTTCGAGGAACACTTAATTCGCTCCCTCTTCTTCTTTTTTTTGGTAACACTCACTATTGATTGGTTCTCATATAGAGCATCTGGAGAAACTTAGTGAAATGGAGGTGCTTGCTACGGCAAGGAACAGAGTGCAGATAGTGGTGGCAAAGGTGATGGAGATAGAGAGCCTGTGTGCAGCCTTTCGATGGATGTCATGGGGTCTTTCACACCTCTGCTTTTGTTGATGCAGCGGGCATCTCAGGATACACAGTATGTCTCCTTTTTTTTCTCCTATGATTTCAATCTCAAGGATATAAAAGTCATGAGAAAGTGTTTCATGCATCCATCGTTTGAAGGATCCTTTCTTGCGGGAGTGATGATGGCGTGTGAGATGGGCTGCCCTCTTGAGGCTCAGAGGCCAGATTTGCACAAAAGGAATGTGCCACTGCACCTGAACGCCCTCCATCTGCTGTTGTACAGCCGATAGAAGGCGCTCAGGTGCAGCGGCATATTGATGGAGGGCACTCAGGTGAAGCAGCATATTGCATTTGTACAATTGTGATTGCACCTGATCCAGAGTGTTGTCTTTTTAGTCTTCTGACCACATGGTTCTATGGAAAACCTCTAATGGCTAAATTTTCCCACAACGAAGGCCCAGTGAGGCTGAGACATGTAAAAGCTGTCATTGTTGGTCACTGGGTCAATCTTGTGACCAACTTTTACAATATTCAATGCAAAAGCGATCAAAGCTGCATATCACAATCACAACTTGTACTTTTCGAGTTGAGGTTGTGATTTACAACCACAAGATCTTGATAAAAATCAAGAATCACAGGGCACTGCAAACATGTCTCCACCAAACATCTCATCTGATGATGATGTGTGTGGACCCATGCTCATGGTTTTCAAGTGAGATGCACGGTTCCCAAGTGAGTTGTGCAGTCAGGATTGAATATAAGCCATTTCACAATTGGCCCTTGCTATGACCAATGTGAGTATTGTAGTTTTGATGTAGAGTGTCAGTGGCCATTTTATCTTTGTGTGCAGCCTATCAAAAAAAAGAAAAAAACTGCCATCCTCTTTTGGTCGTATGACTTTGTCATCTCTCATAAGAAAACTTTCATTGTCCTAACAATCGTTATGTTAATAATTCTATTTAGAAATCTGTTTTCTCCCAATATTTCAAAAAGAGTCATGTTTTGTGAAGAGATATTTCACAACCCATATTTTCAATGAAGCTGTCAAATAGCGACATGAAATTAATTAATGATTAAGATCCATATAAAGTGTTGTTTTTAACCTTTACTTTGAAAATGTTTCTTTAAGCTCCGGTACTAGCTAGAGACATGGTTGCCATCATGAAGTGTTGATTGCCAGTTTATACACCATTGTATTGAGTTGATATTGTACAAAAATGAACGCAGAAACATTTGGCTGATTTGGAGGCGAAGGCTGCTGAGAAGGTGATCGAGGCCTGCTCCAGGACATCATCTGTGAGAAAATGCGTGTGTACGTCTTCATTGTTGGCATAAATATGGAAGCCCACCACCGATCCAGACTTTGGACCCATCGTAGATGAGAGTTGTTGGAGCCAAGAAAGTCTATGCAGACAAAAGAAGGTAAGCATATACAATATGTATATGAATGTATACAGTGATAAATAACTACTACTCAACTAGGGATGGCAGTGGACCGGGTGAAAACTGAGCCCGCCCCGCCTCACCCGGTTTGGACCAGGGATGGAGGACATGAAATGGGGGATGGAGGCAGGAATGGAGGTTAAAATCAAAACCCGTGCAGGGATGGACTTACCGACGAAAAATGGGGCCCCGCCCTGCCACACTCTGTCCCCAATGATTCTTTAAGGATGGCAGTGAACAGAGGGAAAACAGGGCCCTGCCCCCCTCACCCCATTTGGACGGGGGATGAAGGACCTGAAGCGGGGTTGGAGGTTAAAATTGAAACTCGTGCTGGGATGGAGGCAGGATTTTGAGATGGGGCGGGGGTGGAGACCTTGTCCCACACCCCCGCCACAGTCCATTCTGTCTGATAAAGTTTAGTGACAATTGCTTTCTTAACAATGTGAACCCAAATCTTCATATTCAAGCAATTTGCTTGACAGTGAGCTGTTCAAATAAATATCTTGGCACTTTAAGTTGGTGCTCAAATCAAGTCTTTTTTTTTAATCCTTTTTGGTGCTTACAGTATCATGTTGAATGTGGCAGCTTTGGCTTGCATTAGGTAAGACCATGGCAGAGAAGACTGCTTGGAGGAAAGCTCAAGAAATGAATGTGAATCTAGCCACCATTTGCCCAGCACTTATTACGGGGCCAGGCTTTTATGACAGTAATTCCACCGGATCCATTGCATATCTCAAAGGTACTAACCTTATATTACATTTTGTTCATTTCCTGGAATATCCTGTTCGTAGTGAAATACTTTAGAATTGACATAGATTTTTCTTTTTTATGACGAGAAACTTGCTTAGGAACATAGGTCACTTAGGTCACGTTTGAAAGTGAGAAAGAAGTAGGAAAAGTGATATAAAATGAAAAATTCTTACTATTTTTCTGACCTTTCCAAACGGGAGAAAAATTTTATTTTAGAGTTTTTCTAAAAAACACTTTTTTTATACGGGGGTGGAGTAAGAGGAAAATTTGGTGGTCTCTTTCTCTCTCTCCATCTCAATACCACCACCATCCATCTCTCCGCCACTACCAACACCATCCATTTCACCCACCCTTGATGATTTTTTCACCATCCATCACCCCAATCCATCTCACCATCACTAATACTACCCATCATCACCCACCTCCTGAAAAATGGCTTCGGCGAGGCAAAGCTCCGGCACCGCCATTCATCTCAACATCACCCGCCTTCCGAAACCTGCCCTCTCCACGGTGATTTTCCACCATCCATCACCACCACCATCCATCTCACTGCCACTTACCTCTTAGAAAACCGTGCCAAAGAAGCTCCACCATCACCCATCATCACCTACTTAGAAAACCATGTCGGTGAAGCTATGCCACCAATCACTATCACTCACCTCCCAAAAAATCATGCCAAACAAGCTCCACCATCATCTCCCTCTTATTTTTTTAAAGATCTTCTTATCTAAAAAAAATTATCATAATCAAAACTTTTCATAGGCAAAATTTTCTTTTCTTACAAGAGTTTTTCTTGCTTACAAACGTGTGTGTTAAAATCAGCGTTTATCCTCCATCTCAATTATGTCAGATATGGACTAAATACATATATCATATCCACGTCTTTAATCAAAGACAATTTTGTGTTTAGGCACCACATGAAGCATGGCCAAGTTTAAGCCTCGGTTCTAGTTCCCATAGTTGTACCCCAACTAGACAAGAAAAATCTCACATATATGCCCATTTTTCTGACCTACAATACAGCCATGACCTGTTTAGCTACTAAACAAACGCCAACATTTTAACCAACAATTCCAAAATTGTCTCCAAGATCTCAAAAACCAGATAGCATTGCCCTGAGACACCAAGCATCTGCATCCAAACATATCATAATTCATCTCAAGAGCATGCAAGCATCTGATCTCATGCCGTATGCAGGTGCCCAAGAAATGTTCACATGTGGATTGGTGGCTACTGCAAGTGTTGGCAAAGTGGCAAAGGCGCACGTCATGGTCTATGAGGACATGCATAGAGGTGCAGGCGGACGTTATGTATGCTTTGATCATGTGATCAAGACAGTGGAAGATGCACTACAACTCCAGGAAAAGATGAAAATGCCATACAGGATAACTCAATCCACACACGATCCCCTTCCCCTCTATGATCTGAGGAACACTAAGCTCTTCAGATTAATGTCAGCGAATCTACGATGCTTGAATACCGTGTACTTGGATCCATGATATTGTTGGTATAATCGCATCAATGTATATGAAAGTAGTGATAGTTTTGTCTAAATGAGCCATCAATATGCTTGTCCATCCACTTGTAGCCATCCCAAACACGTCTTTCTTTTCCCTTTTTTCTTTAATCACAGCTCTGCACGGACACATATACGAGAAGGTAGTAGTTGCTAACCGCTGTGCTAACTCTGCTTTGGAAGGGTTTCTCATGTTTCCCTTAAATCTAATTGTACAAATTCATTCTACATGCTTGATTCCGTATTTCTATAGGTAGGTTTTTATAAAGTTAAAAAAACAAAAGGTTAAAGACTTTTCTAAATATTCAAAGATTAGAAGATCATGTTTTTCATAAAAAAAACATGATCCTTTCAAATCTCAATGGTATTGTTGTATAACCGGTAGGAGTCAGACTATCCCCAGTTCACCTTTTAAAAAAAAATGTTGTTTCCTAGTAAATTGACCGTGCCAAACACATGTGTACGGTCATATTTCAGTAATCCATGAAAAAATCCTTGGAAAGCCCGGTTAACACCGCAGTTAGCTAGAAAAGTGGTTAGCAGCCACCAACCCCTCTCTCTATATATAAAGGGAGAGTGAGTAATGAGTATGTGCTAAATGACTTTAATGCTAAATGTGCTAAATGATGTATACCGTTGGATCTCGTTTAGATCCAACGGCGGCGTGAATACAATGTACTTAGAACATTGCATTTGGGGATTTCGAATCCCTATCCTCTCACTTCCTCTCCCGCTCCCCTCTCCGCCGAATCTTCCCTTTTTTCCTCTCTCTCTCTCTCCCTCTCCTTCTCCCGCTCCCCTCTCGGTCGAATCCCTCTCCTCTCCCTCTCCCGCTCCCCTCTCCGTCCCCCGTCCTGCTACCGAACACGGGTTTAGCATGTCGGAGGAGCGTCTCCCCTGAGACTCAGCGTGCGTCCCTCTTCTGCTCAGCGCTGGAGCGTCTCCCCATAGCCTCCTCTGCTAGATCCCCTCTCCGTCGGCTGTCTCTCTTCTCCCCTCTTCGTCGAACGAAAGAATTTGACATATGGTAGGATGGTGAAAGGGATTCCAAAGACATGAAGAAGGAAAGAGATCAAGATACTGAAGGAGATACACAAGAAAAACGTGACAGGTCTTGTGAAAAAGAATCAGATGATGTATTTGTTGGGGATAGGGCTACCGAAAGGGAGAGAAAAGCATTTGGTTATGGGGTTCAACAACGTAGGAGAATGCTTCGGCCAAGAGCAAATCTTCAATCAGCAAGTAGGGAATCTCGGATGCGGTCTCGTCCAAAGGATAATGAAGGGTACTCATCTTTGTTTTTATGATTCGCATCCTATATATTGTCTATTAGTTGTATCTGAGCATTTTTACTGGTCTTCTCAAAACCCAAATGTTTAATATGTTTTTTTTGCATATCTTGAACACACTTGTCAAAACGTACAAGAGTGATATGGTACCTATGTCATCGAAGTGTCAATATATACATTTCATGTTGTTAAATGGTAGACATTGCAATGCCATTAATTGTGTTATTCTTCAAACATGAATTGCACAATTTGATAACGTACGAAAAAATTGTTGTTAGACTTAGGCACTGCAAATGTATTGAATATCTAATCCCCAAACATGAATTGCCCAATTCGGCCATTTGGGTGCTGAGCTTTTTTGTTTGGCATCATCATCGCTACAGAGCTTTATGTTTTATGTTATTTCATTCATTTCAATTGTGTTGCTTTGAATCAAAATTGTTTGCAAGTGCTTTTCATACCTTCAGTGTATTTCGCTAGTTCAGCATCGTCATCGTGTACTATGAGTAGTCCCTATATTGAGATCTATAATCGAGCGTGTGATCCCTACATGAAGATTTCGTGGAATCTGATGAGAGTTTCCTATCAAAGCCTAGAGGTGGAAGGAGGAGGGAGGTTGTGACGGTAGAGATTCTATTGACCAAGAGAGTCGTTCCCCAGGACTTGAGCTTGGTGCTGGATAACGGGGATGAGTACATGAGTTGGTTGCTCACTGATGATGGAGAATGACACTTCAATCTTGTGATCCTTTGAATTCAGATGCCCTCTTTCTCCATGAACAAGAAAAGGATTGTATATCTGATGAGTGAAATCAAGGATCGATCGAGTTATTTTTTTATTAATTAGGCTTCTAGCTAAGGTATCGATTTTGTAGGGCTCGGTAGCAATCCTTCTGTTCACTATATCAATAGCTCATTATTCTCACATTGTTGGGCCCACACTTGTGGTACATGTACATAAAACCTAGACATCTCGACATGCGGGTGGCATAGTATACAGTGCCATCAGTTGTAAGATTAAAATAAGATTGTATGTGTTTCAAGAACAGCCCACAGATGATTAAATTATATAATTAGCTCTTTCTTCGGAGGTTTATTGCTAAGTTTTCATTATTAGTGATCCTTTGTTTCTTGCTTAGAATAAGATAAAGAAAATACAAACTATTTGCTGGTCTCTGAATGTGAGACACTTCCTCTTGTTATCAGTCTAGCTTTTCTTTTCTTTCTTTCTGGACTAAAGGGGAAGAAGAACTCCTGTTACTGTTGTTATCTTTTATGTTTCGCTCAACTGGTTAATGAAATGTTTGTTTTGTCACCTCTTGTATAAGAATGATATTCTATGGATCATCCGTTGAGCAGAGATAAACAATTTATGATTCATTTTCTATTTTTCTTTGTTCTATTTTTCTCCCCATATAATTTCCTTCTTCTCTTGTGACATCTTTCTAAGATTATGTCTTCTTTTGCATTTTTTTAATGGCCATGATGATCAATGCTTCTTTTGACACCTCTTGTACGAGAACTTTCAAATCTTGTTCTTTGAGTAGAGCTAAGCAAACTATTCTGAGCGATCTCCTCCATTTATGTTATTTTTTCTCATTTTGTTTCATGGTTTTCATGTGGCATCTTTCTTACATTATCTACTGCCTATGTCACATGGGTGCGGGTGCGACACGGGTGCGGCACAATTTTAAAAATGTTGGACATGGGGACTCGGCTATATAGATATATATAGATATTTTTAATATATATATATATAAATAATATATCCAATGTGCACATATATGTGGATATTGTCCTCTAAAGTTTCGGACCAGCATGAATGTTTTACAAACTTTTCCAATTGTACTTTTGCCCTTGTAGAAAGGGGGGTCCGGGGGCTCCCCACGGCGCGGGCCCCGGAAATTTTTTCTGGGGCTTATGTTTGAGACTCATGCTATATATATATATTTAAAATTATATAAAAATATCAGTTTTTTTTGTTTTTTGCCTTAAAAATGGACATTTTTGGACTAAGTCAACGTTGACCGAGTCCAAAACAAGGACGGACTCGGCCTTGACTCGTTGACTGAGTCCGAGCCGTTTCCGAAGCCGCACCCGTGTCGGGGTGTGTTGACTCGGGTGCGGTGCCTCCCTAGTCGAGTCCGTGTGACATAGTCTACCGCTATTTTTCTATGTTTTTATTTTATTTGTGATATGACCATCATGATTATTGCTTCTTCTGAAACATCTTGTATGGGAACAAAAATATCTTGAAGTTGTTCCTTGAGCACATGTAAGCGACTATCTGACACATTTTTTATAATCTTTTTAAGATTTTAACCAAATTAAAAGTTTATTTTTCAAGTTTTTTTATTTGGAATGTCTCTTTTCCTTATTTCTTTGGGCTAATGTTTGTTCAATGGGAAGATGTAACAAGTTCCACCATGTTTTTGTTAAGAAAAGGATTTTGTCATTATTTTCATTCTATTCATTCGAAATTCCCTTTCCCATAATTTCTTTTAATGAATGGGGGAACAAAGGGGAGTTTGAAAAAATTTTAACCGAGAAAAATGGGGCAAAGAAATGGTCAAGATAGTATACCATTATCCCATTTTTAATTGGTTGTGTTTTAGTTTATTATATGTTTTGCAAATGGTTTCTTAGTGTGTCTCTCTTGTTTATTATATGTTATGCAAATGGTTGCTTAGTATTTCGCTCAACTTGTTAATGAAATGTTTGTTTTGTCACCTCTTGTATAAGAATGATCTTCTATGGATCGTTAGTTGAGAAGAGATAAACAATTTATGATCCATTTTCTATTTTCTCCCCATATATCTCGTCACATCTTTCTAAGATTATGTCTTTTGCATTTTTTAATGGCCATGATGATCAATGCTTCTTTTGACACCTCTTGCAGGCGAGCAACTTTCAAAGCACGTTCTTTGAGCAGAGATAAGCAAACTGTTCTGAGTGATTTCCTTTGTTTATGTTATTTTTCGCATTTTGTTTCATGATTTTCAATCGACATCTTTCTTACATTATCTCCGGCTATTTTTTTATGATTTTCTTTTATTTATGATATGACCATGATGATTATTGCTTCTTCTGACACCTCTTGTATGAGAAATATCTCTTGAAGTTGTTCCTTGAGCACATGCAAGCGACTATGTGGCCCATTTTCTATAATCTTTTTAAGTTTTTAACCAAATTAGAAGTTTGTTTTTCAAGTGTTTTTATTTGGATTATCTCTTTTCCTTATTTCTTTCGTTGGATGGGAAGATGTAACATCTTGCACCATGTTTTTGATAAGAAAAGGATTTTGTCATTATTTTTCTTCTATTCATTTTAATTTTCCTCTCCCTTTATTTCTTTTAATGAATGGGAGAACATAGGGGAGTTTGAAAAGATTTTAATTGAGAAAAACGGTGTTAGAAAATGGTCAAGAAAGTATACCAGTATCCCATTTTTAATTGGTTGTGTTTTAGGTTATTGTATGTTTTGCAAATGGTTTCTTAGTGTGTGTCTCTTGTTTATTATATGTTATGCAAATGGTTGCTTAGTATTTCACTCAACTGGTTAATGAAATGTTTGTTTTGTCACCTCTTGTATAAGAATGATCTTCTATAGATCGTCGCTTTATTAGAGACAAACAATTTATGATCCATTTCCTGTTTTTCTTTGTTCTATTTTTCTCCCCATATAATTTCCTTCTTCTCTTGAGACATCTTTGTAAGATTATGTTTTCTTTTGCATTTTTTTATTGGCCATGATGATCAATGCTTCTTCTGACACCTCTTGTACGAGAACAACTTTCAAAGCATGTTCTTTGAGCAGAGATAAGCAAACTGTTCTGAGTGATGCCCTCCATTTATGTTATTTTTCTCATTTTGTTTCATGGTTTTCATGTGGCATCTTTCTTACATTATCTCCTACTATTTTTCTATGTTTTTCTTTTATTTGTGATATCACCATGATGATTATTGCTTCTTCTGACACCTCTTGTATCAGAACTATCTCTTGAAGTTGTTCCTTGAGCACTTGTTAGCGACTATCTGACCCATTTTCTATGATCTTTTTAAGATTTTAACCAAATTAAAAGTTTGTTTTTCAAGTGTTTTTATTTGGAATGTCTCTTTTCCTTATTTCTTTGGGCTAATATTTGTTTGATGGGAAGATGTAACAAGTTGCACCATGTTTTTGTTAAGAAAATGATTTTGTCATTATTTTCATTCTATTCATTTAAAATTTCTTTTAATGAATGGGGGAACAAAGGGGAGTTTGAAAAAATTTAACCGAGAAAAATGGGTCAAAGAAATGGTCAAGATAGTATAACATTATCCCATTTTTAATTGGTTGTGTTTTAGTTTATTATATGTTTTGCAAATGGTTTCTTAGTGTGTCTCTCTTGTTTATTATATGTTATGCAAATGGTTGCTTAGTATTTCGCTCAACTTGTTAATGAAATGTTTGTTTTGTCACCTCTTGTATAAGAATGATCTTCTATGGATCGTTAGTTGAGAAGAGATAAACAATTTATGATCCATTTTCTATTTTCTCCCCATATATCTCGTCACATCTTTCTAAGATTATGTCTTTTGCATTTTTTAATGGCCATGATGATCAATGCTTCTTTTGACACATCTTGCAGGCGAGCAACTTTCAAAGCACGTTCTTTGAGCAGAGATAAGCAAACTGTTCTGAGCGATTTCCTTTGTTTATGTTATTTTTCGCATTTTGTTTCATGATTTTCAATCGACATCTTTCTTACATTATCTCCGACTATTTTTTTATGATTTTCTTTTATTTATGATATGACCATGATGATTATTGCTTCTTCTGACACCTCTTGTATGTGAAATATCTCTTGAAGTTGTTCCTTGAGCACATGCAAGCGACTATGTGGCCCATTTTCTATAATCTTTTTAAGTTTTTAACCAAATTAGAAGTTTGTTTTTCAAGTGTTTTTATTTGGATTATCTCTTTTCCTTATTTCTTTCGTTGGATGGGAAGATGTAACATCTTGCACCATGTTTTTGATAAGAAAAGGATTTTGTCATTATTTTTCTTCTATTCATTTTAATTTTCCTCTCCCTTTATTTCTTTTAATGAATGGGAGAACATAGGGGAGTTTGAAAAGATTTTAATTGAGAAAAACGGTGTTAAAAAATGGTCAAGAAAGTATACCAGTATCCCATTTTTAATTGGTTGTGTTTTAGGTTATTGTATGTTTTGCAAATGGTTTCTTAGTGTGTGTCTCTTGTTTATTATATGTTATGCAAATGGTTGCTTAGTATTTCACTCAACTGGTTAATGAAATGTTTGTTTTGTCACCTCTTGTATAAGAATGATCTTCTATAGATCGTCGCTTTATTAGAGACAAACAATTTATGATCCATTTCCTGTTTTTCTTTGTTCTATTTTTCTCCCCATATAATTTCCTTCTTCTCTTGCGAGATCTTTCTATGATTATGTCTTCCTTTCATTTTTTGTGGCCATAAAGATCAATGCTTCTTCTGACACCTCTTTTATGAGAACAACTTTCAAAGCTTGTTCTTTGAGCAGAGAAAATCAAGTTGTTCTGAGTGATTTCCTCCATTTATGTTATTTTTCGCATTTTGTTTCATGGTTTCCATGTGGTATCTTTCTTACATTATCTCCTGCTATTTTTCTATATTTTTCTTTTATTTGTGATATGACCATGATGATTATTGCTTCTTTTGACACCTCTTGTATGAGAACGATCTCTTGAAGTTGTTCCTTGCGCACATGTTAGCGACTCTCTGACCCATTTTCTATGACCTTTTTAAGATTTTAACCAAATTAAAAGTTTGTTTTTCAAGTGTTTTTATTTGGAATGTCTCTTTTCCTATTTTCTTTGGGCTAATGTTTGTTCGATGGGAAGATGTAACAAGTTGCACCATGTTTTTGTTAAGAAAATGATTTTGTCATTATTTTCATTCTATTCATTTAAAATTTCCTTTCCCATAATTTCTTTTAATGAATGGGGGAACAAAGGGGAGTTTGAAAAAAATTTAACCGAGAAAAATGGGTCAAATAAATGGTCAAGCTAGTATACCATTATTCCATTTTTAACTGGTTGTGTTTTAGTTTATTATATGTTTTGCAAATGGTTTCTTACTGTGTCTCTCTTGTTTATTATATGTTATGCAAATGGTTGCTTAGTATTTTGCTCAACTGTTTAATGAAATGTTTGTTTTGACACCTCTTGTATAAAAATGATCTTCTATAGATCGTCCGTTGATCAGAGTTTAACAATTTATGATCCATTTCCTATTTTTCTTTGTTCTATTTTTCTCCCCATATAATTTCCTTCTTCTCTTGTGATATCTTTGTAAGATTATGTTTTCTTTTGCATTTTTTTATTGTCCATGATGATCAATGCTTCTTCTGACACCTCTTGTACGAGAACAACTTTCAAAGCATGTTCTTTGAGCAGAGATAAGCAAACTGTTCTGAGTGATGCCCTCCATTTATGTTATTTTTCTCATTTTGTTTCATGGTTTTCATGTGGCATCTTTCTTACATTATCTCCTACTATTTATCTATGTTTTTCTTTTATTTGTGATATCACCATGATGATTATTGCTTCTTCTGACACCTCTTGTATGAGAACTATCTCTTGAAGTTGTTCCTTGAGCACTTGTTAGCGACTATCTGACCCATTTTCTATGATCTTTTTAAGATTTTAACCACATTAAAAGTTTGTTTTTCAAGTGTTTTTATTTGGAATGTCTCTTTTCCTTATTTCTTTGGGCTAATATTTGTTTGATGGGAAGATGTAACAAGTTGCACCATGTTTTTGTTAAGAAAATGATTTTGTCATTATTTTCATTCTATTCATTTAAAATTTCCTTTCCCATAATTTCTTTTAATGAATGGGGGAACAAAGGGGAGTTTGAAAAAATTTAACCGAGAAAAATGGGTCAAAGAAATGGTCAAGATAGTATAACACTATTCCATTTTTAATTGGTTGTGTTTTAGTTTATTATATGTTTTGCAAACGATTTCTTAGTGTCTCTCTTGTTTATTATATGTTATGCAAATGGTTAATGAATTTTTTTAGACACCTCTTGTATAAAAATGATCTTCTATAGATCGTCACGTTGATCAGAGATTAACAATTTATGATCCATTTCCAATTTTTCTTTGTTCTATTTTTCTCCCCGTATGATGTCCTTCTCTTGTGACATCTTTGTAAGATTATGTTATCTTTTGCATTTTTTTATGGCCATGATGATCAATTCTTCTTCTGACACCTCTTGTACGAGAACAACTTTCAAAGCTTGTTCTTTAAGCACAAATAAGCAAACTGTTCTGTGCGATTTCCTCCATTTATGTTATTTTTCGCATTTTGTTTCATGGTTTTCATGTGGCATCTTTCTTACATTATCTCCCTTTATTTTTCTATATTTTTTTGTTTATTTATGATATGACCATGATGATTATTTCTTCTTCTGACACCTCTTGTATGAAAACTATCTCTTGAAGTTGTTCCTTGAGCACATGCAAGCGACTATCAGACCCATTTTCTATAATCTTTTTAAGGTTTTAACCAAATTAAAAGTTTGTTTTTCAAGTGCTTTTATTTGGATTATTACTTTTCCTTATTTCTTTGGACTAATGTTTGATGGATGGGAAGATGTAACATCTTGCGCCATGTTTGTGTTAAGAAAAGGATTTTGTCATTATTTTTCTTCTATTCAGTTTAATTTTCTTTTCCCTTTATTTCTTTCAATGATTGGGGAACAATGGGCATGATAGGAAAATAGGAGTTTGAAAATAATTTAATTGAGAAAAAGGGGGCAGAGAAATGGTCAAGATAGTATACCATTTTCTCATTTTTAATTGGTTGTGTTTTAGTTTCTTGTATGTTTTGCAAATGGTTTCTTAGTGTGTCTCTCTTGTTTATTTTAAGTTATGCAAATGGTTGCGTAGTATTTCACTCAACTGGTTAATGAAATGTTTGTTTTGTCAGGTCTTATATAAGAATGATTTTCTATAGATCGTCCGTTGATTAGAGATAAACAATTTATGATCCATTTCCTATTTTTTTTGTTCTATTTTTCTCCCCATATAATTTCCTTCTTCTTTTGTGACATCTTTCTATGATTATGTCTTCTTTTGCAAATTTTTTATTGCCATGATGATAATGCTTCTTCTGACACCTCTTGTACGAGAACAACTTTCAAAGCTTGTTCTTTTAGTAGAGATAAGCAAACTGTTCTCAGCGATTTCCTCCATTTATGTTATTTTTCGCATTTTGTTTCATGGTTTTCATGTGGCATCTTTCTTACATTATCTCTTGCTATTTTTCTATATTTTTGTTTGATTTGTGATATGACCATGTTGATTTCTGCTTCTTCTGACACCTCTTGTATGAGAACAATCTCTTGAAGTTATTCCTTGAGCGTATGCAAGAGACTATCTGAACCATTTTCTATAATCTTTATCCAAATTACATGTTTGTTTTTCAAGCGTTTTGATTTGGAATATCACTTTTCCGTATTTCTTTGGGCTAATGTTTGTTGGATGGGAAGATGTTACATCTTACGCTATGTTTATGTTAATAAAAGAATTTTGTCATTATTTTTCTTCTATTCAGTTTAATTTTCCTTTCCCTTTATTTCTTTTAATGATATGGGAACGAATGGCATGATAGAAAAATAGGAGTTTGAAAAGATTTTTATTGAGAAAAAGGGGGCAGAGAAATGGTCAAGATAGTATACCATTTTCCGATTTTCAATTGGTTGTGTTTTAGTTTATTGTATGTTTTGCGAAAGGTTTCTTAGTGTGTCTCTCTTGTTTATTATATGTTATGCAAATGGTTGCTTAGTTTTTCGCTCAACTCGTTTTTGAAATGTTTGTTTTGTCACCTCTTGTATAAGAATGATCTTCTATAGATCGTCCGTTGATCAGAGATTAACAATTTATGATCCACTTTCTATTTTTCTTTGTTCTATTTTTCTCCCCATATAATTTCCTTCTTCTCTTGTAACATCTTTTTATGATTATGTCTTCTTTTTCATTTTTTTCCATGTTGTTCAATGCTTCTTCTGACACCTCTTGTACGAGAACAACTTTCAAAGCTTATTCTTTGAGCAGATATAAGCAAACTGTTCTGAGCGATTTCCTCCATTTCTGTTATTTTTTGCATTTTGTTTTATTGTTTTCATGTGACAGCTTTCTTACATTATCTCCCGCTATTTTTCTATATTTTTTTATTTATTTATGATATGTCCATGATGATTATTTCTTCTTCTGACACCTCTTGTATGAAAACTATCTCTTGAAGTTGTTCCTTGAGCACATGCAAGCGACTATCTGACCTATTTTCTATAATCTTTTTGAGGTTTTAACCGAATTACCAGTTTGTTTTCCAAGTATTATTATTTGGAATATCACTTTTCCTTATTTGTTTGGGCTAATGTTTGTTGGATGGGAAGATGTAACATCTTGTGCCATGTTTGTGTTAAGAAAAGGATTTTTGTCATTATTTTCCTTCTATTCAGTTTAATTTTCCTTTTCCTTTATTTCTTTTAATGATTGGGGAAACAAAGGGCATGATAGAAAAATAGGAGTTTTAAAAGATTTTGATTGAGAAAATGGGAACAGAGAAATCCTAAAGAGAGTATATCATTATCCCATTTTTAATTTGTTGTGGTTTAGTTTATTGTATATTTTGCAAATGGTTTCTTAGTGTGTCTCTCTTTTTTATAATCTGTTAGGCAAGTGGTTGCTTAGTATTTCTCTGTACTGGTTTATGAAATTTTTGTTTTGTCACCTCTTGTATAAGAATGATCTTCTATAGATCGTCCGTTGAGCAGAGATAAGCAATTTATGATCCATTTCCTATTTTTCTTTGTTCTATTTTTCTCCCCATATAATTTCCTTCTTCTCTTGTGACATCTTTCTATGATTATGTCTTCTTTTGCATTTTTTAGTGGCCATGATGATCAATGCTTCTTCTGACACCTCTTGTACCAGAACAACTTTCAAAGCTTGTTCTTTGAGCTGAGATAAGCAAGCTGTTCTTAGCGATTTCCTCCATTTACGTTATTTTTTGCATTTTGTTTCATGGTTTTTTTGTGGCATCTTTCTTACATTATCTTCTGCTATTTTTCTATATATTTTTTTATTTGTGATATGACCATGATGACTATTGCTTCTTCTGACCTCTCTTGAAGTTGTTCCTTGAGCACATGTAAGCGACTATCTGACCCATTTTCTATAATCTTTTAAAGATTTTAACCCAATTAAAAGTTTGTTTTCAAGTGTTTTTGTTTGGAATATCTCTTTTCCTTATTTCTTTGGGCTAATGTTTGTTCTATGGGAAGATGTAACAAGTTGCACCATGCTTTTGTTAAGAAAAGGATTTTGTCATTATTTTCCTTCTATTCATTTAAAATTTCCTTTCCCTTTATTTCTTCTAATGAGTGGGGGAACAAAGGGGAGTTTGAAAAAATTTTAACCGTGAAAAATGGGGCAAAGAAATGGTCAAGATATTATACCATTTTCCCATTTTGAATTGGTTGTGTTTTATTTTATTATATGTTTTGCAAATGGTTTCTTAGTGTGTCTCTCTTGTTTACTATATGTTATGCAAATGGTTGTTTTGTATTTCGCTCGACTGGTTAATGAAATGTTTGTTTTGTCACCTCTTGTATAAGAATGTTCTTCTATAGATCGTCCGTTGATCAGAGATAAACAATTTATGATCCATTTCCTATTTTTGTTTGTTCTATTTTTCTCCCCATATAATTTCCTTCTTCGCTTGTGACATCTTTGTAAGATTATGTTTTCTTTTGCATTTTTTTATTGGCCATGATGATCAATGCTTCTTCTGACACCTCTTGTATGCGAACAACTTACAAAACTTGTTCTATGAACAGAGATAAGCAAACTGTTGAGTGATGTCCTTCATTTATGTTATTTTTCGCATTTTGTTTCATGTTTTTCATGTGGCAACTTTCTTACATTATCTCCCACTATTTTTCTATGTTTTTCTTTTATTTCTGATATGACCATGATGATTATTGCTTCTTCTGACACCTCTTGTATGTGAACAATCTCTTGAAGTTGTTCCTTGAGCACATGCAAGCGACTATCAGACCCATTTTCTATAATCTTTTCAGGTTTTAACCAAATTAAAAGTTTGTTTTTCAAGTGCTTTTATTTGGTTTATTACTTTTCCTTGTTTCTTTGGGCTAATGTTTGATGGATGGGAAGATGTAACATCTTGCGCCATGTTTTTGTTAAGAAAAGGATTTTGTCATTATTTTTCTTCTATTCAGTTTCATTTTCCTTTCCCTTTATTTCTTTTAATGATTGGGGAACAAAGGGCATGATAGGAAAATAGGAGTTTGAAAAGATTTTAATTGAGAAAAAGGGTGTAGAGAAATTGGTTGTGTTTTAGTTTATTGTATGTTTTGCAAATGGTTTCCTTCTGCATCACTCTTGTTTATTATATGTTATGCAAATTGTTGCTTAGTATTTCGCTCAATTGGTTAATGAAATGTTTGTTTTGTCACTTCTTGTATAAGAATTATCTTCTATGGATCGATCGTTGAGCAGAGATAAGCAATTTATGATCCATTTCCTATTTTTCTTTGTTCTATTTTTCTCTCCATATAATTTCCTTCTTCTCTTGTGACATCTTTGTAAGATTATGTTTTCTTTTGAATTTTTTTAATGGCCATGATGATCAATGCTTCTTCTGACACCTCTTGTACGCGAACAACTTTCAAAGCTTGTTCTTTGAGCAGAGATTAGCGAACTGTTCTGATCAATTTCCTCTATTTATGTTATTTTTCGCATTTTGTTTCATGTTTTTCATGTGGCATCTTTCTTACATTATCTCCCACTATTTTTCTATATTTTTCTTTTATTTATGATATGACCATGATGATTATTGCTTCTTCTGACACCTCTTGTATGAGAACTATCTCTTGAAGTTGTTCCTTGAGCACATGCAAGCAACTATCTGACCCATTTTCAATAATCTTTTTATGATTTTAACCAAATTACAAGTTTGTTTTGCAAGTTTTTTTTTTTGGAATATCTCTTTTCCTTATTTCTTTGGGCTAATGTTTGTTGGATGGGAAGATGTAACATCTTGTGCCATGTTTGTGCTAAGAAAAAGATTTTGTCATTATTTTCCTTCTATTCAGTTTAATTTTCCTTTCCCTTTATTTCTTTTATTGATTGGGGGAACAAAGGGCATGATAGGAAACATGAGTTTTGAAAGATTTTAATTTTGAAGAAGGGGGCAGAGAATTCGTAAAAAGTGTATATCATTATCCCATTTTTAATTGGTTGTGTTTTAGTTTATTGTATGTTTTGCAAATTGTTTCTTAGAGTGTCTCTCTTGTTTATTATATGTTAGGCAACTGGTTGCTTAGTTTTTCGCTCAACTGGTTAGTGAAATGTTTGTTTTGTCACCTCTTGTATAAGAATGATCTTTTGTGGATCGTCCGTTGAGCAATGCCTTTTTTTTTGCATTTTTTTATTGGCCATGATGATCAATGCTTCTTCTGACACCTCTTGTACGAGAACAACTTTCAAAGCTTGTTCTTTGAGCAGATATAAGCAAACTGTTCTGAGCGATTTCCTGTATTTTTGTTAATTTCGCATTTTGTTTCATGTTTTCATGTGGCATCTTTCTTACTTTATCTCCCGCTATTTTTCTTTGTTTTTCTTTTATTTGTTGTATGTTTTGCAAATGGTTTCTTACAGTGTCTCTCTTGTTTATTTTATGTTAGGCAAATGGTTGCTTAGTTTTTCGCTCAACTGGTTATTGAAATGTTTGTTTTGTCACCTCTTGTATAAGAATGATCTTTTGTGGATCGTCCGTTGAGCAATGCCTTTTTTTTTGCATTTTTTTATTGGCCATGATGATCAATGCTTCTTCTGACACCTCTTGTACGAGAACAACTTTCAAAGCTTGTTCTTTGAGCAGATATAAGCAAACTGTTCTGAGCGATTTCTTGTATTTTGTTATTTTTCGCATTTTGTTTCATGTTTTCATGTGGCATCTTTCTTACATTATCTCTCGCTATTTTTCTTTGTTTTTCTTTTGTTTATGATATGACCATGATGATTATTGCTTCTTCTGACACCTCTTGTATGAGAACTATCTCTTGAAGTTGTTCCTTGAGCACATGAAAGCGACTATCTGACCCATTTTCTATAATGTTTTTAAGCTTTTAACCAAATTACAAGTTTGTTTTCCAATTTTTTTTATTTGTAATATCACTTTTCCTTATTTGTTTGGGCTAATATTTGTTGGATGGGAAGATGTAACATCTTGTGCCATTTTTGTGTTAAGAAAATGATTTTTTCATTATTTTCCTTCTATTCAGTTTATTTTTCCTTTGTCTTTATTTCTTTTAATGGTTGGGGAAACAAAGGGCATGATCGAAAAAGAGGAGTTTTACAAGATTTTAATTGAGATAAAGGGGGCATAGAAATCGTAAAGAGAGTATACCATTATCCCATTTTTAATTGGTTGTGTTTTAGTTTATTGTTTGTTTTGCAAATGGTTTCTTAGTGTGTCTCTATTGTTTATTATATGTTATCCAAATGGTTGCTTAGATTTTCGCTCAACTGGTTAATGAAATGTTTGTTTTATCACCTCTTGTATAAGAATGATCTTTTGTGGATCGTCCGTTGAGCAGAGATAAGCAATTTATGATCCATTTCTTATTTTTCTTTCTATTTTTCTCCCCAATTAATTTCCTTCTTCTCTTGGGATATCTTTCTAAATTATGTCGTTTTTTGCATTTTTTTATTGGCCATGATGATCAACGCTTCTTCTGACAGCTCTTGTACGAGAACAACTTTCAAAGGTTGTTCTTTGAGCAGAGATAAGCAAACTATTCTGAGCGATTTCCGCTATTTATGTTATTTATCACAATTTGTTTTTAAAGTTTTTAAAACTGTAATTCATCGGAAAATAGTGTTTGAAATAACAAGTCAATAGACCTTAGGTGCGTTACAATGCAAACTTTCCTTCACAAGCATATTTAAAACTTTATATGTTTAAGAAAACAAATAGATTATGACAATGCAATTTTTAATAGTTTAAGACTTGTACAAAAGAGAGATTTTTAAGAAAACCTTTGTATAACTTTGGAGCAAAATGTCAGATAAAGAGTCTCATAATGTTATATTGTTATCGTAGTTCGAAACATCACCTGACTACGAAAAACTGTTAGGTCTACAAGTAAGGCAATATACAACTGGAATAAGCAATTATAATTAGAAATGAGTTATATTGAGCATGACTAACTATTTTCAACATGAATAATTGAGTATGCAAATAAATAAAGTTTTTCGATAAAGCAATTAACTTTAAAATCCATTGAGTTATTTATCATTACAAGAAAAGAGGTAATTTCACACAAAGCACACAATTTTATAGCAAACAAATACATTAATCATGAGATGTAAGACATTGTACAACAAGTTTATAAGTTTCTTGCAATAAACAATTATAAGATAATAATAATATTAATTAGAAGATGTAATTAATGTATAAGACAAGCGATTACATTCGTCATAAGTGACTTGAGCTTACAAGTGCTACATTATGACATGCACTAAAATAGTTCACTTAAGTAGTAATGTAAGTCACATGAATCATATAATGACTAACATAATGCTAAAATCATAAGCATTTAACCAATATGGGCAGTTAATTACTGCGTAAGGAGTTCAATTAACTAGACATAGTTCAACGAGCAGTACATTGAATGCAGAGCAAACAAATAAGTCACGTCACATCACATCTCACACGTCTTAAATAAGGTGAACGTGTTAACTTATGTTTTGATATTAGCTGGCAAGGCAGGTATGTGTAAGACACAAAACGTAAAAAGAGTCGAGACCGGTCCAAGGATTTATTATGTTGTGTTTTATGATGTCCCGGTTGACTGGCTGAGTCCGTTCTTAAGGTGACAACCAGTGACCAAGAGAGTAAATCTCCAAAGGCATAGGTGGCTCGTAGATGCATTCGAAAATTTACAGAAGTGGCCTGAAAGCTAACTTTTGTAGCCCATTTCTCCTAACCCTGATGACTGGGGAAGCTGAGTCTTTTGCTCGAAATAATTGTTAATGACATGTGCATCAGAGTTTTGTACTATTCTGTCATCTCTATTGGCTGGAGTCAGCGGGTTGAATGAGCACGATGAGGGTTTCTTAACCGCCACCTCATTCTACATGCCCTGGCCTGTTAGACCCTCTCGAGCATCCTGCCTGTAAAGGCAAAACCATCATCATTAGGTGATTTATACATGCCATTGCACGTTTGAGGCAACCATACACCTCTTATCCTACTCACTGCAGTACGCTAGGAACATGTTCAAAAGTACAACCACGATGAGAGGGGTTAACTTATTGTGCGGGTAAAAATGTCACCATTTTGTTGTCTCAAACACGTGTCATTTTATGTTTGAGGTAAACATAGACTTTTCATCATACTCATTGTAGTACGCATCGTACCTATTCAAAAGTATAACTACAATGAGAGAGGTATGGATTTATTATAGAAAATCCCAAAAACAATGTTTTGCCAAAAAGACATGGTATAATCATTCAAGTTAAAACTTGTCATGCTTTGATCCTTTAGACCGTCACGAGCCTCTTGCCTGTTAGGAGATCAACAACTTTACATGATTACAATAGTGTCAAAACACATTTCGTGGTTATTAAAGACCTCTCATCTTACTCCTCGTATTCTAAACATATCTTATATATCTAAAAGTACAACTACGAAAAGCGGGTCATGGATTATTCAAAAGAAACCCAACAACAAAATCTCGCAAAGGAAGCGACAAAACGACCTAATAAAGCCTCCCAACAGAAGTGATGTAACAACAATCTAGTGATGGTGCAGGTTCCTTAATAAAACCTTCGCCCAACCCACCCACGTGCCCCTAAATAAGGTTATTTGAGTTGCATCAGAAACTCAAACTGAAGTTATAAGACAATTCTCTTAAGTACATCAATTTGAGAGATTCAATCGCTATCTCACAAAAGGCTTTCAAAATCTGTTTTACAAAAATATGCATTTTGAAAATAGGTTTGCGCTTAAAAATTATCATTTTTGGAGAACCTAAGTGCATAAGTGTGCGTCGTGTCTTTTAAAACAAATGAACGAGATGGAATATGCTCGAAGCTGCACACAACAAAGAGCAAGCTAACAAAGAGCAAGCTTGTACAGTGCAACGACGAAACAAGAAGCAAGACTTGATGTGTGAAGCTGCACATTGAGGGTAAGATGCGTAAGCAACATACAAGGTATGAAATCATACCTCGACCACCCAAATATACAAGCTAACCAATGTGTAAGCAATGCACGAGGTACAAAAATTGTACATTGGCTAAGCAAGTGCGAAAGGTGACTTGCGAGGCACGAAGTCATACTTCGATTAAACATAAGCAAGTAAAATGCAAGAGCATAGCCTTTGCACAAAACGCGACGACAAAGAACAAGACACATGCAAGAGCAAAACATATGCACAAAGTGTGGCAACAGGGTAAGGATGAAACAATACATAGAAAAAATAGATGTGAAATAAATGCAGGAGCATAAATGTGAGCAAGAAAGACAAAAAATCAAAGCCTGGGTACATAAAGTGCGACAACAACAGGAAAGTAAAATGCATGAAAGTAAGACAGAAAAAGAAAGGCCTTGGTGCATAAAGCGATGCAACAAAAAGAAAAGTATAAAAATTAAAAGCAGAAAGTAAAAGTCGTAGTGCATAAGGCACGAGGCAACATAAAGAAAAATATAAAAAAGTAAAAAGATAGAAAATAAAAGCTTGGTTAGATAAAGTGATGCGGGAAAGTAAAGACAAGAAAGTAAAGACAGAAAGTAAATATGAAAATAAAAGCTTGGGCACAGAAAGCACAACAACTGAAAGCAATAAAAAGATACAAGTAAAAAGAATAAACATCTTGAAATCGCATCCTCGAGTTAAATGCGTACATATATAGATATACGTATACATATTGTTCATAATCCTTTCTTTTGTCATTTTAAGTTTTAATTGCTTAATTTAAGGTTGTTTATTGTCTTTTGTGCAACTTTTTCCTACCTTGAGGGGTTGTGGTTCTGTGAACACTTGCAAGTGTAAGGGCGAATGTGGTTAGGCCATAGGGTGCGAGAGGGCTTCGCCGTGCAACCTGCGATGCAAAAAAGTTAGTACACCATTATCAAAATAAGCGGCGAGTCTGGTAAGACTCGCAGAGGTTGTCAGACCAGACTCGGTGCGAGGGTTGGCAGGGAGCTTCACTCCCTGCCTGGAGGGGGCTCAGCTCCCTGCAGAAAAGCTGCAGACCCCTGCCTAGCACGAAGTGGTAGAGGCAGGGAGCCTTGCTCCCTTTATGCTCGAACAATAGAGGCACGAAGGGGTAGGGGCTCGACCCCCTGCCAGCCTGACGAAAGGCCTCAGAGGCAGGGGCTTCGCCCCTTGCATGCTAGAAAGGAGCAAAGACAGGGGTCGAGCCCCTGTCTGCCCAACAAAAGCAGAGAGACAGGAGATGGAATGGGGAGGGCTCGACCACTCCCCGCCAACAGGAACACAGGGAGGGACTCAACCCCTCCCCTGCAACAGAGGGAACCCCTCCCCCGCGAAGGCAACGCAGCAAGGAGGGACCCAGCCCCTCTGCTGCGCCAACAGGGCTAAGAAAAAGACAAAGGCAGAGGGCGGAGCCCCCTATCGATCGGAGAAAAGCAAAGGTAGGGGTTTAAGCTCCTTGTCGACCGGAGAAAAGCAAAGGCAAGGGGGAGGAGCCCCCTGCCGACCAAAGAAATATGAAGACAGGGGGCTCCGCCCCCCTTCTTGACACAAACAAACTGTGACAGGGGGCTCTGCCCCTTGCTCGATAGAAGGAGGATGAGACGAAAAAGAGGAAAAAGAAGAAGGGAGAAGAGGTTACCTGCGGAGGTAGTCAGCAAGGGTCGCCAGCGAGAGCACATAAGGGAGGCAAGGAGGCAATTGACGAGGTTGCCTGTGTCGATCTCGGTAAACAAAAGAAGAGGAGGTTGGAGAAAGGGGCCTCCAACGAGGCCGCGGGCGAAGGGAGCTGGCTCACCAGACCTCCAGCGTCGAGGGTGCCTCTGTCGAACCGAAGCGGCACGAGGGAGAGAGAAGGAACCACAGGAGGGGAGAAGGTTTGGGGGTACCTGGGGGTTGTCGGGGGTGTCTGCCTGATGCAAGGAGGAAGAGGGCGACAGAAGGGGGTGTCAATTTAGGCACCAGTGTGAAGAAAGGAGGTGGATGTGGTGGGTCGCTGGTGTCCTACCAGAAGGGGGAGAAGGGGAGGTCGCCAGAGAGGCCTTCGACAGGATGTGTATGGTGGGTGGCTGTAAAAAGAAGTGGGAGGGGGAGTGGGGGTGACAGAGATGGGAGTCGGAGAGAGCGACACCGTTTTTTTACCCCTCACCCCTCTCAGCCTACATCCTTTAAGGAATTGGGTTGAAGGTTCAAGAACCAGGGTTGCGTGTCTGGGTCGGGCTCGGATCCAGGTCCGACACGGTGGACCAACCTCGGCACATGCCCGACACGTGTCTGACACAAATTTTTTTATAAAGGGTTTTACAAATGGTCCTTGCCATGGGGGTTCATGTTATTTTCACAACTACCGTAGGTACGACAAGCTGAGCCTTACCATGTCTTTGTGCTCGTTGCGGTTCTATGAGTTATAAATTCAAAAAAAAAGTCAAGCACAACAAAGGGCATGATAGGATAATAGGAGCTTGAAAAGATTTTAATTGAGAAAAGGAGGGCAAAGAAATGGTCAAGATAGTATACCATTATCTCAATGTCCCAACAACTATATTCCAAATATTAAGAAACAAAAAATATAAAAATATAAAATGCCAATTCAGCCCCTACTAGGTGGACACCTATTATAATGTCGAATGATTGAAATACCCCTTATGGGTATTTCTGTTTACATACAAAGTGTATATATATATATTATAATACATTTTAACACTCTCCCTTAAATATGTCGAAAGTTTGGAAACAAAAAGAAACAAAGGGAAGGATCGAAGTCTTGAATGATAATCTTCTCCAAATGTTGACATAAGCTACCTCATCTTTATGATGCACTAACAATCAAATTTTTTTTCTCAACTCATAGTATCTTTACGAACTTGCAGAGGAAAAACAAATAGTTGGTTTCAACTATACAAAAGAAGATATCTTAACCAAATAGTTATAAAATTTCAAAAACAAATATATATATAAGAATAAGAATAACACTCAAGTAGAATTTTCAAACAAGATAGCAATAATTTTAAGATTTTAGAAACAGTAGTCACTCATTAAGAAAGATAAGAGGAACATACCTCAAAGATAATTTTTTATAAAATCAAATTTAGACAATTATAAACCCAAAATAATATATTTTTCAAGAAAACATAAATATTGATCATAAAAGAATTTGATCATTAAAGGTCATATAAATTATCAAGAATAGACAAACAATCATGCATAAATAATATCCTTTAAAAAAATGCTTCAAATGAAATAACAAATCATCATTTATGTCAAGTGAACATGACAACATGCATATGAAATATAACAATTCAAAGAGCCCTCATTGAAGGAGAAGTTAATTAAATTCATGCATACAACAATGTGGACAAGATAATCAATATAAAACATATATATATATATATATATATATCCAACGTGCATATAGTAATGAATGAGAGCAACCTCATAAATCACACAAAGCATACCCCAATAGGGTTTACTCATAAAAACAAGAGAATTACTCATACAACCCAAAATGAGTTCAAGCATAAAGGGGCACTAATAGGCCAAACAACAATCTTAAAAGTAAATATTTTATCAATAAAATGCACATAAGGGCTATAAGATGCACAATCACAAGGTGTGCATAAAACAATGCCACTAAAGAGCTATAAGGTGCACAATAGCAGAAGCCACAAATGGCTAACCCAAGAGATAAAAATATAATCTTTATTGGGCTTTCAAGCGCACGAAATTCATGAAATTTTATCAATAAACATTTTTTTCATACAAGGGCAAATGAGTAATAAAAGTTTAGAAACTTCATGGAGAGATTTTAAAAATCCCACATAACAAAAGGATCAATATTTGCAAATCTCAACACAAGGTTGCTCTCCACAAGCAACCACCTCTTTCACCTCTAACTTAAAATTCAAGTGGATCCGCACATAGGACAAGCGATCAATCATAATGTTACTTACGGGCTTTATAAACACACAAAAAGTGTGAATAAACAAGCAAGAGATCAATCATAATGTCACTTATGGGCTTTACAAACACATAAAAAGTGAATAAAAAAGGGCCACTTTTGGGTCTTATACCAGCTACAATCATAAGAGGTGCACATCCCTCACCTCACAAATGATTGTACAACGGTAAACAACTTCAATTACAACGGGTGCACATAACTCCCCACAACCGTGGTTGTAAAATTGATAAAACAATCTCTTAACCAATAAAAAGGTTACTCAAATAAGAGGGAAGAGTGAAGAAATCAATATAGTTAAATATATTGTAATTAAGATATGCTAATGTCAATAAACAAGAAGATTTAAAATACAATATTTAAATCAAAGCAATAAATTTTGCAATAATATGAGATATAATTCATAGGGGCCAAATATGGTCACAAGTAAATAACAATAGAGCCATCACTTAACAAAAATCGATACGAGCATCCAATAAATAATAAAGGCCAAATAAATAATTCAGTGGTACAAATCACTCATAGAAACAAAGGTCAATCAATTGTTAGTGAGAGCCAAGACTAATGTCAACACAACATCTATCAACTTGGCAATCTATACAGACCGGAAGATAATGGTGAACAGATAACTAACCTTGGCATCACAACATCGAGGTGCACACAAAACAAATGAGTGATAGAACACACTCATAGAACTAGAGGTCAATCAACCATTAGAGCCAAAACATTTGGCAATCTATATTGACAATAATTCAAAGGTGTACAGATAACTCACCTCAACAACTAATTCTGGTTTCATAACATAAAAGTGCATACAACTCATCTCGATACTGCCAAACAAGTAATAATGGATGTGTCGAATGAAGGATGAAAATCTAACAAAGCCATATAAAAAGTCAAATAATTTTTTTTTAAAAGATATATTTCAAGGAACAAGAATCGATTGGACAACAATTTCAAGTGAAATACTCAAATAGGTTTAGTAAAAGCATGCAACAAATGCAATCATACGACAAGACAAAATATCCACCAATAAGAGTCTTTAACAAGAAAGTCCATCAATAGATACAAAATGAACAAGGACAAAAGTAAACCACAGGGTACACTTACAAAATATCAAATGAGTCTTCAATCACGAATAAAAATGTCCACCATTATTAAGTGGACAAACATAAAGAAATGTTCTCTAAGGAACACACACTCACATGACCCATCAAGGGATACACACAAGAAACTTGCAATTTTGAAAATAATATTTTATTGAATATCACAAGTATGCAAAAATCATAATATTTAAATCCCATGCAAATACATGTAAGATAATATTCATTAAAGAGTTATAGCACAATCACAAGGGCTACTAAAGGACCAACAAAAGAGCACATAATAAAGTAAATATTTTTTTAAAATTTGTACAATGCATATGAATTCATAAACCTCATAGAGGAGTTCAACATAAATTCCTCAAGGATGAGAGCATAATATTGTTAGAACCCGGCCTTAAGTAGGGGCGGATTCTACAATAAGCCTCATGGTTTGTAAGGCCTACCCTCTTGAGGGATTGGTTTTAGTGGTTGAGCTTCAAGTTGTCTGAAATAAAAGAGGGCAAGGGGCGACTCAGGAGGGAAAATATCGATCCCTCAATAATTGAAAAACAAGAACAAAGAATATAGACTCACTCAATAAACTTCATTAATTTCATTCATGAATAATAGCACTTATTTATAGAATCTATTTGAGTCCTAAAAGAAATAAATAAGAATCCAAATAGGAAAAGAGGTCCTCCAGTTCCTGTCAGATTGGGTTTCTTGAGTAGATCTAGATTCAATATGGCTTCTTAGTGTCAGATCTGGGACAGTTTGTTACAATCTACCCCTCTCAAATTTGCCTTGTCCTCAAGGCGTGAGCTCTCCGAAAACTGCTGCCACATTTGATCTTTGTCACCTTTGAGGTCAAATACTAGGTGCATGATTTTCTCCCATGCCTTGATGGGATTGTATATAGGGACACTTAAAGTTTTGGCTAATTTTTTTACAAACGGATTGAGTTCGAGCTTGCCTAAGGTGATGGTTTTGGATAGGATCTGACTAGATTAGGTAAGAGTCTATTTGTTTTAAATAAGGTTTTGGTTATTTGAATTTGGGGGATCCAATACAAGAGATTTAGATTTAAGACCTGCGTTTGGATCTAAATATTCTTGAATTGAATTTGTGTCTAGAGGAGGATCTCAGACGAGTTCTAAGGGAAGGATGTCTGAATCATGTTTTGGGTTACTTGGGTCATTGCAAGTTGGGATTGGGTTTCGGCCTTGCTTGGGGTTGGTTTGGAGCAAGGGTCATCAAAACAGAACTCCAAATCCAAGAACCGACTTGAATAAGTGGTTTTTATCCTGGGTAACTGGTTTAGGACATGAGAACTAGTGAGAACCGGGTCAGAATCAGTTTGGTCTAGCCTGAACCAATGTCATTCTCGTTAATCCCGGTTTCAGGCGAGCCATAGGGGGAAACTGGTTTGAATGTGAACCGGTTTTCCAAAGAGACCCATCGTGAGGTTCTCTCACCATGAAAGGGCTCGGGTTTGGAAACCTTCCACTTGCCTCCCATGGTAGGTCGACGGGCAGCCCAGCGTGCCGCCAACAAGTGAAGGCTAGCGGATGGTTGTCGGGATCCTCCTGGCCATCGGCTTGCCCAGCCGACCCTCGCGAAATCAAGGGGAAGAAAGGAGGGAGGTGGCCAGGTCGCGGCAACTGAGCCACCGTCCTTCAGACTCATTAAGCTCCTCCATCGTTCGAGTGAAGGTCAAACCTGAACAGATTCAAGAAAGATGTAGGCCCTTTATCGCAGGATCAACTGTTGTTACCTTAGAAGGGGCAAATTCTATAATAGGGCCTACCCTCTTGAGGCACCAATTTTAATAGTTGAGCTCTAAGTTGTTTTAAATAAAAGAGAGCAAGGGGAGGAGATGGAAAGGGGCAATTGATGAAAGAGAATATCGATCCCTTGAGAATTGGAAACAAGAACAAGAATTAAGAATAGACTCACTCAATAAACTTCATTAATTTCATTAATGAATAGTAATACTTATTTATAGAATCTAATTAAGAGTTCTAAAAAAAATAAAAGACCAAAAAATAAGAATCTAAATAGAAACGGGGTCATCAATTTCTGTAAGACTGGGTCTTTTGAGCGGATCTAAATTCATAATAACTTCTCAGGGTCAAATATGGTGTGGTTCGTACGGAACAAGTTATATATAAAGAAATCATGCTCAAAACCTTATGCACAAATAAATAAACTCATTCATCAATGGGTATAGAAAGACTATCATAAGTGCACAAAGATCAAGTATTCAAATTTATAACAAGGTATTTATGATCACTAAGACCCAACTACATATGATACCATGTAAGAGTACACAAGTTTAAAAAAATCTCATAAGGTCATACTTGTAAAAATCACACAAAATCATTATTAAAGTAAATATTTCAAATCATTTTAAGATATTTAGTAATAAAGAAACAACACTAATATGAGTTTGTTCAACATAAGGATAGAAACACATACTTATAACCACGAAATGTTCAAATAAAGTATCTAATTGTCAAGAACACATAAACTTAAAAAAACTTTAGATCACATACAAATTAAAAAGATTTATAAAAGCATTCACATGCATATATTATTTAACAAAATCCTTAGGAAAGCATTTTAATAAATTAGCACAAATACAAATTCGATTTCAATTTAACAAGTTTGAAAGAGACATTTAAAATTTTGAAAAATAACCCCATATACCCAAGGTTTTTCAAGAAAAACCAATCGTTTAATAATAAATAAAAACAATGAAAATTAAAAAAAAAGGATTTTGAGAAATAACAAATAATTTTTCACATAAGAAAAATGCATGTTTTTCTTATGTATAAAGCACGAGATAGACAACTTCAAAAGATAATTATATATATAAAGATTTAAGATACATATTGGTTTAAGATCTTCCTTGAATCCAAGCCATACATTGATCACTATTCTTTTACGAAGCACGAACTTGAACCAAAGAATCCCAAGACCCAAAAAAGCAAAATACTAAGAAAATTTTCTTGGCTCTAATACCATGTAATGAAATATACGGAAAAACAAAACAAGTGCCTCAAAGGGCTTACAATAACATAAACAGAAAGTGCATGTGCACAATTCCACTAAGGGACAATAGAAAGTGCCAACATAGGCAATACAAACAACCATTATGGAAAATATCATGTATTAAGGCAAAAGCAAGGTTGTATGTATTGTATCGTAACCTGTATCGGTCGGGCCCATAGTTATACCGTATTGTATTGTAAATTTGTAATAAATTTTTAAAAACTCCAAAAAATCAAGAAAAATTTAGCAAAAATTCTAAAAAATATATATCACATTAAACAATGATAAGTTGCACAAAATACAATTATAAAATCACATATAAAGCACTTATGTCTTTATGAGCTGCATAAGACACCAACTAATATAGAATCATAAATAATATTACTTAGATATCTCACAAGAATAATGCAAAATATTAAATATCTTGCAATTAAGAACATTACATAAGACTCATACTTTTATATTACATAAAAAAACCAAGTTTATAAACAATTAAGTGTTAAATAACTTAGTTTTTTTTTAAACATATTATATGATAAAACCTTAATAATCATAAACATCTTCATCATCATTATATTCTTCTCATCCTTCGACAGTCCACATCATCTACAAGGTATGTGGGGTCTTCACCATCTACCTCTTATGCTCCTTCCATGTTAATCCACTGAATGTCCTCTTCATTCAAAAGATTCTATGTTTCTTCTTCAACCCATACATCAAATTCATCAAATTGTTCCAAAGTGATGGGATCAAATTACTCTTTATGCTTCCTTGTTGATAATTTTTCAATTTGCCTAAAATGATGTCATGAAAAAATTAAAATTAATTAGGTTTTGATTGAAAATGATAAATAAACTTTATAATTTTATATACTTCTGCCTCAGTCGCAAGTTGTAGCAAACGTATACGAGGTCATTGAGCCTTTTTGTGATCCAATCTATTTCTTCTTTTGGTATAGATTTGCTCAAAGACACTCCAGTTTCTCTCACATTCACTTGTACTACATGTTTGGCTAAGAATGTAAATGGCAAGAACTCTTCAATTTGGAACATCACTTCCAAACCTGACCCACCACATACAACAATAACAATAACTATGCCTTTATCCCAAAACAATTGGGGTCGACGATATGAACAAAAAAAAAATTCATTCTGGGTCTTCCACATAAATCCTTATCCTCCAATCATTTTTATCAAATGTCATGTCCTCGGTGAGGTTCAAAGCATTCATATCATGTCCTATCATCTCAAGAGTTCACCATTTTTGCGGTTACCCACTCGTGGACAGTGTACATCCTCACAGAGAATCCACCTCTAGCCGGTTACTAGATCTTAATCATACATAACCTCACAGAGAATCGTCTAGGAAACCCGATCCTCAACAAATGTCATATCCAATAAAAATTATTATGATACACACATAACACAAATGACCTATCTCAGGGTTGATAGCCACTATTATAATTAACAAGATCAATGTTGAATCACCTGGTTTGGGAAATGTACAACCTCACAAGGAATTACCACCCTAGTTGGTATACCTGGTCTTGGACAATACACTTCCTCACAGGAGTTCACTGTCTTTGCGGCTACCCGCTCGTGGACAATGTACATCTTCACAGAGAATCTACCACCCTAACTGGGTCATCCGCTCTTGATCATATACTCCCTCGCAAATAATCCTTTGGAGATCATACGTGCACACTTTCAAACATTTTAATCAACTACAATTTCATCTTATTGGCAAAATTTTCATGAAATAAATATTCAATATCTATTTTGATGCAACCTAGCATTGTTTACTTTTTTTTCAAAGAGAGTTGGCTCATTCCGATGAGGTATTTCTCTCAGTCCCATCAAGGTCTTCCCCATCGAGGAATCCATGCTTTGTATATTCACTCAAATAAAAATTATACCTGAACCTCGTCTCATGAGGTATTTTTAAAAAATGTCCCATCATGGGTTTTTCAAATATCTTCGACCCATCTAGGTTAAGGGCTAAACCTGAGTCTTTTCAAAAAATTCTTATTTTGTCTCAGCCATGAGACTTCTTCAGAATCTCTCCTTTTTACCATTTCAGGATATTCATCCCAGAGTCCCATCACGATTTCCTCATTTTCTTCTGTCCAAATTATTTTCATTCTTGAGGACTTTGTTTCTTCCCAAAACCTTTTAGGATAAGGTACCAAACTTGGGAATAATGTTTTACAAAAACAATTCTTTCACACCCAGTTCAGACCTTCTGACTGGGGCATTTTTAAGAAAATTTGACGTGTCTTCTTTGCCGCTAAGCTCAACTCACAACCGGCTTAGCAACAAAGAGGGACATATGTGAACACCCCAAATTTTCTAAAAAAAATCTAAAAATTTCTCTTTTTCCTCTGACCTCCCATCTTCTAAAACCTCAGGTTTTCCCTCGCATTCCTCTCACATTTTTTTTCTCAAAAACATTTTTTAGAAAAATAGCTTTTTCCCCTCTATTTGAATTTTTTTGTAAAGGAGCCCCTGTTAAAACATATGTAATAATACATCTATATATATATATAAATATAGATGTATTCACCATAATACCCGATAGGGGTATTATGGTCTTTTCACAAGTACCCAATAGGGGTATTTGTTTTATTTCTTTTATTTTCCTGTTTTTTATTTTTGTTTTTTTATTTTCTAAAATGTATTTTGGGATACCAAAAGGGGCCCCACAATGGAGTCGTTGGGGCCCCGCGGTCACAATTGTGACCGTTGGGGGCTCCCAACGACTCTATTGGGAGCCCCATTTGGTCTCCCTTTTCTTATAAATAAGGGGAACCCCCCTTGTATTTGGTATTGCTTTAGAGAGCTCCTCTCCAATAAAAGAGATATTTTTTTTATGTGTGTAGCCTTATTATAAGGCCCTTCGTATACCCTTGGTGGATTTCTTCTCTTATGCTTGTTTCATTTGTCCGTGTTGGACATAGTGAATGCTTTGGCATTCTTGGATTCTTTCGCATACTTCATTACATGGTATCAGAGCCATACAATCTTCTAAGGTAAAATCGTGTCTCTCTCTACTTCCTTTCTTTTTCACATCTTCATTTTGTAGCAATGAAAGTCAAGATCGATCTATCATTCAAGCTCAATGGGAAAAATTACATGACGTGGGCATCCACAATAGAGAATAATCTCAAAGGCAAGAAGCTTTGGGGTTATGTAATTGGAACCGTTCCGGAACCCCAACTTAAGCTCACAAAGATGAAAGAAGATCAAGAGAAAACACTTGAAGGTGATGCTCGTCTCATGGCCATAGAAGATTATCATCACCAAATGGAAGATTGGGAGAGCAACCATGCAAAAATCCTAGCATGGTTTATGAATAATGTTGAACTTAAGGTATGTGCAAATATTGCAAAATTCCGCCGGGCAAATGAAGTTTGGTTTTTTATGAAGGGTATGTTTACCCAAAAGGATCTTGCAAGAGCTTATTTTTTGCAAGAAAAAGTGAGAAGCACAAAACAAGGCGACATGAGCATACAAGACTATTATAGTGCTCTAAATCCTTTGTGGGATGAATTGACTCTTTTAGAGCCTAAATGGGTGGCTATGGAGGATGTGGAACTAAGACAAAAACAAATGGAACAAGATAGATTGTTTCAATTTTTATTTGGGTTTTGTCCCTAATTTGAACAAGTTAGATCCTCACTTCTCCATAGATCTACGTTTCCTCCTTTAGAAGAGGCTATTGCCGAGATTACTCAAGAAGAGACTAGGCATAGCATGGGTAAAAGCATAGATGAAGTTCTTGCCGTATCTAAACCCGACAATCATGTTAAAACATACAAACCACCTCATTTTGGTAAGCAAGGGAGTGGTGGAAGAAAAATGATTATATTTCATCATTGTTATGAGCTGGGACATATTAAACCCGTTTGCCCAAAGCTAAATGGGGCATTCAAGCCAAAGGTGGCTTCCGTTGAGGAATCATCCACCAAAGAAGATGACGACAAGAACGGGGATCTCAAAGATACTCTTGGTCAAATCTCCTTGGCTCTCCAACAAATTCTAAAGGCTACTTCTTCCACCTCCGGTGCCGCCATTGCCTCATCATCACCTCCCGGTACGTACTCTTGGATTTTAGATTTCGGAGCCTCTTTTCACATGACTCCTCATGAAAATGCATTAACCAACGTGCACACCAATTTAAAAATATCTTATGTCTCTACGGCTGATGGAACTTTTCTCAAAATAAATGGTATTGGAACTCTTGATTCTAAAAATGTTCAAAATTTTCTTGTTCTAAAAGTTAGAATAGTTCCTAAATTAAATCTTAACCTCTTTTCCGTTTCTCAAATTGCCGACCATGGATGTGAAATATCTTTCTCATCCCAAGGGTGCTTTGTGCAGGATCTCCGGTCCGGGAAGCGGATTGGGCAAGGCCATAGGAAGGAAGATCTATATTTTATGGATAACTTAATGCTTCCAAATACATCATTTTGTACTTATGTCCAAGACAAAAATATTGAAACTTGGCATAAAAGGCTTGGACATCCAAGTTACTCTAAAATGTATCTTTTTCCTTTTGGAAACAAGTTTTGTAAAGAAAAAGATATCAATTGCAAAGATTGCATTTTTGAAAAACTGAAGTCTATTCCTTTTCCTATTAGAACCTTTGTGACAACAAGACCTTTTGAATTGGTGCATTCCGATGTATGGGGACCATCTCCGGTTCTATCCAAAGGTGGTTATTCATATTATGTTATCTTTATTGATGATTATACTAGATATGTATGGATTTATTTTCTTAACCTTAAATCGGAAGTTTTTAACTTCTTCAAAGAATTTTATGCAAAAGTTCAAAATCAATTTCAAAGTCAAATATCCATTCTTAGATCCGATTCGGGTGGAGAATACTTATCAATGAGTTTCAATCATATTTAAAACAACATGACATTTGTCATCAAAAATCTTGTCCAAGAACTCCTCAACAAAACGGTCTAGCGGAAAGAAAATATAGACATATTTTAGAAACCACTAGATCTTTACTCATTTCTAAAAATATTCCTAAAAGTTTTTGGGCCGAAGCCGTGTTAACCTCCACCTATTTAATCAATAGAATGCCATCTTCAAAATTGAACAATATCTCTCCTTATGAAAAAATTTTCAATATGACACCCGACTACAATCGTCTTCGTATTTTTGGGTGTAAATGCTTTGTTCTTTTACATAAAAGAGACAAATTGTCACCTAAAGCAATAGAATGCGTATTTTTAGGATATGGTGAAAATCAAAAGGGCTATAGATGCTTTGACTATAAAAACAATAAGTTATTTGTCTCCAAAGATGTGACCTTTTTAGAAGATGAAAATGGATTTGAAATATTGGAAAAACAAAATGAAATTGATTATATGTTTATCAATGATCTTTTAGAAGATTCAAATGATGACTCTTTGAGTCATCCCGAATTTTTAGAAAATACTCATGATTCTCATGATAATGATGCATCACCAACTAATGGTGACAATCTTCAAGTATACACTCGGCGTGAGGAAGCACAACCTATTAGTGCTTTAGAAAAATTCTTGCGGCTTAATGAACCCCTAGAAGAAACCTCCCTTAGGCGATCTTTTAGAGAATCAATTCCACCTAATAGGTTTGTCTCATATGAAACTCTCTCACCTAACTATAGAGCTTGTCTAATAGCCTTGCATTCTTACTATGAACCTTCCCATTATAATCAAGCAAAAAATATTTCTCATTGGGTTGAAGCAATGAAAGTTGAACTAGATGCTTTAAATAGGGCTAAAATTTGGGAAATAGTTCAACTTCCTCCAAATAAAAAAGCTATAGGATGTCGGTGGGTCTACAAAGTCAAAACAAAAAGTGATGGTTTCCTAGAACGTTATAAAGCTAGATTAGTTGCTAAGGGATATTCACAAGAATATGACATCGATTATGAGGAGACTTTTGCCCCCGTGGCTCGCATGACAAGTGTTAGAACTCTAATTGATGTAGCATCATCTAAGAAATGACCTATATTTCAATTAGATGTTAAAAATGCCTTTCTTAATGGTCAGTTGAATGAAGAAGTATATATGGACCCTTCGCCGGGAATTAGTGTTAACCAAGGTCAAACTCTTCGATTATTAAAAGCTTTATATGGCCTTAAACAAGCCCCTAAGGCTTGGTATGATAGATTTAGTGCTATCATGTTATAATTGTGATTTCGTTCATGTTATACTGACACTGCTCTTTTTGTTAAACGTGCAGGTAATAGTATCATCATCCTTCTGCTTTATGTTGATAATATGATCATCACTGGCAATGATGAAAGTGGTACTCTTAATGTTAAAAATATGTTAAAACATAATTTTGATATGTGTGATCTGGGTTTTCTCAGGTATTTTCTTGGTATAGAAGTAGCATACTCTCCTCGATGTTATATATTGTCACAGATGAAGCTTGCTGCAGACATATGTTCCAAATCTGGGATTTCAGATGACAAAAAGGTGGAGACTCCCGAGGTTATCAATGCTAAACTACGACTGGAGGATGGAGTTCTGCTGGATGATCCTACGCCCTACAGGCAACTCATTGGCTCTCTCACCTATCTGACTATCACCAGGCCTGATATTGCTCATGCTGTGCACTCTGCAAGCCAATTTCAGCATGCCCCTACATCTGTGCATATGAGTGTTGTGGTTCGGATCATTCGATACATCAAAAATACTTTGACTAAAGGGCTATTCCTATCCTCACTCTCTTCCTTAGATTTACTGGCTTATACTGATGCTGACTGGAGAGGAAACACAAATGATCGAGTCTCAACTACTGGCTTTTGTGTTTTCTTAAGAGATTCGCTAATTGCTTGGAGGTGCAAGAAACAACAGAAAGTCTCATTGTCTTCTGCTGAAGCAGATTACAGGGCTATGACAACTACTACAATGGAGCTTGTGTGGCTTCGAAGTCTTCTTCAAGATATGGGAGTCGAAATTATCGGTGCTTCGAAGCTTTGTTGCGACAACAAAAGTGTCATCTATATTGCCAGCAACCACACCTTTCATGAGAGGACTAAACATATTGAAATGGACTGTCACTGTGTACGTGATGAATATCTTCGTGGGATAGTTACACTGCCATATGTCACTTCAGAATATCAACTTGCAGATTTCTTTACCAAAGCCCTGCCTGCTCCTCGCTTCTTGTTCCTTCTTGGCAAACTTTCGGTCATCTCCCCGTAAAGTTTGAGGGGGGGTGTTAAGACATATGTAATAATACATCTATATATATATAAATATAGATGTATTCACCATAATACCCGATAGGGGTATTATGGTCTTTTCACAAGTACCCAATAGGGGTACTTGTTTTATTTCTTTTATTTTCCTATTTTTTATTTTTGTTTTTTTATTTTCTAAAATGTATTTTGGGATACCAAAAGGGGCCCCACAATGGAGTCGTTGGGGCCCCCAGCGGTCACAATTGTGACCGTTGGGGGCTCCCAACGACTCTATTGGGAGCCCCCTTTGGTCTCCCTTTTCTTATAAATAGGGGGAACCCCCCTTGTATTTGGTATTGCTTTAGAGAGCTCCTCTCCAATAAAAGAGATATTCTTTTTATGTGTGTAGCCTTATTATAAGGCCCTTCGTATATCCCTTGGTGGATTTCCTCTCTTATGCTTGTTTCATTTGTCCGTGTTGGACATAGTGAATGCTTTGGCATTCTTGGATTCTTCTGCATACTTCATTACAGCCCTCCCTTGCAAAAATTTGGAAAGCTGAAGGGACCCGTTTAAAACTTCTGCAAAGCCTCTCCCTGTTTAAAGGACGATCGCAAAAGCTCCTCGCCTCACCCTTCGATTTCCCCTCTCGAAGCATCCATCCCCAACCGTTTCTCTCTCTCTCGATCATGCTCGCTCCCTCTCCCGTCCATCTTTAACCTCTATCTGATCTTTTTCCCTCTCGATCCTTCCTCTCTGCTTTATATAAACAGGCCTCCAGGGATCACAATTTTCATCGCCTTTCACCCCCGCACCCCTCTTCTCTTCACGCATCAACGACTTTTCACCCCATCAGAGTCACGACCCCTTCTTCTCCCGATTTCCTTCTTCCCTTCTTTCCTCTGTTTCTTCCTTTCTAACTTTCTCTTCTGGTCGACTGAAGGTGGTTGATCTATTTTTCAACTTCTTGAGGAAGTACTACCACTCGATCAAGCAAATAGTAAGTGAACGATCCTCCAGCAACACGTCTTGAGGATTCACCCCTCCGATTTCAACCTCTGTTAATCTAAGGTAAGAGTTCTTCCTTTTCCCTTTGTTTCCTATGTAAAATCGCCATTTCAAGCATTTTTTTTTGTCGATCTTCACATAATATCCATCACCTTCCTTTTGCTTTCAACTTCTGCTCACTGAATGCATGATTTGCAGGGTCGATCTGCATATAGCAAGATCGACCTGCATATTGCGACATCAATGGAATGAATACATTCCTACATTTTTTTTCTTTTATTTTTAATTTCTGTTTACGTATGGTTTTAGCTTGTTTCAATTTTTGCTTCAATTCCTATCTTTCTTTCTATGAGCTTTGATGCTTGCTTTGATTGTTGTTGGATTTCTGTTTTTGATTTATTTTCTTTTCCTATTTTTGATTTGTTTTTTATTCTGATTCATGCTTGGTTCATTTTTTTTTAGTTTGGCTTTATTACAACATTTCCCTCATTCGTGGCATTCTCATATTCCATTCATGCCCACTGTGGTTCCTTGAGTTTTCATATCACAATAACCCCATGGCCGCTGTAATCCTCTGGGTATTCGTAGCATAGCAGCTAAGGGATTGTCGTAATTCCTTGCATCTTCAATATCGCCATGTTTTGGGATATCCATTGTTCATTCATACTTAGTCGCATATCATAGTTTCATTATATCTTTCATTGCTTATGCATCCCCATCTGATTATCTTCTTTATTTTGCATTACATCATCGTGATTTACACCCCATCTGTATAAACTGATTTGAGCATATTCTGCTCAAAGATCACCCTGCTTCAATCATATTCATGAGATCGGTTATTCATTGTATAAATCATTATGCATCTGTTGACTGTATATTTTTCTTAATGTATAATTCCTTGTATGGGGTCGATTATTTAGTAGGCATTTGTTCCTGTGTCCCACAATACATGCACCCCTTTCCCATATTTATCCACGGTACCCCTAAAGCCCATTCACTAAGCTCATCCACTGTTATGAACGTTCTTCGTGGGTATATCCACCCTTATTCACTCCCTGGTGCCTACTTACGCATTTTATTGTCGATCCCCTCACCTGACATGTGCGTCGCCCATCATGTAAGCCCTCACTGCATACTGTTTATATCTATAGCGTATCATTTTCATACACTTATGTCATTATCGATTGATGTGCTTCCAGTATATCAGTCAACGTGTTCATGATACAATGTGCTTATGACATATCATCTGATATACCTATAGTACATCAGTTAATATGTTAGTAACATATCAATTCTGCTAGTAAGTATGTCAGTTGCATAGGTAATATCTGGTTTTCATAATATGATATCATAATACATGCCTATGCCACCATCCTCTGCACATAAGTGTCTGCACATTATTTGCCAACACTCATCAACCATAAATGCCCAGAATATTTCCCGTTATTGCTTTCGTTAGCATATTGTTCTGCTATATTACTTTCCCTTAGTCATCTTTTTTTCCTACATCAGTGGTATTTCGGTTCTGAGTTATATTTTGTTCATTGTTAAACATCTAATGTGTCTCATTAATCAGTTGCATTTCAATAGATTTACTACTTGTCTTTCCCATTGTCGTTCATTTGTTATTGAGTAATATATCATCTTATTTACATCCTTCGTGCATTTTTATTTCCTCTATTTCATCTGACTTATGAGTTTGTGTTTACTCTGTATAGTCTATTGCTAAGGCTGATTTGCTATAAATGAATTACTGTATATCTTAGATCAGATCGACATATCGATTGTGTGGGTTCCCTTTACTTCAGATCTCGTTCGATCCTTAATAAGTTGTTCTGCTAAGATCACCCTATTGGATTATAGCAATGAATGTTGAATCGATCTGCTGAGATCAATGTGCTGAGTGAATCTGAATCTGAAGCATCAATTTGTGGTTTGAATCTGAATATACGACAGGGTTTTGTCGTGTGATCGATTCATAGCAGAATTCTTTTAAGAAATTTAATCTGTTGAAACCAAATCATTAGTGTGTTTAGTTGTTTGGTTGTTCAGCAGAATATTCATTTTGCTGTTTAATGGTCTAATGAAGCGTATGGTTTAGTCGTTTGGCAGAATGGACATTCCAATTCGTGCATTTCACACTAGATCAGTCATTGCATATAACCTTAGTTTATCCACACTTACCTATTACACTTGTTTTGTTCTTGTTTTCTGCGTCATAGTATTCCTGCATTTACATCTAAGTTATCAACATATTTGTAATACACACACACACATATCATTCCATCACCTGTTATGCATCATGACACTTAACATCGCTCATTGTTATTGCACTTACAGTATACCACTGATCCCTTGACTTTCATGTTTCAGAAAGATAATGTCTCTTTATAAGAAAAGCAATAAAAAATACCTTTTGTAGATCCATACTCGAGACAGAGAGATACAGTGGCATAGGTGAGCTCTTGGAGGAAATGGGAGGTTTAATAAATAAGTTTGCATTGCCAATAAAAGAGAAAGCATAAGCTGCTCCTGGCTCATGCTCTCATCTTACTTCACAAGCTGGAACATGTTTTATTGTGTCATCGACAATTATCTTATTGCCAAAACCGATTTGTCAAGGAAGGTTATAAACTTGCAGATATAGTGATAAAAGGGTTGGCCTATTACTAACTGACAGAAGGAGGTCCCCTCTTTTCTCTCTTCTGAATGAATTGGAGGAAGTTCTTGAGGCTACAGTCAGCTATCGTCCCACTCTTGAGACAAATAGGTCGTTGCTTGAATAATTCATATTTCCAGGTCCAAGAAGAGAGTTTTTGTAGGCAGATCATCTGTACCTTGGTGAATGGAAGTACAGTGAGATCTGTCCAGCCAAAAAAAATCGTTGCCATTCCACACTATATTGCCAGAAAGCATTGAAAATCAAAGTTTACTGTCCAAACAGTGAAACCACTGCTTGGAAATCATCCAAAAAGTATTTTTTTTTATTGTTCTTCATTGTTGAAATTCACTGTTTGACTGAGTTTCACTGCAATGTTCCTTTTACTTGAATTTTACGTGATTTTCTTTTATTAGATGTTTAAACTGTTGATTTCTATTAAGTGTTTCGATGGAATAATAGTGTCAGTGTTAGTTTATTAATCCATTAGTTGTTTAAGTTAAATAGATTGGCTAAGTTGATTAGTTAGGCAAGTGGTTAGTTCATTAACTGTTAGATATTTAATTGAGTATCATTAGTTGTCGGTTAAGTAAACTGTTAATTGATTAGTAAAGTAATTAGCATCGTCAATTGCTTGGTAATTAGTTAAGTAGTAGTTAAATTTATTTAGCATTATTCTCATTCAAAGATTGTCATTTAGATTTCTTTCATTTTTTTTTTACATTTAATTAGTATACTTTGCTTAGTGTCATAAAATTTTTGCATTCATTCAATCTGTTCCATGTTGCCTAGACGTTTTTCCTAGTTAGTTGTGTCTTCACCCTCACTCCTCTTCCACTCACCATTCCCAATAGACCAGCCATACCCTCCTGCCTAACCTATGTTGCAGAGTATCTGCATCTTCAATTTCTATGATCACTATATGCAATTTTGCATATATACTCAGTGCTGACACACACTTGCCCACATTCTCATCATACCTTGCACCTATATCACTATTACATCCCTTGCACCTATATCACTGTTACATCCATTCACTCAGCATCCCCTGCTGAAGCATTTGCACCAACCCCTTTATTTATTCCCAGCCACAACATCCAACTAATCATCACCAACTACCTACCATTGGCATATCCCATACACCTACAGCTTGCCACTGTCAACATTTTCACCATACTATATATATATATATATATATATATATATATATATATATATATATATATATATATATATATATATATTACTTGCACTCCACACCTTTGCATTCATAACTCTCAGTATATCACCCCTTCAGCCCACCTGTGCACTATTTGCACCTGTTGGCGCTCCTTTCACAACACATACATGTTGCACTACACTCCACTAATACCTTGGTCATCTCTTACTATACTTCCACACTTCAATCACACCATCATTATTGCATTCATATTTCATCTTCTTTGCAATTCATATTCATACCTTGACAATGAATTTGCCTAGTTGTTTGATATTTCTCCATTTTGCCTTTGTATAACCTCCTATCTAACATTTCCACATTATGTACATATTATCTTCATGTTTGCATTTCCATGAGTGTATATATATATATATATATATATATATATATATATATATATATATATATATATATATATATATCATATGCATCTAGTTTCAACATAACACCTTAATATTTAGCACATTGTTCTATGCTAACCTTGTTTTGCAGGAAATGTTATTTCCTGACTTAGCTTAGAAATTGTTAATTCAATTTTAATCTCAATTTTATAATAGTTAGATTATAATAAGAATTTTACATTTCCCATATTAGGTTAGAATATATGAGCATGTACATCCTCTAGATTTGCTTGTTTCATATCATTTTCTCTTTTATTTCAAAATTCCACGAATGAAAACACAAATGGCATGCACATCATTCTGATGAGAGGTAATTAATCCTAAGCAAATGACTCACATTGATGGTCATAGTCAAAATGTGGGCAATGCTTAAGATTCTTGTCTTTTATGGCATAACACTGGATCCACATTGGATCTCTTTTAAAAAATCATCATATTTTTCTAAATATTTCCTTCCTTTATCAGAGTTTAACTTAAAAATTAACTCAAAATATATATCAATGGCCATAGTCAGGATATATTGAGAGTTAATTTCATTTCAAACTCCATAAAGGCACTAAAGTGTATTTTATTCTTCATCTGAAGTTAAATATAGATTATTTTATAATACATTTTTATGACCATAGTCAGATATGTATTATATTTTCAATCTTATTTTAATTTTCCTTAAGAATGAAATATGCTTTTCAAAACCCCAATTTCAAATTCTTTAATTCATTCATCATTTAGGATAGAATTACATCATATTTTCAAATTTTTTTTTCAAAATCCAAGTGATTTTGAGATATATTATGCATTTCTCAAACCAGTCTTCAATTTTCCAAATCATCTTTCTATCTCATTTCAAAATTCAAAATTCAATTTCAAAGTCCAATTTGACTTTGAAATTTCGAATTTACTTCTTTATTTCAAATTCAATTTCCAATTTAAATCCAATTTCAAGGTTCAATTCAACTTTAAAAATTTAAATTCATTTCTAGGATTCAATTTCATGTTCAATTTAACATCTCAAATTAATTTCAAAGTTCAATTCAACTTTGAAATTTCCAAATTCGTCACCTGATTTTGAAATTCAAGTTTTATTCTCTATCCTTCTTTTCAATTTCAAAAATCGATCTAAGATCTCTCAGATCCAATTTTAGGTTTCCTCTGGATTTTCAAAATGAAATTCTTCAAATTCCATTTGGATTTCCCAAATCCCATTTCAAGTTCTATCGGATCTCCAAAATCCAATTCTATTTTCAAAATCCATTTGGATTTCTCAAATCCAATTCCATTTTTCATTCTCAAATCCAGATTTCCAATCCAAATCCTATCATGAATTCCATGTCTCAACCCAATTCCATTCTTAAATGCAAATTCTATTTCCAAATCTCATTTGAATTTCTTGAATCCATTCTGTTTCTAAATTTCATTCTGTTTCTAAATTCCACTCTATTTTCAAATTCCATCTTGACTTTCAATTCTTAACTCCCTTTTCGAAATCCATATTCATTTTTTTTATTCTTATTTTCTAAATCCCTTCTTCAAATTCAGGTTCATCTCAATCTTTGATTATTTCAAAACTCAAGATCTATTCTAAATCTTAAGTTAGAAAAATCTAACTTTTCCAAGTCCATCTTCAACTTCAAAAACTATTTCTTTATCATATTCTCAAAATTATTTCAAGATTATTTGGAAAATCCCAAAATTTCTAAATCATTCTTTTTCGAAAGCATACATTTCTGCATTTGCATTCGCACAAGCATGATTCTTTGTGCATTATAGGCTTAGAATAAATTTTTAGATAATATTTTAACAAAGCAAAAAGGCATAAATTTGATCCTTGATTCGATTACCTCTGATAAAGGCGTCTGGAATGGTCGAACCTCGTATCGATGAGCGAATCTCGTCTCTCCCTTTTTCCGTAAATATTTTAAAACGGAGGCGAGTAATCTTTCAAAATCTTTTCAAAATTAAGGTCAAGTGAGACCTTCGCAGAAGAGTTAATCTCTCTCTTCGTTCTTTTCTCTTCTCTCTTCTTTTTTGCCTTTTATTTCTCCTTTAAAAAGGGAAATAGAGGTTAGAAAGGAAAAGAGAAAGGAAGAGAAGGAATACAAGAGAAAATTTTTTGCGATGATCAAAGAATGTGAGGCTTAAAGTACATAGATGAGAAATTTGAAATCCCTTCTAAAGTGTACGCCTCACAAATTAAACCCTCTACTCTTGCTTTATTTTGAACATTTTTTTAGGTCAAACATGCATTTGTCAATAATATATATATCGTAATACAATAATTTTCCAATAACATTCGAGAGAAAAATATTTAAAAAAAATTACCTTTCAAATGGGTACATCCACCGATATTGCACAGGACCACCAACCCTAAGTTCATATGGAAAGTGTATGATCACATGTTTCATAACGTCAAAAAATGTTGAAGGAAATGTCTTCTCTAGCTGACAAATATTAGTGATGATAGAATCCTCTAGATTCTTTACCTCAGTTACTACAACTTTCGATGCACACAATGTTCTAAAAAATTGACTCAACTCGGATAATACCCCTCATATAGGTTTGTCTAACATATCATAGAATGCTAAGGGAATCAACCATTGCTTGATAACATGATAATCATGGCTCTTCAACCCATATAAGTGTTCCTTGTCTATCTTTATAGCTCGAGCAATGCTAGAGACGTATCTATCTGAAAATCTCAACTGTCTCAACCACTGACATACCTGCTTTACTTGATCTGGTCCAAGTACGTACCTTGCCTTTGGTTTTAGTACTTTGCCATTATATTCTTTGAGTTGCAATTCTGGTCTTTTATATATTACTTTTAAATCCATATGGGCCTTTGGATTATCCTTCATTTTTCTTTTGACATTCATTACCATATTGAACACATTATCAAACACATTTTTCTTCACATGCATCACATACAAATTATGTTGTATCAATAAGGTCAACCAATATGGTAGTTCCCAAAATATAGATTTCTTTATCCAATTGTGATCTTTCTCAAATCCAAGGAAGGGCCTCACACTACGGGCATCTGTCAGTCCATATGGAAAGTATCACAATCATCTTAAAATCTCTATGCCAGACAAGTGTGTAGGTGGTCCTTCTATTTTAATTGTGTATGCTTTGAACACATTCCTTTATCATCAAAACAGATGGTCGTTGGGTAAAAATCGATGGTGACAATTAAACTAACACTACTTCCTTTCATGCGTCAATCTAAAATATTTTGTATCATTCATATAGTACGGACATGCCAACCTCCCACGTGTGCTCCAACCAGATAACATACCATATGCAGGGAAGTCATTAAATATCCATAGAACCACAACCTTCATATTAAAGTTTTATTTTTTGTGTGTATCGTACGTGAGAACACCATCATCTCACAATATTTTTAATTCATCAATCAATGGCCTTAAATAAACATCAAGATTTTGTCCCAAAGACGTCGGGCCAATGATCAATAGAGACAAAAAAAGATTTTGATGCTTCATACACAAGCTTGGAGGAAGGTTGTATGGGGTGAAAATTACTCGTCAACACGAGTATAGAGTTGATCTACTCCCAAATGGATTAAATCCATCTGTATATAAACCGAGCATAACATTTCTCACTTCCATTGCGAAGGTCTGATTAATACAATCAAAGTGCTTTCAAGCTTTCACGTCAACAAGATGCGTGATCTTGTCTTCATCATGTCGAACTTTATTTGCATGTAATCTCATGTGTGTAGCTGTCCTCGAAGACATATACAATCGTTGCAATTTAGGGATGAAAAAAATGTAGTGGAACGACTTGTATGACACTTCTTTTGATTTCATGCTACCATTGCCCCTTGTCTTTGGCTTGAACCGAGGATGCCCACATGACGAATATGATCTGCTATTTTCTTAATCTTTGAAATACAATATGCAGTGATTTGGACAAATATCTATCTTTTGAAACCTCATACTTATAGCGTTGACCATAACCTTCGCACGATAGAAATTTTGTGGCAATTTCTCATCTTTGGGCAACATACTCTTCACTATAGAGCACAGACGGTCAAAACATGATTGACTCAAAATATACTCGAACTTCAAATTCATTAGTTGAAGAACTGCAGACAAGATAGTGTGACTCTCGCAACCATTCCAAAGCGGCTCATCATCATCTCTAAGTAAATCATAAAATCTACTAGCTACATTGTTTGTTGCTTCTTCCTCTACCCCAGTTGGTACATCACTAAGACCCATAGCAGAACCCAGTTATGGTCCTGCAACATCAAATATCAAATTTGCATATGGATTATCGTGCACCACATCCACCCATGCATCAAAATTATTCTAAAATTCTTTACCATGAAACATCCAATTCTGATAATCACTCACAAAACCCTTCATATGTAGGTGATGTCTAACGCCATGAGGTTCTACAAATTGATTATTCTTACACATCGTGCAGGGGCACCTGATTCGACTTGTGGGATCTATTGTACTAAAACTTGTCATTGCAAATTCAATAAAACTGTCAATGCCATCCATATATTCAAGCGATAGTTCATTGTCAACTACCCTACAGTACATTCATTCATGGTTTACAGTCATTTTATCCTATGATGGTACAAATATTATCTTAATAAGTTAAAAGAGAATCTTAAGAATGCTATGAGAAAAAAATATCTAATTTACTATGCATTCATGGTGAATATAATAATTTGATATATATATCACACACACACACACACATATATATATATATATATGATATTCAATCACAAGAACTATGATGCATGCATTGATAACTTTTTTCATGTGAAAAACCATTCATTTGAAGCATGTTTGAAGCATTGATAACTTATCATTCATTTTCATATGCAAACCCATTCATAACACGATACATTCATTTGAAACATGTTTTCATGATACAATTTCACATAGAAGGCATAACCAAATTGAAAATAACTTCATACAAGCATGGATACAGTCACATCGAATATTGTAATACATTCAAATCATTCATATCAAAACAATGTCAAACATGTACATGTAACAAACACACTCCAATATCCTGCTAATCACTATCATGACTAGCATGAAATTCGAACTCCAAAAATAAAAATACTTCTGTTTTCATACATTAAAATCATGCTCAACATGATCTTCGAACTCCATCAAAGCAATTATAGGTATCCACAATTAAGTGAGTGCGTGAACAAAAAAGTGTTGCATCCAAGAAATTAAAGTGATACACTTGCATTACTTACTCATCATGGGTATTTACTCGATTTGCATTGCTTTTGTCTTTGCATTTTTTTTTCTTTTTGCATTGCATTTTTAACCGCATGCGATGCTTAACATTAAGCATCACGCAATTAACTCAGTTACATACCTATAAAGCATAAATATACAAAATAATACAATATAAAATAAACTACTCCCTCGCATCCGTAAAACAGGGAGACAGGGAGGGAGATCGACCTTTCTTTGGCGAAAAAAGAACTGGGAGGGGGACAAGCCCCTCCCTCACATTCTGTAAGACAGGGAGGTGGCTCGGCCCCTCCTTGGCGAAAAAAGAATAGGGAGGGGGTCGAGCCCCTCCTTCGCATCCCGTAAAACACAGAGGTGGTTCAACCCCTCCTTGTCAAAAAAAAAATAGAAAGAGGGTCGAGCCCCTCCCTTGCATCCCGTAGGACACGGAGACAGGGAGGTAGCTCAACCCCTCCCTGACGAAAAAAGAACAGGAAGGGGGCCGAGCCCCTCTCTCGTATCCCGTAAGATAGGGAGACAGGGAGGGGGCTCAACCCCTCCCTGGCGAAAATAGAACATGGAGGGGGCCGAGCCCCTCTCTCGTATCCTGTAAGACAGGGAGATAGGGAGGTGGCTCGGCCCCTCCCTGGCTAAAAAAGAACAGGGAGGGGGGCGAGCCCCTCCCTCGCATCCCGTAAGATAGGGAGACAGAGAGGAAGCTTGGCCCCTCCCTGGCAAAAATAGAATAGGGAGGGGGCCAAGCCCCTCCCTCGCATCCCGTAAGATAGGGGGCTCGGCCTCTCCCTAGCAAAAAAAGAACAGGGAGGGGCTCGAGCCCCTTCCTCGTATCCTATAAGACAGTTAGAGGGCTCGGACCCTCCCTAGCAAAAAAAGAAAATAGAGGGAAAGAAATAGGCTCGCCAGTCGACAAAAAAGGAAAGAGAGAGGGGAGTTGGGGGTTACCTGAAAGGAGTCGACGTTGGTGTTGGCAGACTAGAGTCAGGAGAGGAATACGGGGTGAGGTCGAAAGGGGGTTGTCGGAAGGGGCTCGCCGGCCAAAAAAATGATGAGAGTGAAAGAGAGGGGAGCAGCGGTGAGAGGGGGACTAAGTCGAAGGGGGAGGTTGATGGGCGGTGGGCGATTGATGATGGGTGGTGGGCGATTGATGATGGGTGGTGGGCGACGGGCGAGGGATGAAACAAAAAGGGAAAGAAAGGGGATCGCATTAAGGTTTTATGGGGAAAATTAGTAATGGATTAGCGACAAAAAAATTTCATCGCTAATTAGCGACGAAAAATTTCTACCGCTGATCCGTCGCTAAGTTGCGACGGAGTTTGAGACAAAATTGTTCCATTGCGAATGCATTGCTAATTAGCGATGAATTCACAACAAAATTTTTTTCGTCGCTAATTCTGCAAATAATTTAAACATTAGCGATAAATAGTTTTCTCTAGCTAATTCATCACAAATTTGTGACGAAAAAAAATCATCATAAATTTCTATCGCTAATTAGAGTTTTTTTTGTAGTGGATGAAGCAAGAGAAGACTGAAAGTGTTCGTTTGGCAGTATCCTCTAAGAACAAGTTTAAGAAAAAGAGAAGTTCTAAGGATACTGCAGTTGGCCCTCAATCGCAAAAGAAATAGAAAAGACATTAAGACCCAAAGTCTAGTTATTTCTTTTGCAAAGGGGGGGGGGGGCACATGAAGAATGACTATACCAAGTATCATGTCTGGAGTGAGAATAAATGTACACTCCTTACTTTAGTTTATTCTAAAATTAATTTGACTTTTATGCCCGAACACACTTAGTGGATAGATTTTGGTGTTACCACTCACATAAGTGTGTCTATGCAGGGTTGCCTAAGTTGTCGACCGCCAATTTATGCTAAAAGATTCATATATGTTGGTGATGGCAAAATAGTTGAGGCAATATGGACATTTAGATTACTTTTAAAGATTATAAACTATTTATATTTGAATGAAACATTTATTATGACTTCTTTTAGAAAGAATTTGGTTTCTATTTTTATTTTAGACAAATATGGTCATTCTTGTTTATTTAGAAATAATAAATTCAATTTGTTTCTTGATTCAAATCTTATTGGGACCCATTCTTTATCTATGGTTGATAACCTTTATTTACTTGATATTATTGCCTCATTTAATAAAACCTTGCATTTAAGTTTTCGTGATAAAAAAAAAATTAATAAATGATAATTTTGCTTTATTATGGCATAAGTGCTTAGGTCATATTTCTAAACAAAGTATTGAAAGACTTGTGTCAAGTGAGATTCATGATTTCCTTGATTTCACTGACTTTCAGGTTTGTATTGAGTGTATAAAAGGGAAAAAAACAAACACAAGAAAATTATGTGCAGAAAAGAGAACAGACGTGTTAGAACTAATCCATACAAATATTTATGAGCCCTTCCATACGGCTTCTTAGAATGGTCAACTATATTTTATTATGTTCATAGATGACTATTCTCGTTATAAGTACCTATATTTAATTCATGAAAAGTCTTAGTCCTTGAATGTGTTCAAATCGTTTAATACCAAAGTTGAAAACCAACCTGACAAAAGAATTAAGGTTGTTAGATTTAACCGTGGAGGTGAGTACTATGGTAGATATGATGAATCAGATGAACAACATTGATGGCCCTTTGCTAAATTCGTAGAGGAATATGGGATCGTCCCTCAGTATACCATGTCAGGCACTCTTAGCATGAATGATGTTGTTGAAAGACAAAACATGACTCTTAAAGATATGGTATGAAGTATGATTTCTCATTCTACTTTACCAGAATCCCTTTGGAAAGAAGCATTAAAGACTGTAACTTATGTTTTTAACAGGGTACCCTCTAAAGCAGTAACAAAGACCCCATATGAACTGTGAACAGATAGAAAGCCTAGTATGAAATATTTTTATATGTGGGGATGTCCAGTTGAGGCTAGGCCCTATGAGGCATAGGAAAATAAACTGGATTCCAGAACAGTTAGTTGCTATTTTATTGGGTATTCTAAAAGATCCAAGGGCTATAAGTTTTATGACCCTATGAATAAGTCCTTTTCAAAATGGAAAACACTTGTTTCTTTGAGTGTGCTGAGTTTAGAGGGAGTGATAAAGTAAAAGACATTGCATTTGAAGAAGAGTCTCTTTCTTTTCCTATAATTGTGGTTGACAATGATCAGATTTTCATTCCTTACATAGTTTCCATAAATTCGGATCAAGACAATGCTTTAGATCCTCCTATATAAAATCAAGCTTTTACTCTAGGTGTTCAAACTCAACAACCTCAAGAACCAGTGCCATTAAAGAAATCCACTAAATAGACAAGAAGAGCAATTTCATATGATTATATTATTTTTATACAAATACATGATAGTGATAATAGCTTAAGGAAAGATGATCCAATCAACTTTCATCAAGCCACACAAAGTTCTAACTCTCAAAAGTAGATTTAAGCAATACATGAGGGGATTAAGTCCATGAGGGACAATGATGTGTGTGATCTTGTCCCATTACCTGAAGGTGTGAAACTCATTGGTTGCACGTGGATATTTAAAACAAAAAAGGATTCAAACCGTTTTGCCCTTTGCCCCCCATTTTCTGGGTAATTGAGTCAGTTTTAAATCTAAATTCTATTTTGTTTCTCAAATTTTGTTGAGATTAAATTCATTTTACATATCTGACTCAATTTCGGATTCAAATCTAGATCAAAATCCAAATCTGAGCTTCATTGTCCAATTTTTAAATCAGATTCTCAAAATTTCCAAAATAACTTTTTTTGAAAAGCTCAGACACTTTGTCCGGTATCCGTTTAGATTCATCGTGTTATATTCCTCAATTCGAGGTTTAAGACTCGAATATTTCCCCAAAAACTTGGATCCAAACCCATTTTCTGAAGAAATCAAACCCAAACTTTCAAAAACTTCTCTTTTTATAAATTTTTATCAAAAAAAATGCAAAAAAAAAAAAATTAGTTTCATCTCTCATACTGCTTAAGTTTTAGAGTCTTATCGTCAAAAATAACAAAAAAATAACGTGGCTCTCATTCGGACCCCCGAACATGCGGCCCCGTGTTTCGGGGGGAACACACAACCCTCTTCTACTCCCCTTGCGGAGCATTTGGCCATAAGGCAAGGATGCAAACCCCCGGTATCAAATTCCTAACATCCTTCAACCTGAATACCTTAAGCTGACACACCTAGCCAAATGTGTGAAGCCCTTGTGAGCTCTCTCTTTGTTGCTGATATTTTATGCAGTTTTTTCTCACGATAAACCAAACAAAACAAAAAATCTTCTGATTTGTTTGGTGATTGTTCTCCAGGTGGTTGGAGGTGCTCAGCACAGCCACAGGTACCATGCGAGATGCGTCAGCAGGTGACCCCTCCTTGCAGCGACTCCAACTGTGCCAATGTCAACTGCCCTGCAATCTACATTGGAAGTACTGGCTACTGTGAGAGCAATGACTTTTGTATCTGCCAGTTGCCTTGCACCCCTCCAAAATCTCAGCACTGACCGCTGCTCTTGGAATTAGCTATGTTATTATTTAGCCCTTAAAATAATCATGACACTATGTGTTCAAACAGTGTAGTAATTTATTAATCATTTGATGGTGAATGAATTGGGCATTTGCTACACCTAGGGCTGGACAATGGGCTGGCTGTGCCAGGCTATCTCGTTTTGTGGATGGGCTTGACTTAGTTGTTGACGAGCCGGGTCAGGCCTGAACTGTTGACCGACCAGTCAGCCGTAGTCCTGGTTTGGGTCGGGTCTGGGACTAATAGAAAACCCACATCCCACATGTTTGGGCCATGAACGCAATTTGGACCGGGTTGCAAGTCATCGTATATTCACAACAATTCTATTTTATTTTCTTGAATTCATTGGTTCATTTAGCAAAATAAAAAAAAAATGCAAAAGAGTAGATTGGATCTAAATGGATCCGTTTTTTAAATCACATACTTGACCCGATTTGAATATATATATGACCCGATAGCTGCTCACATGTTAGGTGCAAAATGAATGTGCTAAATAGGTTTTTCAGCCTTTTTCATTTTATTTTTAAATTTTGACCGTTCAGATGTGATCTATGTACTGATTTTATAGGAATGAGCTCTTGAAGCATTTGATTCAGACACATGGGTGGGTTTTTATATGGTTCAAAAAATCAATGGTCTAAAATCTTTGTAAAATTTTGAGGCTTCAAATATCATTTTTTTCATAAAAAACACATGATCCAGGTGTGGATTCTTCATAAATCAACCATGCCCGACACATTTATGGGGTTAGAACTGCAAAAAAAATATTGGAAGGGTAGAAAAACTGATTTAACACGTATCATTTCACACCTAACGTGTGAGCAGCTACCAATATATATATATATATGTGGTGTGTGTGTGCGTGTGTGCTAATTGAAATATGTAAACCAGCAAAATATATATAAATTCTGGGAGCTTCATTTGCTTGGAAACGACTATTGGATTATTTTAATTGGATTAAGAAATGTGATATTGTATGCTTGAATATTTACCAAAATTCTGAGTTGTTGATTTTCAATTCTTAAAAGATCCTTCTTCTACACATCGTGTAATCAGATGATCTAAGAGTTTATACCTATAAAACCAAGCATCAGGATGGCATCAGTATAGTGAAATTTTAGAAAAAAATAATAAAAAAATTATGAAAATCTATTAGTTTTACATATTTTGCTGGTTTATATATTCGAGTTAGGCAGTTGCCCTATATATAAAAAGCCTGCGAGTTGGCCCTACCCAATTCTTGGTTTTGTCGGATCCGGTTTATGACTGATTTGGGCTGGGCCTTGTTCCAAAATTTAGGCCCATGCAAGCCTGACCTGTTCAGCGCCTTAAATAAAGTCATAGGACGAAAACGCCTATTCTTGAAATTTTGAGAATTTTCAGAGTTTATATTTTAGCATGTTGGATAATATTTATTTCGAAAATAGGTTTTGAATAACTAAATTTTTACTTTGGAATACTTGTAATATTTTTATTTTATTTCAGATTTTGTTTGAATGGCCGTTAGGATTTGTTTAGGATGTTGGCGGGTGAAAGCTCGAGTAGTTTTTTTTATTTTTTTATTTTTATTTTTCTCCTTTTTAAAACTTTAACCAAGTTGGATTCTTTTAAACAGATCCAAATCCAGTTGACCCATTTTGGTTTGAATAAAAGACCCACGCATTGAAAGTCTTGGGCGTGGTTTAGAAACCCAAGAGGAGAGACGTTGTCTCTCCTCCCCTCTTCCACCCTTATTGTTTGAACTCCAGCGTGAAAGGGGTTTTAGATGGACTCTTGCTGCTATGAAAACCCGTATTTAGAAGCCTCGTGTGAGGCGAAGAAGATGACCCTCCGCTCTTCTCCTTGGGGGTCGCCGGTGTTGCGGGCGCTACCCATCCTCGGCCGAGTGTGGAGTTTTAGCGGACCCGTTTGAGTGCTGTGGATACCCCGAACCGGCTCTTGTTCAGCATGGTGGACGTACGTCTGAGCTAAGTCATTCCTCCCTCTCTCTTGAGCGTTTTGGATTGTTTATTGTCATCAAACACAACCTGTGCATGTCTGCCTGATTTCAGGCTATTTTAGATCTAATTTCTTTTGTTTCTGAGTTTAAAGTCTGTTAGCTATCAGTTTGATAATAATTGAACACTTGAACTTGACATTTTTAAGCTTTGATTGAAATCTTGAATGCGTTAATTTGATTGTCATCTTAGTTTGAATGTATTCTACTTGAATGTCATGTTTTTAAGATCAATCACTTTATCTGAATGCGTGTTCTGGTGATGTCTAATTACTTTAAGGACTGTTTATGATAGGACTGTTCTTGAATTTATTATTTGGATTGAATTATGCAGGCTTATTTTCAGTCAGATTCGCTTGATTCAACATATGTTTGTGACAGTATATTTTTCCTGCATATTGAAAATTGCGTTCAGAATCAGAACTGAAGTTTGATGAATCTATTCTCTGCTGAATCTGTTTGTTGTAATTTGTTTTTGGGACTTTAAATCATGTATTGCCCAACTGTTGAAATAGCTTTGAAATCTTACCTGAAACTGTCGTCCACTCTGTTGGGACGCCTTCACTGAATTTGTCAAAACTATGGCTGTTTGGAATATGTCAATTCGGGTCTAGTTAGGGATTGTTTGCTTCAATTTGTTTAGCCTCTTTGAATATCATTTTCTGTTTTACATTGAATATTTGACATTATGGGACACGGTGTTCATAAATTTGAATTTCATTGTTGTAAAGTTTTACTACTTGGACATGATTTGCATTGTGTTTCACGAATTTTTCATGTTGGGAATTTTAGACCAAACTTTGTTTAAAGCTTGATTGAGAGGCATCAACCAACTATTTGGTGAAATGCCTCAAGGACAAAAATACTTATCCATATCAGTTTTTTAGACAGCCTACACATCTCACCTAAGGACTATTGTCTCGACTCTATTGGGTTATTTTTAATGGCATTTTGTTTGACTGTTTGGGACCCTAACCCCCCCCCCCCCCCCTAAACCATCCTCATTGTTGCGCTAATTAATCTTAGGGTGAAATCTTGTTTCGTGGTCCATTCTCATAGTGTGTAACTAGTGGTCGAAGACACCTCCGTGCTCTGGTATTCCTCCATAGGTGCATCAGTTTGGTACCAAAGCAAGGGTTGTCAGATTTTTTAATTTGTCATGATTAGTAGTTCTAGGATGTCTAGAAAGTGGTGTGTTTGTGATCGAGCATTAATCATGAAGAAAATATCATTGATGCCTTATTCGTATATGAGGTTCATGAAGAACCCTTGTGTGAATTATAGGGCGAGCCCATTTTCAATGAAAATGTGGGCAAAAACGAGGTTGTTCCAACCTCTATCATTTGTTTAGAAGAGTCTTGGGTTGAGCCCCTTCGTGAAATCCTTAGAGATCCCATCTTTGTTGAGTTTGAAGACATTGAGGATCAAGGAGAAGCCTTGCATGTCAAGCCTGTCCTGAGCGAAGTGACATTCTTTGTTGATGAATGTGATTCGTGCACCTGGAATAACTTAGGTGTTCGTCCGTAAATTTTTTTTGGTCTCATCAGATAAGGGACAAAAGAAAATTTGTTTGCAAAACTAAGAATGATTCTCATAATTGGTTTTAACTGTTACTTTTTATACTGTGTTTCACTTCTAATTCTGAAATAAGAATTGAGCCATCATGCAATATTTTCTCTGAAATCATTTCTTTTATCTGAGATGTTAGTGAATATTTTTTTACTTGCTGATGATCTACATTTTTCTAAGATTTTGATAGCTTTATTACAAGAACAAATCACTAAATATTCTTTTTTTGATGAAATATTGAGTAAATAAAATCTTTTGCAAACCTCACATTTTCTACAAATTCGAGCACATGTAAATTTCAATTTTTGTGAAGGTTCAACAAGGTGGAGTCAGATAATTTTCGAACATGATAAATTCATTTTTTATGTAAGACTATAGTATAGGATTTTTGATGCAGTGGGAAATGCCGAAAGTATTCACGAAAAGGTTACCGACGTGATTGCTTCTTAATCAGCGAGTGAACCGACGTTGTCACGCTATGGGTTGACCTTGGAAAGGTCCTTTCAATGCCCGACTGTGCAATACTCGATATCCAATGGCACGTAGAAGAGGAAAGGCTCAGATCAATGGATCCGAGCAACAACGTATTAACAGGCTGATGATGTGCAAACTGATAATGATAATAGTAAAGAAACAATAGCTAATAGGAAATAAACAGAATGTTTGGAATAAACAAAATGCCAATAGCCTGCTGTAGGCTGAGGCAAACAATGGGGAGAAAGGCTGCAAAACAACTTACGTGAAACATCAAAGAAACAAAAGAAACAATAATGAAGAAAGGAAGTAATGACAAAAGAAATAATGGGCTGACAGGGCTCACAAGGAATACAACTATTAACTAACAGAAAATAAAGAATGACAGTAATAGACGTCAGACTGTAAAGGAGAACAAATAAAAAAAAGGAAAAAAAACTGCTGAAGAAATGAAGAAAGCAAAACTGTGGCTGTGCGTTTCTGAAAAGTTCTCCCCTCCTCACGCAACCCTAGAATAGGGTATTTAAAAGGTTGCTAACGGATCTGGATCTCGGGTCCAATCCTTGGACCCTAGACAAACCCGATGTTGATGACGTGCTGAAACGTTGTCGAGCTAGAACATTGTTGACGTGCATGTGCATGTGCATGCTTCAGACCTTCGTTCTGATGAGTCTCCACCGTCCCATTGGTGTTGGCCTGGGTGATTCTGTAGAGACTGGACCCGGTTCTGCTCTGCATCATTCTGCCCTGGTTGGGAAGAAGTCGGCTGTGACGACTTGTCACCACGATATGCATATAAATCAAACACATTGACGATAGGCAACATGTAGCGATATTCCTGGACGACTCCAAATCAAAGCCTGTAGATTTATTTTGAAATTGATCGTATGTAGCATCTGCTATGGCACTCCCTGGAAGCATAAGCTGAATTTTTGTCCCTCCAACACGCGGTCTTAAGGGTTTGGCTAGAATCCCAACAATACAAACATGCTTACCAAAAACGAGACCACCTTCTAAAAACTTTACTATATCTGCCCTGAATGCATAGTGGCTCTGCTCACCGTCCATAGAGAAATCCCCGTTCAGGATCTTGTTCTAAAAAACAAACCCAAACGGCTTCAAAAGATCATGGTAGTAGCTAAACCGAGCAATGTCTAATAATCGCCCAACAAAACCAGATTTGTAAACCTTCACAAATGTTTGGTCAGGTGGGTTAAGTCCCGAATTATGGAGAATGCCTGGTGAATCTACAAGACAACCATAACCACTTAGCATACGGAACCCAGAAGTAGTAAATTGCATGGCGGACATGTCAACATGGCCTCCAGCCATCGCAAGGTTGAAAACAACATTAGGGAGTATTAGTGAATGAGAATCAATGTTAGCACCAAACAAGGCATTCTGGTAGTCATGGGTGCAATTTTCTGGTTCCACTCCAGTTTCTTTACTATTTGGATCTGCAAACAGAGGCTTTTGGCATAAGGCAGACAAAAAGGACAATTGTGGTTGTTGACTACTTGCAGGATGAAATGGCTCATTATCGTTTTGCAACTGTCGTTGCTGCTGTTCACTGAATGGGTCAAACAATTGCTGATGCAAAAGGCGACTCTCGACCTGGTTATCCAACATTGCATGTGCCTCTTGCTGGAGCATCGTGCAGTCGACATCCCTGTGCAGGCTCGCTTCGATGAACTCCGGTGGCACAATTGACAGTTGGAGGTTCGCTGGGCATGTGTCGATTGCCACCGCACTCGGAAGGCCAACAACATCGACGCCCAATCCACCACTTGCTTTCAACGTGGATGTTGGGTGCATCTCCACCGACGACTCGAGGACAACAAGCCGATCTTCGAATCCATCCACACGCTTCGACAGACCGGCTACCTCCTTTTCTAGGCATAACATATCTTCCTGCATCTCCGTCAACTTGTTGAGTAACTGCTTCATGATCTCCTCTCGCGCCTTTCCGCTCATAGGACCGTTCCTCACTTCTTGCGTCATGTCATTGACGAAGGAGGAGGGACTGGGCTCTGATACCATTTGATGCAGTGGGAAATGCCGAAAGTATTCACGAAAAGGTTACCGACGTGATTGCTTCTTAATTAGCGAGTGAACCGACATTGTCACGCTATGGGTTGACGTTGGAAAGGTCCTTTCAATGCTCGACTGTGCAATACTCGATATCCAATGGCACGTAGAAGAGGAAAGGCTCGGATCAATGGATCCGAGCAACAACGTATTAACATGTTGATGATGTGCAAACTGATACTGATAATAGTAAAGAAACAATAGCTAATAGGAAATAAACAGAATGTTTGGAATAAACAAAATGCCAATAGCCTTTTGTAGGCTGAGGCAAACAATAGGGAGAAAGGCTGCAAAACAACTGACGTGAAACAACAATGAAACAAAAGAAACAATAATGAAGAAAGGAAGTAATGACAAAAGAAATAATGGACTGACGGGGCTCACAGGGAATACAACTATTAACTAACAGAAAATAAAGAATGACAGTAATAGACGTCAGACTGTAAAGGAGAACAAATAAAAAAAAGGAAAAGAAAACTGCTGAAGAAATGAAGAAAGCAAAACTGTGGTTGTGCGTTTCTGAAAAGTTCTCCCCTCCTCACGCAACCCTAGAATAGGGTATTTAAAAGGTTGCTAACGGATCTGGATCTCGGGTCCAATCCTTGGACCCTAGACAAACCCGATGTTGATGACGTGCTGAAACGTTGTCGAGCTAGAACATTGTTGACGTGCATGTGCATGCTTCAGACCTTCGTTCTGATGAGTCTCCACCGTCCCATTGGTGTTGGCCTAGGTCATTCTGTAGAGACTGGACCCGGTTCTGCTCTGCATCATCCCCTGGTTGGGAAGAAGTCGGCTGTGACGACTTGTCACCACGATATGCATATAAATCAAACACATTGACGATAGGCAACATGTAGCGATATTCCTGGACGACTCCAAATCAAAGCCTGTAGATTTATTTTGAAATTGATCGTATGTAGCATCTGCTATGGCACTCTCTGGAAGCATAAGCTGAATTTTTGTCCCTCCAACACGCGGTCTTAAGGGTTTGGCTAGAATCCCAACAATACAAGCATGCTTACCAAAAACGGGACCACCTTCTAAAAACTTTACTATATCTGCCCTGAATGCATAGTGGCTCTGCTCACCGTCCATAGAGAAATCCCCGTTCAGGATCTTGTTCTAAAAAACAAACCCAAACGGCTTCAAAAGATCATGGTAGTAGCTAAACCGAGCAATGTCTAATAATCGCCCAACAAAACCAGATTTGTAAACCTTCACAAATGTTTGGTCAGGTGGGTTAAGTCCCGAATTATGGAGAATGCCTGGTGAATCTACAAGACAACCACAACCACTTAGCATACGGAACCCAGAAGTAGTAAATTGCATGGCGGACATGTCAACATGGCCTCCAGCCATCGCAAGGTTGAAAACAACATTAGGGAGTATTAGTGAATGAGAATCAATGTTAGCACCAAACAAGGCATTCTGGTAGTCATGGGTGCAATTTTCTGGTTCCACTCCAGTTTCTTTACTATTTGGATCTGCAAACAGAGGCTTTTGGCATAAGGCAGACAAAACGGACAATTGTGGTTGTTGACTACTTGTAGGATGAAATGGCTCATTATCGTTTTGCAACTGTCGTTGCTGCTGTTCACTGAATGGGTCAAACAATTGCAGATGCAAAAGGCGACTCTCGGCCTGGTTATCCAACATTGCATGTGCCTCTTGCTGGAGCATCGTGCAGTCGGCATCCCTGTGCAGGCTCGCTTCGATGAACTCCGGTGGCACAATTGACAGTTGGAGGTTCGCTGGGCATGGGTCGATTGCCACCGCACTCGGAAGGCCAACAACATCGATGCCCAATCCACCACTTGCTTTCAACGTGGACGTTGGGTGCATCTCCATCGACGACTCGAGGACAGCAAGCCGATCTTCGAATCCATCAACACGCTTCGACATACCGGCTACCTCCTTTTCTAGGCATAGCATATCTTTCTGCATCTCCGTCAACTTGTTGAGTAACTGCTTCATGATCTCTTCTCGCGCCTTTCTGCTCATAGGATCGTTCCTCACTTCTTGCGTCATGCTGTTGACGAAGGAGGAGGGACTGGGCTCTGATACCATTTAATGCAGTGGGAAATGCCGAAAGTATTCACGAAAAGGTTATCGACGTGATTGCTTCTTAATTAGCGAGTGAACCGACGTTGTCACGCTATGGGTTGACGTTGGAAAGGTCCTTTCAATGCTCGACTGTGTAATACTCGATATCCAATGACACGTAGAAGAGGAAAGGCTCGGATCAATGGATCCGAGCAACAGCGTATTAACAGGCTGATGATGTGCAAACTGATACTGATAATAGTAAAGAAACAATAGCTAATAGGAAATAAACAGAATGTTTGGAATAAACAAAATGCCAATAGCCTGTTGTAGGCTGAGGCAAACAATGGGGAGAAAGGCTGCAAAACAACTAACGTGAAACAACAAAGAAACAAAAGAAACAATAATGAAGAAAGGAAGTAATGACAAAAGAAATAATGGACTGACAGGGCTCACAGGGAATACAACTATTAACTAACAAAAAATAAAGAATGACAGTAATAGACGTTAGACTGTAAAGGAAAACAAATAAATAAAAGGAAAAGAAAATTGCCGAAGAAATGAAGAAAGCAAAACTGTGGTTGTGCGTTTCTGAAAAGTTCTCCCCTCCTCACGCAACCCTAGAATAGGGTATTTAAAAGGTTGCTAACGGACCTGGATCTCGGGTCCAATCCTTGGACCCAAGACAAACCCGATGTTGCTGACGTGCTAAAACGCTGTCGAGCTAGAACGTTGTTGACGTGCATGTGCTTGCTTCAGACCTTCGTTCTGATGAGTCTCCACCGTCCCATTGGTATTGGCTTGGGTCATTCTGTAGAGACTGGACCTGGTTCTGCTCTGCATCAATTTTTATTATTTTGTTCTTCTTAAATTTATAAAATTAAAATTATTTATTGATGAATGTTTTTTCAGGTACCATGATAATCCACCTGGCAAGGTCTCCCAGGAGTAGGTCTGTTCTTGAATATGTTGTTTGGACTGAATTCTAAAAGTTAGATTCACTTGATTCATAATTTGTTTATGACAGTATATTTTTACTGTGTATTGAAAATTGCATTCAGAACTGAAGTTTGATGAATCTATTCTCTATTGATTTGTGTGTTGTTAATTTGTTTTTGGGAATTTAAAGTTTGTAGTCCAACTGTTGAAACAACTTTGAAATCTTACCTAAAATTGTCGTCCATTCTGTTGGGATGCCTTCACTAAATTTGTGTCAAAATTGTGCCTGTTTGGAATCAGTTTTGACGTCAATTCAGGTTCTTCGGGATTGTGTGCTTCAATTTGTTTCGCCTCTCTGAATATCATTTTCTGTTTTACATTGCGAATATTTGACATTGTGGGATATGATATTCATAAATCTGAATTTTATTGTTGTGAAGTTTTACTACTTGGACAGGATTTACATCATTTTTCATGAATATTTCGTGTTGAAAATTTTAGTCCAAATTTTGTTTAAAGCTTTTTTGAGAGGCACACATCAACTATTTGGTAAAATGTCTCAAAGATAAAACTGAACTTGTCCATATCAGATTTTTGGAAAGCCTACACGGCTCACCTAAGGACTACCATCTCGACTCTATTGGGTTATTTTTAATGGCATTTTGTTTGACTGTTTGGGACCCTAAATCCACCCCTAACCCAGCCCCTTTGTTGTGCTAATTAATCTTAGGGTGAAATCTTGTTTAGTGGTCCATTCTCGTAGTGTATACCTAGTGGTCGAAGACCCTTTCGCACTCCCGTATCCCTCTCTAGGTACATCAGTATGTATGGTGTGCCATGAAATATCTAGTAATTTCTTTGAAAAAATCTAATAAAATTTGATGAGAAGTTGGATAAATAATATAAAGGTTGATTAAAATGGTTCTCAATATATATAGAGAGAGACAAAAAAAGCCAGTAGTTATCAACAGTATATGGTGCCTACTGTAGCCAACACTTACGAATGATCAAAGTAAGATCAGACGGCTCACATTATGTGTATTTAAGGCCTACCTTTACTTACCCCCAAGTCGTTCACGCCACTACTCTCTCTCTCTCTCGATATATATATATATATATATATATATATATTTTTTTTTTTTTCATTTCATTTTTAAATTTTGACCGTACATTATGTACTTGATTTCAGCTCTTGAAGTGTTTGATTCCAACACATGGGTTGGTTTTTATAAGGTTAAAAAAATCAACGGTCCAAAATCTTTGTAAATTTTCGGAGGCTCCAAACATCATTTTTTTTATTGAAAGCACATGATCCAGGTGTGGATTCTTAGTAAATTGACCATGCCCAACACATTTAATAGGTGGAAACCATGTGCACCGAAGAAGCTGAAAAACCACGTCCATGCACGTTCATCTAGCACCTAATGTTTAAGCAGCTATGCATTACTTTATATATATGAGTAGTGAGTAAGTGTTTGATGAACGTGCTTAATGGATTTTTCACCCTTATTCTATTTTATTTTTAAATTTTGATTGTATTGATATGATCTATGTACTTGATTTTATAGGGATCAACTCTTGAAGTGTTTGATTTTGACACATGGGTGGGTTTTTATAAGGTTCAATCAACACTTTTTATAGTAATGTTACTGTGCTTCGAGAGCACCTACTCCCACTTACTAGAAATCTTAGTTGTAAGTTGCATTTCTCAATTAGACCTTATAGATGCACTTAACATAATTTATTTGGTACGAATCATGTTATTTTTGACATAAAAAAAGATTTTAAAATTAGGAATTTTGGTATATTGTAAGCTATTGATTTTTGAGAATCTTAATAAACCTGCATCTCTCTCTATATATACACACATTATTCTAACATTGAACTAGTTGTACTTAATATTTGATGAGTTAAACCTCATGAAAAACGACTAAAACACTTTTAAAATAATGATATTTTTGAAAATGTAAGGTTACCTTTTGAGGTCAAAAATTTGATGCTTTTGTATTAGTCATCGTTCGAGCTACCGTTAGTCAAAGGCCACCTGAGTTGCGCTCTCCATCTCTCACTCTGCTACGTACACCACCCATCGAAGGAAGCTGATCAACGGAGCTGCCCCTACCCAGGTCCAAGACCACCTAAGTTGCCCTTTCTTTGTAAAAAAAACCTCTCTACATCATGTGCTTAGGTGTGTACACAAGCTGGGCTCAAATTCAAAAGGCTCGGCTTGATATAAGCTGAGCTTGAAAAGTTGTATACGAACTCAACTCGAGTTCAAGATCAAGCCACATTAAATTACCAACAGTGTAGAGAGCAAGAATTGAAACAAGGACCGCACACCTACACGCAAAATCGTTACCCACTTGCCTAAAGGCAAGTTTTATGCTTGTTAGTCTACAAAAATGGTTCATATCTTAGAAGAAATCCCCATATTACTCTATTAATGGAGTTTGATCGGGCTAATCAAGCTTAATCAAGCTCGATTGCTTGATCAAGCTCGACTCATTTATTTACTCAGATGAGTCTGTGTTAGATTTAAATGAGTCGAGCCTGAGCCAAGCTCAAGCTAGTTCGGCTCGTTGTGTAGCCCTGACTGTGCTAGCGATCCACTCAACGTCTATAAACTAAGAAACGATTTTTAGAGGAAAATTGTTATGGATCCAGAAAGGGGGCCGATCCATGATCCAAGATTCAAATGGATCCTGATGTGCAGAACCTAAACTGGATAACTTGAAAAACTGACAATTGTCAATAGAGGGTGTTTGGTTCATGTTGCACTCCAAATAGAAGAAAAATGCCAAAACAGATTCTATAGACGGCAAAATCTTCTTTTTAACGATCTCAAAAACACAAAAATCTCACCACTGATGGTCGAGATATGGTATGAACACCAGATCAACGGACTCATGCTCACAGGTAGGTCTTTTGGGATTATCCAGTATGAACAAACTAGAATAGGATAATTTTCTATAGATTCGATCAATGACTTGAAGATGAAAGTTGTAAAAAAATTAGTTTTAAAGTTAGAAAAACTAAAATCACTCAAATAGAAAGTCGTATATCTTCGATACGACCTGAGCAAGATGACAGTCTGGTATAGTCCTATATAGTCACTCGTGGGACTATTCTGTCTATTCCAAAACACTTTTGACTATACAGACGATTGATTCAGAACATTTGTTCAACATAAAAGTTATAAAAAATTTAATTATCGAATCAGAGAAACAAAAATCACTTGAATCAGAGTTCGGATGGCTCTGCTACAAACTAAATATGGAGTTGAACTGTTACAATTCTGACAATCACACGAACAATTATTTTCTCAATTCTAGACCCATTTTAACAGCCAAACGAATGAATCAAAAATGTGTTAAACATATACTTTGTAGCCACACATGTTAGTTTTCCAAGAAGCTATCATAAAGTAAATTAAGAGTTATGTTTCAATTACTTTGACTATATTTGATACACACAGTCACAAAATCAAATGGTTTTACACGATTCAACAACTTTAATTTAATCCAAATTTTAGCATTAAGGGTTTATTGTTCAACCTTCACACACAAACACTTCTAAATGTATATTCTCTAATGCCAAATCTCTTCCACCTTATCACAACTCCAATTAGACTATGATAGGACTATAAACAAACCACAAGTACTAAACAAACTAGCAAAAAATTCTTATTCAAAAAGCGATGCTTAGAAGATAATCTCTTTGATGAGACAAGATGTATAATTAATTCAAACTGAGGTAAGTTTAATCAAATTTGATTAGAAATCACAAGGTAAAGTTTTAGCAAAGTATCAAGATTCACTTAAACACAAACAACAGGGAATCTACTCCCTTCCAATTCGGCAAGGGCACCGTGGAAAAGGAAGTAGCCATAACGATTGGTACAAACTTTGAATAGCTACTAAGGGCACACAAACATATTCACAAGTAGCTCTGGTTCACGCCCAGCTGAAGCTATGGTCTGCACCACAGTCTGGTTGTAGCAAGCTTCAACAAAAATGTCTCAATATAGGAGATGACTAGGGTAGATCCTCCATCAATTTTCTTCAACAAAATTTTTTCAGCAAAAGAGAGAAGACCCCCTCAACGCTTTTTCTAAGCTCATTTAAGGGAGAAAGAAAGGTAGCATGACCTCTCATTGGCCATATTGGAAGCTACCTCATTAATCGCTAATGAGAAGACCAAATTTGAAATGCTTTGCTTTTGGATGGTCAATGAGGTGTTATCTTATTGGCTACCTTGGAGGTGACTTGGGCTTATAAAGACTTTAAGTTCATCTCCATCTGCACCAATATGTAGTGAAGATATACTCCTCTTGACTTTGATCAAACAAATTCAAATGGGGTCCATATTGGTCCAACCATGGGAGGCACCAATATGGATCCAATATTTAAGATGAATTGGATCTGGTACAAGATTCAATTCATGCAAATAGATCTCAAACCATTTTAGAAAAAAATAAAATTGCTAAAAAAAATAAAAATCTATCTCGATACCCCATACATCCTCTAGTGCCCTAAAATAATCCTACCGAGCACCAGAACTATCCGGATCCGTAAGATCCAGTACCTAAAAAAATTTAAAAAATAATAAAAAATATAGAATTGATTCCAATATTCGCAAAAATAGAATCGCCACATAAGGTAATTTTTAAAATTCTAAAAAAAAAATCTCAGAAATCGATATGTGCCAAAATGAAGGAGTTACCCCGAAGATCTATTTGAACTCGAATAGGTTTGAAGAAAATTGAATTTTATAGGATATCATATATTGGATCGGGTCTGAAGAGTTGGATTCACATCCAACTCATCTTCAATGCTGTGATCATTTGGATGCTCTGCATCATCAAGGAAAACTCTACTATATTGAAAAATGTTTAATCTTGTATTGATCATTTTTTTGGAAGTACAATGGGTTTATATTGTCAAGAGTTGGCTCTAAAAGCAATGCCCTTTGGGGTCTTGTCACTTTGAGCATTGGATATTGGATTTGGCTTTGGGCTTGACTTGCCCCAATCGATTTCAATCTTTAATTGAACTTATAAAAAGGGTATTTGAAATCATTATTATTATTTTTATTTTCCAATAGACTTGTTTTTTAATTTTTAAATGTTTGGGTACTTTGATCATCCAATCAATGACCTTTTTCATCCCAATTTTTAGTGTGCCTTACTCCCACATCTTGGGTATTGAAGAGACACTCTAGCTATTGGGCTGGTTATGGAGGGAAGCATAACCCATTTCTTCAGGCCTATTTATATCCTTAAATGTGCTTGGTATTAGATAGCTTGTGAATTATGTTTTCTACTTACTCTTTTATCTCTCTGCTCTCATTTCTTTTGAGGCTGCTCAGTAATCGTGTCGACGTAAATATCACCTCTTTTTCATATTTTATTGATTATTTTTTTATAAATTAGACCTTGCATACTCAAATCGTATGACATGTAAGCAGATTTTTCAAAAGCTTCATAAATTAATGGCCCACAATGTATCAAAACTTGATGACTTCATTGAAAAAATAAAGGCGATAAACACATCCATGTGGTTAGATTGAGCAACTTGCACTTCTAGTACCATGATTTCAACCATAATAATTTCATTCCTTTTTATTTTTCTGATAGACAAGCTGGGGTTAGGCAGACCCCACCAATTATACATCATACAATTGGGTTTTGAACTTGCACCGTCCCAACGCAAGGTGATGTGCACTAACTAAGAGCTCGTACCAAACAATCTGAGCCCCCGTTGGTAACAATTTCATACCTTCTTCAGTGCAAAATATTCACCGGCATATACCAAATTGGATCTATTTGCTAATGCACTCTAGTATGGATAGTCTTTTACTTGACATGCATCTAGGGATGCCATATGAAATGCGGATATGGTTTAGATTTTTTGCTACTGAATCCAACAAATATGCAAATCTGTATAGACGTATAAAAGCAAATCCAGTATGAACTTTTCACTATCCAAATCCGAATCCGTTTAGCCCACACTGAATTAGTCTTATATGGTATTGACCTCATCTCATCCGAATCTGAACCGTTTACATTCCTACATGCTTCTACCTTATCTGGGGCAGTGTGTGAATGTGCAAAATCCAAAGCCTAAGCCTGACCCGTTTTAGGCTAAGGGCAGAAACCGTTCATCAAGCCTAGCCCAAATGAAGCAGGCCACAAGTTACCCAGTGGCTCAATTCATCTTCTAAAGGAGAAAGAGCTATGTCACATGGACACGACATTTTGGCCTGGTGCCCCTGGTGACGCGTACAGACAAGAACGTGTGGTTGTTCGGAATGAAGTCAAAATAGGATCGGCTATCAAATTGATTGACATTTAGGTGAATCGGCCGATACTCTTTCTCAAGTGAATGGGCTGATACCGATTCTCAAGTGAATTGTTCTGAATCAGTTAAAAAAATAATTAAAAATTATTTCATGTCAATAAGAACGTGACACATGTTAAAACCGTTAAAATAATATTAAATAAATTAATTTTAAGTATTTTTTACATTTATTAAAAAATAGACTATTCAGATTAGTATCGTATCGATTTTCTGTTGATACGGTACACATAAGGTATTTTAATAACATTGGTGGTTCTTACTGCTAATGTTTTAATAAATTCTTAATAATATTTCATGATATTTCAATAAAAAAGCATTTTAAATATTAAAATATGAAGAAAACAGTTGATGAAAAATTAAAGAATTCCACCAACGAGGGCTCCACTTGTTTGGTAGGAGCAGCTATTGCAAGTCACCTTGCATTGGGACGTTTCAGGTTCAAAACCCAGTAGTCTATCATTTTGCTTGCTTTCTTTAATTGCTTGGGAGTCGGGGACTTTGAACTTTGGGTGTCATCCCACAAAGGTGACCTATTTTCAAAGTTTTAGCAATTAGCAGTGAGCCAGAGCCAAACAAAAGGAATGACAGCAACATGAGCATGTTAGGCACGGGGGCATTATCGTCATTTAAAGTTCAACGTAGAATCTTTAGCGTCTGATCCAACCGTTTTTTTTGTTGGTACAGTGGCGGCAGCAGTGACTGACAAGTGAAGTGAGTGGCTGGTTGGTTGTCTGTACTTGATCCACACTCAGCCTTTTCTCGTTTTCCTCTTTTGCCCCTCTCTTCTCTGTAGCTTTCCTCCCACCACGTTCGCTCCCATTCCGAGAGAGAGAGAGAGAGAGTTCTTTGTCTTATTTGGGTCGCCGTGCCAATCACTACAACGCCGCCGGAAAAGAGCCCCTCAACTTTCGCCTTCGATCGGAATTCCTCTTTTTCGGAGATCTCCGGCCCGTCCGATGCCGAACTTCACGGTAATCCATGTTGCTCGGATCGTGTCAGAGAAGTACGCCTCTCTCTCTCTCTCTCGGTTTTCTGCGATCTCGGGAGGTGTTTTTCTTGCGAAGTCGTTCGTTTCTCGTGTTCGGATTACGAGAAAGGAGTTCCTGTTTTCGTTTTGGATTTCTGTTTCGGGCGTGAGATTTGAAGCGTTTTCTTGTTTTTTTTTCTCGGCGGGATTTTGGTCTCGCTTTCTTTTTTTCTCCACGAGTTCTTCTTTACTTTCCTAGGGTTCTTGATGGTCGATTTTTTGCGTTTGCTCGATTGGGATGGGAAAACAAGGAGGGAACCCGTCGTTTCTCGAGTGGCAGTCTACCGTTCCTTTTCTAAGGGTTTGCCTTTTGCTTTTGTTGTGATTGTCTTTTGAAGTTCTTTTTCTCTCCAAAAGTTGAACTAAAAAGGATTGAGATTCCTGGAGTGATCGTTGGTTTCCTTAAGGTTTTGTATCGGTTTGATCGTTTGGATTGCTTGAGATATGGATTTGGGTCTCTCTCTCTCTCTCAATTTTAGAATTTTGATTTTGGGGGGTTCAAGAAATCGATTACGATTAAAATCACAATAGTTACTTATTTTTTTGACTAAAATTTCCGTACTTTTCTCATTATGAAATCGATGAACGGCGTGCTGTTTCTTGTTGTGAGTATTTCGGCTGATTTTTTGTCTTATTTCTTGGTTTTAGAAGAGAGGCTGTAGCGTCGTGAAGGTTGGTGACATGGAAGTGAAGGGTGGTTCTTGATCGTTTTTCTTTCCTTCTTGCTTCTTCTTCTTTTGATCGTTGTTGGATCGGATGGGGAACAAGTTGGTTAGGAAGAGGCAAATTGTAGATGACAGGTACACGCGGCCGCAGGGGTTGTATCCGTTGGGCAGAGATGTTGATCACAAGAAGCTGAGGAAGCTCATACTTGAAGCTAAGTTGGCTCCTTGCTACGTAGGTGATGAAGAAGGCGGGTTTGAACTAGAAGAATGCCCAATTTGCTTCCTGGTCTGTAATTTACGTCACTTTTTTTTATCTCATTGTCTTGCTTGTTTCACTGTCATGAAATTTGGTTTCTGTTTATTGGGATGGAATTGGATTGCTTTTTTTTTTTGGTGGGGTTGGTTTAATTTTCTTTTCAAATTGCGTTCATAGGCTGGATTGGATTGCTAGGGTATGATGAATGGTGTTTGGCAAATTTGGGAATGTTCAAATATTTGATTGTTTTGGTGCTTACTGAAAATGAGAAATGGCATCGTCGTTGATGGCATGTTTGTTAGACATTATTTCTGCGACAATGGATTGTGGTGGTTTAATCCTGTTTTTCATATTTCCACATATTGCTTGCTGGTTGAATTAATTGACATGCATTATATGCTTGGCTAGTGCGCTCAGTTGTTTATATGTTTAAATAAATTGTACAATTTGGTCACTTCTTTGGACCTAAACAAACTGAAGACTTCGGTTCTTTTCTGTGTCTGCATGTTTATAGTTATGCCAGTTTGTTGGATATTCCCAATGTTATGTTCTTATTTCTCGTTTTCTCTTGTCCTAGTATTATCCTAGTCTCAACCGTTCAAGATGTTGCATGAAAGGCATATGTACAGGTATTTTCTGTTTATTTTTCATTTAATCAAATTTGTAACCATTAGAAAGTTTCGTGCCTGCTTATGGGAGTCTATCTTGGCAGAGTGTTTTGTACAGATGAAACCTCCCCATTCCACTCGCCCTACACAGTATCCTTCACTTTTTTATCAATTTAATTATGCATACAGTGGCATCCTGTTGAATTGAAAAACAAACAGCCATGCTATTGTTAATCCATGAGGTTCTTAACATGAAGGTGCCCTTTCTGCAAAACTTCCAATTATGCTGTAGAATATCGTGGATTCAGGACTAAAGAGGAGAAGGGCAGGGAACAAGTTGTAAGATTCTCTTTATTACTTGATGTTTGTTTTCTTATGAATAAAAAATATTGTGGTACTTTTGTGTTGGATAGCTGGTGGATATTAACATGGATTATGCAGAGATCTGATTTTATGCCATTCGCAGTTTCGTTATTGTGAACCTCTATCCTTTTTTTGCCTAGGAAGAGCAAAAGGTTATTGAAGCAAAAATAAGGATGCGACAACAGGAGCTTCTTGATGAAGAAGAAAGAAGGCTTAAAAGGCAGGAGAGAAGTGTGTTGCCTGGGGAAACTGAACATGGGAATGTCACAAGTAGCTCAATTACAGGTTGGCTGAACTTTTTGTTTTCCCCTCTATATTTACTTAAATTCAGATTATTTTACGTAGATGGAACTTTCTTGCAGTGCATGTGCCACCATCTATGAGATTTTCTTCTCGAGTTGAAGAAATCACACCATCTCAAGATCCATGTGCAGCATCTCTGATGAGGCAGCCTATCCATGCCAGGCAAAACAGGTCCGAATTATTGGCCTTCATGTTGTATGCATGCTAATACATTACATAAATGGCATTTGTATACTTGATAATCTTTGTGTGGTGTGAATTTACATCTTTGGCTCTAATTGTTTCACTGTTATCCTTTGGCATCATGATAATGGTTGCTGCCTTATGAAAATTTATTACTTGTGTCTCTACTTTGCTACTTTTTCTATTTTGGAAGCCTGATTTTCCTTTTGTGGATTAATAATTCTGACCAGATGTATTCATTGTATAGTTCATCCTATGGATATGCATGGTTATTTGATGTTGGTGGGAACTGTTAATTTCATTTCCCAAAATTTTAGTTTTTTGTTTAAGCTTAATCAGCCAGAAATTCTGGCATTGGGGCCAGAGGTGCATAAATATGCTTCCTGCAATGTCAATTTTAATTGAGGGGCATCCCATCAAAAGGAGCCATGCTTCTCTATGTGTTAGTCCTTGAGGGCCTGTTTTTGTGGAGTTGAGAAATTTGGTTTTCATCAGCAGCAATAGATACTCTTCATAAAAGTAATTGCGGCCCAAGAATCTTAAATGAGGAAATGGGGCATTCCTAACCTAAGAATACCCTATTCTTCATTTTTTTTGGTTGGAAATTGATTCCTTAAAATTGCTTTATGAATTACTTCCCGTCCTTTCAAGTTAAAGGCCTGAACCACCTGATCCACAGATCCAAGGTGGGAGATTTTGGCTAGTGTTGGCTTGAGTTTGAGTGTATACTTCATAGCTTTAGGAAGCTCATCAGAATTGGGTGATTATTGCAACTTGTCTTGAGCATATACTAAGATGATTGTTGACCTGTAGCCTATTTAACTTAATTCCCATATGATCCCCAAGTTGATCCATAGATATTAGATCCAAAGTTCCACCTTTTCTGATAATAGTTTGACCCATCACTTCTTCCAAGATCAATTAAGAGATGTGTCGTCTGATATGTGTGTTGGTGGAGACTTCCATAGGTATTTCTAAGTTTCTTCTGTCCTTATGTTTGACATCAGGTCAGCCCTCCTCTGGAACCAAGAGATTCCATTAACATGATGCCAAAAGGGTACTTCAAACCTTCAACTCCTTTTGCAGGTCTATAAGAACTATCTTAAAGGAAAAGCCTTAAGTCCATCAAGTATATAGGTCCGATGACTTCTGTACACAAAAGTGAAGTACAACTTTTGGATGATGACAGTTTAGGAATTGGGATTCTTATATAGTTTATCAATTCTTGTCCAATCGAATATGATGCTCAATCTTGTGTTTGTGCTAAATTCTTAGGACTAAAATTGCATTGGAAATATGTACTATCCAACTTTCATACCTTTGTTCTTGAGCAAGAGCTTCAAACGGCAAGATAGATAATTTCTGTGGCCTACTTGCATATTCTTCATGAAGTCAAGATCAGAATCATGCAAGGTGGATTTCTGAGATGAAATGTTGTCAGAAATCTATTTGTCTCTGCTGCAAGTACCTTATTCTTGCTATAAATGTCAACGAAAAAGTGGTCACATGGGATTTGGGAAGGTCCCAAAAACTGAATGGTTTGGGACATCTATTCTCATTGTAGAACCTCCTCATAAAGACCTCTAGGGTATTTGACAAAAAATAACCCTCACAGAGATAATGTCCAATCAGCTATAAATATACTTAAATGTTATAGATTTATCATAAAAGAAATCGAAATACCATTATTGCTAACATAATCCATCTCTCGCAAAATGGTTAATCAACATTGATAGTTCACCTTTGATCGTATTTTGCCATGAAGGGTTCAAAGCCTTTGTCATGGTTGCAGCCTGAAATTCTGTGCCAATGAACCATGGCTCTATTTCTTAATCTCTCATTTTTTCCCGACCAAAGTGTGTATTTATTTCAGTATTCTCTGTCTTGTTATGCTACATTTCTCATGCTAAGGGAAATCGCACTTGTTCTCACATTACCAAAGTAAATTTCCAATGATTGGATGTAGGAATGTGAGAAGATTTCAAATCAAGTGATGACTGATGTGGTTGAGGATTTGACCAAGGTTGTCAGACTAGGAAGTGGGAAACAATACGGGAAGCAAAAGCAAGAAGTGAGGCATTTTAAAATTTATAGGAAGCAAGAAACAAAGACAAAAAAAAGCAATATGAGAATTGAATGAAAATCAAAATGAAATGTAAATAGAAACTAAAATAAAATTACTATTCTTAAACGTCATGATTTTTTAGTTAAGAATTAATTTTTTGTCAAAATCTAAAAATGACGGCTACCAATTTAGGGAAAGCATGTGAGAAGTGAGTGGGAAGCATGAATAACATGAAAAAACATATAATAAGTATGGATGAAGCATGTGGAAAGTATAGAAGTGTGGGTGAATTGTTAAAATGTATTGATTCATATATATTTATATATATGTATATTCATATATGAGTGTGTAGATCATGGTTGCCAAACTAGGAAGCGGAAGCGAGAAACGATATGGGAAGCGGAAGCGAGAAGCGAGGCATTTTAAAATTTATACGAAGCTGGAAGCGAAGTTTCAATTTAAAAGCAAAATATGAATAAAAAATGAAGCAATATGGAATCAAACAAGAAGCAAATAAAAACTACAATAAAATTGATCATTCTTATATTTCATGATTTTTTAGTAAAAGAGTTAAATTTTTGTTAAAATCTAACAATGATGGTTACCAATTTAAAGAAAGTACATGGAAAGTGAGTGAAAGCGTGAGAGAAAATACATGAAAAAGCTGAAAAGAAATGTGAGAAGTATATAGTATGCATAGACCATGTCTATGAGAAGCATAGAAGAAGCGTGGGGGAATCGAGCTTCCCATGAAGTTTCGGAAGCGAGGAGTATCGTGCTTCGGAAACGAGTTTCCAGGAAGCGAGCTTCCCACCTACCTAAGAAGCTTTCGGTAACTCTGGTATAGATTCATATATGAGTGTATATGTACAACAACAACAACTACGCCTTCATCCCAAAACAATTGGGGTCAGCGATATGAACCAAAAAAGAAATTCATTTTGGGTCTTCCACATGAATCCTTTTCCTCCAATCATTTCTATCCAATGCCATGTCCTCGGTGAGGTTCAAAGCATTCATATCCTTTCCTATCATCTCCATCCAAGTCTTCCTAGGCCTACCCCGACCTCTTTTAACTAATATATTTTCCCATATCTCCAACCTTCTAACTGGAGCATCATTAGGCCCTCGCCGAATATGTCCAAACCACCGTAAACGATTCTCTCGCATCTTATTTTCAATGGGTGCAACACCTACCTTCTTACGTATCTCCTCGTTCCGAATCTTATCTTTTATTGTATTTCCACACATCCATCTAAGCATCCGCATCTCGGCTACACTCATTTTTTGAATATGAATATGAGTGTATATGTATATATTATATATTTTTGTAACTGTTTTATTATTGTAATAGGTTTTGCCCATGGAGAGGCATTTTGGTCATTTTCACTTATGTAATAGATACTGCCCATTAGGGGCAGTTTTGTCTTTGTACAATTTTTTATATTTTTTTATCTTTCCCTCTTGTATGAGGGTATATTGGACAAAGTCCAATATCCCAACGACTACATGGTCCCTTGTATTGACTATATAAAGGGGTTAAAATCCCCTCTTGTGTGTTAATGCTTTCCTAAGCATTCTGTCTCAATAAATATTATTATTTTTTATGTTTTTTGTGTTCTTTTGTGTATGGTCTTTGGTGCCTCTTATGATCTCATTTATTTTCCATTGATTGGCTTGTGTATTGTCCCTTTGTGGACTTGTGCTTGTGCACATTTAGGCTTTTGTATCCATTGTATGCACTTAAGTGCTTTTCTATTGCCTTTGGCATTTGTATTGTCCCTTGTAGGACTTGTTCTTGTGCTTGTGCACATTATGAATTTGCTTTCTGCTTCATTTCATTACATGGTATCAAAACCAAAAAAAATCTTGGTATTTTGCCTCTTTGTGTCTTGGGACTCTTTGGTTTGAGATCGTGTTTCACGAAGGAATCATGATCGATGTATTACTTGGATTTAAGGTAGATCTTGACCCTGTATGCATCTTAAATCTTTATTTTTACTTGAGTTGTCTATTTCATGCATTATGCATGAGAAAACACTCATTTTTCTTATCTTTGAAAAATTATTTGTTATTTTTTAAAGCTAAACTTTAAATGCTTTTCAAATTTATTGTTGGATTTATTTTTTAAAATTTTTATTAAATATTTTATAAAGTTTATAATATTTATTTGGTTTTGTAAAATGATATTTATACATATGTATGCTTTTATGAAATCTAGTTTGAATCTTAGGTTTTTTGAACTCTCTTTATTTAATATGTGTGTATATGATCTAGTATTCTTGAGCATGTGTTTTTTTGGCACTTAGATGCGTTATTCGAGCATTTCATGGCTATAAATATAAAAAATGTCTTTATGTATGGCTTCAAATTCATGTCTTCGTTTTTTAGGGTTATGATCTTTTGTTGAGGCTATTCTTTGTGAGCATGACTTAGAAACTTGTGGTATTTATGTTGAACTCCTCTATGAGGTTTATGATTGCATTCTAAATGTGCATTTTTAAAAATTATAAAAAATATTTATGTTATTGTATGCTCTCTTGTTGTGCCCATTTGTGGCTTGTGTTCTTGCCTCTTGGGAGGTGTTTATTATGAGTACACTCATTGAACTTGAATGATTTGTGCCTTACATGCTTAGTGCATCATAATCATTAATAAAAATATTTATTGAAAAGGTTTTTGTGAGGGTTCTCTTTGGAGACCTTAGTGGCTTTTGTCCCTTGTGTATTTCTTGGTCTTACGGCTCTTTAGTAAACATTACCTTACATGTTTTTGCATCACATGAGAATTTAAGCATAATGCATCTTGCATAATTTGAGTGATCAATAAAATATTATTTTATTTGAGCCTTCTTTGTGTGTATCCCTTTTGTGGGACTTCTGGGTGTGTCCATAGTGACTACTTTTGTGCTTGTCCACTTTTGGTTTTGGGTGGATTTTTGCTTATAATCGAAGGTTCTTTGATACTTCATATGCATTAGATCTATAGGATCATATTGTTCTTTGTATATTATATGTCTTTCTTTATGCATTCTTTGTGCATTATTGTGAGCTTAATGAAATCATATATTTTTTTTAAAGTGTGCTCTCTCACCTTTAGTGTTTTATGTTTTCTTGCCTTAAAGGCATGTGTTTGTGCCCTTAGTGGCCTTGAACGTGGATTCATGAGAATTAATAAAATTAATATTTTAAATATTTTGTCTTCTTGCCTTAGTGACATTGCGATTATTTCACTATTGTCTATTTTCCTCTTGAATTACCATCTCATTTCATTCCTTATAAGGCTTTATGTTTTTTGAATTTTTGATATATATTATTGTCTTATTTGTGGCCTTATGGGGTTTTTATTGATTTGTTTGCATCTTGTCATATGATTGACATATCGGCTCTTGTTTATAACTTCTTTTTTAAAGTGTTTTTTAAGGTTTTTCTTTTTGCCTTCTTTTGGCTATAGTTTAGCCATCACTTTTCTCTTCGATACATTCATTATTTTTTTGGCATTTTCGAAGTGAGTGTTATGGAGCCAGAGTTAGTTGTTGGGGTAAGTTATGTGTGCACCTATGTCACATGCAGGTGAGGGTGCAGTGATGCAGCACTTTAAAAAAACTTGGATGCGGGGGTGCGGGAGGGTATATATATATATATATATATATATATATATATATATATATATATATATATATATATATATATATATATTTTTTTTTTTTTTAACACCACCCCTTTACCCCTGCCCCATCCCTTTACCCTTCTCCAAGATTCTCGAGCCCCATCCCCCTTCTCAAGGTATCCCTTCTTTTTTAAATGGGGCGGGGGGGGGGGGGCTCGAGGTACCCCTTCTTTTTTAATGGGGCTGGGGCTTGAGCTACCCCTTCTTTTTTAATGGGGATGAGGCTCAAAGGTACATGTACCTCTTCTTCTTCTTTTCCTTTTTTTAATGGGGGGTCGCTCGAGGTACCCTATTCTCGAGCCCTGCCCATTTTTTTAATGTACCAAAATAGACTCGATCAAAGCCATTTTGGACAAAGATAACCCTGGGTGCGGGTTGACCACACCGGGTGCCGCACCCACACTCATTTCGACGTGGGTGCGACGACCTATTTGGCGAGTCCATGTGACATAGGTGTGCACCTCTATCTTCTTGTTAGTATAGATTGTCAAGTTTATGAGTATTGTATTGGCACTTGTTTTGGTTCAGTTGATTGACCTCTGGTTCTATGAGTAAGTTGTATCATTCAATTACTTTTTTGTACACCTCGGTGTTGTGGAGCCAAAGTTAGTTGTTGGGGTGAGTTATATGTGCACCTCTATTTTCTTGTCAGTATAGATTGCCAAGTTTATGAGTGTCGTATTGGCACTTGTTTTGGCTTTGACTGACAGTTGATTGACCTCTGGTTCTATGAGTGAGTTGTATCACTCAATTGCTTTTTTATGCACCTCGGTATTGTGGAGCCAAAATTAGTTGTTGGGGGTGAGTTATGTGTTCACATCTATCTTGTCAATATAAATTGTCAAGTTTATGAGTGTTGTATTGGAACTTGTTTTGGTTCTGACTGACAGTTGATTGACCTTTGATGCTATGAGTGAGTTGTATCACTCAAATGTTTATTTGGCCCTTGTTGCACTTGTTTTGGCTCTGATTGACAATTGATTGACTTCTGGTTCTATGAGTGAGTTGTATCACTCAATTGGTTTTTTGTGCACCTCGATGTTATGGAGCCAGGGTTAGTTGTTGGAGTGAGTTATGTGTGTTGTATTGGCACTTGTTGTGGCTCTGACGGACAATTGATTGACCTTTGGTTCTATGAGTGAGTTGTATCACTCAAATGCTTATTTGGCCCTTGTTGCTTATTGGATTTTTGTATTAATCTTTATTAGTGATGGCTCTATTGTTATTTGTTTGTGATCATTTCAGTCTTTATAGATTAAATCTCATATTAATGCAAAACTTATTGCTTTGATTTTGAATATTGTTTTCAAATCTTCTTTTTTATTGACATCAGCTTGTCTTCATTACAGTATTTTTGCCTATCTTGCTTTCTCCACTCTTTTCTTTTATTTAAGTGACTTTTTGTTAGATAAGAGATTTTTGTTTATCAGTTTTACAACCATGGTTGTGGTGAGTTATGTGCACCCATTGTAATTGATATTATTGATTGAAGTTTTACAATCATTTGTAAGGTGAGAGATGTTTATTTCTTGTGGTTGTAGCTGGTATTTATTGTCAATTTAGATAGCCAGTATTGTTGGTGCATGGTGTTAGGAAACGACTTTGAATATATTAGGTTCAATAATGAACCAATACATATGCACATGAAGTGCGAATATACCCACTAAAGGGGAAAACACAAGCATATAATGTGCTAACACATAAACCCACAAAGGAGCAAAAATGCCTATAAGGCCTAAGTTAATATTATTGAAGAAAGGAAGGGTGTAACACCCATTACATGGAGCAAAAGCTCCTCTAAAAGAGTCAATGAATTACAAGGGGGAGACCCCTATTTATAACACAAGAGAGGAGCCACATAGGGGGCTCCCAAGGAGTCGTTGGAGCCCCCAACGGTCACATTTGTCACCGTTGGGGGCTCCTCAACGACTCTTTGGGGAGTCTCCCTAGGTGGCGCAAACCACAAAAATGAAAAAATAAAAAAATAAAAATAAAATTACAAACACATTCCAAATGGAATATGCGTAAAAAGGGAAAATGACTAAACTACCCCTATGCCTAACAATAGAGAAATATATATTTTATATATATAATTAGGAAGATACATATGCATATATACCATATATGTATATGTATCATCCTTTATATATATAAAATATATATAAGATTATAAAGATTGAATGATACATTTCAATACCCCCCTCAAACTTTGCGTGGGGGAACGAAAAGATTGAAGAATGCAAGAGGAAGAATCTCAAGGCTTCAAGAGCCTTCAGTCCGAATGCCATTGAAATTTGCAAATGTCTTCCTCCAAAGTCTTTAACGATGAGCACATTTCATGATCTATCCAAGGTACTTATTTTCCTCTTATCTTCAAGATCTTGTGGAACAAATCAAGAAGAGGTCCAAGTAAAAGATATCTTTGCACTTTAATCAAGTGAAATATTCCAAATAAGATGAATTAACAAAAAAAAATCATATCATATAATTCATCTTAAAGTAATGGTGCAAAAAGATATTCTATGCATAATTCATCACAGGATTTGATGGAACAAGATAATTACTTATGTATGCAAAATGATTTTAGAAAACCATTTTTTCATAATCATATACCATGTTGAAGAGGGAGCGGAAACAAATTACAAGAATGCATAATGCATTCATAAAGTCCAACATTGGACAAACATAACCTCATAACGAGGAATAACATAATGGTCCACAAGGAACACCACAAGAAGCCTACGAAGAGGCATAAGTTGCACATAATTTATTGAATGAGGGCTAAAAAGGCCATAATGAGCATATGCATATAATATCATAAAATGAATCAGCATCTAAAATAGTCATTAATGATCATGCTCCAATCATACTTTAGTCAAGTAATATTATATGAACCGATAAGATAGAAAGACAAGTGTTATTGATTTTAGCAAGTCCTTTGAAAGCGATTTCAAGAGGGAAATGCTCAAAAGAGTGTATAAAACACAAGAGTTCAAAAGGTTTTAAGTCCACTTAAGAGGCAAAATAATGAGAGTTATTTGAGTAGAGAACCTTACACATTTAGGAACATCTCACTCAAATGATTGCAACTACAAAAACTCATTTTGCATATCAAATATAAAAGGTGACCAAAAAATCAATTTGATTTTAAAATATGCATATTAATGATATGATTCACTTGTATATTTAAAAGACAAAATATGAATAAAATTTCACAAATTTCAACAATAATTCATCCATTACAAGCAACTACCTCATTAGTCCTCCAAAACCCACATATTAAGTGTGTAAGCTACTAGATCAAGAACATAAATATAATGCCATTAAAGGCCAATGACACACACAACGGTGTGTAAAAGAACCTCTTGTCTACATGTAATAATACTTGAAATGAGTGCATCAACGATAAGAACAAGAGAATACACGCCAACATGGACCAAAAGCATCTATTGTCTACGTAAAAAAACACTCAAGACTAAGTATGTTCAGCTACTAGAACAAGAGTATCAAGTCAACCATGAGCTAAAACACAATACATTTCTTGTCTACATAAAATGATACTTGAAATGAGTGAAAGAAGCCAACTATGGGCATACATCTCAGCGACTAGAACAAGGACACAAATGCCAACATGGACTAAAATCACACACCATGGTGTGAATCAACGTGCTTTGTCTACATATAATAACACTCAAGACAAGTGTGTTCAGCTACTAGACCAAGAGAACAAAACCAACAAAGGGCTACCAACACACAATGGTGTAATAATACGTCTTGTCTACATATGATGACACTTAGATAGGAAAACTTGTAATGACAAACATATAAATAAAACTTTGGACAATATTTTGAAAATAAATATGTGCACATACGCACAACAAGAACACTTGGAACACTTGTGCACAAAAGCATGTAAAACACGAAATCACAAATGTGCAAATGCACTCATAAGATTCATAAGCAATAAAAGGTTGGGCAATAATCCCCAAACCCTTGAATTAAATATACCTTAAAACATTTAAGGTTCCAAGACACCATATATCCATCACATTTATATATAAATAAGAGCATCCATAAGATCAATGACCAAAAGAAAACGAGTGACACACTCATAATTAGAGATCATATAACAAATCATTCTAGAGTCCCAAGGTGCCCATAACTCACCTCAACAACCATCTTTAATATGGTAATTGGACAATCTAAAATGACATAACACAAGGTGCCCTTAACTCACCTCAACAATCATCTCTAATATAACAATAAGGTCATACAAAAAGGATTGATGCATCATATAATTTGTGATGGATAAAAATAAATGTCATAAAAAGGCAATGAACACTTAGGGAAATCATTTTCCAAATATGTGATTTTACAAAGAGGGCCGATTCAAAGGTCCAACATAATTAATCACAACAATATGCCTTGTAATAATTTTGCATAAATACGAAATTATGTTCAATCATGATCATTATCAAAAGACTTAATAAACACAACATGAAATATTTAAGCAATGTCATGTGTGAGGACGGATTTGGAATAATCTAAGAATCAAATCAAGCCTTTATAAATTGCAATTATATGCATACCAAGATGTAGAATGACAATAATCTTAAATGAGCAAATTTAGGACATGTAACAAGATATTGCGGAAGCACTTATAATGATAAAAAACAATCTCACAAGTCCACTAAGGGACAAAACAAACCCTAAGGAAGGCAATATATATCATCTCTTTATTGAAAAGAGAGTACCATGTGAAAATGTCTATGAATAGACAATACGCATACAAGCATGAATACTTTATAAAAAGAAGTGTACGCAGACACTCTCACAACACTTGAACAAAATACGCAAAAAACATAATAATAGCAAACATGCAATAATGCATGTATTTTATAAAAGGAGCAAATGCTTGAGACTCTCCAGCTTTCACAAAGATGGTAATATTTAAAAAAATCTCATAAAAAAACCAATATTAAAAAGAAGCTTATAACAATCATGAAATCTTCTCAAAGAGTATATACTCACAAGGATCAAAAGGCCTCTCAAAGAGAGATCCAACAAACAAAATTCTCAAATGAGGGAAAACTTTATTAAAGTGGAGAAAATCCCAAAGGGAATACTAGGATTGCGTTATGGCATAAATCTATAAACAAAAATTCATAATATTATATGACTTAATAGATTATAACCAATGGCATGAATATGTTTTAAATAAACACAACATGAAATATTTAAAACATATGTAATAAGTATGCAACATTAATGAAGACCATAAATCTTATAATAAAACATATTCTTGAAATTGAATTGAAGAATGAAAAGAGAATAACCATATTTTATGAGATCATTTTCAAAACTTAATTCAACCGATACTATAAAAATGCCTTCTTAATCAAACATTGCTCGTATGAAAAAGAACTCATTAGGTAGGAAAATAAAACATCATTTTTCAAAGACATGTTATTATGAAAAAACCTCATATAGGACATTTTTTTTAGGGTAAACACATACCTTTAATATGACATAATTATGATGAGAGTATGTGAGCAATGCTACATCTCTCGCAAACATTTTACTTCTAACATAACTTTCTTTAAAAACTTATTTTTCAAGAAAAGACATACGAAAGAGAATAATATAAAAAGTTCAATGGAATTGTTAAGAATCCAAACTCATAATGACATGGAGAACACATATGCAAAAACATATCTAATTCTTTATAATGCTCAAAACTTAAAGAAATATAATGCATACCAAATATTTTTAAGAAGCAAAAGAGAGAAACACATATGCAAAAACATATCTAATTCTTTATAATGCATAATACTTAAAGAAATATAATGCATACCAAATAATTTTAAGAAGCAAAAGAGAGAAACGAGAACTTCACCATTCTTCTTTAAAATTTCTTGAATAGCACGCTTCCCAATGCAACAAAGAGCAACTCGATCCCAACCTTGCTCTGATACCATGTTAGGAAACAACTTTGAATATATTAGGTTCAATAATGAACCAATACACATGCACATGAAGTGCGAATATACCCACTAAAGGGGAAAACACAAGAACATAATGTGCTAACACATAAACCCACAAAGGGGCAAAAATGCCTATAAGGCATAAGTTAATATTATTGAAGAAAGGAAGGGTGTAACACCCATTACATGGAGCAAAAGCTCCTCCATAGGAGTCAATGAATTACAAGGGGGAGACCCCTATTTATAACACAAGAGAGGAGTCACATAGGGGGCTCTCAAGGAGTCGTTGGGAGCCCCCAACGACTCTTTGGGGAGCCTTCCTAGGTGGCGCAAACCACAAAAATGAAAAAATAAAAAAATAAAAAAATAAAAAAAATTGCAAACACATTCCAAATGGAATATGCGTAAAAAGGGGAAATGACTAAACTGCCCTTATGCCTAACAATAAAGAAATATATATTTTATATATATAATTAGGAAGATACATATGCATATATACCATATATGTATATGTATCATCCTTTATATATATAAAATATATATAAGATTACAAAGATTGAATGATACATTTTAACACATGGTCACTAGTATGATTATTGCTGACATTTGTGTATGTTGACTATATTTAGATTTGTTCCACGTTGGTTGTCTTGTGTGTTTTGTATGAATTTAATTAATACCTCATTTATTGTAAACTCCTTGGAGTTCTTAACATGTATTTTGCTTAGTATAATTAATGAGTGTATCTTTATTTGAAATGTTTACCTAAGCTTTTAGGACATTATTACACAATTATTTATGTTATGTGTAAAATGTACTTGTCTTATGAACTTTAGGGATCAAAATTCTATTATGTTCAAAATTTATGTTTTCTTGAAAAATATGTTATTGTTTAAACAAGAAATTCTTAAAAATTGATTTTGAAGTATATTCCTTATGGTTACTTTGAATGCTTTGAACCTCACCGACGGCATGGCATTGGATAGAAATGATTGGAGGAGAAGGATTCATGTGGAAGACCCAAAATGATTTTCTTTTTTGGTTCATATCGCCGACCCCAATTGTTTTGGGATGAAGGCGTAGTTGTTGTTGTTTTGTTTGTATTCCTTATAGTTACTTTAATGGCTATTATACCTTGCTTGAATTGTTGCTAAAGTTTCTAAATCTTAAAAATTATTGCTTAAGGTGCATATCAGACTCGCTTTTAAAATTGTTTAGTTTATAGTGCCTCTATGTTTTGTTGGGAAACTTAACCATCCCCTCTTCATATATATATATATTTGTTTTGAAACTATGTACATGTATTTTATAACTTTTTTTTAACTATTGGGTTAATGTTTTCATTTAATAACTATTTGGTTAGAATATCTTCTTTTGTGTAGTTGAAACCTTTGTTTTGTTATGTCTGCATGTTCTTAAAGATGCTATGGGATGAGAAAGAAATTTTATTTTTGATGCATCATGAAAATGGAGATAATCGACGAAGGCATTTGGTGAAGATTATCATTGAAGACTTGGATCATTCTCTTTGTTTCTTTTTGTATTTTCAAAATTTTGGTATATCACACACCGTAAGTTTGTTAAATTCTATCTAATATATATATTTATATATATAGAGGGAGAGATACATATAATATATATTCCATATATATGTCTATGTATCTATCTACTTGTATATATAAATATATATTTTCTTTGTAATACCCTCTAGGAGTAAATATGTGTTTTCACATTTAACTCACATATTCACTTGAATATGTATTTTCTTTTTCTTCTTTTTCTTTTTTGTTTTTTTTATTATTGAATGAGGGGTCCACATAATAGACGTTGGATCCCTCCAACGTTTATATGAGAGCCCCTCCTTGGGTCCCATTGTAGTCTATAAATAAGGGGAGTTTTCCCATTGTATTTTTATGCTTTTGGAGTGTTTTCTCCCTCAATAAAAGATAACTTTTTTATGCCTTTGTGCATTTGTGCTCCATTGTGAGTGTTTCTTTGTACTTTTGTGCACCTATTCTCTTTTGTGTTTCTTGTGAGCTAATCAAGTCATCTTTGGACTTGATATTCTTGAAGATATTTTCACATGGTATCCGAGTTTGGTTTATGAGAAGTGAAAGTGTATGCTATAGCCATCGTGATCGATGCCTCGAAAATCATGCCTTCTCTCTCTTCTACTTTGGCGTGGAAGGCTATTGCAAGATTCTTTCTGGTTGATGTGCTTCAAGAAATAACAAAAAGAAGACCCGTTGTGGTAAGTGTTCTAATTTTAAAGACTCTTTTGCTTCCCATAAAAGCTCCTCAGTGGTAGAAAAGGACTCATTTTTTCCTCAGATTCAAACTCAACGGGTCAAACTATCATGATTGGGCTGGTAATATGGAAGCTCACATCAAGGGCAAAGAGTTATGAGGCTATATCAAAGGTACAATTCCGAAACCTGAGCTAAAAATTACTATAGTTGAAAAAGGAAAAATAAAAGTCCTTGATGGAGATGAAAGAGTAAAAACTTTTAAAGAATATAACAAAAAACATAAAGAATGGGAGATAAACTACAAAATCCTTTCATATATTTTTTCTTCGGTTGAGACTAAATCAATGCCAACATTTTGAAGCTTAAAAAGGCGTCCCAAGTTTGGGAATATCTTGAGAGGATGTATACCTCGAGAGATTTATCTCATAAATATTACCTACAAAAAAGGGCGTTGACTTTTCAAAAAGGCAAAATGACCATTAGAGAATATTTCGCTGAATTATCATCTATTTGGGACGAGCTTGTTATTCTTGAACCAAAATGGAGTGGAGAAGCCATTGAGCGACGACACAAACAATTAGAGGAAGATCGATTTTTTAATTTCTTGAATGGGCTTAGACCCGAATTTGAGCAAATAAGATCTTCTCTTTTATCTTCTTTCACTTCTCTACCTCTTGAAGATGTTCTTGCTAAGCTAAGTGGAGAAAAAACTCGCATTGGAATGGGTAAAACCAATCAAAGTGTTTTAGATATGCCTTCAACTAAAGATAAAAATTAAGGAGCTTATGTCATCTTTAGGCTTATAAACAATTTAAAAATATATAAGCCTCCTCATTTCAACAAGTTTCAAAATCAAAATCAAGGAGTAAGAGAAGGAGGCCAAAATAGAAGATGGAATCAAGGAAGGGAGTAGAAAAATTATTTGTCATTTTTGTAAAGAACCGGGACATATTAAGCCGGTTTGTCCAAAGTGGAAGAAGAAGGTGGCTATGTCTACCACATTTCAATCACACAAGGAGGAAAATCCATCTACTTCCAACAATGGTGCATTATCATTAAGTCAAGTCATTGAGGCTCTTCAACCTCTCTTCAAATGATCCATTTTCGGTGCCGCCATATCAACTTCTTCTCCTCTCGGTAAGATTCTTTGGCTTTTAGATTCAGGTGTCTCTTTTCACATGACTCAATATTTTTGCATTTTTCGAATATACAAAAAATGTTTTACCATCTTTTGTTTCAACCTCAAATGGCACTTCTCTTGAAATCAAAGGAGTTGGAAACTTTGAAAAACAATATTTTTTTATTCTCAAAGTTAGATTTATACCAAAATTAAATTTAAATTTGCTTTCGGTCTCTCAACTCTCGGACCATGGATGTGATATTAAGTTCTCATCAAATAAATGTTGGGTATAGGTTCGCCGGTTCGGGAAGTTGATTAGGGAAGGCTCTAGAAAAGGAGATCTCTACTGCATGGAGTTTCTACAAATTCCAAAACATTCATTTTGTAATATTGTTCAACATAAAGATATAAATGTTTGGCATAAAAGACTTGGGCATCCTAATGTCATTAAACTTTCTTATTTACATTTTGTTAAAGATCTTTGTAAAAATGACTTCACTTGTAATGATTGTATTCTTGAAAAAATAAGAAGCTTACCTTTTGAACAAAGATCTATGTTTACAACCAAACCATTTGAACTCGTGCATTTGGATGTATGGGAATCGGCACCTGTTATATCTAAAGGAGGGTATGCATATTATGTTATTTTTGTTGATGATTATTCTAGATATTGTTGGATATATTTTCTTAAATATAAATATGAGGTTTTTGTATCATTTAAGGCATATCACATGATGATTAAAAATCAATTTAATGGTAACTTAAAGATTCTTTGGACCGACTCCGGAGGTGAATATCTTTCAAATGAATTTAAAAATTATCTTGAAAACTATGAAATTGTTCATCAAAAATCTTGTCCCAAAACACCTCAACAAAATGTTTTAGTCGAAAGAAAACATAGGCATATTATTGAAACCACTAGAACTTTGTTTATTTCTTAAAACATTCTTAAAAGATTTTGAGCTGAGTCGACTCTTGCATCCGTTTATCTTATAAATCGTCTTTCCTCAAAAAATTTAAATAAAATCTCACCTTTTGAAATTCTATATAAAAAACAACCCGATTGCAATAGGTTGAGAGTTCTTTGATGCAAATTTTTTGTTCTTACGGATAAAACTGATAAACTCTCACCAAAAGCTATTCCTTATGCATTTCTTGGATATTTTGAAACTCAAAAAGGTTTTAGATGCTATGATATTAAAAATGCTAAATTATGTTTTTAGGAATGTAACCTCTTTGAAAAATGTTAGTGGTTTTGAAGAATGTGAACCTTATAAAGAAAATATGGATTATTCTTTTTTGTTTGAGTTGTTATCTATAAATGATGATGTTTCTAGTGATGATGAACTCGTATATAACGATCTTAGTGATAATGAAAATATAGAAGAGAATAACAACTCTTCTCATCAATGAATGTAGTGAGCCTACCTCCAGAAATGATCTAAATCCTCGAAGAACCGAAAGAGCTAGAAGAATTTCTTCTAGGTTTATATCCTATGAATCCTTCTCACCTAAATATAGAGCATGCCTTAGAGCTATCCATTCATATGTGAAACCTAAAAACTTTGAATAAGCCAAGACAATTGTTGAATGGAGGAAAGCTATGGATAATGAACTTAGAGCTCTTAGAAAAGCTAAAACTTGAGAATTTCAGGATCTTCCTAGTGAAAAGAAGAATATAGGATTTAGATGGGTTTTCAAGGTCAAGACCAAGAGTGATGAGTCTCTTGAAAGGTATAAAGCTCGTCTAGTTGCTAAAGGGTATAGTCAAAAATATGGAATAGACTACGATGAAGCTTTTGCCCTCGTTGTGCGTATGATTACTGTAGAATACACAGAAACCGAGGCAGAGAGAGAAAAGAAGAGAGAGTGAGAGAGAGAGGAAGAAAGAGAGATAGAAGAAAAAACATCAAAAAGTTGTATTAGGTCTAATCTCCTCTTAATTAAATAGAGATTAGCTAAAAGGTTAAAATTACATATGGGTCCCTTATTATATATAAAATACCTAAAAACAACCTTTAAGAATAAAGACTTTAAGTGGTCGACCATTCTTAACACTCCCCCTCAAGCTGGAGCATAGATATCAATCATGCTCAGAAACTGGGTCTGGCAAGAGGCTTTGTAAAAATATCTGCAACTTGGTTCTCGAGCTAACATGCTTGGTAGAGATATGTCCAGCTTGAACCATATCTCTTATGTAGTGACAGTCAACTTCAATATGTTTTGTCCTCTCATGAAATACTGGATTATTTGCTATATATGTAGCCGCCTTGTTATCACACATCATCACCATAGGAGATGGAACCTTCACTTGAAGATCACTCAACATAGTTCAAACCCACATCAATTCAGCTGTTGTTTGGGCCATAACCCTATATTCTGATTCGGCACTCTACCTAGCAACCACGGTTTGCTTCTTGCTTCTCCAAGAAATTAAGTTACCTCCCACAAATACACAGAATCATGTGGTAGATTTCCTATCATCTATAGACCCAGCATAATCAGCATCAGAGTAAACAACTTACTCCAAGGTACCCCCTTTCTTGAATAATAACCCTTTTCCAGAAGAAGATTTTAAGTATTTGAGTATCATCGTTGCAGCATTCTAGTGTACTTCAGTCGGTTTGTCCATGAATTGGCTAACCTTGCTTACAGCCAAAGCAATATTAGGTCTAGTCACTGTCACATATAGTAACTTTCCTGCCAGTGAGCGATATCTTCTGCTTTCAACAGGTTTTGACCCCTCTTCCAACAAATGAACTTTGTTATCCATGGGAATATTTGCTGGTGTAGCTCCCAACATTCTTGTTTCTTTTAGTAAATCAAGAGCATACTTCCGTTGTGACAAAACCACACCCTTACTAGCCCTGACTACTTCTATGCCCAGAAAGTATCTAAGGGAACTAAGGTCTTTTGTAACAAAATGTTTTTGAAGATGAGCCTTTGTAGCTACAATATCATTCATGTTATCTCCTGTAAGGATGATGTCATCCACATATACCACCATAACTATTATGCCTGAGTTAGTTGTCTTAATAAATAATGTGTGATTGGACTCTGATCTATTAAAGCCAAACTTTGACATTACTTCAAACAACTTTTGAAATCATGCCCGAGGACTTTGCTTTAAACCATATATCACCTTTCTTAATCTACACACTTTCTGACACTCCCCCTCAACCTCGAACGTAGGAGGTTGTTGCATATAGACAGTCTCAGACAAATCTCTATATAAAAATGTATTTTTCACATCTAGCTGACACAAACTCCATCCATGGTGAACACCTAGAGAAAGAACAAGACGAATGGTGCCCATTCGTGCCACAGGAGAAAAGGTCTCAAAGAAATCAACCCCATATGTCTGAGTATAGCCTTTTGCTACTAACCTGACCTTATACCTTTCAATTGAACCATCTGAGTTATACTTAATGGTATATTCCCATTTGCATCCAACAATGTCCACATCCTCTGGGGGATCAACAAGGTCCCATGTCTGTTGAGACTGCAAAACATCCATTTCATCTTGCATAGCCTGCTTCCATCGACTATCGAGAATTGCTTGTTGCTTATACCTTTCAATTGAACCATCTGAGTTATACTTAATGGTATATATTCCCATTTGCATCCAACAATGTCCACATCCTCTGGGGGATCAACAAGGTCCCATGTCTGTTGAGACTGCAAAACATCCATTTCATCTTGCATAGCCTGCTTCCATCGACTATCGAGAACTGCCTGTTGATAACTCATAGGAATAGTTTCAGCGGTTAAGGCGGAAATAAAAGCTTTCATCTGATTACCGAGTCTGACATCTGACACAAACTTAGATATAAGTTATAAGGTACCTTGTCGTGTCCCCTTCCACAGATCTATTGGCCTGTTATCATCAGCATGAATGTCATCGCTATCAGGAGTACTTACCTCAGGAGAAGAAGTAGATGGCGGCACCTGAGGAGTGGGAGCTCTATGCACATACACCAATGGAGGATTGTGAAACCGTGAGGGAGGTGGAGTTGGATTCGATAATAAGGGCACCGATTCCAAAGGAAGAGGAGGAACATGAAGTGGAAAAGAGTCATCATGATTAGATTGCTGTCGAGTACTAGTACTAGAATAGTATGGAAGGAACTCCAGTAAGGATACATCTGCACTGACATACTTCCGACGAGAGATATGATCATAACATTGATACCCCTTTTGGTTTTTTGGATAGCCTATAAATATACACTTAGTGGCTTGAGGTGCTAACTTATCACGATCAGGTCCAAGTCTATGCACAAAGCAAACACACCCAAATACCTTGGGCGAAAGAGGAAAGAGAGGTGCACTCGGATACAGGATTTGTAAAGGGATTTGGTCTTCTACAGATGAAGAAGGCATGCGGTTAATCAAGTAGCAGGCAGTGGTAACTGCATCACCTCAATATGAAGCAGGAACATTGGATTGAATCATAAGGGTGCGTGCTACGTTAAGGAGATGCCTGTGTTTTCGTTCAACCACCCCCATTTTGCTGAGAAGTATAGGCACAAGAGGTTTGAGGTTGAATTCCATGATCACGATAAAATTATAATAGTGTTGTGGTTTTAAACTCAAGAACATTATTAGTGCAAATAATCTTAACAACTGACTCAAACTGGGTTTTTATTTCAATGACCAAAGATTTGAGAATATTAGGAACTTCAGATCTTTCTTTTATTAAGAATACCCAAGACAACTTAAAAAAATCATCAACAATGACAAGATAATAACGACACTGAGTCCTGGTAAGAATCTTACTAGGACCCCATACATCTGCATGAAGAAGTTCAAAGACTTTATGACTAGACTGACTCTGACTAGAAGGAAACGAACTCCGATGATGCTTGCCCAACTGGCATGCTTTACACTGAAATGATGTAGTAGACGAAATTTGAGGAAAAACACGACGAAGCTTTGACAATGAAGGATGTTTGAGACGACGATGTCACTGAACAGGACTGGAGGAATACTCGACTGCAGCATAAATGTTTTCCATTGGGTGATATAGATAGTAGACTCCATTTTCTTCATAGCCTCCACCAATCTTCTTTCCCGTCAGCAAATCCTGAAAATGACGGCAGCAAATCTTTAAAATGACAACACACAGGATCAAATATCACTCTACAGTTTAGCTCTTTTGTAAGACAACTCATTGAGAGTAAACTTTGAGGAAATGAAGGAGCAAGAAAAACATTTTTCAACTGCAAAGAAGAGGATATAGAAACATTTCCCTGACCAATAACCGGAGAGGAACTCCCATCTGCTAATGAGACCCCCCGATGTGCAGTAATAACCTTTAGATCTGAAAGATTTTGAGAGTTTCCACATAGATGTCTAGATGCACCAGAGTCAATGATCCACTTACTATCATGGGGATGAAGATGGTCTCCTGTTGAGTAGGCCACACCAGCTACAGGAGAAGAGGAGCTTGAAGGACGATGAACGACCAGTTCACCATATTCTGCACGACTCAGGGTGATATAGTCACTTGGAGAAGTGGTGTCATTCGCTACCTCTAATTTTGTAACATTAGCTTTTGGAACATTAGGCTTCGATGTAGGAAAGGCAAGCCGTCTATGTTTATCCCAGCAACGACCTTCTAAATGTCCTGATTTTTTGCAAAAAGTACATTGGAGTTTACCTCTACCTCTCATACCTCTTCCACGACCTCGTCCTCTAATATTTAGATGATTTCCTCTTCCATAACTAGATGGAGCAGCTAGAGCAGATGTCTGAGATATAGGTTGAGATTGTGGAAGAGATATGACAAGTTTACTCGAACGATTGTATGCATCAGCAAGGGTAGGAACATCAGACCTGGTCAACATTTGAACTTTAGCAACTGAGAAGTCTGAAGATAAGCCTGTGAGGAACCGAGCAACCATAGTCTGTTCTTGATGGTCTTTTTGCTTTGAACAACACAGTGGCCTATGAGCATTAAGTCTTTCAAAAGCAGCTTTAACTGAGGCATAGTACTGTGCCAAGGTCTGATCACCCTGCTGCAAGTTATATATCTCCTGTTCAACTTGGAAAATACGGCTCACATTAGTCTCTTGAGAGTATGTATCTCGAAGATTGTCCCACATCTGTTTAGTTGTGGTATAATAAATTAAACCATCTGCAATATGAGGTTCGATGCTATTCATGATCCATGACATAACAATGTCATTATCTTCGTCCCAAGTAATATATTTTCCCACTTCATCATTTGGTTCAGTTTTCAACAGAATATGTTTTCTACGATGTCCAGATACCGACATCATAAACATTCTGGACCACCTGGCATAGTTCGTTTCATTTAATTTCACAGAAGAACCATAAGAGAAAGGATTTGCAAAGGCTTTATATTCCCCAATAGTCTCATTCTTGGAATCAAATTTCAGAACTTCACCCATAGTGAATGCCGCTAACTCAAGAAATATTGCCAATAACATTGCTGCAACAAACGACCACGTGAAACAAAATTTTTCACAGTTTGTAAATCTGGTAGATTCCAAAAAGAAATTCGTTCACATTTACTCTCCACTCCACAAAAAACTGAATGCTTCAAGACCATACGGTCTGCTCCACACGATGCAAAACTTAAGATGACACCAAAGACGGTGCAGAACCATGGCACACCTAATCTGAGATCAGATCTGAACTAACCAGATCGGATCCAAAAGAAATCAGTTAAAAAAAAACGACATCGATCCAGGTTCAATTTTTTTTTAATAGATGATCTAATATGAACAAATCTCAGACCAACTACTCCACCCAATGCAAGATTCACGACACCACCAGATCTGTGATCAGATCTAAATTTTAACAAAAAAAATGACTACTTCAAAAAAAATCCCTCGACAGCCAGATCCACGACTGAACATAGTTATTCTTTACCCCACTCAGATCCATTATAAGATTTGAACTAACCAGATCGGATCCAAAAAAAAATCCAACTTCACGACTTTTGCATAGCACCTGTACCTGTAGCTACTCGATCCTGTCGACATGGATATATAGATCCATCGTAACCTTTAGATCTGACTACAGATCTGAGTCATGACATTTGTCAGACCTCAAATTTGTTATCAGATCTGTATCACTTATTTTTCAAAACAGAGATCGATCACATCTTTTATTTTTCTTCACGTAATCTACTGTCCTTCACTCGAACTTGGCGCAGAACATGAGATCACGTTCCCAGGGTTGACTGCTCTGATACCATGTAGAATACACAGAAACCGAGGCAAAGAGAGAAAAGAAGAGGGAGAGAGAGAGAGGAAGAAAGAGAGATAGAAGAAAAAACGTCAAAGTTGTATTAGGTCTAATCTCCTCTTAGTTAAATAGAGATTAGCTAAAAGGTTAAAATTACATATGGGTCCCTTATTATATATAAAATACCTAAAAACAACCTTTAAGAATAAAGACTTTAAGTGGTCGACTATTCTTAACAGTTACTGTTAGGTGTCTTATTACTATTGCTTTAATTAAAAAATAGAACATATATCAAATGGATGTTAAAAATGCCTTTTTGAGTGGTGATCTTAACGAAAAAGTCTATATGGATGCTCCACCAGGAATGAATGTTCCTAAAGGTAAAGTTCTTCGCCTTCAGAAAGCTCTTTATGATTTAAAACAAGCTCAAAAAGTTTGGTTTGATTGGTTTAATAATTTAATGATAGAAAATGGATTTACTTTACGTTTTACTGACACGGCCTTGTTTGTCAAGAAATCCAATGCAGGAATTATGATTTTATTATTATATGTTGATGATATGTTAATTAAAGGTGATAATATTAAATGGATTAAGAGTATAAAGTCTATACTAAAAGATCAATTTGAAATGTCAGACTTAGGATTTCTGACATATTTTTTAGGCATTGAAGTTGCCTACTCTCGTAGGGGTTATTTCTTATCTCAAACTAAACTTGCATTTGAGATTATTGACAGGTCAGGAATTACAGATGATAAAGTTTGTGAAACTCCTGAAGTGACAGAAACAAAGTTAAAAATCAATGATGGGGTTATCCTAAAAGATCTCACTCCTTACAGGCAACTGGTTGGGTCTTTGATGTTTCTTAGCGTCACTAGACCTGATATTTCACATGCCGTTCATGTTGTAAGTCAATTCCAGCATGCACCTACATTAATTCATATGAGTACAATTCTTTGAATCATCAGATATATAAAGAGATCTTTGAATAAGGGAGTATTTCTATCTTCATCTTCTAAGCTAAATTTAATTGCTTATAGTGATTCTGATTGGGGAGGTGATCCAAATAATCATCACTCTACCACGGGTTTTTGCGTATTCTTAGGTAAATCATTAATTTCTTAGAGATGTAAGAAGCAACAAAAGGTATCTCTATCATCTACTGAAGCCGAATATCGAGCCATGACAACTACAACCATGGAGATTGTTTGGATTCGTCAGCTATTGGAGGACATGGGGATTCATGTTCAAGAGACCACGAAGTTGTGTTGTGATAACAAGAGTGCAATCTATATTGCTAAAAGTCACACCTTTCATGAGCCCACGAAGTATATCGAGATGGACTGCCATTATGTTAGAGAAGAATATATGAAGAAAGTTATAGATCTTCCTTATGTAACATCAGAATATCAATTGGATGACTTTTTTACTAAGGCGCTATGTTCTCCTAGATTCAATTTTCTCTTTGGTAAACTTTCGGTCATTACACCGTAAGTTTGAGGGAGAGTGTTAAATTGTATTTAATATATATTTATATATAGAGAGAGAGATACATATACATATATATTTCATATATATGTCTATGTATCTATCTATTTATATATATATTCATATATATTTTCTTTGTAATACCCTCTAGGGGTAAATCTGTCTTTTCACATGTAACTCACATATTCACTTGAATATGTATTTTTTTTTTCTTTTTTCTTTTTTATTATTAAATGAGGGGTCCACATAATAGATGTTGGACCCCTCCAATAGTCATAAATATGATCGTTGGAGGGGCTCCAACGTCTATATGGGAGCCCCTCCTTGTGTCCCATTATAGTCTATAAATAAGGGGAGTTTCCCCATTGTATTTTATGCTTTTGGAGTGTTTTCTTCCTCAATAAAAGATGACTTTTTTATGCCTTTGTGCATTTGTGCTCCTTTGTGAGTGTTTCTTTGTGCCTTTGTGCACCTATTCTCTTTGTGTTTCTTGTGAGCTAATCAAGTCATCTTTGGACTTGATATTCTTGAAGATATTTTCACAAAGTTTGAGGAGAGGGGAGTGTTAAAATGCATTGATTATACAAGATTGCACAAACTATCGTGGTATAAAACTCATGAGTCATACTATGAAACTTTGGGAGAGGGTGATTGAGTCTAGGTTGAGGAAGGTTGTCATGGTATCGGAGAATCAATTTGGTTTTATGCCTGGAAGATCAACTATGGAAGCTATACATCTTCTTAGACAACTTATTGAAAGATATAGAGAGAGGAACAAAAATTTGCATATGGTTTTTATTGATTTAGAGAAGGCATACGATAGAGTACCTAGGGACGTTCTCTGGTGGACAATGATGAAGAAAGGTGTTTCTCTCAAGTACATTAGTATAATTAAAGATATGTACGAAGGAGTAGTAACCAATGTCCGCACTTGTGGAGGGGTGACAACCAATTTTCCGATAACGGTTGGGTTACATCAAGGATCTGCTTTAAGCCCTTTCCTATTTGCGATAGTGATGGATGAGCTTACGAGATCAATTCAAGAAAATGTACCGTGGTGTATGTTGTTTGCTGATGATATTGTTTTGATTGATGAGTCTAGAGCTGGGGTTAATGCTAAGTTAGAATTATGGAGACAGACATTGGAAGCTAGAGGTTTTAAGTTGAGTAAGAGTAAGACTGAATATATGGAATGTCGGTTTAGTAAGCAACGAAGTAGTGATGGGAGTGTAGTGAAGCTTGGTGAGCAAGATATACCGGTGAATGATTATTTCAAATATTTGGGATCCATCATTCAAAAGTATGGAGAAATTGATGGAGATAAATCATAGGATAAAGGTTGGGTGTATGAAATGGAAAAGTGCTACTGGAGTGCTGTGCGATCGTAGAATGCCATTGCGGTTGAAGGGAAAGTTTTATAGGACGACTATTAGACCCGCTTTACTATATGGTACGGAATGTTGGGCTGCCAAGAGACATCATATTCAAAAAATGAGTGTAGCTGAGATGCGGATGCTTAGATGGATGTGTGGAAATACAATAAAAGATAAGATTCGGAACGAAGAGATACGTAAGAAGGTAGGTGTTGCACCCATTGAAAATAAGATGCGAGAGAATCGTTTACGGTGGTTTGGACATATTCGGCGAAGGCCTAATGATGCTCCAGTTAGAAGGTTGGAGAAATGGGAAAATATATTAGTTAAAAGAGGTCGGGGTAGGCCTAGGAAGACTTGGATGGAGATGATAGGAAAGGATATGAATGCTTTGAACCTCACCGAGGACATGGCGTTGGATAGAAATGATTGGAGGAAAAGGATTCATGTGGAAGACCCAAAATGAATTTCTTTTTTGGTTCATATCGCTGACCCCAATTGTTTTGGGATGAAGGCGTAGTTGTTGTTGTTGTTGTTGTATGTTTTTTGTGTTCTTTTATGTATGCTCTTTGGTGCCTATTATGATCTCATGTATTTGCCATTTGATTGGCTCGTGTATTGTCCCTTTGTGGACTTGTACTTGTGCACATTTAGGCTCTTTATAGCCATTGTATATACTTAAGTGCTTTTGTATTGCCTTTGGCATTTGGGTCGTCTCTTGTAGGACTTGTTCTTGTGCTTATACACATTATGATTTTGCTTTCTACTTGATTTCATTACACGAATTGAGATTTTCATCAAGTTTCGGAAGCCGATTCTCGGAAAGTGTGCTTCCCATCTATATAAGAAGCTTCTGGTAACTCTGGCCATGATCCTATGCTAGACCTTGTCGTAGTTGTCTGCTTTCTAGTGCTCCTTGAAACCAAATGAGCACATTATATAAACAATACCAAAAAATAGACCTTCGGTTTAGGGTCGATAGCCCAATTGACATCTAAATCTGCTATAATATTAATGGATGTCTGATCTGTATGAAAAAACAATCTCTTATAGAGAAGTCCCTCCAACAATATCCCCTTCATATATCTAAATATTCTTTTCACAACATCTAGATGAGATGTCCTTGTGAGCACATGAACATACTTGATTTACGAAAAAAACAATGTCAAAATTGGTTAAAGTTAAGTTTTGTTCTCCAACTATGCTTCTGAATTGCTTGGGACATTCTAATAACTATCTTCATCATCCTTCAAATGAGTCTCTAGAGTCGTGGGAGCTTTAATGATTTGTGTTCAGTCATACCAATCCTTTTGAGAAGATCAAGGTCATATTTAGGTTAAGCAATGTCAAACCTATCTATCCCAATTATTGCAACTGCCCCAAATCTTTCATTTGAATTTTCTCCTGCAATAGCTTTTTAGCAAAATTTATATAATATTCGCTATTTCCAGCTGTCACATAGGTGGAGTGTGAACGGTGTGACACGGCAATTTCAAAAAACTTGGGTGTGGGGATGCGTGTAGGTGTGTAACATAAATAAAACTGAACTGGGTTAGGTTAACAAAGTCTAGTTTCTGACAAAAATGGACCCCAGTATGGTTGACCGCACTTGACACTATGGAAGCCATGTCTAACTGTCATACCTGCAGCAACACGGGTGTGTTGCCCTTTTAGAAGTGTCCATGTTACGTAGATTTCCAGCTATCACTGTCATCAACATATAATAATAGAATGATGGTAAATCTATGCTGGCCTTTTGGAGACAAATAATGAGTAGTCTACATTGCTTTAAACAAATCCTTGAGATCTCACAACCTTGCAAAATCTGCCAAATGAAACCTTTAGGGATTCTTTGGGCCATAGATTGCCTTCTTGATTCACAGAGCTTTGAGGTTCGGGTCCCCTTCAGTATAGCCTTGAGTTTACTCCATATACGCTTCTTCATTGAGATCTTCATGGATGGAAGTGTTCCTAACATCCATTTGATGTAAATTCCATCCATATTTGACAGTCAATGAGAGTTCTATGTGGATGGTTTCCATTCATTGAGATTCTGTTGTTTGAAGGCACTAGGCATGACTCTCAATATAGCTGAATATTGTATTGTTTCTTTCGTTCAATAATCTGTTTGTTCAACTGCCCTTTTATGTGGAATCTGTGTTTAATTCCTTGTTCTTGGAAAAGGAAATAATTATATTTTTATATTCATTGCTTGAATGTTTTGTAATGTTGTTTTTGGCATCAATACATAGTCTTGCTATGATATGCAGGGATGATGGATTTGATCTAGATTTAGAGGACATAATGGTTATGGAAGCAATCTGGTTATCCATTCAGGTACTCTCTGGGAACTTTTGCAGATATGTACTTTTCTTATAGGAGCTATCGAGTGTGAGCATCTTGAACTGGTATTGAAGTGAGCACTTACGACTATAAGTAAAAAGCACTAACTTGCAGATACTTTCTACCAACCAATTTACAACGTCTCTATGCTGGATGTTTGTTTCCCCACATCGTTAAATCTAAATAAAAAACGTAAAAACCCAAAAGTAAAAAAAAAAAACTTTTGCTTCAAAGCCTTAAAAAATGAATGAAATACAGAGATTTTTACGTCAAAGATCGCCTTTATCCACTCTTAAATGAAAATTGTGTGGAAAGATGTTTCCTTGATGGAAATTGCAAAAGTTATCTTTCTTTTGCAGGAAACCACTCCCAAATCATTTTCAAGCTCTTTAGGGTGTGTGGATGCCTCTCTCCACACTCCTAAAAAGAGTGACTGTGAACCAGACCTAAGAGGCCTTGTATGCTTAAAAAAAAAAATCATCCAATTTTGTATTATGGTGTATCACACGATACAAGGGCGTATTGATACACCCAATGTCAATATCGGTTTTCCCCTTAGTTACAATATGTATTGTAGTGCATCATACAATACTATGATACAAGTTACAACATTGGTTAGTGGAGTAAACCTATGCCATTTTTCTTGGATAAGATCAATGTGGTGTTAATTTCCATCCAAAGTATAATGAGCAGATGATATGGCCACATCATCCTTTAAAAGCTTGGTGTTAAGACAGCAGGTGCACATAACCATTAACACAAGAAATTTATTATCGGATGCTAATGCTATTCAAGATACCGAGGAAAACCCTAGTTATTTTAAATTATGTGAAATATATAATAGGGCCCTTTAGGCTTCTAAAAGAAATTTGGTTCTTTCTGTCACTAAAATAAGAATAAACTTAAACTTCCCTGTTATCAACCATCCCTGTTAAGATTGATGACTAAATTGGCCTTCATGGAATCAAGTATGCTTTCATTGATATCAAAAGATAACAACACTATTGAAGTAATTGGAAGTAATGAGTTAAACATTGTTGTTGATCTTAAGATTTTTGAAAACTTCAAATGGCTTTCACAGCCTTGAAGTGGGTGAACCAGTGTTGTGAAAAGCGTTGAGGTGTAGTGAGGCGCTCCACCAAAATCTGAGGCGAGGCGTAAGCCTCAAAGATTTTTTTTTTGAAAACTTAAAAAAAAAAACTATAAAAAAATATCTAAAATTATTAATAAATAAAAAATGCTTTATTTTTTAAGCAACAACAAGCAAGAAATAAAAAATCCCAAATAAATACTGAAAAAATATGAGATTAACATGTAAAAGTAACATTAATGCAACAACTTGATCTACGTAAGTATCTAAGAAATAAAATATGAGCATTCATTCAATAAAAAATTAACATTAACAACGAAATGCATATTAGCATTAACATCATCATGTATGCATGTTAGCATTAACAACCAAATGTTAATATATTTGTCCAAAACTCTTCAAAATGAGTGTTAACATTCACAAGTGTAAATGAAAGACCCCAAAAAACATATAAATGCCCATAGCCCTATGATATGAATTAGGGCCTAGGCTCTTATTATGTCTCGTTATCATCAATATCTAAGTCTTCAATGTCATCATCTAAGGAATCCATATAAATAGGTTTTCCTTCATCCTCATTCTTTGACTCTTCATCGTCTGCACTTTCTTCCTCCATATCCTCTGTCACTTCTTTTGCTTTTCTTTTTCCTTCAATAAAAAATTATGTATTAAATATGTATTTTATGTAATTAAAAAATACATTTATATTCATAGCAAGGTAAAAGGAATATAGTTTTACCTGGATCTCTTGAATATCTGTCTTGCCTATAACCACTTTATGAATCATGAGGCGAAGTGACTTTTTCAATAGCCACATGCTCAATGGCATTTATGTCGAAGTTCAGATCCAACCATGAATCCTCCAACCAATTGGGATCACTAGGCAACACTGGATCTTCCTTCTCCACAATCCACTTATCGTCTGAGTTTATATGATATATGATTTAGACATATAGGGTCTTGTAAATAAGCCTTACAAACAATTAAGTTTTCAAATTACTTGATACTTCAATCACTTAAAACATATGCTAGCACAAACTAGCATTCAAATGCTTCACACCACAAAAGTAGAAAAGTGCTTTAAATGCACTCTATTGATATATATGAGGGGATAAACCCCTTCTACAATTTCTGTTTTACAATGGGTTTAATCACCCTTATTTATAGAGAGTAGCTAAAAGAAAGAGACGTTGGGATTCCCAACAACTCTTATTAGAGATGTTGGGAAACAACCCCAACGTCTCTTTTATGTCCAGAGTCACTGTACAACTGTTGTTACAGAAAAAGTACAAAAACAAAAAATAAATAAAATAAAAAATATAGAAGATAAAAAATAAAAATAAAAATTACAAGAACATAGGTATATACTTTAAATATGTATTTACATACATATACATACTGTTGTATTGCGAACAATGTATATGTATTATTTCCTAACAGGTCTTTGGTAGCCCTCCTCATTTCTCTCTCTTAATTTCATATTGATCTTTATAAAAACCAATGCATTCATCTTCTCTTGTTCAAATCTATTCCTCCGTTTTGTATGCACTTATAATTTCAAATCATTGATAATCAATTATAAAATAATTACACTTATACAAATGTATTTCAAAAATAAAATACAAAGTCACAAACCAATGAGAAAGTACTTCAATTCCTCTCACAACCCGATGCACTGCACGTCAAACTTAAAATTTGAATTGCAAAATTCATCAATTCAGAATTTTCGTGCCCAAACAAATTCCACCAAACAATAAAAAATTGATAAAAACATTAAGAATGCCACAATTAACAAAAACATAAAGAAAATATTAACAAATAACAACTTAATTGTAAACTTACCAAGACTTTTTAATTTTCTTGTTGTAACGACTGCCTTTCTACTAAACAACCCCTTTGCCTTTTTAAATACATCAATTTGTGTTGTAATTTTCAACCAAACATTTGCATCAGAAACCAATTTTTCAATACAATCATAAAAGTTACTCATAACCTATGTCACACGGACTCGGCTAGGGAGGTGCCGCACCCGAGTCGACACGCCCCGACACGGGTGCGGACACGGGTGCGGCTTCGGACTCGGCCTGGACTCGGTCAACGCCGAGTCAGACTCGGTCAACAAGTCGAGGCTGAGTCCGTCCACATTTTGGACTCGGTCAACTTTGACCGAGTCCAAAAATGTCCATTTGTCCCTAAAAAACGATTTTTTTATTTAAAAAAAATAAATAAAAAGAGTTTGTGCACAGTGCTGTGCACAGTGCAGTTTTGTGCACAGTGTTGTGCTGTGCACAGTGCTGTGTGCACAGTCTGGCACAGTGCTGTGCACAGTCTGTGTTGTGCACAGTGCTGTAGTCACAGACACAGACTGTTTTTCTGTGCACTTTTTTTAAAAAATAATATATATATATATATATATATATATTAGGTTTATATTTTTTTTTCAACATTGTCAAGGTTTAAAGCAATTTTCTCATTTGCTCTATCCATTGTCTCGTACAAAAATCCCATAGTAGACTCAACTGCATCCACTAATCGCAACACTTTCACGAAAGGCAATGTAGTTTCAATTGCATATGATATGACAATCCAAAACTTATGATCATTGAGAACAATATAAGAAATGTTCTTAGCATCAAATTTCTTATAGTAATTAGATGATCTAAAATTTTAAGACAAGAAGATTGACTTCAACTCTTTCTTGTAACATCCAATACTATGAAACGTGAGATATGTTGTAGCAAAACGAGTGATGGCTGGATGTAGAAGTTCTTTCTTCTTTGTGAACTTTCTCAACAAATTTAATACCCATGCATGACTATAGATATATCTTGTAATTTTTTTTGCCTTTTCTACTATAACTTTAAAAATTGATATCTTTCCAATATCTTCTAATATAAGATCCAAGCAATGTGTCATACATGGTGTCCAAAAACATATTTTTCCTGTTGTTAACATATTCTCAACTGCTACAGAATGTGGTGTATTATCTGTAATGAATTGCACTACATTCTTTTCACCAACTTCTTTAATAACCTCTTCAAATAACTTACACAAATTTGCACCATTTTTTTTCATGTCGCTGATGTCAACGGACTTCAAAAATATTATCTCAGATGAGTTGTTCACAAGAAAATTAATTAAGTTTCTTCTTTTTTCATCTGTTCAACCATCTATCATAATGCTGCAACCAACTTTTGGCCATTCCTTTTTGAACTCTTAAAATTTCATGAGTACAATCTACCTCGTCCTTCAAATACACGTTCTGATCTCTGGAAAGAATGCGGTTTGAACCCTCGCTCATAATTTGCAATAGCTTCTACCATTGCACCAAAATATGAATTGTTGCAAAGATTAAATAATAAGGCATTGGAATAAAAAAAATCTACCAATGGCACGACATACGTTTTTTCTCTCTTTCTTTTTGAAAGTAGTGTTTATTGTGGTTGGCGTGCTTCTTTGTTCACAACGAGGTCCATGGGACTATCTGTGCTTGTTTTTTAAACACTACATGATCCACTAGCTTCTTTGTTCACATTATCGCCTCTTAATGATCCAAAATAAATACTCCTAATTTCGAACTTGTTTTATTCCTCCTCTTGTTTCTTTTGCTTCTGATCCCATAAATGATTATGAAAAAACTTTTTCACATTAGGTGGAACTGCTTCGCACAAGCTTACACCATGTTTCGTGTCAGCTAAGTGATGTTTCAGCTTATAGATGCCTCCTGTAGTCTCTTTATGACAGTAATTGCAAATTACATGTCCTACAAGTTTGGGATCTTTAGTGGGATTTGGAACTTTAGCTCCATGATCCCATCCTACATCTCTTCTTATTGTTTAACTACAAAAATGCATATAAAAAAAATATATTAATGCATAAATTTATAAAAACTCAAAGAGTTAAAAAAAAACTGAGGCAATGCTTTATATAATCCAATGAATTCATATTCATATTCAATAAGAATCAACATATATAAACTAATTAAATAGCTTTGAAAACTAATTATATAACTTGGAAACAAATTATATAGCTGCGAAAAAAAATTGATCATACATATTTTTTATACAAGGGCTACATAAATTCTATATAATCCATGTAGATGAACCTATACAAGAATTATACATGGAATTATGCTTTATACCTATACAAGAATAGCCGAAAAATAATAAATAGAGCATGTTTAAGCTTGGCTCATTTACCAAGGGACCCTAGTGACTCGTCTTCTTCTTGGAAGGACACAAGACATTTAGGAAGATGGTTTCTTGAGGGAACCATCCTTACTGGTTGCTGATGTGTGGTGTTGGTTCAAGTCTATCATCTTTCCATTGAATGATAAAATAAGAAATTCTTTTTCTTATTCAATAACCATGTTATGTTGGAAGTCATGCTCAGGATCTTGGAGACTTCTCCATTCCTTTTCATGAGATGAATCATGACTTCATGCGCAAGATTCAAAAGAAAGAAATTGCAGAGGCTTTGAAGAAAATAAAATCAAGAAGGGCAGTTGGCCCATATGGTATACCTATCGAGGCTTGAAAATGCTTGGGAGAGAAAGGTTTAGAATGGTTGACAAATCTTTTTAACAAGATCTGGCGGACAAATAAGATGCCTAATGAGTGGAGGAAGAGTACTTTTGTGCCTCTATATAAGAATAAGGGTGATATACAAGATTGCACAAACTATCGTGGTTTAAAACTCATGAGTCATACTATGAAACTTTGAGAGAGGGTGATTGAGTCTAGGTTGAGGAAGATTGTCATGATATCGAAGAATCAATTTGGTTTTATGCCTGGAAGATCAACTATGGAAGCTATACATCTTCTTAGACAACTTGAGAGATATAGAGAGAGAAACAAAGATTTTCATATGGTTTTTATTGATTTAGAGAAGGCATACGATAGAGTACCTAGGGACGTTCTCTGGTGGACAATGATGAAGAAAGGTGTTTCTCTCAAGTACATTAGTATAATTAAAGATATGTATGAAGGAGTAGTAACAAATGTTCGCACTTGTGGAGGAGTGACAACCAATTTTCCTATAACGGTTGGGTTACATCAAGGATCTGCTTTAAGCCCTTTCCTATTTGCGATAGTGATGGATGAGCTTACGAGATCAATTCAAGAAAATGTACCGTGGTGTATGTTGTTTGCTGATGATATTGTTTTGATTGATGAGTCTAGAGCTGGGGTTAATGCTAAGTTAGAATTATGGAGACAGACATTGGAAGCTAGAGGTTTTAAGTTGAGTAAGAGTAAGACTGAATATATGGAATGTCGGTTTAGTAAGCAACGAAGTAGTGATGGGAGTGCAGTGAAGCTTGGTGAGCAAGAAATACCGGTGGATGATTGTTTCAAATATTTGGGATCTATTATTTAAAAGTATGGAGAAATTAATGGAGATGTAAATCATAGGATAAAGGTTGGGTGGATGAAATGGAAAAGTGCAACTGGAGTGTTGTGCGATCGTAGAATGCCATTGCGGTTGAAGGGAAAGTTTTATAGGATGACTATTAGGCCTGCTTTACTGTATGGTACGGAATGTTGGGCTGCCAAGAGACATCATATTCAAAAAATGAGTATAGCTGAGATGCGTATGCTTAGATGGATGTGTGAAAATACAATAAAAGATAAGATTCAGAACGAGGAGATACGTAAGAAGGCAGGTGTTGCACCCATTGAAAATAAGATGAGAGAGAATCATTTACGGTGGTTTGGACATATTCGGCGAAGGCCTAATGATGCTCCCGTTAGAAGGATGGAGAAATGGGAAAATATATTAGTTAAAAGAGGTCGGGGTAGGCCTAGGAAGACTTGGATGGAGATGATAGGAAAGGATATGAATGCTTTGAACCTCACCGAGGACATGGCATTGGATAGAAATGATTGGAGGAGAAGGTTTCATGTGGAAGACCCAGAATGATTTTCTTGTTTGGTTCATATCGCCGACCTCAATTGTTTTGGGATGAAGGCGTAGTTGTTGTTGTTGAACCATGTTATGTTGACATCTGCAGAGTTTTCTAATTTCATAATATTAGTTATTTGCATTGATCATCTAAAGTTTCCCTCTTTGCCTCAATGAAAGGCAAACCAGAGAAACTTAAGCCTCAAGCTCCTCTTTGGGACAAAAACCAAAAGCAATTTTATGAGCAATACAAATTCTGGTATCCAGCTTCCAAGAGAACATGTACAAGTCATAGTGGAAGGCTACATGATCCTTCATGAACTGCAGAACAGATGCCTTATAACTAATTTCAAGAAATATATGATCAAAATGACTCATGGTTATGAGGAATGCTTACAGCCATTAGAAGTTCTACATTGTAGAAAATCTGAACCGTACACATGAACATTCAACATACCAATCACCTTTAAGGCTATAAAAAAACTTGTCAACCTGATGCTGGAAAGTTTCATAAACTCAGACAAAAAAACTACTCATAAATGTTCAAGTGGATTAGATATATAGTCAACAGACAAAACAGAAAGAATGAGTGGAGTGGTTCCAGAATCATGTAGATACATCATAGATCAAGGGAGAAAATAGGCATAACCCCAAATAACTAAAAACCATACATCATACACAAAGAACTGGTATATGTGAAGGACAAACATAACAACAGTATGAGGATAAATTGAAATGAGGTGATAAAATGTTCTTTCTAGGGCTACAATTCAGTACAACCTCATGCAACAATGAGACCAACCCTGGAAGATGATACAATGACTACACACTTAAAAAGCACACTTTCTGCTGCTTATTTTCCATGGAAAAAAACTTTAAAAAGGACTCAAATTTGACAAGCAATGACACCAAATGAAATAAAAGGCCCAAAAGTTTCAAAATGAGATCAGGTATACCTTTCTTCTTCTTCTTTCGAAAGGCGAGCTCGGATTAGGTTGACAGACAAGACAGAGAGAGGTGGGAGAGAGTAGAAAGACGAGTGAGAGACGAGAGAGAGATGAGTGAGAGACGAGAGAGAGCAGATGAGTGAGAGACGAGAGGGCAGAAAATCAGGGTCCCCGACCCTAATTAGGGTTGGGGGCCCTGATTTTTGCAACCCTAAATTTGACCAAAAAAAATGAGGCGTATACACCTCACATTTTTACACTTTATACCTGCGCCTCAAGGCACAAAGGCCCTCGACTTGAGGCGAGGTGCACTTTTTGCGCCTTGAGGCACGCTTTTAATAACACTGGGGTGAACATTCAACAACTGACCTTGAATTAGAGATGTGGGGGACTTCCTGATTTTTTATTCTAACAGAAATCTCATCCTAAATGACCTCTAAATACTAAGCAGTAGAAACTCTTATCTTAGTTCATATGAAAAGTTGGCCTTTGATTGTTAAAGCCTTCACAAAATGGATTCAAATCCTGTTGATAGTCAAGCTATACTCTCCAGCTGCAAAGGCCATTTCAAATACAACATACCCAACACGTCCAACAGCCAGTCAGCCACTGATCACGAATAAGATGAAGGCTTGGTGGCACACCTGATCTAGTCAGAGCCTTCAAATTAAACAAGGGTAGGACTATTTATATTGTAAGATATGAGCAGCCATTTGGCTGCTTTCTCAAAGTGGGGGGAAAGATGGCATTGTTGGAGAAAAAAAAAAACCAACTTTGATCATTAGTGTGCTCAGTGACTACCTTTTGTATGTGTTATGCATCTACGTTTTTTTCCTTTTAATAAGAAAACGGTTTCTTCTTCCATCTCAAACTTAGAAAACTGTGTAGTTCACCATTTTCATGCATGTTCCTGTTATAGCTTTTGTGTTTTGCACAATGATTCGAGCTCAGGCTTCGGTTTGTGTATGGTGTTAGAGCCAACCTAACAAGCTTTAGTTTTGATGCTGAAACCTTTGTGAGTAGTAGAGATTTGTGCACTTACTGTGTTCTTAAGGAATAGATCTACAGGACCCCTGAGACGTCAATGCCAAACCACAGCTTTTAGTCCTTGATTCCAAGAATACATGATTCAACCATTGTGAAAAGGGTTAGATTGCAGAAGCAATTAGGTGTGTGGCTATCTAGATGTTGGCAGAGGAATTGGCTCTTCCTTTCATAAGCTGACTGAGTTTTTCAACTTTTCATTTTTTTTTCTGCATAACTGCTAACAGTTCTCAATCAGAGAGGCATTCAGGACCTTGCAACCTTTTTGTGATAATCCTCTACTCTAAGCCATCACTACATACCAGGAGGGTGTGACAATGTTGGCCTTTGGTTAGTGGAAGTGCACCTATGCCATATCCTTCATGTGACATACTTTAAACAGCAACTGTTAATCAATTCAAAGTAGCAATAACTTTAATGTGGCATTTTTGGGATCAATCCTTGATGCAGATTAATGTTTCACTTGATAAAACATATTTCAATTTGTTATCATCTTTGGATCATAGTTAGAACAGAAGAGAGCAATTCTGACCTGGCCATGTGTATTCACATACTAAACATACATTACTTGAGGAAAGTTGCTTTTGAAATATCTAAGAAGTCTACATGTTTTGATTTTTCATTAGCATAAAGAACATGCTTAAATTGTCATTTAATTTGATGTATTAATTTGATATTGATCACAATGTTAGGCTGATTTTTTTAACAACAGTGCGTGGATAGAATGGTTGTGATGGAACCAAAAACCAAATTTTCTTGTCTTGAACAATCATTATAGCCCTTTTGGTCAGCTCATATTGTTCAAGACCAACTTTTATAGTCCCCAGTATGGATTAGCATAGAGCCAAGTTGTTTGTAAGTGGCCTCATATTTGTCGATCTAATCTGAATGTGGCCTCATGTAAGTTCCAATATTGGATCCAACGTTTTGAACTATGGTTCACAAAAAGAATAAAAATAAGTGCATCATTATATAAATCAGGTCCGTTGTAATGCAGGAGCGTGATACTACTCAACGGCCTGTGCCTTTTAGAGAATATGCTCGTTCAAGGCCATCGAGCTCAGAAGGCCAATATATATCTTGTGAGTATTCGCCAAGAGAACCATCTCCATCTGCTGGGCTGGCTTGTGCCGTTGCTGCTTTGGCTGAAAGGCAGCATATGGATGCAGAGCAAATTTTAGATGTCAGATCCAATGGGGTAGCAGGGTCAAGGAACAGCACATTTTCAGAAGGTGAGGCCAGATCAACCACAGGACATTCTATTCAAGAGAGCTGGATTGAGGTGTCCCCAGAAAGTGGAAGGGCGCTGTCAAGAGATGATGCAGACTGGATGGTGGATCATGGGTCGGTGGTGGCAGAAGCTGGCACTAGCTATGCAAGCAGCAGTGTGCATTCCGTTTCGGATGCTGAAAATGCTGATTGTTCACCATCCTTGCCAGGTTTGGATGTTGCCAGTGACCAATCTCTACAAACACAACAAGGTGGGATCCTACCTGAGAGTTTTGAGGAGCAGATGATGCTTGCTATGGCCATTTCTCTGGCCGAGGCCCGAGCCATCTTGCATGGTTCTTGGCGGTACAACAGTTGTTAGCAGCTTCATGAACCAGAGAATCTGAGTGTTTCTCTTTGAAAGGAAAAAGGAAAGAGAGGTGGGATACATGAACAGAGGTAGAGAAAGGCAGGTGGTTAGCAGGGACACAATGTAGTAGTCGGAAGTCAATTGTTCTTTTTTTCCTCGATTTTCTCAGTCCTTTTTCTTTTTCACCCTTTCTGCGGAGCTGAAGTTTCTGCATAAAGATGTAAAGAGTGTTAATTTCTCAATGTTTCTTTTATCATTTTGATTCACATGATCTCTTTGTTGTACTTCACTAGTGGGAGTAGGAAGTTCTTTTCATTGTTCAGTCTCTGAACAAGTTTCCTTTGCTCTTGAATCTTTAGCAGCCCTTCTTTTTCTACTGGAAGCCTCCAGAGATGTTACTATATAGCTTCAGAAACCCTCTACCTTTTCACTGAAAAAAAATCTCTTTTAGGAATGGAAACTCTGTCATGCCATTTTGCTGGGCGCAGATCAGGTCATGCTGAACATGAGCGTTTTTGCTCATGCGGACATCGTGGCAGTCTGTTTGCATTTTGGATGAATGCCACGTGGTTTTGTTGACTTTTGAGCTTTTTAAAATGCAAATCGGATGGCCACGATGTCAGCATGAGCAAAAACGCTCATGTTCAGCATGACCTGATCCGCTTCCCATTTTGCTCTCTTTTTGTTTGCTCTGATTTGGCTGTTCAAAATGAACAATTGGTCTGAGTTGTAGCAATATGCCCAAGCATTTTCCCTCCAGCACTGCCTCAATAAGGAGCAAATTTAAATAGCTTAACCTCCTATGTCTTTTGATGATTTTGTTATTTTAAAATTGTTTTTTTTAATCAGCTGAGTTTGCCCTAGTAGAGTTGAAACCCGAGATCAGATGGTTTTAGTGCGACTCAAATCGTGTCCACCTATCTTTGGACCCAAGTTGTTAGTAACTTTGATGCACTTTATTCTGATTTTTAATGTATTACCACAGTTGCTAATGCCAATTGTTAAGAACAATGGTGAAAACAAAACAAAAAATTTAAATGTGCAAATGTCACTTAAAAGTATAATATCATTTGGAGAAACTTATGGAAAGAAATAACCTTAGTCATGAGTACCCACCTATATATTGCATTTAAATGAGATTACTTGTAAATTTTCTTTTTCCGCCATCACTTAAAGGTAGGGGTGGGCAATGGTGGGCCAAGCCTACCCGGCCCACCATGTGGCTGGATTTGGGTCAAGGTTTAGGCCCTGACCCGTTAACTACTGTGCTGAAACCTGACCCGTTATACATATGGGCCGGGCTTGGGTGGGTCCATGTGGGCTGACCCGCCTGAGCTACCTAATTAATTTTTTAGTAGTTGGTTGCATAATAACTTGGTAACTATTACTATTTACCTAATTAGTTGTGTTGTATAGAAAGATAATTAGATGGGGACTGGTCTGGGCTAGACCAACCCACAGAACATTGGGCTAATGGGCCAGGTCATCGGCTGTTCTTCAAACCCGAGCCTATTACGAACATGGACAAAACCCAGCCAATTAATAAATGGGCAGGGTCATCTTTGGGCTAGGCCACACTTAAAACCAAAGGCGGAGCTGGGGAGGCGGGGGGCAGGACAGGGCTGTAGCCCAGTCCTACCTCCCGGCCCAATTAAAAAAAAATTAAAATTTTTAAAGCCCAGCCCTGATTCCAAAGGCAGGGGGGACAGCAGTTATATATATATATATATATATATTTTAAAAGCCCAGTCCTAGCCCAGCCCTGATTTCCGGGTCGGATCCAGCATCTGGCGAGAGCGGGCATCGACCCGTGCTAGATCCGACCCGTTTAACTTATTACCCCTCAACCCCTCTTCTTCTTCGATCTTGATTTTGATTGACCTAGCCCTTGCCCTCGTCTTCCCTAAATCCCCCGACTCCCGACGATTGATCCAACGTCACCCAGCTTCTTCTCCGACGTCGGCCGAGCTTCTCCTCTGACGTCGGCCGCCTACGCTTCTCCTCCAAGCCTCTGACGCTGCTCTCGTGCTCTTGAGTGAGCGAGATGATGAGACACCGACCAAGCACAACGACGAGACACCAATCTTTTGGGCAATTTGACTAATCAAATATGTGCTAGTTTGATTTAATCAAATTATAGGTGGATTGGAGTGGATTTAATCAAATCAACTCCGAAGTAGGGTTGATCTTGACCTAAAACAATTCACTTCATTTATTTTTTATCAAATTTTATTTAAAATAAAAAAACAATTTACCCATTTTGGGGATAAATCATATTTTTTGTTCCTGAATGAGCTCTTATGCATATATTCCTATGTATATATGTATATATTATATACATATATACATATATGCAGATGTCTCTCAATCTTTTATCTCATGTTAATTATTTGACTCACAAATTAAATTAAAGTGGAAGATGAATGTTGACTGTTGATGGTAATTTATGTTTTTTGGTACAATAATTCCACTTTGTCTACTCATTTTAGTTTGAACAAAGCTAGGAGAAGGTTGTAAATCAGTGACTTCTGAATTTTAAAATAAGTCCTGATTTCTGAATTATAGAATCAATTATCTACTTTATCTACTCAAATTATATAGAATTATAGAAAAGTCCTGACTTCTAACTTCTGTTTTAATGTTCTGATATTCAAATTAATTATATTTGGACAATAGGAGAAGGTTGTGAATCAGTGAATTTATTTGAAGGACAAGAAGATATATTTGAAGGTTGTGAATTAGTGAATATCGTTTTAGCGGTGCTAACTCTTATCTAGTTACTCTCCTAGTGACTTGTGAGTATATGCTTAACTCTTATCTAGTTGCAATTTATAAATTTATGGTTATTATTTGTCCTGATCCATACCCTATACACGATTATTGGTTTATTATAGTTGTTAAGTGTTAATTGTTATAGTGTTAATTTGTTAATTGGTATAGACTTATAGTGTTATATTGATATTTTTCTATCATTTATCACCAATCAGTACATGTATCTGATTTAGTGTACTTGTGTAGAATTGTAATGATTAATTGTGTAGATTATTGATAGTTTACGTGTTTGATTAATAATTTTATCACCAATCAATAACTGTATCTGATTCAATGAAAATTTATACTTGATTTTCTCTAATTTTTTTCACTACCTTAACATAATGTTATTCAATTATTTTTTTATTATTTATCACCAATCAGTAATTGTATCTGATTCGGTGTACTTATGTATAATTGTTATGTTGAACAGTTAAAGTAATACTTCTGTAAGTTGAAACAGTCAAAGTTATGTTCATGTAGTATCTTATTTATTTGTAGAATTTGAAATGGAAAGAGGGCAATCTTTGAGCACTAAGAAAAGAAAAAACTTGTTATCATTTTTTTCGAAGTTAGACAACTCTTCAGATGGACAAGTCAAAGAAACTCCAAGTCCTACTCCAACCTTTCCTTCATCACCTGAGCATATTCCATCTCTGAATCCAACTTTAGAATCTAATTTTTATATTGAAAGAGATCTGGGTAAAAGAAAGTGCATGTGTAATCACCCTGTTAATGAAATAGATTGAGGACAAGCTTTATTTCAGAATATGCGAGGACAAGGGTACGATAGTGCTAGTAATATACGCGGTGCTTGGAATGGGCTCCAAGCTTTATTTCTGAAGGATTGTCCTTATGCATATTATGTCCATTATTTTAAGCATCATTTACAATTAACATTGGTTTTTGTAGCTAAGGATGTTCGTGACATTTGGCAATTCATTTCTCATTTGGATAATGTTGTTAACATTATTACTTCTTTGCCTAAGCGTGTTGGTGAGTTGAAAGCTGCACATAGAAAAGAAATTGAGCATTTGTTAGAAACTAGAGAACAATTGACAGGAAGTGGGGCTAATCAGATTGGGAACTTGCATAGAGATGGAGCTACTCGTTGGAGTTCTTATTATGAATATGTAAAGAGCTTGATGGATATGTATGTTGCAACATGTAAAGTATTTGAGTGCCTGATTGAAAATTTTCCAAGTGCTAGATCTCAGGCTGAAGCTGATGGTGCATACATTTACATTACAAGTTTCGAATTTATATTTGTCTTGCATTTGAAGAATCAAATATTTGTAGTTACTGATATTCTATATCAAGCCCTTCAGAAGAAAAATCAAGATATCTTGACTGCTATGAGATTTGTCTACACTACAAAGATTGTGCTTCAAGTTTTGAGAGAAGATGGTTGAGAAGAACTCCTTTAAGAGGTAACATCATTTTGTTCAACAAATGATATTTGCCTACTTGACTTCAGTGGTTCATATATGGTTGGTCGATCCCGTGGTCATGAGTATCCCTCAATTGAGCATCACTATCATTTTGATGTTTTCAATAAAGTTATAGATTTCTTGTTGGTGAAGTTAAATACTAGATTTAATGACACATCAGTGAAACTTCTTTCTCTTAGTGCGACATTGGATCCTAGAAACTCATTTGAATCCTTTAATATAGTTGATATTTGCAAGCTTGCAGAGAAGTAATATCCTCAAGATTTTACACCACAAGATATATTTTACTTGAAAACAGAGTTACAACATTATCAGATTGATGTGGTTTCTGATCCTCGATTTCAAGTACCTACTCTACCTGATTTGTATCAAAAGTTGGTTGCAAGTAGAATGTCAGAAAGTTATGTCATGCTAACTAGATTATTTTGTCTTGTATTGACATTACTAGTTTCTACGGCCACTACAGAACGAGCATTTTCAGTGATGAAGCATGTGAAGATGAAAATTCGAAACAAAATGGACGACGATTTTCTTGCTGATTGTATGACATTGTACATTGAACGAGAATATACTATGACTTTAGTTATAGATTCTCTTATAGATGAATTTTATGCTGCGGGTAATCGTCGGGGTCCATTTTAGTTGGCACTTTTGTATTTTGATTTATTTTGTCATAAATAAAATTTATGCATTGTTATGAACTTCAAATTATCGCACCAGTGTTATATATTGCCATTAGATAATGTTTAAGAACTTTCCGTTGAGGTTGAGAAAGACTGCAGCAAATAGTTTGATTTGTCCATATGAAATAGATTTTTATTAATAATTGTAGCTATTTTTTATTTTATCTTAAAAAAAATATTTTGGGGGCATTGCCCCCAAACCCCAGACTATCACACCAAATTTTTTTTGTTACACCCTTGTTTGCCCCCCACCCCCCTCACATGAATCCTAGCTAAGCCCCTGCTTAAAACCCAATAGCCCGCCAATAGCCCGAGCTCTAAATAGGCTTGGGCCGAGCCGGGTTGGCCCCGATGTCCACCCCTACTTAAAGCATTGATTATCAAGCTGCCAAATCTGCAAGGTTATGTTCAGCTGTCTTGGTCATGGTTACAAATTAATATATTGTCAGGTTATATACTCTTAATGGGAAAAGTGACAGGTGCTTGAACATTAGGTACTTGACGCATACTTGAACATCCTGGCCTGTCCATCGCGTGCTTGATGGATGACCATCGTAAAAAAAATTTAACGTCAAAAATGAGTTTTTTCGCCCAAACGAACAATAGCAGCAATAAAATCACCGCTATTGACCTTTAGAGGTGATTTTTGTCACTGTTGTTGACCTTTAGTGCAACTTTTGTAGTCACTATTGCTCGTTTGGCAGAAAAACTTGTTTTAGATGCTGGTCATCTATCAAGTGCGTGATGGATAGCCAACATTTTCAAGTACGTGTCAAGTACCTAATGTTCAAGCACCTACGCAGTACTCACTATTAATGTATTTGTAATTATTTTTAGCTATTAAAGAAGATGAAAAAATCAAATGGCATAAACTAAACACATATAACATGTGTAGTAAAATAGAGAGAGAATCAGTTGACTGCCCCAATTTTAGATTTTGTAGAAATAAAAACAAATTTAAGCAATGTTAAACCTTTGAAAGATTGATAAACATTAAAAGGAAACAAGCAGAATTAATTAGCTCTTTTATTTATCTCTCCTCTCATGCAAGAAGAAAGAAGGAAAACCTTTGAAAGATTGATAAACATCCAAAGGAAACAAGCAGAATTAACTAGCATTTTTATTTATCTTCCTCTCATGTAAGGACAGGAAAGAAGGGAAAACAAAAAAGAAAAGAGAAAACAAGGAAATTATGAAAAAAAAACTTGCTAACAAAATGGGCGAGAAAATGGAAATCTTGAGGAATCGCTTTCTTTTACTTTTTGAACTGAATCCTAAAAAATCCCTGGTTTTGCTTTTCTATCATTGAAAGGGTAAAAATTCAAAATAATGGAAAAATATTGGTAAAAAAACTTCAATCCAACCCATATCGTGATACCTTTTTTTGGCCAGGATTTGGATTGATTGATTATATATCATTATGAGATCCTTCCCTATTCCCTAGCACTTGTCCCATAATGATGAAAATGGAATCATTGATTGGTGATATTAAAATTTTGAAAAATAACTACTATATGGTAAAAATGACACATTTTTTGAAATGCCCCACAATTTTTGAAATCTACCAAGTTCAAATTCATCTGACTTCTTTAAGACCTTTTTATCTTTTGCACGAGCGAACCTCCTAAGGTTCACACAATATATCGTACTAAATTTAACCTTTTTACCTTTTTATCTTTTTATCTTTTTATCTCCTGCTATCACAAACTTTAACTAAAATGTGGATTCACACATTTTTGTTGTGGACCTCGCGAAGTTCGGCATAACTAAGTTTGTGAACCTCCTATAACTGAAACCTGCATAACTTCGCAAATATCGTACTAAATTTACATATATAGTACAACATTCTTGAGATACCGTGTGAACTACCTTTCAGTAACCGATCTTCAAGGTGATTCACAAATATGTGGCTATCTGAATAAATTTGTTGCATGTGAATTTTTGTACATTTGCATGCTTGTTGAATCGTATATAAAGTTATTTTTGTTCATTTTATTTCTTTTTTTCGTTTGTTTCTATAAAGAATCCTAACATTTTTTTTCTAGAACTCTCAGCATTTTCTCTCTCTCCTTGTGACGATTTTCGTAAAAAAAAATGTTGCATTTCGATGAGGTTGCAGTATCCTTCTCATTGACTTTCCCAGTTAGGTTAAAAGGTGAGTTCCATACAAACAATATATATACATATTATTTTATTTTATTTCGAACTTTTTCCTTTTTTTTGTAAATATGATCATTTAATAGCCACATGCATATTTATGTTTGGTTGTTGATGTGGATGATTTTTGTGTTTTAGTTAGTATTTGCCACCAAATTTATCGTTTAGGGTTTCTTATATTTAGTATTTTTTTCATATATACATATATTTGTATTGTATTGTTTACTTGTCTTTTAGTTAATATTTGGTATTTTTTTGTTAGTGTAATGGGGCTAGGGCTGACTGTGCCTAAGCATTAAATAGGGGTTAGGAGGTTATTGTGGGTAGTTGGTTTTCAAAATGGTTGTTGTAGGTAGTTATATTAATTGAATGTATAAAGTGTATATGGATAACATTTTCTCACATGATATTTTTATTAAATGAATGATATGATGTGTGGTTGGTATAGGCAATTAATGATGACCTCTGAAAAGGTTATAATATACTACCATAGCACAAATCACCCTACTTAAAGATCTATAGTGAACTCCAAAAAACAGTAACTATAAAGAATTTCTAGCTTTGATGTCTCATAAAATCAAATATGCAGAAGAGTCAATGATCATATGATATAGTTCTTCTCCAAAATTAGATGTCCAACATTTATGGATAGATGTCTTGGATGATAATAATATAGAATCAATGTTATTTAGTGGCGATGTTTACTTAGTTGCTCGCAAAGTTAAAGAAATTTTTGCTTTTGAAGTTAAATAAAAAACAATTAAAAGTTATGTACAAGACAGTTGATGAATGAAATGATGAAATTCTTATGAAGAATAATGTACATCTATCTCTGGCACCATCTATCAAGCTGAGTCATTTGGTGAACGTCCAATTGTTTCAAATAGTGAACAATATTGATATTACAAATATTGAGTTCAAGCACACGAAGGGCATGTGGTTGCTCGAACCGATTAATGATATAAATATCCAATGTACAAGCAATGAAGATCTTTCATGAACAATTGATGTTATACATGAACAAAGGATCACTACAAAGGATGTCAAACCACGTGAAAAAACTAGCATCACAAATTTTCCTAACATTAATTTGGATGACATTAAACTTTTTAGGGCATATGACAACTATAAGTATAAGTTATTGGACATTGCAATTTATTGTTGATATATAGGTATGACAATGAATGTGTTAGTTTTATGGTTAATCTTGAATGTTGAAAATGCATGAATGTTGCATGCATGAAAGCAAATGAAGCAATAGATACGACAAATTTTGATTTAGTTTATGCAATTGAACAATCAATTAATGGTTACAATGATCACGTTGACAATGGAGAATCGGATGATATCGATGATGATGACTATACCATGTCATTTGAGCTAGACTCAGAAATGATAGAAGAGGATGAAGACACTAATGACATAAGATAAATAATAGTGAGTGAAAAAGATACATGAATGACAATTGAGAAGTCAAACCCTTGGTATATTGTATAACCAATATGAGCATTTTTTAGGCAGTTGAACTGTTTTATATTTTTATACTAATGTGATGTAGTTGAATAAGTTCTCATTCAATGAATTCTCATACAATGAATTCTCATACAATGAAGAGAAATTATAAATCATTAAAGTTGAGGCATCTCAGCTGTATGACAAGTTGCATAACAAAAAACTTAATGGTGGGAAACATTTATAATGCTTAATAGACTCAAACGATTGAGAAATTGCCTTTGAAAAAAGGTTTAATGATCTTCAATACTGACGTGAGTTTTTAAAAGAACACGTGATCAAAAATAACTATAAAGCAAAATTCATGAAGAGTCGCAATAATAAAGTCATTGTTGTATGCACGAAAAAGAACATGCAGACTATGCTTAATTGCCTATGAAAGATCCATTATAGAAATGTGTGCAAAACAACATTCTTTCAAGTGAAGAAGTATGAAAGCGAGCATACATGTGGTGGATCATTGAATAACCATGTAGTAAAAAAAGTATTTTCCAAGTATTTTAAGTGTTATTAACAATTGCATGCACGATAACCCTAAGATGACTCCAAAAGAAATCATAAATGACATTAGTCGCAATGAAGGTGTAAAAGTTACAAACAAGCATGGCGTGGACGACAACATGCGAGGGAGGCGCTATATGGTTCATTCGAAGAGTCCTTTGAAATGCTTCCCACCTATTTGGATCATTTGATGAAGGCTAAACAAGGATTGTTAGGGTACATTGCGACAAATAGAAAAGATCGGTTTAAGTACCTATTCTTATCATTTTGTTTATGCATCGATGAATTTTTGAAAGGATGTCCTCCAATTCTTATGATAGATGAGACATTCCTAAAAGAAAGATACATGGGTATATTGTTGTCGAACCCATAGAATTGATCCTTATGGTTAGATATTTTTGATAACATTTATAATTATAGATAAAGAGTCAAAGGATACATGAGCATTCTTTTTTTAGCATGTGAAGAAAGAGTTCACTACCTTCAACGAATATAAATACATATTAGAATTTACAGTTATCTTAAATAGGCATGAAGAGCTAAAATATGTTGTTCCCCATATATGGCCTACATGTTATCTTGGATATTACATGAAGCACTTCATATAAAACTTTTCTAAGAAATTTGGTTTACCACTCAGTGTACTTTTATTGAAAGCAGCCTAAGCAGCCACGAGGCAACAATGTAATTATTTTTTTGAAAAAGTTCAAGAGTAAGATAAAGCTGCATACCATTATATTGTCACCGTCGTTGATCCAAAATATTGGGCTAACAGTGACTTTTTAGCAAGAAGATATGAGTGGTTAATGTCTAATATAATAGAGAGTTTCAATTTGTGAATTCTTGTCATACGTGACAAGCCCCTAATTCCTCTTATTGAGAGGTCAGGCTGATGAAGTATTAAAAAAAAAAGATTATTGGACAAAAAATTTTAGGCATTGTGGTTCTTGAGGTAAAAGAGAAGCTAGAAACACTTAAGAGAAAGACAACAACTATGTGTGCAAATAGTGCATTGCCATCAACATTGGTACAAAGCTCACATTTGATCTCACAATTACAGTGTTGATTTTAAGAAGTAGTTGTATTCTTGTGAAGAGTGGCAGGTTAGCAGGATTTCATACGAACATGCGATCATATGCATTTTGTATAAGGGCAAGCTACCATAAGATTACTATGACAAGTTCCTTACAATTGAATCTTATTGATGTGTATATAATGCATAACAGTTCTCTCTAATGGTAGATAATGTCCCACACAATGTGTCATCCACTTTTATTCATATATATCCACCAAAAGTGGATCGTAAAGCAGGGCAACTTAAGTTGAAGAGATGGTGAACATAATATAATGGTGTTATGTCATATAAGTGCGGTGTATATGGTGAGGTTTGCCACAACAGACAGAAACACGAATAACAATATGTTTGAGTATCTATATTTTGCAAAATGTGTATTTGTTAAGAGTTGTTTAATGAATTACTTATTTATATTTATATAGTATTTTTTAATCAACTGATCCAATGTTTTATGTTTTTATTTATATCTTAGGTAGTTTGCAATGTATGCATATAATGGGAAACATAACAACATAAAGAAAATCAAACCCTCAACCCCAAGCAAAGACTCAATTATGATATCAGAAGTATAATTATTGTCTCATATGTGTATATAACCAGTGGTACTGACATGTATGTATTTATATTCAATTTCAATTGGTGATGAGAACAAGTTAATGAGACAAAAAAATGTGTGCAACAACCAAAAGAGTCGAAAGAGCATAAATTTTATGAAGAAACTATATTGGCATGCGATGTAAGTATTATGTTTGCATGTTTATTTGATTGTTATTTTGTTATATTTGTATATAGATTCATTTGAATCTAACATGAATATATCACATATTTTGATTATATAGCATCTAGCAAGATTCATAGAAAGACTCTAAGTATCCTATAACCAAGACATTACAACATAAGCAGAACTGACAAAGACTATTTACCTTACCATGTATTTCTCTGTGTCTCAAAAGCGATCTTTCAGTTATTTTCCATCGACTAATAAAACTAATTGGTAAACATTAAGTATTGATGGTAAATAGTCAAAACTAAAATGATGCAAGATGGGGTTCATAACTTCTTGTAGGCTGACAAATTATTGTATCATTTGAATTTAACAAGGTATCTGTTGAACAACTTTGCATACTTACATTTATGTATACAAAACATAATTTTTCACATGCACAACGACCTTAAACTTGATTTATATTGAAGATCTTAATTTCTGTCAACCGAGGCAACCAACATGGGGTTCTTTGGGAAATGGATATGAATGCGAGGGAGTTCAAGATGTACAATTTCAAGGGTCCACAACTAATACCGATAAAAACATAAAAAAAATAATACAATAACATTACTTATCAATAATGTGCTTATTGCTCTCTCATACTCGGTAAGTTTAATGTTGTGTTGTAACTTTATTTTTTTTGCAGGGTGATTTGGCTACGACTGTTACACTTATTGGATGACATGTCCCATGGAGGGTATTTTTCAACAAGAAAATAGGTAATTACTTTGCATATATTTGTTAATTCAATTCGTACATGTATATGTTCTTCACTTAGTATATTATTGTTACATATATGATAGTGATATATTTATCCTACTATACATACAGTACTTGGACAAAAACATAGAATTGAAATTCACATAGGTACTTGTTTATATGTCCTATTTTGTTGTGTTTTGAGGATGTAAGTTATAGTTAGTTGTTTTCTAATAACCTTTTTTTCATAATGATGTAACAAACTACACAAAGCATATGATCAAATTCTATAAACTTATAAGGGAGTAGACGACTTTATAGGCTGAGAGGAGACAAAGAACCAAAAAAGATCACATCAGAACACAAAGGGTTCGAAGAACAAACAAATGACAGGATGAGGAGACATCAAACAATAAGGTATCAGATGTCAAGATATCAGAAGGTGAATTGTGGATAATTTTGGGGCGTATACGTTGATTACTATTGTAAATTATTTATTGTAAATTTGACAGAATTGCCAAACATTGGATGTAAATTTGATAAAATTGTTTTATAAATTATGAGTTCAAATTTTGGATATTCTTTAAATATTTGATGTTCTGTAAATTATGTTTTGTAAGTTCTAAATGTTCTTTAAATAGGTAGAAGTTATGCAAATTTTGTATGTTTAACTTCATTTCAGGTTTAATGTTCTATAACAAGGATGTACACAAAATGTAAGAAGTTATTATATTTAGAAGAAAAATTACATATTTATAAGAAAGTTGCACATTTAAGAGGAAATCATATATTTCTTATTGAAATCACATATTTAAGAAGAAAATCATGTATTTAAGAAGAAACCATATATTTTGGAGGAAAATGGCATTTTTTATTATGAAAGTTCTGAATGTGCTTATGTTTTGCAAATATTGACTATTGTTCACAAAACTTTTTGCAAAATTCTTCATCCTCGCAAAACTTGGTCATTGTTCACATACCTCTTTGTGTGAAGTTGATTAGCCATAGTGTGCAAAGTTATATGTAACATTTAAATTTACAATTCAGTATATACATAATTCACCTATAATATTCAAATTTATATTGGGCAGCATTCAATATTAAAATAGATATATAATTCACCTGTAACATTTAAATTCACAAATATTATTCAAATTTACATAAGGTAACATTCAAATTTACAGTAAATACATAATTCACCTGTAACATTCAAATTCACTTGTAATATTTAAAATTATATTTGGGTAACATTCAAATTTACAGCAGATACATAATTTACATATAACATTCAAAATCACCTATAATATTCAAATTTATAGCAGATACACAATTCACATGTTATAGGTTCAAATACAAAACTATATACATTCATTCACAATTCAAAGTTAAGTTGTTACAATCACATAGTTATATACAATTCAAACTTAGTATACATTCAAACTAGTTAAACTGTTAAACAAAAATTCAATTACAACTACATTAATAATTATTTATAAAATAATATTTATTTAATTATATTAATTTACAAAATAATCAAAATAGAAGTCATTGTTGTCGATGTATCAGGCGCACTCGTAGCTAAAGTCAACTTGAGTTCGTATAATAGACTCTGTTTGCTTAAAGAAAATTCTTCAACATGTAGTTTTCAGCCAGTGCAAGAGCTAACTTTGTATCCGCTCCACTTACAGTCTTTTTATGCTTCGAACTCCTTGCTCAAGTTCCTCTTCCTCCTTAATGCCCCTCTTTGCAGAGGGACTGCTTGCAAACTACAAGTTCAATAACTACATCCTCGTCATTGTAGGCACATACCATGGATGACAGTATGATGTTTTCAACATCATCGCACCAGTCTTCAAGTTTGAAGAGATATATCATGGGGTAATCTTTAGTTTGATTCTTCATTATGCTCAAGACGGTTATGCTAACTGTGTGAGGGCAACATGATGGTTGATGAAAAAAAACCTAAATTGTCAAACCACTTGGCTAGCCATTTGGTGCTGAACTTTATTCATATTGTGCAACCAAATGTCCCTCCTCACGATGTCCTTCGCTTGCATAACCACATCCTAATTCACTTCTCTCTCCTATGTGTCTTCGTAGGGGCATTACTTTACCCACAAAATAAAGTTTCATTTATAGTTAGTCTCATGTCACATTATTTATAAAAATATAGATAATTGACTAAGTCAGCCTGTGCAACGATGCAACACAATAGACCCTTCCTATGTAAGGACCCAACACTCTTCGATCATTCTACTCATCTTCATTATGTAACTAAATCCACATTGCAACCCAAAAATTTAGGAAGACAATTGTATCTCAGGGACCTTCAAATAGATATATGCTCCCATATCCAAACCTGCAAGGATAAATACAATGATTAACATAAATTAATAAACAATATAGTATATCAACAATGTTAAATAATGTTTGAGTATAAATCAAAAGTTTAAGTATAATGAAAGAATACATACATCTAACAACACCATGATGAATATATTTTTTCTTTCATGCCTCATGCTACTCAATGTGCAAGTGAGGTTGCTTCTCATGCGTATTCATTGATGTGATCAAGATCTTGCAATAGTTGAATGTACAATCCATGAATCGACTTCTCACCAGTATCGTTGAATACACATGTGCCAAAAAAACACTGCAAGAATGTTGTCGCATCCTTCTCCATCCTAAGACTTCCCTCCAATACATAATAGCTTTCCTTTATTCTCCTCGCTCTGCTGGGATCATAGTGTTTTGCCAACCATGATAACTTAAAACTTTCAGCTTCGAACATATCCTCATCTGCTTGTAGATAAATACCTAAAGTGTGCTTGAAATCTCCTTATCAATGTGCACTCACTGGCTCTCCATGGCACATAAATCTAACGATTGTATCATGTCCTCCAACTTGATAGTCATCTCAATATCTCCAAACTGGAATGTGTTGGTTGTCATATTTCAGATTTGCACAACGGCCTCTAAGAGTATGTAACTAATGTCTCATGGTTTGATCTCCAATAACTTTAAAAAATGCATCTGATCTAGCTTATCCTTCACTCCCTCTATTAGTTTTAGGAACCACTCGTGTGCTTGAAACTAGTAGAACTGATGCATGCAGCTTATTGGATCCTCTAAATTTGATCATTGTAGATACTGCAGTCATAATTTATTTTGCTAGAATCACACAAATTAATCATTAAATTACACACACAAATATAACATTTTAATAAGTTCAATGCAAGATTTAATTTAGTTATCCCCAAAACATGTTTTGTATATATATGAAAAACTAATGAACCAATTGCAATATTTAAACTAGTTATCCTAAAAACATTATTCACACGCGCACACACACACACACACACACACACACACACACACACACATATATATATATATAAATGAATATATATAGCATTTTATATATTAAACTGCAAGAATTAATCAAGTTATCCTAAAAACGTGTTTCACACACGCACACACACATATATGTGATAATTTAATCAATGATTGAATGAAATTGATAATAATTGTAAACATCTTACAAACATGAGAGTTTGTGATACCTGGAGAGCCTACCGACATATTGCGTGAACCTCAATAGGTTCACTCATGCGAAGGGTAAAAAGGTCCTAAAAAAATTGGGTATTTGCAAATTTGGACATGTGATAGATTTAAAAAATTATGGGTCATTTCAGGAAACATATCATTTTTCACATACAATACGATAATTTCTATTCAAAAAATAATTGATTCAACTGTTAATGATGTACTTACCAAAAAAACTTATCATCGATGATTCTAAAAATATTGTCGATGAAGTGTCGCTAATGAATAACCATAAATAGTCGCCAAAAAATAGCCGGCAATAGTCGCCAAAAAATTGCCAAAAAAATTTATCGGGGGAAGGATGTTGAGGACCACAACAAAACCCTACTTTATGCAAAAATAGCCCTGGAATGTGAAGTGTGGCTTTTATATTAATGATGGAATGTGAACATTTTAACAAGTCCATTTGCAGGCAAGTCATTCCTCATATTTGCGAAGGTAGTACCTTATTTATGGAGAAAACAACCAGAGTGAGAAGGTCGATAACAATCGCAACAATAATATGTGAATGTCTCCACACATTTGCGGACCTCTTTCAAGATCATTTACTTAAAGGAGATTTGCATGGTAGCTCACGAATGGCGTACTATATATGTGAAGGCAGTACCTTATTTATAAAGATCGACTAGAGTGTAAGGTCGTAGATATTCGAAAACACTAATATGTGAATATCGTCACACATTTGCGGACCTCCTTCAAGATCATTTACTTGAAGGAGAATTGCATGACAACTCATGAGTGTCATACTATATATGTGATGATAGTACCTTATATACAAAAGTTGAGGACATTCGCAACACTAATATATGAATCTCACCAATATTTGCAGACCTCCTTGAGGATTAGTTACTTAAAAGAGATTTGCATAGTATCTCGTGATTGTCGTACTATATATATGTGAATCTCGTATGATATTTGTGAAGTTACGCAGGTTTCAATTACAAGAGGTTCACAAATTTGGTTATGCAAACTTTGTGAGGCCCGCAAAAACATCATGCAAATATACCTTTTAGTGAGAGGTTGCAAGGTCGGGACAACGTACTAATATAGCGCATGAACCTCAAGATATTCGCTTGTGCGAAGAGTAAAAAGATACTAAGAAAGGTATTTTTAATTGTGGACACCGAGCGAATTTTGCAAATTGTGGGGCATTTCGAATAAATGTTTCATTTTTTCAAGGATAGTACAGTCATTTTTCGTTGAAAATTTCTAGGATTTGGATTGATTAGTGGTATACCATAACCATGAAAGTGCATGTTTTAAAGTATCGTAATTATTTGATACCTATATTGGTTGTTTTTGAAAATGAAATTCATATCCAAATGTAGTACCTGCTTTGATATTTTGAACTCGCCACACCATTAATGAAGCTAGGACTGGGAAATGAGACAAATGAAACACAAACAAATGGGTGTTCAGCTCGATTTGGCTTGTATAGCTCGTTAACCAGCAATAGATATACATATATATTTATATCATAGTGTAGACGGTCGAAGTGTTTGACTCGCAAGCAATAAGCTTAGGGTTCAATTTCTGTTGCTTACAACTTTGAAATAATGCAATTATTTTGTAAGTGAACTAGTTTGAGCTTCAATAAATAGGTTTAGAGTACAACTTTTATTATTTTCAATTAAAAAATATAATTTATTTATGAGTCAGCTCAAGCTCAACTCACTCGCCACAATAAATCAGTCAAGCTTGAACACCCTTTGTTCAGTTTGTTTACCAGCCATAAATGAAGCCCATGTGATGTAAACCCAAATTTATCTAAGAGAAATAGAAAATATAAGAGAAATTGTGGGAAATTCACTAAAATAACTAAAAATGAACTAAAAACAAGAAATAACTGAAATAAAATGAAAATAACAAATTGTCATATCAATCTCAACTCTACTCTAGATTCTTCCCCTCTCATCTATATATAGATGAGATAGTACAACCTCATGTCACTCAAGTTTTCTATCTAGATAAACACCTTAATAGGAAAACCAATCATAATCTTATTAAACTGCTGAATAGGGATGGCAGTCGACCAGGGGGGAAACAGGGCAGGGATGGAGGTTAAAATCAAAACCCGTGCGGGGATGGAGGCGGGGATAGACTTATGCTTTCCCTCGCCCCGCCCCATCCCTGTTGTGATCCCCACCTTACCATGCCCTGCCTCATCCCCAATCCTTCTTTAAGGATGGCAATGGATCGAGGAAAAACGGGACCCCGCCCCACCTTGTCCCGTTTGGACCAGGGATGGAGGACATGAAATGGGGATGGAGGGCAAGATTTTGTGACGGGGCGGGGGTGGAGACATTGTCCCCTGCCCCCTATTGCTGAAATGAGATACAAATAAATTATTTGGATTTAATATCCATTACAATGGCTCATAATAAGAAAATATTCAAACTAAAAAATATGGATCTCAAATTATCTAATGAACTATGTGGACCCGAATACATGTCTCTCCGCTCTTGCATCATTCTTCTTGGTTTGAAGAAGATTTGTCCTCAAGTCTGAATTTCTCTAGTAATTGTTCCAATCCTACTTGATTTCTTAGAACCACAAAGGCTATGCAATCCCCAATGGGTGTGTCTATATTAAACATGAAACTAGTGGTTGGACCCATTTTGTCAATGATCCAAATAAAAAGTACATCTGGACCCTATTGCTCCTTGGTAACTGGTGTAAAAATAACCCCAAATAGATCCACTTCAAGAATATGGGTCAAAGTCCAAAGACACATCTAATGGCACAATTGGACTCAAATAGGTTTAATTGGATCCAATTGCTCTATATCTGGATTTGGATATTGGGTAAGCTTTATAATAGGACCATATGAGAGTTCATTTTTGTTAGGGTTAGTCTCTGTTGGGTTTGGACCTGTGTCAAATGTGTAGGTTTTGTTGTTTCAGTGGATTGGTTTCAAGGCCTTTTGGAATATCTAAAATAAAAGTAATGGATTCTAATAAAGGCTTTGTGCAAGAGTGAGGTGGTTCTGATTGGTGTTGGCTTGTATATGGATCCTAAGTAGCATTGGACAAGATAAACAAGGTTGAAACCAGTGGATCTTGGGTCGAATTTGTGAAAAAGATGAGAGGTTGGACCCAACCAATACTAAGCAGGGTCTACTCGGCTAATAATTAGGAAATCATAATCAATTACTAAACTGTTATCTAAGTGGCAACCCAACCGCCTTCCCACTTAGATAAACACCTAATTAGGAAAGCAAATCATAAATCATACTAAACTGTTAAAATGAGATACAAATCAATTACTTAGATCCAATATTTATTACACTGACCTAAAATAAGAAAATACCTAAACAAAAAAAACATGAACCTCAAATGATCCAATGAACCATGCGAACCCAAATATATGTTATTCCGCTTCTGCATCATGGATGAATGTGTGTGCAGGTGTACGCGCCTTGCCTGCCTTGTGTGCGCCTGCATGTGTGCATTGGAAGGATTATTTTGGTCCATTTTTTGGATAATTGGATTTTTGCTTTGCTCTTTTGAATTTTATGTGTATTAAATCTGTTTCATATTCATTTTTGGAATTAGGTCTGTTGAATTTATTTTCATTGACCATTTGGTTTACTTGATTGTACAGTATATCGTTGCTACATTCGCAATCTATCATCAGATATTCAACCAAACTATTGCTTCCTTGAAATGGTGTGCTCCCACCTCTAAAGTTGGATCCTCCTTTTCAACAAAACTTTCCAATTCATCATTCAATTTAAATGGCAATATTGTCCACTGCAGGACACTTCCCAAAACATCTTTCATGTTTGAATCAAGGGGTGAGCAACTGTAGTCTTAGCACTGAAGCTAAGGGGAGACTTACCTAGTGGACAAAGGGTTACCCTAAGTCCTCGTTTGTTCCATTTTTCAAGTGAAGGAAAGACTTTACATGAGAATGGGTACAAAATTCTAAAAAATCATGCCAGCTTAACTCATGTGAAAACTTTCCGAATGAATTTACATATAAAAAGTGATAAGCAGTGGCGGAGCCAGGGGTGGGCATGGGTGGGCAGTCGCCCACCCCAGAATTTGAAACCGAAAAAAAAAATATTGTGCCTCCAGCGATATTTCGTAAAGAAACAAAGAATCTGATTTTAACTCTTGTACGCTAATGCCTACAGCTATGTGTGTTTTAATTTGTCTGGTGTGTGACAAACAGAAATTAAGTGTATGTTTACTTTTAATCCAGCAATCTGTTCGAGGATCAATAACGCATGCTTGGAATTGAAAAATTGTTAGTGTTGGACTTGACCTGTTCTGGATATTATCGTCCGTGGTGTGTTGTCATTTAGATGCAGTTTGTTTTAGGTGGCGAGCACTCGCCCAGGACAGCGATCAGCAAGTGGTGCAGACACGTTTATGTCTTCCCGTGGCAGCGGTATCACATACACCCTGAGCTTCCACCTAATCTGGACCAGCGTCTGTCACTCCCCGAGTTCGAATCTGCATTCAACCGGGTTCTGGATTGTGTGTTTTAAGCTTTAGAAACTGCTTTCGGAATGCAGCGTAATGTTCTGGTTCCTTGCTGTTTATTTGAGCTGAATGTATGCAAGACAGATCTCAAATGATTTGAGTATATTGTGATAAATATTACTGATTTTTTTTACATTGATAACCAATAGATTTCAATATAGTTCAAAGACTTATTTAAGTTTTATCTCTTAACTAACAACTGTGCCTTCAACGAATTTTTTTTGGCTCTGCCATTGATCCGAATAAATGGATAGTCTTTCAAGACCATAGCATTGTCTCGGAGACCCAAAGTCTGCCCTCCCAACGAAAAACTCCCGCCAATGGTGATAAGCAATGAAAATCTGTGCAACACTTTTCACAGTAATGATTTGATGTTTGTTTCATTGATGGCGGAATGGTGGAAAGGATGATTACATCAAAGTTTTCAGAGTAGCACTTTCCCATGTAATTAGTTAAATGAAACAAACAAAGAAGCTTAAGGGTTTTAGCAAAATTGTCTTAATAATAGTATCAGACCTTAATCAATTTTCAAAATAATTGAGAGAGAATCAGACAATTCCAATTCTGAACCGAATCCAGTTGAATGTGGCCAATTCTTAATCAGCAAATGACACATTTCAAAAATATTAAAAATGTTTTAAATAGTTTTTTAAAATTTATTTTAAAATAAGCCGATTGGGCTTTGTTTTACATCTAAATTTTGTCGATATGATACAAATGGACAGATTCACAATGATACTGACAGCATTGGGTTTTACGTGGAAAGATCCAGGTAAGGGTGGCATTATACGTGAATGCCTTGGATGATCTTAAAAAAACAAACAAACTGTTTTTTGTCGTCCTTAAAAAATTAAAATCATGGCAGTAGTACATCCATGGCATGTGTCTCTGACAATAACTGTCTCACTACCTTAGCTTAATTTTTTTAGCACAAAAAAAGAAATTTAATATATATATATATTTAATTTGCTCTATATAAATGTGGCAAGTAATGGGTCCGTGCTAAACCCATTTGGTGCTAAACCGCATGCTAAATGGGATTTTTGAGCTTTATTTTATTTTATTTTTAAATTCTGACCGTACAGATGTGATCTATGTACTTGATTTTATAGGGATCAGCTTTGAAGAGTTTGATTCCAATACATGTGTGGGTTTTTATAAAGTTTGATAAATCAACGTTCCAAAATCTTTGTAAAATTTTTAGGCTCCTAACATCATTTTTTTCATGAAAACACATGATCCAGGTATGAATTCCTAGTAAATCGACCATGCCCAACACATTTATGGGGTTCAAACTGCATAAAAAGCATCCGAGAAGACCAAAAAACCCATTTAGCAGGCAGTTTAGCACCAAATGGGTTGGCACAGATCCATTTTCCTAAATGTGGCTACTTAAAACCCCAGGATTACCAACAAGAAAAGGTTTAATGCACCCTTTTCCTTTCACACTCTCCCCTGCTCCATGGCTTCTTCTCCCAAGAGTTCAAAGACCACAATCAATGCTGTCACATGCAATGTCTTAATCATTTGCCTTCAGATCAACGCTAGTGATGCATCAAGTACACATTAACAACCACATGCGTGTCGGCACATATTAAAATTTAAGGCAAAGAGTTTAGAGAGCCAAAAAGATCCCTCTGCCTCTTCTCTCACCATATGAAACTTTTAAGATCATATCATAATTGGGTGGGGCTGAGTCAACAACCAAGTGAATGATGATGTCTGTTTTTAATTGCTTTCTTGACAAAAAATAGTCAGAATTTTTATTGCTTAAGAAACTGCACCCAACACAAAATCCCTGTCAGTGCTGGCTCAGTCTGTCATATACCTATGATTGTTGTGCCGGCAGCCTAAAACTCTGAGGCTAAGATCCTGCCCTAGGGTGTGGGTGGGCTTAAGCACTAATACATTTTAATCTGAGTTGGAGCCAACTCTGTGATATCTTTTTATGAGAATGAATGTCTCTAAGGCCATTTTTGAGCCCATGCTTGGTAATTTTTCCTTTCAAGTCACATCATTCCTACTTCAAATTACAATACAGCTTATCCTTTTTTTTTTTTTTACCTTCCTAGCGAGAAACAGAACCCCCTGCCCCCTTCCTCAGCCTAGCTCATAAAGGCATACTCACCAGGCTAATCTCAAATATAATCTCAGTGGAAAGTTGGCAGGTTGTTAAAGGGTATCATAAGGTTGGTCAACTTGGATATGTATCCAACCAGATGCAAAATTTATATTCTCTAACTTCTTAGAAAAAGATGAAATGGCAGCCAAGACGTCTCAAGAAAGTGATATACTACATACATTGACATGAACAAAAGGCAATTACTTCAAAATGCTTGTCTTAAGTCATTTTTGAAATATGATTAAATCTTCATTGCACAACCATCGCTTTTTCACTTAAAGAGCCAGTACTAATTGGTAACTTTTGTATCTCCTTACAATAGATTGAGTTCACACTTCCAAAATTACTATTGACCGCCCATAATTTAACCTTTTATTTCTTTATTTCTTTTTTACTTATGACTCCTTTTTTTAATTTTGCGAGCTCATTTAAAAATGTGCAATGCTTCTTGCTTCATTATTTCTTGGTTTATTTCCCATCTCCTTTAGCACTCTAAATGAAATGTAAACATGATATAAAATCTCATATTATTCGCTTGGATTTATGAGATGAAAGAAATAAGGAAATCCATGGAGCTTCTTTGATAAGTTAGCATGAAATTATATTGAAATATAACATACCACATGTTGGGAGTTCTCATCCATTTCATTATATTCAATTTAAACATGACTATGCATGTTCCCTTGCGACTTACAGTGTACAGTTGCGCTAGAGTCTGTTTTGCTTTTGTTGAGTCTGATGTAAGCTGCCTGGTTCAGGTGAATCAATACCCCGAAGGGGCAGCCCGTATACTTGAACTGTAATAGCCTGCAGGCAAAATTGTGAATGAATTAAATGCGTTGAGCTTTCTTTTGTTCACCCTCATTGTGATTGCTTCTTGTGATTGCAACTTCTCTCCCTCTATTCTCTCTTGCTCTCTTGCACTCTGATCATAAGCTTCTGCGACCGGCAAGCGAGCTGACGAGTAGGCTTGCGGCGGTAAGGAAGGACCGTCGCGCCGCGCTGGCCCATTGAAGGAAATAGGCCCGTGACAAGTGGTACCAGAGCCCGTTCTCGTGCTGGGGAAGGGACTCCGGAGTCGGTGTCGACAGACACGCCGACAGGCTGCGATTTGTGAGCAAGACATCGTGGCGTCTTATCAACACTTGCGCAACACCAGAGGCAAGGCAGTTGCCGAAGCTGAGGAGATGGGTTCACCTCGGGGCCAAGAAGAGTTGGCTGCAACTGTTAACAAGTTGGTGGAAGATGTGACTTCGCATGATAAAGCGATTTCACGCGCATGTGAATCATTCAATGGATTGAATGATGTGGTGGCGAGCCTGCAAGAGCAGGTGAACTTACTAATGGGGCAGGTCACTTCGTTGACGACTACAGTGACCGATCTTGAGTTGAGGAACCGTACGTTGCAGCGGACGGTGACCCTGAATGGCGGAAATGGTGAGAGACCATCAAGGATTGATGTACCTAGACCCGCAAAATTCAATGGTTCTCGCGACAGCAAGGCCATTGAGAACTTCTTGTTCCAAGTAGAAGACTACTTGGATATCCAAAATGTGACCCTTGAAGATCTGAGGATCAAGGCTGCAGCGGCCTTACTTGATGGTGATGCTATCGCTTGGTGGAGGCGGAAGCGCAATGACATGGAGAGGGGTCAATGTGTGATAGACACCTTTGACGACTTCAAAGTAGAGTTGCGCAACTACTTCATGCCAAGAAATGCGCAGAGACAGGCTTACCGGATGGTTCGTGAACTCAAACATACTGGTTCGTTGCAAGACTATGTCCGAACGTTCCAGAAGCTTATGCTGGAGATACCTAACATGCCAGAAGACGACATGCTCAACTGGTTCATTGTGGGACTTCAACCATGGGCACAGTCCGAAGTGAAAAGGAGCAACCCCCGTATTTTGGAAGATGCATATGTGGCGGCTGAGCGCTTAGTTGATACTCAGCGCAAACCTTTCACCCCATCAACCAAAGTTGGGAAGAAGCCTGACCACGGAGGCAAGAAAGATGAGCAGCGCAATGATAAAGGTGAGGCGTCGACACGCCATCAATCCGAAAAGAAACAGAACTACACAAAGCATAACAACAGCAACAAGGGTGCGGTTGTGACATGTTGGTTCTGTGGTGATAGACATATCGCCCGGCAATGCCCAAAGCGCCTTGTAAAGGACGACGGGCAAGCCAATGCTGCACAGGAAGAATGCAGCGATACTGAAGGTAGTGACACTGAGACCATGCAACCGAGGATGGGCGCCATGCGATCGATTAACGCAGCTAGAAGTTGCGCAGCTAAGAACATGCAGGTCAGTAAGGAACTTATGTACGTAGAAGTCATTATGAATGGAAAGTCTACTTCGGCAATGGTAGACTCCGGGGCCACACACAACTTTGTCTCGCGGGAAGAGGCAGAGCGGTTGGGCTTGAAAACAGGGCCAAAGCAGAGGACTATCAAAACAGTAAACTCTGAGGCGAAGCCCATTCTTGGTGAAGAAAGAGATGTGGCTACTCAAGTTGGGAGTTGGGTCGGCAAAGCCAACTTCTCTGTGGTGCCCCTGGACGATTTCAAGGTGATTCTGGGTATGGAGTTTCTGCGAAGCCAGAATGTGATGATGCTGCCAAAGTTTAACACGTTGACGATCATGGGATCAGACCTGTCACACACAGTGCAGTGCCTTACGCAGAAAGGCAAGTCTTCAGTGTTATCAGCAATGCAACTGAAGAAGGGTGTCAAGCATGGGGAGCAGACATTCTTAGTTGCAGTGCGTGCAGATGAAGGGAAGGTAGAAGCAGCAGTGCCGCCGACCCTAGCCCCTCTATTGGAGGAGTTTCGGGGGGTGATGCCTCCGGAATTGCCAAAGCGTCTTCCGCCAAGATGCGAGGTCGACCACAAGATTGAGTTGACCCCGGGAGCAAAGCCTCCCGCAATGGTTCCATACTGTATGGGGCCAGCAGAGTTGAAGGAGCTGCGCAGGCAGTTAGACGAGATGTTGGACGCAGGCATTGTTCGTCCATCAAAAGCCCCATTTGGTGCCCCGGTCCTTTTTCAGATGAAACATGATGGCTCTAAACGGTTATGTGTGGATTACCGGGCCTTGAACAAGGTCACGGTGAAGAACAAGTACCCATTGCCATTGATAGCAGACTTGTTCGATCAGCTAGGCAGTGCCCGTATCTTTTCCAAGCTAGATCTGCGATCGGGTTACTGGCAGGTGAGGATTGCCGAAGGTGATGAGCCAAAAACAACTTGTGTCACCCGCTATGGTGCTTACGAATTTCTAGTAATGCCATTCGGGTTGACAAATGCTTCAGCCACGTTCACGACTTTAATGAACCAGATTTTCTACCCTTACTTAGACAAGTTTGTGGTAGTCTACCTGGATGATATCGTGATCTACAGCAGTAACATGGAGGAACATGTCGGGCACTTGCGAACAGTGTTTCAGGTGCTGAAGGAGAATGACCTCTGTGTTAAACGAGAGAAGTGTCTCTTCGGGCAGGAGGAGATCAGCTTCCTTGGCCACGTTGTGAGGCGTGGTGTGCTGCGTATGGATGGGCAAAAGGTAAGGGCCATCCAGAAATGGGTTCCGCCAAGCAAAGTGCCAGAATTGCGGTCATTCCTCGGCTTGGCAAATTATTATCGGCGTTTCATCGAAGGTTATTCCCTCATTGCTGCGCCTCTCACAGATTTGTTGAAGAAGAATCGGGTATGGCTCTGGACAGGAGCGTGCCAAGATGCCTTCGAGGGCTTGAAGAAAGCCTTAGTGAGAGAGCCAGTGCTGCGACTGCCTGATCATTCGAGACCCTTCGAAGTCCACACCGATGCCTCAGACTTTGCCATTGGCGGAGTTATTATGCAAGACGGGCATCCGATCGCATATGAGAGTCGTAAGCTGAAGGATGCAGAGAGGCGGTACACAGTGCACGAACGTGAGATGACCGCCATTGTGTATTGCCTCAGGACCTGGCGACACTACCTTTTGGGTGCCGAGTTCGTCGTCAAGACGGACAATGTGGCCACGAGCTATTTTCAGACGCAAAAGAAGTTGACGCCGAAGCAAGCTCGATGGCAGATGTTTTTGGCTGAGTTCGACTTTGCCTTAGAGTACAAGGTTGGAAAAACCAATGTTGTGGCGGATGCCCTGAGCCGTAGGGCTGAATTAGCTGCTGCGCGCACAGAGCCTTCTGAAGTGCATTTGGAGGGTGCATTGCTGAGCCGCATCCGTGAGGGTACACAGCAGGATCCGACCGCACAACACCTTGTTTCTCTGGCGCAGGCAGGGAAGATTCGGCGATTTTGGCTACAGGATGGCCTACTTGTAACAAAAGGGGGACGCATCTTTGTACCACGGTGGGGAAGCCTTCGTCGAGAGCTACTCAAGGAGTGCCATGATACACTATGGGCCGGCCATCCTGGTCAGGAGCGGACCTTAGCACTCCTTGAGCGCGGCTACTATTGGCCGCAGATGAGAGACGATGTTGAGGGGTATGTGCGGACATGCCTCATCTGCCAGCAAGATAAGGGGACAAACCAGAAGGCTGCCGGTCTCCTTGAGCCTCTACCAATTCCAGAACGTCCTTGGGAAAGCATCTCTATGGACTTTATTGTTAGTCTGCCAAAGGTAGAGGGCCTCAGTTCTATTTTAGTCGTGGTGGATCGTTTCTCAAAGTATGCCACCTTCATCTCAGCTTCCAAGGAGTGCCCTGCAGAGAAGACTGCAGAGTTGTTCGTAAAGCATGTGGTGAAGCACTGGGGCATACCAAAGAGCATTGTGAGCGATCGTGATGCTCGCTTCACGGGCAAGTTCTGGCGTGAAGTATTTCGGTTACTTGGCTCTGATTTGCTGTTTTTAACAAGCTTCCATCCGCAGACAGATGGGCAGACAGAGCACATCAACGGGATACTGGAGCAGTACCTTAGGCACTTTGTTAGTGCCAATCAGAAAAATTGGGTGAAGCTCCTTGATGTGGCACAGTTTTGTTATAATCTGCAGAAGAGCGAATCTTCAGGCCACAGCCCGTTTGAGATAGCCACGGGGCAGCAGCCACTGACCCCGCACACTCTTGCCGCACAAGAAAAGGGAAGGCCATCCTTCGCCTATCAGTTTGTTCGCGACTGGCACGAGCAGAATGAGTTGGCGAAAGCATTCTTACACAAAGCGGCGAAGAGAATGAAGAAGTGGGCGGACAAACACCGTCGGCCCGCAGGGTTCCAGGTTGGGGACCAAGTGTTGGTGAAATTATATCCTGGTCGCACAGGCATCTTCCGCGGGCGGCACCGCGGACTACTCAGAAAGTATGAGGGACCCTTCACCATCACAAAGAAGGTGGGCAAGCTGGCATATAAGCTGGAGTTGCCCCCAGACTTCAAGGTGCACCCGGTGTTCCACGTGTGCAACCTCAAACAGTTCCATCCAGATGATGGAGACCCGGAACGCAATGTGCCGCAACGCGCTCCCATCATGCAGAGGGCCCCGGCAGCACAACGGGCCGAGAAGCACCTCAGTCAGATCCTTCGCCACACGGTCAACTACTTGAGGCAAGCGAAGAAATACTTGGTGCAGTGGGAGGAAACAGCGGAACCAACGTGGGAGCCTGCATTTCGAATGAACAGCCGCTACCCGGCTGAAGTCAGAGCTTACCACGAAACAGATGGCGCCGAGGACGGCGCATGATTTGAAGGGGGGAGCATGTTCCCTTGCGACTTACAGTGTACAGTTGCGCTAGAGTATGTTTTGCTTTTGTTGAGTTTGATGTAAGCTGCCCGGTTCAGGTGAATCAATACCCCGAAGGGGCAGCCCGTATACTTGAACTGTAATAGCCTGCGGGCAAAATTGTGAATGAATTAAATGCGTTGAGCTTTCTTTTGTTCACCCTCGTTGTGATTGCTTCTTGTGATTGCAACTTCTCTCCCTCTATTCTCTCTTGCTCTCTTGCACTCTGATCATAAGCTTCCGCGACCGGCAAGCGAGCTGACGAGTAGGCTTGCGGCGGTAAGGAAGGACCGTCGCGCCGCGCTGGCCCATTGAAGGAAATAGGCCCGTGACAATGCATGAGACTCCTTTATGTCTTCATAGTATCAGACTATTAAAGCATATCCATAAAATAATCCGATATATTGGTATAGAGCTTAAAACAATGAATTTGGTAAAAAGAGAGCTTGAGCAAAGCTATACAAGGATAAGTCAATTTTTTATTATTTGTTAAATTCGAGGGTTGGAGTAGAGAATGATGATACAAGACTCCATATATTGCTAGGCAAATTAAAGTGGGTTTGTATAACTTGTGCATAATTATAAATTTTTCGAGCTAATAAGCTCCAACATATGGATATCAACATAGATCAAAAGTACAAGACTCAAATATATGATTGCAAAATTCAAATACTACAACGAATAGAGTATAGCATATCTACATATGATTATAATTAATTATAGAATTTCATTACTTTTTTTTAAGAGAAACAATAATATTTTTTTATTTTTATTTATTTGAAATAATCATAATAAGAAAATCAATATGACATGTCAATTTAAATATAAAAATAAAATCTCCATGACCAAACCAATATTATAAATTGGTATATATGATAATAAATAATCAATTAAAATATCTAAGTTTATTAGTTGGATCAAATTTTAAATAATATATATTTGCAATTAGAAACAAACATATAATTATAATCAATAATCACAAATATAATTTTAGTTAAGATAAGAAATCAAATCAAGCTTATTTGAATACAGAATTATTTAATTGTCACGCAATTTCAAACATAAAAGATGAGAATTTTGTTTTTGCGTTAAAAAGACAAAATTTATAGAATTAAATAAGCTTTCCAACTCATAAAAAAATACTGAATTTTGATATACGTTTGTGAAGTTATAGCTTCTGTAAACCTACTATATCAGGCACTATTTAATTACAGGTATGCTCTGATCCAAATATATGTATAGGAACCAAGCATAATTTTGAATAAATACTATACATAAATTAATAATAACATCGAGAAAAAGATAAAGAAAAAATTACCTTTTACCAGCCAAAACTCTCAAATCCATGTTGATATAAAAAGGAAAAAAATAATGCATAAGGCTAAATCAACTTACTTTTAACTTGAATCACCATTAAAAGAGAACCTGGCTCAAGCTTTTGTATTCACTCTAGATTTATGAGCACACTGAATTATCGAACTTGAGTTTGTTTCTTGGTTATATGGCACAAGGATACCCAAAAAAAAATCTCCATTGCTCCTTCCTAAGGTGAGACCCTCTATTTATAGAGTATAAGGACTCCAGTCTTTCATTGAGAAAAAGAATCAGAATTGATGCCAACCTTGAACCACACTTTCTTAATTAACAAGGGCATCTCTTATTAAATAATACTTTTAATTAAAATAAGACTCTCAAAGTTGTAGAGATTATAGGGATATCAAAAATAAAATTTAATAAATATAATAAATTTAAATATGTTCCTAAAGCAAGATTTACAAAAAAACTTGTTTAGAAAATCAGGACTTTGATGCTATATATACATATTTATTAATATATTAATTATTACCACATTAAAAGATATATTAGTAGTCTAACCTTAATATAATGTGTTCATGCTAGTTACCATTACAAGCATTATAATGGTTTTTCCCACCCAATAATAGACATATGGTACTAATATAGGATACACTGGTTGTCTAAGACCAAAGTTCATGTAGTAAATCCTATATATATTGCTACTAATCAATAGTTAATTGTCTCTCAATAGGGCTACCTGCTCTTGCGCATATCAATTGCCTAACTAGCAAAAAGACAATATGGAGTCTATTGTAAGCATGTGTGTTGCATGTTCTATAGTCTTTATCGAGTTCTGAGGTAATTTTCCCATATTGGGATCATGAGTAGGTCTATCTCTTGAATAGCTCATTTTTAAGAGACCTTACTGTAGAAAAAGAATAAGATACACTACATCACCCAAACTCACTCAGTCTTATACTTCTAACCTAATTTGTGAGATGTCAAAGACAGTGTATCCAAAGTTTTGAGGTTGAGGGTTTTTCCCATATTCAAATTGACACAACTTATATAGGTTTCTAGATGAGCTCGCCCTATAACCAAACCCTATAAAACCATGATAAGATCTTACATAAGTTGTAGTTGCATGCAATATTAGAACAATGATTCATGAACATAATCATGACCATATTTGAATATAGATGAATTTCATCAAAAGTTATGCAAGGCCATATAAAATACAAAAAAATGACCATACTAAATGACAAATTTGATGTGTTTTTCAAAATGCTCCATAATTTACCAAATTCACCAAATGGATAATTTTATAGGTTCTTAATTTTTTCTAGATGCTTTTACCCCGCGTAGCTGCAAATTTTCAATTTTTGCACAATGCTAAAAGTTGATGGACTTGCAAAACTTGTCAACAAAATGTGCAATTGATATTATAATATTCCAAAAATTATTGTGAAATTTCAAAAAACTTGCAAAACTCATAGGAGTATCGCAAGTCATGTTGCAAAAATCATTTAAGTATCATGAAAATCCTTTACCTTGCAAAATTTTCAAGGAGTATCATATGAAGTATTGTGAAATTACTAAAAACTTGTGAAAGTCCTATATTGTAAAATTCTCAAGGAGTATCATACTAGTATTGTGAAATTCTTGTTTATATAAATGACACTTCATTTTTCAAACTCTTATTTGCATGTGGATGCCTTATTTTTATAACCCTAGGGTTTTTTTGGTCCCCAATCTTTCGAGCGATATTCCGACGACATTTAGGTGATATTCTAGCTTTGTAAAACATCCATCATCAGCAACGATTCAGTGGTAGTGGAAAACCCCAAAAGCATGGACATCACTTCATCGATAGTGAGTTTTTTCTAACAAAAACATCGGCGATGAAAAGATTGGCGACTCTTCATCAGCAATGAGTTTTTCGGTGAAAGCATCAAAAGTGAGATCTTATGGTATGGGTAGGATAGGAAACCAAAAGTCTGCGAGTTATTCGTGAGTGCAAAAGTTGATCAATTGAAAATATGTTTTCATCATAGAGAATGTGAAGAATGATGATGCAAAATCGACGGGGGGGCTCTGCTTTAATGAAATATGAAAGGCCCTAAGATGTGTTAGATTATGATGATGTAGACTCGATGTATCTCAGTCATCTTCCGACGTATTTCGTAGTCAGTGTTTGTTCAATACATGGTATATGTGGGATAGGAAAAATTATGAGAACAACATAGAGTGTAGAATCAATTATGGTATTTTGTGTTTTCTCCCTATCAAATATATGAATGCAGTATTCTTGACGCCAAAAAGATAGAGGTACCTTCGCACATACTATGTTTTTTTTCTTATCAAAGAGGTAGTGGGAAGCAACATTCTTGTGAAAGAATTGAATGAATGCAATGTATGAGCAACTTCATTTTGTGAAATAATGAGAAATTTATACTTATACATGCGAGTTTCCTTCAAATATGTGTTGTACGATAAGGATGTAGAGTCAACATATCTCACAGTCATTGTTCGATCAAATGGTATGGGTGTGATAGAAAAAATTAGAAGAACAACACAGAGTGTAAAATCAACTGATGGTATATTGTGTTTTCTCTCTATTAAAGATGCGCTGAAATTCAATATTCTTCAGGCCGAAGAGATGATGGTACCTTTGTAAATATTATATTTTTTTTCTAACGCAATGTATGAGTGACTTCATTTTGTACAAGAATGAAATAAATGCAATGTATAAGCGACTTTATTTTATGAAAGAATAGAATGAATGCGATGTATTAGCGACTTTATTTTGTAAAATAATGGACTGAATGCAAAATGTATGGGCAACTTTATTTTGTGAAAGAATTTAATAAATGTCAAATATATGAGCAACTTTGTTTTATGAAAGAATAGAATGAATATAATGTATGAGAAACTTCATTTTGTAAAAAAAATTAAATTAATGCAATGTATGAATGACTTTATTTTATGAAAGAATAAAATAAATGCAATGTACAAGCAACTTTATTTTGTGAAAGAATAGAATGAATGCAAAATGTATGAGCGACTTTATTTTGTGAAAGAATAAAATGAATGTAATATATGAGTAACATCATTTTGTGAAAGATTTGAATGAATGCAATATATGAGTGACTTCATTTTGTAAAAAAAAAGAATAAAGGTAAAATGTATGAATGACTTCATTTTTTGAAAGAATAAAATGAATGCAATATATGAGCAACTTTATTTTGTAGAAGAATGAAATAAATGGAATGAATGCAATGTATGAGCGACTTTATTTTGTGAAAGAATAGAATGAATACAATGTATGAGTGACTTCATTTTTTTGAAAGATTGAATTAAATGCAATTTATGATAGACTTCATTTTGTGAAAGAATGAAATTGATGCAAAATGTATGAGCGACTTTATTTTGTGAAAGGATGAAATGTCATCAGAATGTCTCCAAAAGGATTGGGGACCAAAAAAAACCCTAGGATTGCGAAAATATGACATTTACATGCATCTAAAGGTTTGAGAAACGAAGTGTCATTTATATAGGCATGAATTTCTCAAGAAAAAAGAAATTCGCAATACATGTATGATACTCCTTGGAAATTTTGTAATATAGGACTTTTACAAGTTGTTAATAGTTTGTAATACGTCATACGATACTCTTTGAGAATTTTGCAAGGTAAAGGATTTTTACAACATGACTTTCGATACTTCTATGAGTTTTTTCTAATTTTGCAATAATTTTTGAAATATCGCAATATCAATTGTGATTTTGTTGACAAGTTTCATAAGTCTATTAACTTTTAGCATCATGACCTGAGAAAACCGAAAATTTGTAGTCGTGAGGTGTAAAAGTGTCCAGAAAAAATAAAAAACCTGCAAAATTGTCTACTATTTGACAGATTTGGTAAATTATGGGGCATTTTGAAAAATGCATCAAATTTGTTGTACAATAGAATCATGTTCTGTATAAAATATTCAACAATACATACATACATACACACATGGATTGAAGTTAATTTCTTATGAGTAACTAGAATATGATAACTATCACATGAATCGAGGAGTTTCAATGCTTTTGTTGCAAATTCAACCAAGTAAATGTGTTTGGCATGGTGAATTTACTAGGAATCAATTGTTGGATTGAGTATTTTTTATGGGAAAAAATAAATTTTTAGATGTTTAAATATTTATGAAGATTATGAGTCATTGATTTTAAATCCTTAAAAAAATCTTGCTTATGTATCGCAAAACTTTTTCTTCAAGAGTTGGTCCTTATAAAACCAGGCACATAGATTATATATATACAATTAGATTTAAGAGAAAAGAACAAAAAAAATCTAAGAAAATCGTAGTTCACAAAGTAGTACTCATATTTCCGGGTCTCATATTCTAATGACAATTTTTTATTATTCCTTCTTTTAAAGCTAACATTTCTTGTTATTCATGGAAAATTATTCTTAAAATGTTAAGATAATTTGATGTTGACAATGTGTATGTGGAGAGAGAGAGAATTTGATAAATGTGTCCCTTAGGCATTATGTACTGTTTTTGTTAAAAGAATCTTTTGAAAATGACCACGAAAAATCTACAAGTCAGAAGAATTTTAATACTTTTAACCAAACAGTTTGTTAATATCGATCCCAGCACGTAATCCTCTACCATTAATTTAGTACATGTGATCATCTCAAAGGAACATCTTCATTTTTCTCTCTTTCGTGGAACTAGATGAGCCACACTAAGTGCTCTCAAGTTTAATTGTCCCACAGCTAACACTAGACTCACCATGACCATTCTCCAAATGAAAGCCAATTGTGCAAGTTCATTTTTTTACAATATATGATGGTAGTTGAATGGCCTTCTTTTGTTCAATAATGGCATTCAACAAACTCCAATATGGAACTGTAAATTATATATATATATATATATATATATATATATATATATATATATATATATATATATATATATATATATAGTTGCGTCTTTTCTTAAGCATTTTCTTTGGCAAAATGCCCTCCTATTTTATGGTGGATTTACAAAAACATCCTTACCTTTTCAGCCATTAGTTCAAACTAGTCCTTTTGTTAGGTTAACTATGGTCAGATGTTGACCATGGTTAAGTGGTCATACAAAATGACCATTTATACCCCTGATAAAAATAAACCGAAAGCCTTTTAGGTGATAGTAGAACCCACATTTTTTAGGGTTTTGTGCAAAATAGTCCCTGTCTTATTCATGTTTGGAAAAAGGGATCTTTTATAAGGGTAAAAATGTCATTTAATTATTCTAGCAGTTTCCATCAAGGAGTGATTCGCAAAAATGGACTTTGTTGTAAGAGTTATAAAAAAGGTAAGGAACTGATTCGCAAAAATGCATAAAGGTAGAGAGGCTTTTGAAATAAGCCCATAAGGCAAGGACCATTCTGCAAAAAGCCCTTTTTGTAAATGGTTGAAGGCTCAATACAAAAATAAAATAACGCCAAATATACAATGATGATTGTTGTGTTGAGCATGTTTATTTTGTCAAAACGACATAATTGCAGTTTCCAGTGAGAGACAAAGAAAACAGAGATAAAATAATGTGCATTATTTTTATTTTATTTTTATGGAAAAAATAGTGAGCTTTTTACAAATTGATGGCCATGTTTTGTTTGTCAAAAACTGCAGCCGTCTCATTTTTCTAGTGAGAGAAAGAGGCACCAACGTCCTTAGTTGGTGTTTTCTTTTCAAGTCTTCCCTTAGATTAACTTCTCTATCACATGTTCACACGTTCACATGTTCAAGAACAAACAAATTGCAAGCATTTTCTCTCACTAGAAAGGCCTTTTGTAAAGGTTATATACTAAGATACTGTGCCTTGACCAAAATAAAGCATGGAGATATTTGTTGAAGAATGAGTCCCATTTTCTACCATGTGGGAAACAAGGCATCATCTTGGTGGAACCCACAGGAATAATTAATTTTGAGGAAATTATAAACATAAAAATATTAGGTAAATAAATAATGTTTATCATTAGTACAAAATTAGATCTGAACCTATGAGATTAGGAATGGCAGTGGACTGGAGGGGGGGGGGGGGGGACGGGGCCCCACCCTACCCCGCTTCCCCCTTCCCCATCCTCGATCCCCAACTTGCCCCGTCCTATCTCCGATTCTTCTTTAGAGATGGCAGTGGATCGAAGGAAAATGGGCTCTGCCCTGTCTCGCTCCGTTTGGACCGGGGATGGAGGACATGAAACAAGGATAGAGAGGGGGGTGAAGGCTCAAATTAAAACCCGTGCAAGGATGGAGGCGGGGATGGAGGGTAGGATTTTAAGATGGGGCAGGGGTGGAGACCTTGTCCCCTGCCCCGGCCACGGTCCACTGCCATCCCTATATGGGATGTGATGATCATGGCCCATGTACTACCCAAAATGCCTGGATCGAGATACTTAAAGTCATAGCTGATTAGAATAGGGGAGAACTATGGATGAACCAAGTTACCAAGTTAACCTTCTTAAGATACACATCTAAATTGATCTGTCTAGGCTTTGGTGTTGTGGGATTGGGCTTAGCTGCTGGACAGTCGGTCTAAGTTCAAATCCTATGAGTGTCATACACAGTCAGAAAAGCGACCCGATGTTGGCAGGCATAGTCCAGCACAACAAGGTCTCTTGCTCTGTGGGTGGTTTCGCTGTTGTTCTTGGAAAAAAAAATAGTTGATCGGTCTAAGGACCTAGATGTCACGAGTTCGATTCTCCCTTCCATAACAGCTTTGTAGGGCCGACCTACTCTTTGGGGAATTACCACAGACCTATTAGGTTTAGAAGCTAATCCAAAACATCAAGGCACTTTGATACATGATTAGTTCACATGATTCACTTGACACGATCTAGTCTTTGAATATCATGATTTGTGGCATATATTGAAACACCAAATTTGAAAAAAATTGATTTTTACTCGGAGAAATTGTTTCAGGTGCAGAGACCTAGCCGCGCTGGCTCAACCTGCTGTACTTACTGTCTCTGTTCATGTCAGCGTAGAACTCCGCGGGCTTGCCCCTCAAACCCTAAATTTGAAAAAAATTACCAACACAGAAATCTTCTACTAGCTCTTTGGGTAGATGATAACGTTTTAAGCTCTCAAGGGTGTAGATTTGTTGGTTGTATTTAGATGTGCCATCGTGTCAACCGTAGTCACAAATATCGTCGATATTTTAAAAACATCGCAATTTGATCATGATGTTTTCAAATTCGAAATATTTTCAATGGCTTTTATTATGTCCAAAAAAAGATTTTCAAAATATCACCTGTTTTGAAAATATATTGTTTTTCCTTTTTTTAATGACAAAAAGATATGTTCTAGGTGTAGAATGTTTCAGATGGGTTTGAAATCCACATGGAGTGACCCTGCTTGGTATGGATGTAAACAGAGCGGGTTTGGGTCCGGTACCTGACCCAACAGAACCCATTTACTCGGGTTTGATAGGAAACTTAGGAACCAATTAATAATCGGATGCAGGTTTGGTTTTGAGTTTTGCATTCAAACCCAAACCCAAATTCGATAAAACCCGAAACTTGATTAAAACCGAACCCGATAAGTGTAAATGTCGGGTTTTAAGCTATTCAGTTCCGAGTTTGGTTTTATCTAATTTCATCCAAAACTGAAGCCAAACCGAACCCAATTAGGCCATAACCGATATAAATGGGACTTGGTAGTGCCTAAACCCGACCCGAGTCTCACCCGTTTATATCCCTACTGCTTGGACAGTAAAACCCTAAGATCACCATTTCACGAGAATCAATCGTGGGATGTGCAGGAGAAAACAGATAGATAATCACACATCGCCGTAACAAAATTTTAACATAACAAAAATAATCTTTTTAATGCTTTTATATTAATTGCATTTTATTTGCATTACGTAATATATGCCAATGTGTTCTCAAGATTTTCTCGAGAAGAACTAGATTCCTCTAAACCTTGCAAGGTTTTTGCTCGCCAATATTTTCCCCAAGAAAATAACATTTGTAACATGGTTTGAATGGCCCGTCCTTTGCTTGTATTTTGAAATATAAAAGTAAAAATTTTGGTCATAGATACCAACTTGAGAGAAATTCAAGTTAGTTAAGAGAAGTTAAAAAACAAAAACTTTCAAAATAAAAATAAAAAGAATTTCTTTCAACCAACTTTATTTACTCTTTTTTTTCTCTAGATAGCACGATAAATTAACGGACTATGCTTTTTCTTTTTAACGAGAAAATGATCTATGCATAGGCTTGTAAAGTCTACATTCATGAGTCATTTGTTACATATGTTCGTGTATTAATCATCACAAACTCTATGCTATTCAATCGTGAAAGATTGTGGACAGTGTTATCTGTTTTTTTATGCAACCATGTTCTATACACTACACTTTTTTTTTTTTGAATTAGAATAGGGATGGCAGTGGACTGAGGGAAACGGGGCCGCCCTGCGTCGCCCCGTTTGGATCGGGGATGGAGGACATGAAACGGGGATGGAGGCAGAGATGGAGGTTAAAATAAAAAACCGTGCAGGGATGGAGGCAGGGATGGACTTATGCTTTCCTCCGCCCCGCCCCATCCCGTCCCCAATCCTTCTTTAAGGATGGCAGTGGACTGGGGAGAAACAGGGCTCCTCCACCCCGCTTCGCTCCGTCTGAACCGGGGATGGAGGACATGAGGCGAGGATGGAGGTTAAAATCAAAACCCGTGGGAGGATGGAGGGCAGCATTTTGAGATGAGGTGGGGGTGGAGTCCTTATCCCCCGCCCCGGACCAGTCCACTGCCATCCCTAAATTAGAATACAAAGGAAAAAGAATGTATTCTTGTGTACATCATATAATAAATGTGTTAAAAAATTTGTGATACATTAAATTAAAGATGCTCCCGGAGCACTTACTCCCACCTAATAAAAGCTTCGAATTTTCAAAAATTTTGATCATTTTGGTATTGATTAGATAGATATGATCTACAATTATTATTTAGTGGAAAACAAGTTATTTGATCACGTGATTATAACATACATAAAGGTTTTTTATGATCGTATACAAATTTCATACAACAACAACAACAACTAAGCCTTCATCACAAAACAATCTTATTTTTGCAATGTAGACAAATTTCATAACTTAAAAAATCTTATTTTTATATCCAAAAAATATGATTCCTATCAAATAAACTGTGTTAAATACATCTATAAGGTCTGATTGAGAAGATGCAACCTAAAACTATGATTTCGAGTAGGTGGGAGTAGGTGCTCCACCAGATGTGCCAAAGAAAATCTCACTCATTGTTGACCAGTATCCAGATACTGCCCCAGACCTGACAAGGTCCCACCCATTATTATTCCAAAAGAAAAAGAAAAAGAAAATTGCCCCATGGTGGGACCCACCAACATCTTGCTTGGCCATCATTAATCAAGATTAACAACCCTAATGATGCATTGATAGTTGGGGCCATTATCATGCATAATCGGGTCCGCTAATCACGGGCAGGGATGGACATGTCTCATTTTCAAAATTCAGAAACAGCCACAATGAGCACACTGGGTCAAGAAGTTCAGCCAAGAGTGAGAAAAACATGAAAAAGGTCAAGACTTCAACCAGTTGGTCCTTTGTTTTCGTTAAATGAAACAAACAAGGCTCCAAACAAATGAACACGTAGAAAGTAAAACTAGGGTTTGTCAATGGGCTGGCCAGGGCTGGATGTCCCATTATGTGAGTCCACATTGGCTACTGCTGGATCCAATTATGTTGTTAGTCACGCCTGATAGGATTTGATTTCTCAAGCTGGATCTGGCAAACACATTTTGGCTTCATGTATGATCCAGGGTACGGATATGGTTTCCCATAGGCTATGACACAAAGATACAGCTACGACCCAACACACGGCTCTGACTTGTTTCGGGTCAGATTCAAGCTGAATCCGAAATGCAAAAGTAGATCTGAATCTGGACCTGGGTCTGAATCAATTCTGAGGAAGTTAGATTGAATCTGAATCCGAAATACATGTGGTAATACTGGGTCCAGATAAAAGAGAACAAAACATGCTGTTTTCATGTTAAAAATGCATTTGGGTCCGATTTTGATTCGGATCAACTCTTCAACTTAAGTTCTGATCTGAATCCACAATCTACTTTTAAAGGATTCATATCAGAAAAAACATGCTGGTCTCATATCTGATATCCAACCCATATCTGATCTGTTTGCAGTCCTATGACACAATCTCTAGATGGTGTGTCACTGACACAACTCATAAAGGTGAATTTCTTTTATATGTGAAAAAGTATATGGAAAATGACTCTACTGTCCTTGCAAAATGGCATGATTCTCAAAATACTTACCAATTTATTGAAATCTTTAGCATGTCGAAAATCTTCGATTCCCAACTTTTTTAGTACATTTATGCCTTTCACACATGCGAACCAGCTGAGGTTCACGCGATATATAGGTACGATGTAGGAAGTTCACAACCTTTCAATAAAAAAAAGATTTGCATGATCGTTTCACGAACCTCGTGAATTTTGCATAAACAAATTTGAGAACCTGGCTAACTTTCATCCCAACAGAGGAGATTCTCATATCAAGCACGTGCATCTTCTAAGGTTCGCAACCCCTATGCAAACTTTCTCTAATTGAAAGGTTCTACCTCGGCAAGTTCACCCTATGCATTTTTGGTAGTTTCAAAATTTGTGTATGTCATGTGAACCTCTTTTAATTGAAAGCCTGCGAACATCCGTAAATATAATACAACATTCACAAATACAATAAAACCTTCATGAATATACCCTGAAGACCTCCTTTAAGTAAATACTCCTCAAGATGCTTCACAAATGTGTGCTGACATTCACAGTCACCTATTGTGAATGTCCCTGTCGTTCCCACTCTGATTCAACTTATGCAAATATAGCACTACCTGCGCAAATATAGTATCACCTTTGTAAAGAAATTCTAGGAACCATATTTAACTAAATACTCCTCATGTGCATATGCACTTGTCTGCTTACATTCACAAATTTTTGTTGTCAATATCTTCGATGTTCGCATGTTGATTTATATATAAAGTCATTGCGGTCATTTTATTCATTATTTTGTTTTATTTTTTATTAGAACCCTGGCATTTTTTCTTCTAGAATCCAAACCCTATTTTTTCTCCCCTTTGCGGCGATTCCTGTGAAATCATCTGACAACATTTCGACAAGGTTGCAGCATCTTTTCGGTCAACTATTTTGTCTTTCACTTAGTTTTAAAAGTGAGTTCTATATATATAGTTTTTTTGTAAAGATTAAGTTTTTTGTTTGTAAATATATATATTTAATACGGCCTTATAGCATTCATGTTTGGTTGTTGTCGTGGATAATTTATGTATGTTTGTTTTTTATTTAATATCTAACACTAACTTTTTTTATTTAGGGTTTATTGTGTTCAGGGTTTTTTTTGTAGATGTATATATTTGTTGGTGTTGTAAATTATTTATGTTTGTTTTCTTGTCATTTGTTTTGATATTTAATAGTTTTATCTTGAGATAATGAGAATAGAGTTGACTATACACAAGCATGCAATTAATGTTATGGGGTTGGAGTTGATTGTACATAAGCAGTCATTAAGGGTTAGGGTTTTTGTAGGTAGTTGGCTTTCAGAATGATTGTTGTAGGTAGTTTTGTTATTAAAATGCAAGGATGATATATGGATGACATTTTTGTCACATGCTATTTTTATTAGATTTATGATATATTGTGTTGTTAGCATAAACAATTAATGATGGCCTTTGAAAAGGTTAAAGTACACTATTGTAGTATTAATGACCCTAATTAAAGATTTATATTGTTCTTAAAAAATAGTAGTTTTAAAAAATTTATGACTTTGATTTCTAAAAACACTAGATATATATATGAAAATTTTATTTGAGCCTCCGATATATGTATTCTCTAAACATAGATAACCAACAAATATAGATAGTTATTTTAGACGATGATATAAAATTGAGGTTATTTAGTGGTGATATTTACTTAGATACTCATAAAGTTAAACAAAGAGTAATTAAACAAGAAACAATAGTAAGTGATGTACAAGGAGTAGTTGACGATAGAAATTATGAGAATTGTGTGGAGAATGAACATTTATCTCAGACACCATTTATTGAGCCCAATCCTTTGGTGAACATTCAACTGTACTAAATAGTGGGTGATATTGATGTTCCTAACATGCACGTTGTCATGCAGTTTCCTGAACCAATTATGAATATAGATATTTGACGTGCATGCAATGAAGAACTTCCACGAATAATTGATGATGTACATTATCAGAAGATCATTGCAAAGGATATGAAACTACATAAAAAACTCATGCTATTGATCTTCACTGCAGTAATTTAGATAACATACATCCTTCCAAGGCGGATGACATAACTAGATATAAGTTGTTGGATATTATAATTTATGTTTGAGGTGTAAGTGTGATGATAACGGTGTGATTTTTATGGTTAATCATGAAATTTGAAAACACATAAATGTTGGATGCATGAAAGCAAATAAAGTGATAAAATGATAATTTTTATTTAATTTATGCATTTGAACAGTCAATTAGTCGTAGCAACAATCATGTTTACAATGAAGAATTGGATGATGTTGATCATTATACCATGTCGAATGAGGATAACTCAAAAATGATAGGAGATGACCAAGACATTAATGACATGGGATAATTAATAATGAATGTAAATAATAGATAAATAGCAATTGAAAAGTCAAATAGTTGATATGTTTTACAAGTTATATGAGCATTTATTAGGCAATAAAATTATTTTATGTTTTTATACTAATGAGACTGATCGAATAGATTCTTATCTAATAGATTCTCATACAATGAAGAGCAATTGAAAATCATTAAAGTGGAGGCATCTCAGTTGATTGACAAGTTGTATAACAAAAAACTTAAAGTTGATAAATCTTTTCAGTGGCTAACAACAAGTTTAAATGATAGAGACATTGTTGCCGGCTAAAAGTTTAATGATTTAAAGTACTATCGTGAGTTTTTGAAAGGTCATGTGATCATGAATAACTACACAAAAAATTTTGTGATGAGCTGTACTAATATAGTGATTATTATATGCACGAGAAAGAACCCACAAACTATGGGTGATTGCCCCTGTAAGATCCATTATACAAGTGAGCAAAGCAACTGTAACGACCTCATCTCATACCTTTTGAAAATGCGAAATATTTTTTTTTAATCAATGAGGAAACCTTCCCAGAGATCTGAGGTCCTCACAGTTCCAATTTCCATTAGATAGCCTAACACCACAAATGAACTTACAATCACCATCCATAAGTATCAACACCAATCCTTTATTTATAAACCAGAGTAAATTGTTGCTACAGTGCTTTATACAACTGAGAAAGTAAAAAGAAATCAAAGTAACAAAAAAAACCAAAATCAAAGAAAGAGCCACTCTGCCACTGCTGAAATTGTCCAACCCAAGTGTGACCCTCGTTCATCCTTAGTGACCAGTCCAACCTCACTGCTCACCATTTCCTGTGAAAAAACAACAAAGTAGAGGGGTCAGAACCGAAATTTTGAGCACGTCTACTTCTAAGGAAACCAGGTGAGACAAAGAACATGGATAAGATTTCATATATTGATTTGAGTGAGTGCAAATATAACAAATGTGCAGAATTTGACAATTTATACATGTGACAGATTGCATATACTAACCAATAAATAACAGTAAGGCAGTAGCACAGCAAAAACCAAGTAACCAAACCTTTCAGCATGCTTTTAGGAAATGAATTACATGCCATTACCATATCATGAACTAGAGAACATTCCAATTTATGCATGATTTAGTGCAGAACAGGAAAATGCATGATACCCTTTTCAATGCATGAATTCCTTTATTATCTTACCTTTAAGTTCTCTTTTCTTTTCTATATGCATGCTCTATTTAATGCATACATTTTTAAGTCCCGCTTTTTAAATTTCATCGCCTGTGGATACACCAAACGAGTAGAATCCCCAAGGTCAAGTAGGTTTCCAGGGTAGCTTAGCACACAATTTGTATTTTATTACTGGATTCCAACTTAGCCCACAACCGAGTCACCCTCGAAACATTAGACCTCCACATCTAATGTAGGGGACACAAGGGACACCCAACGCCCACAAGTATCACTTCCTTGGTACCAGGGGCGTAGCTAGGGGGGGCAGGACTGGGCTGTAGCCCAGTCCTGCCTCCCACAAACAGTTAAATTTTTTTTTTTTAAAGCCCAGTCCTAGCCCTGCCCTGATTCCATATGAAATAGATTTTTATCCATTTTTTAGCCCAGCCCTGACTGCAGCAAATAGTTTGATTTGTCCATATGAAATAGATTTTTATTAATAATTGTAGCCATTTTTATTTTATCTAAAAAAAAAAATTGGGGGTGCTGCCCCCGAACCCCCCCCCCGACTATCACACAAATAAATTTTTTTTTTGTACACCCCTGTTTGCCCCCCCCCCCCTCACATGAATCCTAGCTACGCCCCTGCTTGGTACCAAACAAACTCACAGCTGTGACCAACACACCACTCTTGGGTAAAGTGGCGGACTCTCCCTAAAACTGTGGCCAGGAGAATGAACCTCAATATCGGATTCAGGAGACCAAATTTACGCACACAAAGTTTTTATATCCTCACAGTCTCCCCAAGACCAGATCTCTAAGATCTTCATTCTCCATATGGAAGACCCCAGAACATATGTTACACTGTTCTTTACTATATTTTTTCTATTTAAATTCAATTCTTTAAGTTTGCAACACCATATGCAAAAGTAAAGTAAAAAGGTTCGCATCCACCGCTGTGAGAACTATTACAGGGCTCCAGCCCGCAAAGACCACATGAATAGTGTTGTAGTGTGTCATACCATCTTATATGGTGTAAGTGATGCAGTCAAATCATAAGTGAAATGAAAACAAACCCACGGCTCTCCAGACCGATGATGGTCCATTTAGGCCATCAATGCATCACATAATAAAACCAAGTAGTGTTTACTCATTACACTATGCCAATGGTGCTAAAAGTATGTGCACTTATTAAATCATAACCCAACTATATGCATGTCATTTATTAAACAGATGTATTTCCTCTATGTGTGTGTCACCTACATCACATACGGGTATTAAATCAAAGCATGTTTTCTTTGAGTGTGTGAGTGTACATGTACCATTGCACATAATAGTTCAAGCATTCTTGCTCAAGAAGAATTATCAATAACCAGATCATGCTCACATTCATGAGTACCATAAATACAACAATAACAGTTGCATAACCTTCTTCTAAATAACATTCCAGCCTGTTCTTGACACATATATAGGTGTATGTAGGTTCCCAGATTTTTCCTTTATTCATATCAAAATTTAAATCATACACAATATTTATAAACTCTGGAACGTATTTTCATTAAACCTGATTCATATCAGTCAATTGAAATCATAAACTTCCATGGTAAACCAATACATCAGCCTTTAAATCATTCATAGAATTCTAAACAAGAATTCAGCTAGAGACAACAAGGCAAGTCACAGTATGTATTAAATTCAGTTTTATGTGTTCATCCTTCTTGAACAGGGTACGATGACCCCTTATTTTACATGACTGAAAATTTTCAATTGTGACTCAATAATCCACACTGCATATTATAAATATGTGTTTAAGCCACTCTCAAGAACCAGCTTGAGATACTTTAAAGCAACTCATGTGTACAGGCATTATGTACTGAAATGACAGTGGGTGCCTATGCAAGCAACAATAGTAAAGACAGTTAGTAAAAAAAAATACTTTATTCAGGACACGCACTCAGCACGCAGATTCCACACAAAATTCAAGATCATACAATAAATCCCAGAATACCCTATCCTTTCCCCAATGGAAGTAACAACTTGAACAAAAATCAGAAATCACGATTTCCACCGAAAAATATAATAATTTCCATGCAGTTATAGAAAAAACTTTTGAAATCAAAATTTCAGATTGGTTGTATTCATCTTAAGCATATACCTCGATTCCCAATCAAGAAAACCCCAAATCGGGCTGATTTGGGAAGTCGACAAGTTAGGGTTAAAAAAAAAGCAATCAAGAACCTCCAGATTTAGATTCCCCCTTTCTTTTTCTCATCCTATGCATATTCATGGGTTCCTAGCCAGGGAACTCCCAAATCGGGTGCCCAGACCACTGGAAACCCCCCTTTTTCACCTTTTGAAATGAAAGACCCATTCGTCGATGGGGGGTTTCTGTGAGCACTACCTCAAATCACACACACAAAATCGAACCTCTGCTCGATCCCTCACCCTATTTCCAGGAAGACTCGTACCTTATCCGGCAATCAGAGGCTGGAGACGCGAGTACAGAGTCGCGGCTGACGCTCCCCGTGACAGGACTGCTTGATGTGGCCTTCAATGGCAGCTGCTAGCCCACGTTGTCTAACGATGGCGTTCTGCCCTCCGGCGTGCGCACACTGAGAGAGAGAGAGAGAGAGAGAGAGACGGGAAGAAAGTGGCAGAGTGAAGGGGAAAGCTTCCCCTTTTAACAAAACGCTCCCCTCCTCTTCCTCCAAAAGAATTAGAGGGGTCGGTTATGCCATGCGTAACTCCCCCCTTCCTTTCTTGTGCTCTGCAAGAATTGTTCCCTAGGCACGATTCTTGTAGTCGGCCCCCCTTTAAAAAAATGTCGGATCCGAGTCTAAGCCTCCCGCCCGACCCACGATCAATGATGCCATTGGATCCACCTTTAACGTGGATCCGGGTCGCTCGTGAATGACGGATCCTCAGTTGGGTCCTTGTGGGTCCGTCCCTCTGTACCTGAAATAAATTTGTTTCTTTTTATCTTATAAATAATATTAATTATTTATTTAATTTAAAATTAACATTATACGTATAATTTAACCCCCATTTTGTGGGTCATTTATGGATTCTTTTATGGATCTGATAACGGTAACGGATCTGAGGCCCAAATCTCCTAAAATTCATTGATTCTATTTCACGGGTATTACAACAACATTCTTTCAAGTGAATATGTATAAAAGAAATCATATATCTAGTAGATCATTAGGCAACCTTCGAGTGAAAAAAGTGTTTGCCGCATGGATTATAGTTGTTATTCGCAAACACTGATACGATAACGCGAATATGACTCCAAGAGAAATCGTCAATGACATCAGTTGTGAAGGAATGTGTGGAGATTAGTTACAAACAAGCATAATGTGATGTGAATGCACGAATGAAGGGCTATATAGTTCATATAAAGGCTCATTCAAGATGCATCTTGCCTATTTTGATCATTTGATGATGACAAACCTACGAATACTATGGTTCATTAATACTGATAAGAAATATCGATTTAAGTTTTTGTTCTTATCCTTTCGCCCATGCATCGATGGTTTTTTAAAATGGTACCTTTCAATTTTTATAATAGATACCATATTCCTAAAAGATAAATACATGGTTATATTGCTATTGACTCATAATATTGATCCCTATAGTGATATGTTTTTTATAGCATTTGCAATTCTAGATAAGGAGTCTAAGGACTCAAGTGCATAGTTTTTGAAGAGTCAGAAGTATGGATTCAAACACTTTAACGAGTTTAAAAATGATAATAGAATTGATTATTGTCTCATATAAGTACACATCGCTAAAGTATGTTATTCCTTACACATTTCCTAAATGTCATGATTGATATTTCATGAGGCACTTGATAGAGAACTTTTTAAAAAAATTGGTTCACCACTCAACCATGATACAACAATTCACATATTCTCTTAAAAAAATTTAGGAGCAATATACCACCGCATATTACTATATTATCATTGTAGAACCATAATTTTGTATTACATTCCACTTTATAGGAAAAGAATATGGGTGTTTAACATCTAATATAGCAAAGTGCTTCAATTCGTGGATTCTTTCTATATATGGCAAGTCTCTATTGCCTCTTCTGGAGAGGTTTCATCTCATGCTAACAATACTGTTTGAAAAATAAAATAATATCAGGCAAAAAATGTCAAGTTTGGTTCTGCCATAGGTAAAAGAAAATGTAGAGGAGCAAAAGAGAAATGCACAACTATATTTGGTTCTCATACATTGTCATCGACGTATGTACGAGACCCATGATGGATCCCACGATTATAGTGTTAATCTTGAGAAAATGTAATGCTCTTGTAAATAGTGACAGGTGAATAGGATTTCATGTGAACATGCGATTGCATTCATTTTATATAAAAATCAACTGAAGGATTACTATGATAACCACTTTAAAGTTGAATCGTATCTAGTTGTATATCATACAATTTTCATTCCTTTCAATGATAAATAATGTCCTACACAATGCTTTCTGGATGGGAGACATGATTTTGGCCACTATATCATCGACCTTTTGTGTAGCAGCAATAACTCTTCTTGCTACCACTTTAGGCGTTTGTTGCTTTTATTTTAATATAGATTTTCAGCTTTCGCTTAGTGATGTTGCATTTTTTGTGGAATATGTTAGAAATTCATGTTTTTGGCTATGGAGCAGGTTCACTTCCTATCCTATCCATGTGTCAAGCATCTTTCATACTTTATAGTAAAATTAATCAACCAATGGTTAATATTTCTTTTACTCTTTTTGCTCTGTTTCATTAGTAGGTGTTACTACCTTCATGATAATCTCTTCACTCATCATTTTATAATAAATGAATTTTTTTTATAAAAACATAAAATGAAGAAACTGGTGATCCATATAAACTTTATGTTCATTTAACAACTAACAATATTCTATATCTTTCTGCTTGACACGAGTAATGACCAGTAAGAAAAATCTTTTAGAGTTTATTGTTAAGAGATAATTACTACTATTGAAATAAAATGAACAAAAGTAGGCAAATATTGACACCATGCAAAATAAACAAACATGAAAGCAACAGTAATTATTCAGATTTCACATAAAAGTTACACGTTGTAACAAAATATATGGCTATAATGATGAAATTAGAATCACAAAAAAGTGCACAAGATACCATCTAGTGTAATTTTTTTTATAAAAGGTTCTATGAAAAAGTATAGGCTCATAAGCATGAAGACTCAAAAAGAACTATATTCAATAAATTTAATAATAAAGGGCAAACAATGCACTAAATGCCGATTTTCTTTAGTGTAAAGCTCATCACTACAACAAATAAACAATCACATGAAAATAAAGGCATATGAAATTAAGAAAACAAAGCAAGAAACATACTCACATGAAAATAAATTAAATAGTATAATTTATTATCTTAGAAATTATTTTTCCTTTTTATTGTGCATTTGTGACCACAGTAGCTTAAATTCCTAGCTCCACCCCTTAGCCTTGTAATGAGATAGAAACGTGATTTCAGTATTACCAAAATATCGTTTTTCAATGTGATATTGAGATATGGGGTTGCCAAAAACATCTTCTCTTGAAAGGTGTTGAAATGTGGTGTTGGACCTGCCAACACCGGTCCCAACGCATTGATTCATCAACACCGCTATCCCCCAACAGCAAGAGATTATTGGAGCATGGCTGAAACCACAACATAGCCTTGCCATTTATGATGCTGGGCTGTGGGACCCATCTAGGTCCAATGCCCACCCATACCCAGTTCTATCTCACCTTACCGTTAGGGATCCAAATATACCAGTTTCAGGATGGAGGTTTTGGAATTTTTTGGCAGTTCCGGATCCGATTCTGATCTGAATCTCCGTGTATTTAGCTGCTCCAGATCCGAGCGGTTTGCATCCCTACTTACTGTTTTAGCGTTCAAATGGATCGAATGTGATAGCAGGACTTCTAGATCTACATTATTTTAATTAACCAGATAGGCTCGTGTCTTGGATTCTCTTGGAGGTTATCCCCAAGCTTGACTATAAAAAATGTTTAGGCCATGGTCCTACGTGGTTACACCCAGTAGGTGAGATATGTATAACCCATTTAGACCTACTAACATAAAGTTGGTCTAGGTCCTTTTGAGTATATAGTAGAGAAAACGGCCATATAGAAGGTTTTAGAGTCTTCTAGCTCTAAAATTTTCATGGAACTGTTGGATGTGATGCAATGTGGGTCCAGGGTCCATTTCTTGAAGGAGATGCAATATCAATGGATCCAACATGGTGTATTCCAATATCACTCCAAGCGGGGCTCTGCTTCTCAATTTGGTCCAAGATGGATGGGACCCACCTTATGGAGATCCAATGAAAGTACTTAAAACTTGCCGTTTACGTCTTCGTTCCCAGCCCTATGCAGGCCAACCAATCTAACCCTTATTAAAGTCCTAAAGGAGGTGGTTTAATGCAATTTTGGTTTTTTTTTATGAGAATTTTAAAAATAAATAAAATTTTTTGCTAGGGTATCTTTATTTTCTTAATTTGTTTGTATTAGGGGCCTTTTTTAACATAAAAAGGGGAGTAAAATCATACTTCACTTCCTTTTATTGCTTTGTTAGAACTAAATTAATGAAAGGACGCCCAACATAGGCCCCGAGGGCGAGGGTCCTAGCCTCTAAGTTTTATGTCACTAGTATGATGATGGCAGGTTAAGCCAGCGCGACCAAGCCTTCATGCCCGGTGTGGTTTCTTTGGGATACAAACCAAAAAGATTAGTGAAAGGCACTTTGCTGCTTTTCTTACGGGTCCTAGTCTTTGTGAGAATTCTGTACATCTTTGATCAGGTTCGTAATTTAAATCAAGGTTGTTAAATGCGATGAGGCGAAGCGAGGCGTTGAGCCTGCGCTTCGCCTCTGAGGCGTACGCCTCAGGTACTGAGGTGTACGCCTCTCACAACTGGTATGGAAGTGAAGCGGTGGGAGGGGAGGCAGTAAGAGAAGGACCACGCGCCCAGCTGGTACGGAAGCGAGGGATATGCCGGTCGTCCGGTGGTTGGAGAAGACTGAGCAGCAGCTGCAGCACAGCAACTCCGGTGGTCGGTGGTCACAACTGGTCGGAGGTTGATGAGGGGCGCATCACAGCAACGCCTCAGTACCTTGAGCGTGCGACTCGCCTCTGAAGCGTACCCTAGGCCTCTCACAACACTGATTTAAATAGTTCTGGACCAGTGGCCCAATAATTCTAATGGTCCATATTGCATCAAAACGTCTCTAGAAGTTATGGGGCCCGCTAAAAAAGTGCTCACAAAAGAGTACGCAATTGTGTGGAATTAAATCCAATGATACAATTGGTGAAAATGAATGTTTATCAAGGTATGGTAAAAAGTATTTGAACAGTTCTCAAAAAATAGAATGCAACACCAAAGTGAGATCTCTATCTTTTATCTCTCTTTTTTTTTTTTATGATGAGCAACCTCGCCGAAGCAAAGAAAACTCTGAGTGGGGCCCCACGACAACCCTGCCTTATATAGCCACCCAGACAAACCCTTGGGCCAGTAGGGCTTGATCAGGTGCCTTCGTCTCAGCACCTTCACAATCACCCCACTGGCCATGCAAGCGACCCCGCGGTGGTTAGATCTCTATCTTTATCATGATGTCATAAAGGTACTTTTAATTTCAACTGCTAGAAACAAATAAGATGCAGGAGACCTGGAGAGCTCAAAGCTTTAGCTACAGTTGTAAGGGCATACCTATTGTGGCCCCTTATTCCAAGGTGCTGAAAAGGGTTGGAACATGAACCTCTTCACTCTTATTGGCACTGGAGGCACTTACTTTGCCATTGTACCATGCAATGGCCCTCAAAATGATAGAAAAAAATTTATAGTCCAAGGAAAAAACCCTATCATCCACTGCACATTGGCTGACCACCTACTGGTAAAACCCTTAGGTTCTCTCTATCCACCAGGAGTACACCCAGCTTCGACGGCAAGGGATGCTACCTGTGGGTTTTAAACTTGTGACAACCTGTCAACTTGGTGACATTCACACCAATGCTCCGCATGGTCGGTAGGAGCTGTTAGTGCACATCTTCCTTAATTTGTGTTGGGAATATAGCGGAAACAAACTAACGGATCGAGTCTTCCTCACAAGTGTGAATCGATGGAAACAATGCAACGATGATAGTGGAAGAAATAAAAACAACAAAACCAACAGCTCACACAACGATTTACGTGGTTCCCTCTCAATTGAGGTACGTTCACGGTGACCGATAGGTCAACGCCTTCCACTATCTTCTTGCAAAGATTACAAAGTGGCCAAAAGGCATAAGCCTTACAAACACACGAGGTGTAACAAATAAACAAGAGGATATACCTCACAGAAGAACAAGAAACAAATGGTCTGAAGAACCAGCTTGACGAAGCTGTCCTGAAAGAAGTGTAGCAACACTTCTTGCTCTTGCTCTTGCTCTCTTTGCACCCTTTCGGTGCCCTAAAAGTGTTCCTCACACTCTCTCTCTAATGTTCTAAGTGCACTAAACGACGCTTTATTTTTCCGCTCATTCATCCCTTAAGTAGAGGATGCGACCCGCAATAAATGCGAAAAGACTAAACGTCTTGAACAACTTACGAAGCATTAGAAGCACTAATATTCCAGCAATACCCGCAAATCACCATACTGCGATGCCACAAATCGCTATCCAGCGATGACCACAAATCACCATGCGGTGATTTCACGAACTAACTTCCTACAGAAGCCACAAATCGCTATCTAGCGATACTCCAAATTGCTATCCTGCTGACAGCATAAATCGCTATCATGCGATAACCAAATCACTATCCAGTGATACCACAAATCGTTGTCCGACTGACAACACAAATCGCTATTCCAGAGATAACCACAAATCGCTATTCTAGCAATACTCCAAATCGTTGTCCTGCTGACAGCACAAATCGCTATTCCGTGATAACCACAAATCACTATGCAGTGATACTCCAAATCGTTGTCCTATTGACAGCACAAATCGTTATCTCCAGCGATAACCACAAATCGCTATTTCCAACAATAACCACAAATCGCTATCCAGTGATGCTCACAAATCGCTATTTAGCGAATACGAAGTCGACTTACACATATCCAAACCCAAACCACAAATCGCTGATCCACAAAGCTCTGAACAACTGAATCGTCATTCAGCTGAGAAGGACTTCTACAAATCGTTGTTCAGCGAATACGACATTGTCCTCAACAAGATCAGGCGACGTGCTTGAAAGAGACTGCAGCAAATAGGGTTTGGAGTGCGGCGAAACTGAATAAGGAGAGAAACCCAACAATTTGGACGTTGCAGGATCAAAACCCCTTTAGTACCATTGAATAATAACTTGTGGGTGTCTGCCTAACTCCAGCTTTTCTTTCAAAAAAAACACTTAGACATTCACAAGTCGCCCCTAGCAGATGAACGGAGCCCTTGTGGGCAGCCTCAAAGTGACAATTGATGGCGAAAAGATGGTAGGGCTTGTTTTTCAAACTTGCTGTTGTGTCAAAAATATTAATTTTGTTTAGAGATCTACTATTGGGCGAAAAATATTAATTTTGTTTAGAGATCTACGCTTCCATCCAGGTCAAATCTGGCGTGAAGCCCTTGTGATATCCAGCATCTTCTCCAACATAGTCTCTCAAGCATGAGGATTGGAGATCATCAAGTTTTTTGTCCAATGAGGTTGGACAAAAAATCCAAGGATTTGAGAAAATTGAATCTCAGTTCTTGAGAGCCTTGAGATCTTGGGCTTTTTTTTTTTTTTTGAAAGGCAAGCTGAGGTTAGGCAGACCCCATTAGTTATTATTCGACCGTACCACTTGGGTTTTAAACCTGCAACGTCTCACCACAGGGAGACGTTGCACCGACAGCTCCTACCAACCACTCAGAGCCCGTTGGTTGATCTGGGGAGGGTTGTGTATGTTCGCCCCCGATGATTCACTGAATCCCACGTCCGTGTTCGGGGGATCGAATGAGCGCCACGTATTCATGCACATGGGGCTCGTATTCCCGTGTATGTTGACATAACTTTGCATCGGACTCTGGTGCTGTTGCAAAGACTTAATCACCCTTACTTGCTTTTCTTGCCCTGAAATGATGGTTCGAGGAAATGACAAAAATATCCTTCATTCAAAAGTTGTGAAACGACGGGTGGGGAAAAGGACAAAAAAGTCCTCCATCCAGAAAGTTTGATGTTAACCATTTAAAGTGGAGACGTTCGCCTGCGCCATCTGCTGTAACAGTTGCTCCCATTATCAACGCAAACTTTGCCTTCGTCTCCAGTCGAGCTTTCCGCCTTGTTTTTTATCCTGTTGTACGACACACTGTCGCCTTCTCGTGCCTGCCTTGTGTTACAAAACATTCCAGTGTCTTCTCTTCATTTCTGCTGTCGTTAGGCATCATGGAAGAAAGCAATGATTCACAAACATTCCAACCAGTGCCATTAAGGCACCATGAGTAGCTTTTCATCTCATCATGCTATCGATGAAGAAGGCATGTCCTCTTGTGTGCCATTAAGGCATTGTTTGGTTATTGCAGGTAGATCTTGTTATTACGAAGGTTGGAAACTTATCGATATTTGTAAGACGCTGGGACCTGTTGACAAGAACGCTTGTTTGCAGATGCTAGGAAGGGCCTCTACCCCATCAGGTATCCTACAGTCACTCATCATATGCATTGTATCTCAAACCGCTGTATTAGTAACAGACTCTCATTTTTGTGAGATACATTTTTGTTAGTTAATATCGATTTGTTTGCTATTATGTTCAAGTTCTTCCTTATCGATTTGTAATTTATTGTGCGATATATTTATCGACCCTTTAGATAGTATGTTTTTGTATCGTCGAGTTATAAGTTATAAATATTGAACTGCCGTATCGATTTTCAATATCTGACAAATCGCTATACATATCGTTTTGTAAGATATTATATTTTTGTAATATGTATTTGTAAGATATTTGTACACAGACTTTGAAAACGTTTGGGTGCAGAAACACATCTTGACACGCATGGCGGGGCGATTTTCCCATGCATATCGTTGCTCTCTCAGCGACTTCTATTGAACTCGCTTTAGAGCCTCGTGGATATTATGAGAGCGTTATCGTCAACACACATGTACGACATGTTTATTTTATGGGCATGGTAAGCGACACGTCGATGCTCAGCATAAGCAAACATCAAACCGCACTTGCTTTGATACTTTCATTCATTAAATCGTTGCTTTGACTTGCGTAACCCTAGTGGTATCCGTTCTTATATGCATCCTGATTAAATCGTAGTAAACCTATGCCGCTTGCTAACGGAAATTGATATATTGCTTACAAAACATTCCACTGTCTTCTTTTATTTGTCGTTGTTGTTAGGCATTAAGGAAGAAAGCAATGATGCACAAACATTCCAACCAGTTCCATCAAGGCGACGTGAGTTGATTCCCAGCATCATGCTATCGATGAAGAAGGCATGTCGTCTTGTGTGTCATTAAGGCTTTGTTTGGTTATTGCAGGTAGATCTTGTTCTTACGAAGGTTGGAAATTTATCGATATTTGTAAGACGCTGGGACCTGTTGACAGGAATGCTTGTTTGCAGATGCTAGGAAGGGCCTCTACCCCATCAGGTATCCTACAGTCACTCATCATATGCATTGTATCTCAAACCGCTGTATTAGTAACAGACTCTCATTTTTGTGAGATAATATCGACTTGTTTGCCATGTTACTGCAAACACAAATTGATATATTGCTTAAAACATTATTGAGCTTATCATCAGGTTGTAATAAAGACGATGTAGCTCAATCAATAGAAAGATCTGGAGAATTGAATATCTATACTTATGACCCAACTGAAGAATTGAACATCTGCACTAACGATGCACATGAAAAGAAGGGTGCCGGCATTAGACCCACTATTGACTTGAATGTTCCAGTGGAAGAAATGCAATTCAATGATGAGGTAGACTACCATGACAGTGCACATAATAAAAGTGTATGCACCGGGAATGTACACGGAAGTACACCTGACTTCAATGTTCCAGGAGAAGAAATGCAATTCAATAATGATCCTGATTTTGATGTCAGTACACTTAATAAAACCGTAGGAACTGGGAATGTACATGGAATTGCACTTGACTATGTTCCTGTAGAAGGAATGCATTTTAATAACGAAGAAGATGCATATAAATTTTACAATGATTATGCCTTAAAAGTTGGCTTCAGTGTGAGAAGGTTTTCTTGGTCAAAAAATGCACAGGGTGTCTTGGTTAGAAAGACATATGTCTGTTCCAAGCAAGGTTGGAAGAAATCAATGGGAAATCCAACTAGGAGCACGTCAGAATCAAGATGTGGATGTCAGGCGAGATTGGTTTTGAGAAGACATCCGAATGGGAAATTTGTCATGCGTACTTTAATCAGTGATCATAATCATGATTTATCTGCATCATTTATGACTCCTATGCTAAGGTCACATCGTAAAGTAACTGTAGCTCATGCTGCAATGGCTGAAATAGCCGATAGCGCCGGCATTGCACCAAGGAAGACATACAATTTGTTTACCCGCATTGATGGTGGTCGCGAAAATGTGTCATTCACACCTTTGGATCTTAGAAACCACTTGAGCAGGAAGAGGACAGATAACATGAAGAACAGAGAAATATGTTGTTTGGTTCGTTACTTACAGAATAAATCAAGCAATGAACATGGTTTCTTTAGTGCAATGCAAGTGGACGCAGATGGATATGCCGTGAATATGTTTTGGTTAGATTCAAGGTCTAGATTAGATTATGAATGCTTCAATGATGTGCTTGTGTTTGATACTACAGTAAAGATTAACACTGAACAGTGGCCATTTGCGCAGTTTGTGGGAGTGAATCATCACGCACAGAGTTGTATATTAGGCGGTGCTTTTATGTATGACCAGACCAAGGAAACCTTTGAGTGGTTGTTCAGAGTATTTACACAAGCAATGAACGGAAAGCATCCTGAAACTGTACTTACAGATGGTGATCACGCAATTGCGGCTGCAGTTCTTCATGTGTGGTCAGATGCACATCATCGCCTGTGTTTGTGGCATATCTTTCAAAATGCAGCAAAGAACATAGGACACATATTTAATCAGGATACAGGGTTTGACAAACATTTTACAAGGTGTGTACTTCATAGCGTAGACGAGGTCACCTTTAAGTCAGATTGGGACAAAATGATTAAGACATACGACTTTGCTGACTGTCTGTGGTTACAAAATTTATATGCAGAAAAAGAGAAGTGGGCATTGGCATATGGAAGACAATACTTTTGTGCAGGTATGATAAGCACACAAAGAGCCGAATTTATGCATGTCACGCTGAAGAAAACCCTGTATTCATGTTTAACAATGTTTCGTTTCATGGAACAATATGAATTATTTGTAGACGGTCTAAGACAGAATGAGCTTGAACAAGACGTGAAATGCTTCAATACACGACCTCTAACTTTTGGCATGAAAATATTGATGCGACCTACAGCTCTGTATACACTAACTGTATTTAAATGGATCAAGAAAGATGTGTTGCATGTCATGAATTGCAAAATAGAAGAATTGGTGCAAACCGAGAATATGCATAAATACCATATTTTTTGTCAGAGCGAAAAGCATCAGGAAAGGCAAGAAGCGCATGTCACGTACAATGTCAACAACGGAAGGGTAGAATGTTCGTGCAAAATGTATGAATTCAAAGGTATTCTATGTTGTCATGCATTAAAGGCACTCAATCAAGAGAAGATACAAGAAATACCTGAGTCTTACGTAATGCGAAGATGGACGAGATGCGCGAAGATTGAAATGCTCGTTATGGACAATGCGAGTAAATCTGGTGTTGACGAGAAGTGCCACATAGCCTCTCGTTACCAACAACTGTGTAGGTCATTCATGCATGTTGCTGATTTGGCATCGAGAAGCGAATAAGGCTATGCATGTGTGAGAAAAGCTGCAACGGAGTTACTTGAAAACGTGGAGTTAATTCACATTAAGTCTGTTGCAGCGAATGAATACCAGCCGAAGATAATGGGATCGAACAACGTAGGTCAAAATCATGTCTCGCTTGACACTCCCGAGAAGTTGCGCCGAAGAGTAAACATTATCTTCAACAAGTCAGTAGTGAACGTTGTTGATTATGATGGACATATTCATGAAGCGCAGGGTATTAAAAGAAAACCTGCCTCTGATCGCAGTCGTCGGAGGGCAAAGGGTGCACTAGAATTGGTTGGCAAGAAAAGGACTAAGAAACAACCAACCTGTAATAAAAAACAACAAAGCCCTTCGAATGAACAGGTATGTAAAACATTATATTGCTTCCCATTGCGTGAAGCTTGTCAAATAGCTAACTCGTGTAATGTCCATCATGCAGCAATACCCTGCAGAAGTACCGGCAAACGTTCAAACCTACATTCCTCTCGACCAGATTTCTGGCAACGATCGCTACAGTTTTACAAGGCTTTTGGTATGTAATCGATGTTGCGAGGAGGTATGCATTTCTTGTGAAACTTAATTCAGTGTCTAATATTTTCTCTTTCATGACAGGCTATGATGCAGTCGACAGATAGGTTTGGGACACAGGAATCTCGTGTAGGCTATTAACTTAGTTGTCATGCCTCTTTGCATGACCCGATCTCCACAATGCCGGATTTTTTGAGAGTTTATAGTCGTTTGTCATTGACGACTTGCGGTTCATGGTTGAATTTGTTCAAATCGATAGATAGCGGGTTTTTGCTTCTACAGGAAGGCGAATGATGACATCACTATATGGCGATTTGTGGTTATCGTTGAATAGCGATATGTGGCATCGCAACGTAGAACGTTGTTGATTATTGTTGGACTGTCAATCTTAGTGTGATGCGAAGGATTGTTCAAGTGCGCTGCGATGTGTGGCATCGCAACGTAGGACTGTCAATCACTGTGTTGCGATGCCACAGATCGCTATTCAACGATAACCACAAATCGCCATACACCTCCAGTCAACTTCTTCTCCAGCAAATCTTTCGCGTTCCCGACACCTCCACTTGCCTTTTGAAATCATTATTGTTATCTTGTGAAAAGTTGTATCCATATATTATAAATAAAAGGCTACTCAATGTGTATTTTCCAACGGATACCCATAAATGTTTGAGTTGTCGTACAGTATTCATTGATCATGTTGGTTGAGCAGTACATCTTTTAGGTCATAAATAGTCGCACAAGCACCGGAAGGTGTGTTTGTCTTCTACTTCGTGAACCAGCAACAACCAAACCGACAGTTCCTTCATAAACCTGGAGATTCGCCCTCGAACATAGAAAATTATAGTCGGTGAGGCAGACGAAGACAGCTACACGACCAACAATGGCGAATCATGGGTATATTGTCTACACATAGTCTACATGTTCAGCAAAATCTGTCTCTTTCATGCATTTTTTGTGATTTGTTTTTGTGTACTATATAATGTAATTTAAATATCGGTCGTTGCAATGTCCACATTCATTTCAATCGAACATCCACCGACGAAGTTGGGCGAAAACTTAGTCAATCACTCCTGGAGGACATCAACCGAATGCGCAGTGAATTCGCACAATGCAACATGATCAGTAATTTTGTTAGTATGAAACTAGTAGTAGTTGTCTATAAACGTAAGCCATGTGTACGTATGATCAATACAACACCATATTTGCTGCAAACAGACTATATCCGATTTCGTAAATTATATTAAAAGCAACGCACCAAGCCAGACTGTGAGCGTCGTCAGCCCATATTTCATGGTATATCGGTTGTATTTTATGTTGCTTTTCATTATTGATTTAGTCCAATTGATTCGTATGTTAACGTTGGTGTTAGCAATGTTTCTTTCGGTTTGCAGACTATATTACGCCGTTTGCCATACTCCAGTGGATTTCAAGACGGCAAACCTTATTGGGTTAACGGTAATCACTGCAGATACCTTATGACAAGTGAAAAGGTAAGCAAACAAACTACAGTGCAATATTACAGCGTGACAGTGGTAACAACATTTTTTCGATCTATTTGCAGATACTGATTTCTACACTCTGGCAGTCTGAAAAGCATTGGGTCTTATACGTGATGGATTTAAGCGAAAAATAACTATGGTGTTATAATTCGTTGGAAGTTGACAGTGGTTTACGGCTAGACATTTCCCATCTCGTAAAATTCCATCTATATGAGTATCGTGTAGTGTACTAGGGTCATGAATTTACTTTCGGTCGCATTATTCTCAGATCGGTTTCCTCATAGCCATTTTGGGAGTCGATGTTAGTGAGTGGATCTATCGCACGGCATACCATGCTCCTTTACAAGATAATGGCGTTGATTGCGGCGTATTTGTAATGAAGTACATTGAAGCGATATACAATGGTGCAGAACCCTGTTTCGACGCTGTATGCCATTCCTTGGCCTCTGTTATTGGGAATTAAGGGCATGTCTATTGCTTCTAGTTTACAATCTGTTTTTGCAGGTTGATATACCCGGATTCCGCGAAGAACTCTGCAAAAAGTTGACGTCCTTTCTAATTTCGGAAGAGAAACTGACGGAGGCGAGGATCTAAAAGGCTTGTAATTGATAAAAGATGTGCGCTCAACCCGCGTGATTGACAGTCGCAGGGTGAGACTGCGATGTGTGCAATGAACAAAGACTTCTAATGTTCGAAATGATAATATTCAACATCGCTATGAAATGTTGTATGCTTAAACATCGCTTTAATGTCGCGTTCATATTTTACGAATAGTACAAAGCGATACGCTTGGTGGTTTAACGTCAAACTACACTGCTACGACCATGAAAACTGTGCCAGCATTTGAAAATTGCTTGAATTTTAAACGACGGTTTCTTCAATTATGATTTTACAGACCTATGAAAAAGGTATAGACGAATACGATAACTGCGTCGAAGCCGCCTATGCACTCGATTCAAGAATAAGTCGTTTATGCAGGAATTGACGATTATGTCGGTTCCTTATTCGCAAAGCAGAGTGGAACTGTGTGTTGTGTCATTCAAATATTAATGAAACGTCCTATCACCCTCCGTCAGTTTTCGAGTATATACGTCAGTTTCATTAAACCAAAAGCAAATCTTAAATAAAAAAACAGTCTGCATTAATGAAAACAATGTCATGCCAGAGGGCTATTCTGAATCGTAGTCAATGCGATTGGACCGAATCTTTGGGTCTCAAATAAATCCACAAGTACGTCTCAAGAAATCGCCTTAGGTGTACATTACCGTCGGTTCATCAATACAGCGATTTCTAAGAACAAACCTTTCTTATTGATAAGTTCACGTAATGCGATATTTAGAAATATCTTTCGTCGTACAGTATTCTTCATTGCTTAAGAACAACTTTACCAGCATTGGTTATGCGTATACAACACAAAACTATTTCTGAATACAATTTACTTTTCATAGAACACCCGTCAACGGAATGAGATGAACACCCGTCACCGGAATGACAAATTCGCTTAGACCTCGCTAGGGAGAGGAAGAGGACTTGGCGGAGCTCCTGCTGGCCACCCTTAGCGCGACTGCACCGACTGGGTTGCTGTCGAGGAGGACGGCGAGAACGGTGATGGAGGGGCTCGTTAGGTTGTACAGACAGAGCAATCGATAGGTTTCACTTTATACTATTCTGTATGCCGTTTGTTTTAAACTCAATCAATTTTCCGCATATTTTGTCGCGTATTACCGACATATGTTTCTACAACAAAACAGGTAATGTGAAACCAATATATAACAGGAATACCCAATAACATCGGATACGAAGCTCATACAGCGTGGAAACAAGGTTCTTCTCCATTGTATATTGCTTCAATATGCTTCATTACGAATATGCCACAATCGACCCCATTACTTTGTAACGGAGCATCGTCAGCACAGAGCAACATCCACTCGCCAATGTCGACACCCATTTGCCCGTTAAGGAATCCCGCCTGTGAAAAAGGGATAATATATTACAGTCCGGTCCACCTCGAATAGCTACTTCACCTTTGGGTACAAGCTTACCAAATGCATAGCATCGCGTTCTACGCCACTGTGGCAGTCCAATGAGTTGTAGCACCATAGTTGTTTTAGCTGAAAATTCATCTCGTATAGGACCCAATGGTCTGGATGTTGCCAGAGTGTAGGAAGTAAAATCTGCGAATCGATAAAATCATTTTTCGTTCCAGAGACTTATCGTGATGGGGATGTTACGAATAAACCTTGGATAAGAGGTTTGTTCACTTACCTTTCCAAATTTGGAAATGTCTATTCACTCATCATCGTTGTTCCAATAAGGTAGTGCATCTTCGAATCCTATGCCGTATGGCTTTCGCCGGACATACATCTGTTGCACGAAATAGCAAGGTTTAACCACCAAGAAACGTGAGTACGCCATGAAAGCAAACAGAACAACAGCGACCCAGACATACCATGAAATACGGGCTGATGATGCGTACTGTATTGCTCGTTGGGTTGCTCTAAATGTAATTGACAAAATCATACATTGTTTGGTTGCACAAAGTTACGAACTTCAGAACATGCAAACCGATGACCTAGAAATTGATAGTGGACAAATACTTACAAAATTACTGATAGTGTTCCCATCTGCAAATTCATCTTGCATCTGCTCGATGTCATCTACAAACTCGTCAGGGCGTTGCCGCCCACCCGAGACTGTGGATGTTGCACTGAGTGCACCATGAGCGTGGTATTCAGGATTGGACATTGAAATTATTGTCTACACTAAACAACACTAGTCCAAATACGACATGAAAAGCCAAATGTTCACTAAACCGCTCAGGCGTTTCAAAAAATATACCTCTTAAGCGCTAGTCCTAGTACTGTGGATGTGGTCGTCTTCTTGTTCAGAGTCGTGCGTGGCCGTTTTGCTCCCATCATCCACTCCATTGGCAACGTACCTGGTCATTTAGCTCCCATCCTCCTATCTGTTTGCTCCGTGCCTGGTCGTTTTTCTCCTCTCGTCCACTCCTCTGGCGCTGTGCCTGATCGTTTTGCTACCATCGTCCTCTCCGTTGCCGCCGTGCCCGGTCGTAGTGCTCCCATCGTCTTTGGCGTCCTGCCGGGTCGTATTGCTCCACTCGTCCTCTTCTTGTCCGACATGGCTGGTCGTACTGCTCCGATTGTCCCCTTCTTCGGCGCCATGCCTGGACGGAGATATCGATGGCACCTTTGCAACGGAGATACTGAAATGCCGTCCTCACCTACAAAGGTAAAGTCCTTTAACGTGCAGCCTTTTTTTGAAAACAGCCCGCTAATTAATTGATTGCGTTTAAAAAAAATATAAATACGGCTTTTCGCATGCCGCCTTTTTTTGATAACCGCCGCCAAATTAAATGCTTGCGTTCGAAGTATTCAAAAATACGTCTTTCCATGCCGCTCATTAAGTTTTAAATATTCAAAAATACGTTTTCCACGTGTGATTAGACATTCGAATAATACCCACAAATCACTATGCTGCGATGCCACAGATCGCTCTCCGACTTAAAGCACGAAGCTAATTAATTGATTGCGTTTAAAAAAAATATAAATACGGCTTTTCGCATGCCGCCTTTTTTTGATAACCGCTGCCAAATTAAATGCTTGCGTTCGAAGTATTCAAAAATACGTCTTTCCATGCCGCTCATTAAGTTTTAAATATTCAAAAATATGTTTTCCACGTGTGATTTGACATTTGAACAATACCCACAAATCACTATGCTGCGATGCCACAGATCGCTCTCTGACTCAAAGCACGAAGTATCCAGCGATGGCAACAAATCCTTTCCTTATCTATTGATTATTTAACACAAATACCTTTTCACGATTATCGTATATGGATACAAACTTTTGTGCCGTCAGAACTCGTTAAATTATTGTTCATGGCTTAGATCGCCAATACTTTGTGCGCTATTCTTTCGAGGCGAAGACAAATACAGTGATTGCTAAACAGACCCAGCGATTGCTATACATCTATTTTCGTTTAAAGTTTATTTATTACCGAGACCCAAAGTCGGAAAGATGTAATAATAAAGAATTAAACAATAAAAGAATTTCACGTTACCGCAACTCATTATACAATTACAACAAATGTATAGCATGATAAAAATGAAAATCTAGGATATATTCTGAGTCACTGGACGAATCTGATGAAATTTCATAGACTTGTCTCTCACTTTTTATTGGTGGACTGTCTATCCTGGGTGGCCTCTTCGTTGCGAAACCTTGCCTAAGAAGACAGGTCATCATGTCCACCACTGCATTCAATGGAATGCCCATAGTGCTTACTTCTGTCCTTAATTTCTTATTCTCCCTCTCAATAAGTTTGAACCTTGCGGCAGAGACAGTCTTCTCTTTTGGAGCAAGTGTTCGGTCTTCCTCGTGATTTGTTACTGATTGACTAGTCGTATTAACCAGAGCGAGACGACGTTTTGGTTGTAGAGGTTGGGCTACAACATGAGAAGGGACAGTTGGGAGGCATGGGTTGACAATTTTCTCAATCTTCCGATTTCGCCGCATTGGTTCTCAATAGCTTTCGAAATAGAAGGGATCAAATTATCGTCCTTCATGATCATACGGTACGGCAGGAAAACCACCTGAGTTCCAATTTAATAATTTGTCCCTGTAGCGATCACTCCAATTCACGTGCCTGCCCCCACCAATATTCATCTTCCTTCTCACCTCCAAAGGCTTATTTGGGATAGACTGCCCCAAGCCAGATTGTAGGAGAACTCGACTACCTTGCTGCAACTCGGCTTCAAAATTGCAGAATAGCCACAAATCACGGTCAAACAATCTGGCAGCCTCCGCAACAACGTCTTCATCATCGCCCCCATCTCCATAAGGTCTCCACAAAACCTGTACATTGGTAATTCTTTTTAATAATGAATGACAAATATATTAAAATTTATTTACGCATGATATGGCAACAACGATATGCACTACGGAAGACAATCCTGCAGCGATGTATACTTAAGAATGCTGAACATTACAACAATTTATAATACTCAATGGTAAATGCTGACGCGATTGTAAACAATTTTAGAACGTTTACCTCGTTTAATTGCAGCCCATCTAAAATGGACTTAGCATTATAAACTGCGACGTTTATTCTGGCCCAGCGACCGATCTTTGGAAAACCACAAATCGGAGGGTTACACCGTAGACGCAATGGGATAATATGTTCCAACGCCCAGGCCTAACAAAAAAAATATTATTAGCAACGCCACAGACTGCAATGAGAATTGTCTACAAATACTAAGTATGTAATCAACAAATACCTGAACAAATGGCCAAAATCCGCCAACTGTTTTTGTACCATTACTCGCACGGTGGAGTTGACTGTACAGGTGTGCGAGCATAGCGGCACCCCAGGCATAGTTGTCGACTTCGTCTAAGTCTGCCAGGTACTGCAGCCACATGGAACTTATTCTCGAACCAGAACAATCAAAAAATAATGTAAGAGCAAAAAAATATAGAAGGAAGTCGCGCAACTCTTGGTCAGCTGTTTCAGATGCACAAGTAGCGGAGTGGCCTTCTCATTTATTACGAAAAACTGAGACCTTCATTGATGTGGAATTGCTTCCACCAGAAATACATTGACTTCATTCGTCCATCGACATTCCTAGAAAGGCAGTGCAGTTTTCCCTTGCGTTATAGTTTGAATGTCGTAATAGGACAGCACTGCCATCGCACTTAAGGCCAGTGATCCTCGCCACATCTTCTAGAGTCATGGTGATCTCAAAAGAATCAAACTGGAATGTGTTAGTCTTATCATTCCACTTATTTACCAGGTGAGTCATGGTATTCCAGCAAGTTTCAAAATATTGTTGGTCCAAAAGGCCACCGAAGTGCATATTTCGTAGTCAGTCCTTCTGATATGCACTCAGTTGACCATACCAAGACAGAACTACAGGCCATTGACAGCGGCCTCCGAGCTTTTCACCTGGTGCTCTACTTCTCTTGTGACCTCCCTGTAACACAAAATAACATATTATTCCTACAAATTATAAATTACTTTCATTTGTACTTATAAATACTATTCTAGCTCCTTCTGATTCCTTTCTCTCTCGCGTTTCTCCTTCTTCTTCATTTCTCTCTCCCTTTTCTCCTCCTCCTCCTTCCTTTCTTTCTCCCTTTTCTCCTTTTTCTCCTTCTGCTTCCTTTCTCTTTGCCTTTTCTCCTCCTCCTTCTCCTTCCTTTCTCTCTCCCTTTTCTCCTCCTCCTCCTTCTGCTTCCTTTCTCTCTGCCTTCTCTTCTCCTTCCTTTCTCTCTCCCTTTTATCCTCCTTCTCCTTCTGCTTTCTTTCTCTCTGCCTTTTCTCCTTCTCATTCTCCTTCCTTTCTCTCTCCCTTTTCTCCTCCTGCATCCTTTCTCTCTCCTTTTTCGCATTCTCCTCCTTCTCCTTCCTTTCTCTCTCCTTTATCTCCTCCTCCTTCTGCTTCCTTTGTCTCTCCCTTTTCGCCTCTTCCTCCTGCTTCTTCCTTTCCCTTTCCTTTTCTTCCTCCTCCTTCTCCTTCAGCCGCCTTTCTTTCTCTTCGATTTCTTGTTTCCTTCTTTGCCGCAGTTCTTCCACCTGCTTCTTCCTTTCCCTTTCCTTTTCTTCCTCATTCTCCTTCCGCCGCCTTTCTTTCTCTTTCAGTTGTTGTTTCCTTCTTTCCTGCAATTCTTCCTCCTGCTTCTTCCTTTCTCTTTCCTTCTCTACCTCCTCCTCCTTCTCCTTCCGTTGCCTTTCCTTCTTTTCCTCATTCTCCTTCTGCTGCCTTTGCATTTCCTTAGCTTCCTCAAACTCCAACTCCCTCCTTCGCCTTTCCTTTTCTTCCTCAAACTGAGGAATATTCTGTTCCTTCTCTTCCTCCTCCTTATTCATTTGCCTTCGCCTCTCCTCCGCCTCCTTCAGTAGCCTTGCCTTGTGTCGCATTGCTCTACTCTCCAAGTTTGTCCTATGAGCCTCCGCCATCATATTGCTAACATCCCTTTCCCACTCCTCCGCCTTCTTCTTCCTCTTTTCTATTTATATTTTCATCAATATTTCTGGCCTTTGCCTTCTCTTCGTCATCCTTGTTCTGCATCTTTCGTTCTTCAGAGTTCTTCCTTTGGTCCGCAGCCTCGATATCTGATAGATAATCCTCCGCAAAATATGATTCCAAGGCTTTTTCTTTGTCTTCATCGTTCTCAATCTTAAGTATATTTTGGTATCTTTCAAAAACTTTAGATAGATGGGACTGGCGGATCACTTCTCTAATAGACAACCCATAGAACGACGGGGTATCTCTAATCTGATGAGGCGCAGACATTGCTAACCTGCACAACACAATACACGATCATCATCATTAGAAATCGTCGGAATATTTGGGTTCATAATACAAATCCTTGTATAAGAACCAATCTTTAGATTGAAGAAAGAAAACTTACACGAAACTCACCGAAACGATGGGAATTTGGATATTCCAACTGTAGAGTATGCAACAGTAACAACTAATACGCAACAGAAGGTGGCAACGATGCTGCGACTGCGCGTAAGACGGAAACATATGCTCTGGTAAAAAGGAAAGGATGCTCCGGCAACTCGAGATGAAAGCAAAGAATCTCCGGTAGAGTGCTTAGAGCGAGAAAGAATTTTTTTGAACTATTTGTATCATACAACATAACGCTTGCTACATACGCAAACTCTGCGGAACGTTTTCCCGCGGTATCGATGGAGGGCAGTTTTGTCATTTTCATGAACCGACGATTCAGTTTTCTAGAAGGAGGGCATTTATGTCCGTCCGAGGAAGAGGAACCGACGATTCAGTTTTCTAGAAGGAGGGCATTTATTTCTGTAAATTTTCAGCGATTTCTATTGTCATTTCATTCCCCATTTTAACTTCAACGATACATTACAACCACAATAATCAAAAGAAAGATTGCCCAAGCTAAGAGTCTTGAGAGAGTAGAGGAGGGCCTCACCACCCACCGAATAACAAAAAATACAACGACTCAACTTCAAGTGCAGTAAGGACCCAGAGTCAAATAAATTTAAAGGCAGCTCATCAGTAAGGACCCACAATAGTCAATGTGCAGGTCAGTCGGTGCTTGATGGAGCAATATAGGATCTTGTGATGGATGTGCACAGAAGCAGAAATAGAAGGGAGAGAGAGAGCGAGAGAGGGTTGATGAGCCCCCGAACCGCCCTCCTGTAAGGGCAAAAGGCCATGAACACGCTGGGAGGAGCCCTCAAAACCCCCTTCTGTAAGGGTAAAAGCTCTGAATCAGACTCCATAACTCTTCAAGTTGAATGATGCTACCCACACTGAGAGGAGCCCCCAGACCCTCCTCCTGTAAGGGTAAAAACTCTGAATCAGGCTCCACAACAGTAAATGTGCAGGTCAGTCGGTGCTTGATGGAGCAATGTAAGATCTTCTGTTGGATGTGCATAGAAGCAGAAATAGAAGGGAGAGAGAGTGTGAAAGGGTTGATGTTCATGGCCTCCTCCAAGGGAGATATCTTTCTCGGATAATCCTGTAGTGCAGAGACTGGGTCTTAAATAATCATCTTCGGGGCACTTAAGTCTTTACAACCACTCCTTTTCAAGAACCGTCATTTTTTTTTTGCACCAATGGAGGAGAGGGTACTTAAGTCTTTGCAATCGCATCAAACTCCAACGCTAATTAATGCTGACAAACATGGGGATACGAGATGCACATGCTTACATACGTGGTGCTCTTTGGGACTCCCGATCATGAGATGTAGCTAACTGCCCTGTTCGGGGGGGGGGGGACATATAACCTGCTTCGGTTGATCTGGGGCTCTCTAATGTACCTAAGGATGCTTGATTGCACGTGCAAAACTGAGTAAATAGTCATGTCTGGACACTACTGACCGGACACAAATATTCCGGACAAGTCGGATTTTTTGTCATAGGTGTTTAGGTTTTATTATTATTATTATTTTCTTTTGGTTTTGGTACTAATTGTTTCAAACACTGTTTTTCCAAGGGAGAAGATGGATTATCGCCTAAAAGGTGTCCCGCTGGATGCGCAAAAAGTCATGTTCCAAACATTTCACACATCCAATGTTTGGGTTGGGTAGGGTGTGGACAACAATGACCTGTGAAAGCTGTTCACTACGCAAACAAACAACTAGTAAAAAAAGCATGAAGTCTAAAGCACATTCAAAAGAAATGTGCTAGGCAGATAAGCCTTTTTTTTTTGTGATGAGGAACCCTCTTCGAGAATCAGGTCACTTAATAGAACACCCCCCACCCCTCGCGAGCACACCAGTTAAAGGCACCTGTACACCCAGAGAGAATCGATCCTGAGACAAAGGGGTTAGCACCTTCTCTCTAGGCCCCTTACTACTAGGATGCATTTTTTATGTGCACCAAAAAAGTTTATTATATTAGTGCAGTACATTTATTGCCAGTGTAACTCTTATTTTCACTGGCTTTAGGCTAAATAGAGCCAATGAAAATGCTCTTTCACTGGTACGTGAGAGACACAGCAGTAAAAGATGTTTTTCTTATAGTGCACGTAAGCAGATAGGTCAATTGAAACTTCAATCTCATGTAATCTTATATCAAGAGCTAAAGAAGGAAAGGCATACCCTTAACAGCTTGACTCGCAGGACTTGAACCAAATCCTTAAGTTTTCTCTCAATACATGTGCTCATAATTGGTTCAAAACTCTATGATCAAGTTTGATTCGGATCTAACCCGGAAGTTTTTGATTTGCTAATTACTTTTTAAGAAAATGATAGGAAAAGTGCAAGTACTAAAGAAAAAAATGGTAACTTTTAGAGAGTTTTTTTTGAAAAAGAAAGCTTTTTTAACGTCCTTAGGTACCCACCTAAGGTGGTGAAAAAATTTTTCCTATGAAAATTTATTTTTTATTAGGTACACCATTCACCCACATCACATCTCAACCCATGGAGCTGCCGTTTATCACCTTTCTCTTTCTGGTTAGGTCTACCACCTCTCTCTCATTTTTCTCATGCTACACAAACAGGTAAACATTTTTCATTTAGAAAAGTTATCGTATCAAAACTTCTCATAAGCAATTTCTTTTTCCTGTGACAATTTTTCTTGCTTCCAAATGTATCGTCAGAGCGCAGGATTGAAAACAAGAAAATTTCTCATAAAAAAAGAAAAATTTGTAAGAGAAAATTTTTCATCAAGAAACCTTCTCCTATTCAATATTTTCTTCAATTTCCAAACGCGCTCACAAAAAGTTGGAAAATTTTCCCGTTGATTTCTCACTTGGAATCAAGCGGATCTGAAGCGTCTGTGGCGTCCGCAAATGAAGAGCGACGGAACATAACAGTGACCTGACTCCAAATTCGAAGAAGGAAAAAATAAATTAATTAATTAATGAAAAAGTTTTTGCCTTTTTCAATTCCTGGTCAGACCAATGCGAGTTGTCTTAAAAAACCACACCCAAGGCCTTCAATATTTTTGAATGGTGATAAAGTTACGAGTTTACCCTCCTACGCAGATATACCCTGATTTGAAATTTGAAATGGGGATGTGAACATTAGGTTTTCAACCCGGAGGTGGTTTAAATAAATAAAAAAAAAATTGTACATTTTTTTTTTATAATCCAAGAAAAAAAAAAACCCATCACCGACCGCACCTTGCATGGCCTTAGTTCGGTAGCTGCCCACAGGAGAGTAAACCCAGCTTCGACCTTGCGGCAAGGGAAGAGTTTAGCACATATTTAATCATACATATATATCCTAATTTGATTGTTTGACCAAATCTTAGGGTGAGTTTGAATGCAATATGCCTGTATGACATCCATGGACAAGTGGATCAGGGTCAGATCTGATCTTCTACCAAACATTGGATTTCAGACGCACGGATCTAAGATATACAAGTTAAAAGAATTTCTGTGGATATTTACTGCAATTGGAGGCAGGGGGCATCGGACCCAGATCTAAGATCCAAGGATCTTGAATCCAGATGCCTTCAAATGCACCATCAACTTAATAAATCAATGGGTTACTTACTTGACTGGCTTTTTCTTTTCAACTTCACCCATAGTAGGGATCCATAGTGACAAACATGGGCATTTTTTGAAAAAAAATGATACGTAAACAGTTTTTTAAATACTTTTTATATTAGTTTTTTATAGTTTGCTAATAAAAATGCAAGAAACATAAAAAAATTGTAATTTCTCTTTCAAAACATCTTCCTTTATTTTCCTGTTTTAAACTTTTGTCACTATGGAACTTGGATCACATTTAAAACAAAAAAAATCGTTTTTAAATCCGGCTAGATCTATCACTGTATTTTTAAAACGTTGAAATTAATACTTAATGTTTTCAAAATTTTGTTGATAGAATTATACAACATCTCGATATATATATATACTGCCGACAAGTTGTGTGCCAGTAGTCCAATACCGTCCGGTGCGTCCCTTGGAACAGATCGTTTTCTTCCTGTCATTAGATTTTTCTAACTTCCTCGGACTGGGAGTTCAACGGTCATTAACAGTGGAAGGGTACAACCGTCACATATCAAAATAGACGTCTATTTATGTCCTTCACCATGAGTCGAAGGCTATTTCTGTAAATACAAATGGTGCAAACGAGGATATATCCGTCATTTCAATATGTGCTATTTCACTTTAACCTTTTTTTTTCTGAAAAGTGTGTATAAAATGCTGTCTCTTCGTCTTCCCCGCTTCTCTCCCTCCGTCCACAGGAAATAGAAGAAGAGAGAAATTGGAAGAATTTTTCTTTTTTCGTTCGTCACTGAGCGACGTAGGAATCGGGAGCAGATTTTATTTCCGTCGAGGGACTTGCTCGTAAAAAGTAAGATTTTTTTGAACCCTTGATCTCTATCCTCTTTAATCTTCTCTGGCTTTATTGCGAGACCCTCATCCTTGTTCTTCAAAATCTAGCAAATTTTCAAGTGTCGGGGTTGAGCTTTTCCTTTTTTACGATCACTGTTTTCTGTTTGGACGCTCTCGTAAAGGATAGCTCAGCAAGAGGTGACGATTTCGTTTTTTCTTTTTTGTTGCTTTTCATTTTTGAAGAAGACTATTTTTGTTGTCCCTGATAAAGGAAAAACGTTATTTTTTTATTTTTCTTTTCTTCTGCAATGGTTTTCGTTACAATCATCATCATCATCATCATCATCATCATCATCATCATCTCTCTGTACGTTTGATCTGAGATCGAATTCCAGAACGACCCTTTTTTCTGTTTTTTTTTTTTATTTGTGGTATAAAATAGTCCTTGAAATTACAGAGTGACTCCTGGTTGAGTTCCACAATGGCTATCAGCGCACTCGATTTGAAAGATGTACAAAATGCCACCTAAAAAATCATTAGTTTGCAGAAAGAAGGCTCGCTCTTTTCCTCCTTTTTTTTTTTATTGCGGTTTTCGTTTGGTTCTCTGATAGTTCTGGTGAAGGGGTGAGTTTTTTTTTGGGGGGGGGATTTATAACCCGAAGAAACCGCACCCGAAGAGCTAGTGGCTAAGCCTGCCATACCTACTGTCATCGTGCCGATAAGCATAAAACTTCAAGCCTAGGACCCTTGCCCCCGGAGCCTATGCTACATATTGGCTTGCCGGTCTAACAACCAAGGCTCCTCCAACCCCCTTTGGGGGCGAAGCAGTGAGTTTGAAAGCAATAAACCTCCTCCACATATTTAGCAATTGCAAAAAAGCACCCCTCCTTTTAACGACCACGGTGACATCTCGGTTTAGTCAGTATCCTTTGTGTGTCCGTAGATCTGCGTTTTCTGCAACTCGGGAAATGACGTTAATGTCCTTGGACGACGTGTAGTGATGGTGACTTGGTGGCCGTGTATGGAGGGCATTTAGCGTCATTTGTCCTTCTCTACTCGGACGTATGAATTAGGCACTACCCCTTCATTGATATAATATCGTTTTCTTAAGTTATCTATAAAACAGCAAAGCTGGGGGGATCGCCCGCGGTGAGATTCGAAACCGAGACCTCTCCCAATATACCCACGTTCCACCCACGAGGTCTCTTTAATTGCTCACACTATCACGATCTTTCTCTCCCTTTTTTTTTTAAGTCACTCTTAAGGTAAAGGGTAATTTCGTCATTTCAAAATGATCGACACATTAGTTGTTTTACAAGTTTGGTTCAAAAGAAAAAAATGTCTCGATGCGTTTTGTTCACTTTCTCACCGAGTCGTATCGGGAAACTATCCATGAAACCGGTTCCGGTGGGTAATGGGAAGAGGATGCTGGGAGAAAGTCGGCCGGTTATTTAAATAACCGATACGACTCGTTCCCTCTCTCTCTCTCTCTCTCTCTCTCTCTCTCTCTCTCTCTTTCAGTGGGAACATGGTCTTTACTGGCAAAGATGATGATTCGGGAGGACTTAGCTATCATTGTGCATTTCATATTTATTGCGCTGAATAAGAACTTAAGGACTTTGCAATATGTGCCCTTCATCCACTCCTCTTTTTTCCCTTTTTACCCAAAACTACCCTTCAATTATTTGGCTAAGAAAGTAAAACCTTTGTTGTTTAGGATGATTTCCTTGTAGGTAATTTTGTCATTTTCGCTGTATTCAAACCTAACCACCAACCCCACATGCCCACGTGCAAATCGGACTTTCGGGACTCCGGTTCTTAGTAATTGCTTCTACCGAACCGGGAGAATCTGTTTACCGAACCGGACATGACAGTTTTTTAGTGGAATCGGATCGTGACTCCCAAGAGTTCAGGTGCAATGTGATTTCACACTTTAAGTGTGCTGCCGCACCTGATCACTCACCCTATGCTATTGTGTCCTACAGCTGACAGGCAGTATCCTAAAAATGGTGGGTGATCAGGTGCATCATCATACCAAAAGTGTGCAATCACATTGCACCTGATTCTCTCTCCTTAGATCTGGATCTGGTGTAACTTACACAAAATAACTGTACCTCTAGACCCACCCAAGGGGTTTGGCATAGTGGGATAGGGCCTATACCGTCAGTCTAGGTTCAAATCCCATGGGCGTCACCCTTTGCATAAGCCGAAGCTTGGCGACTCCCTAAGGTCCAGGAATAAGCCCTCGGAGTTTTATGCCGATATGGGCAGTAACCTTAAGCAGGCAGGCTGAGCTAGTGCGGTTAGGTCTCTGCGACTGGGGCGGTTTCTCTGAGCAAAAATCAAAAAGAAAAAAAAAATGTACCCTCTCTATCGTTTCCTGTAACATGTGTCCGATTCTAAGAAAAAAAATGTACCTCTCCATCTTCTCCTGTAACATGTGTCTGATTCTAACATTTTGGTTGCGACATGTGTCAAACAAAGAACGAGCAGCATGCTTGTTTATGCAAGTACATTGCTCCTGATCCCCAGTCCCAGTAGGTGGGGTTAGGCTGGTTCGAATCATTGAGTAGTGGTTGGTGATGGGTTTGAGGTTGGGCTTGGTCTGCAAAATGAACCGATCTGCTTTATGGTTGGCTCGCTTTATATTTGACAACAGCTATGCAAGGTTGTCATGGTTTAAACGAGTCGGTACAGTTTTCATTGTCCTGGTTTTGATTAATCCTTACTTCGCCTCTTACAATTTTATTTCATTTCTTGTGAAGCCTAAGCGACAGATCCTACGGCTTAAAACTTGCAAGTGAAGAAGCCAATGCCGACGGCAAGGTATGCACGTAGATGCTTATTATTTTCATTTGTATTTGTGATCAATGTATGAGATGCAAATAGATCAGATTCAGTTGAAACCCCGAGTCCGAACACTTTGTTTTCAGATATCTATCTAATTATAAGATTTAAAGTCTACTTGAATCGAGGTTTTTAACTTTACCCATTGTTTTTTTCAAGATTTGAATTTGGATTCCAATCAATGTTTTGTATTGTTATAAAAATCAATTACCCACAATGTGCCAAAATTTTATACTAAAAAAATATCAAAAGTGTGATCCCAAGCAAATAAACAATGATGAATGCATCGATGATGTCGGACCGAGTGGAAGAGTAGGGAGTGGTTGTTGACCAGGGTGCACAACTTAATTGCTTGCACTCTTATGAATAAATAAAACATAGTTGCAGGTATTTTTCTGCTTAATTTGAACCTGTGGATGTGTTTTATCAATTTTTATTTCTTTAAATACATGCTTTTGATCGCATTAATTTAGCCAACAAAGTTTAGTGCAATTAAGTCTTCTACTAAAGCCCCATGGGGGGCTGGCTTAGTGGGGTGGGGCCTTGGCTGCTAGACGGGTAGTCAAGGTTCGATTCTCATCGGCATCGCCCTTCTGCGCAAGCCAATGCCTAGCATAGGCCCAAGGGACAAGGGTCCTAGCCTCAGAATTTTATGCGGCCGGCACAACGACCATAGGTATGGCAGTCTGAGCCAGTGCGACTAGGTCTTCATGCCGGGGGTGGTTTCTTCGGGTTATAAATTCAAAAAAAAAAAAAAGAGGGCGTACTAAATCATGAAGAATTAGTGCTCATGTTAGGATTAAGCAAAAACCTTCAACAATGCTTTTTGAAACCTGACTAACAAATTTCAGCATAAATCTAGACTCGGTTAGTAACCCAAACAAGCTTCCCCCAATAATCCATTCTTTATTTGAATATGAAAAATGAAAATAATTTTGTCAGGGGAAACGGGGCGTCAGAGATTCCTCAACGGCCTTGCAGACCACTTTTGCAGCTGAAAACTGCTAGTTCTGAATCTGATGGAACTCAGCAATCGAATAGGCACAGTGTTGATCGAAGCCCCAAAGTCGGTGACAGACGGTCACCAAAATCATCGGCGGCTGAGGTATTCTTGCTTTTCATATTGCTTTATAATCTTACCAAAACGTACTTGGGGGCCCGGGCTTAGCATCTTTCAAAATGTACTTGATTTACACCCCTCCAATCGTATAATCAAAGAAAGCATATCATTGTCAGTATCGGAATCGGATCTGTATAGGTGTATCGATACCTATATGTTCTGAAACGGCCAAAAAATAATTAAAAAATATTACGTGTCAATCAGGGAGGTATCCCTTGCCACCTGTTATAGGACATTTGTGGTTCGAAATTCAGGGAGGGTATTTTCTTGCTTCTCTATAAACAAAGTACCTTGTGGGTTTTACTAATTGTAGAGTCCTGTCAATGTGCGGCCAATGATGGTGCGGGTATTTTCCTGCCCAAGCAAAAGGACAAAAAAAATCGTTAGGGGAAATGTTATTGTTGTCAGGCTTAGCGGCACAATTTTTGTTTACTTTTTTAATGATTCTGTATAGTGACCCTTTTTTTCTGGATGAATGAAAATAAAGACTGTAGGGATTGCTTATCAATCTTCTTGTCATCTCTTCGTAGCTTATGTCCATTTCTTACTCTTGTGCATCAACCCAGTTCCTTATAGGAAATGATTTTTGAGGCTTTTTGTATGACATTACTTTCGAAATGACTGTTGATGCGCGCAGATCATTTCTTTCTTGTATAAATATGACGAGCTACCTAATAGGATCAGAGCATTCATGTTACGATTGAGGAATCTACAATCTACCATCATGCTACTTTAACTGATTTTTTTTTTCTTCTTTATTTGGTAGTTGCTATTTGCAGAGTGAGTGCTAGTTTGCAAATATAGAATTATCAATTGTTGTGCTGATTTTTGAAGATGGTTTGTTAGATCGTTTATATGGCATGCTTATTACATAATTTTCCTTGAAATAGAAGAAAACGGTTGCCAATTCCGTATTGCAGAAGAAACGAGGCAGTCAAATTTCTGATCTTGAAACTCAGTTGGGCCAAGCTCAAGATGAAGTAAAGAAACTGAAGGAACAATTGGCATCTGCAGAGAATGCCAAGAAAGAGGCTGAAATCGAATTAGCAGAAACCAAGAAGCAGATTTCTACTGTCCAAATTTCTCTTCCAGATGTTGTGCAAGAGTCAAACAACGCAGTCGAAGAAGATCTCCCTGAACCACCAGAGACCCCACCAGAAAAGGAAAAGCCGTGCCCAGTGAAGCCGGAGGATGAGATCCCAGCGGTGGAGAACTTTAACTTGCAAGATGTTGATAATTCAACAAGTGATGACGAGCCAAAAAAGGAAAATGAGGAAAAATCAGATAGCCCAATTGAGGAAGAAGCTGAACTACCTCCAGAAAAGAGTGACAACGGGTGTGAAGAAACAATGGAGAGTTCAGAAGTAATTGAGCTGAAGGAAAAGATGCTGCAAAAGGAGCAAGAATTGATTAGACTTTCTGAAGAAAATGAAGGCCTTGTAAGTTTCTTTAACCCCATTTGTTTCTTGTAACTTTCATAGGAAATTGCAGAGCCGGCTTCCCTATGTTTTTCCCACCTTGGTTGAAACAAACATGAAAGCATCATGTTGGCAAAATACCATGCTGGCACAAGTGGGCCTCAGTTTTTCCTGCCTTCCTCTTTCCATTAGTAAATCTCTTCATACCTCCTTTGCATATGAAAGGATTTTCATGAAAAGCTGAGGTGGCAGGAGTCTTTAGAAATTCGTTTCATGGGAATGAAACAAACGAGAGTATCTTTTCATGTTTGTATTGCACTTTATGGTAAATGTAATTCTGTTTGGGTTTTTTATCAGCTTTTGAGTTTGTGATGAAATGCGTCAGCCATTCATAATTTTAAAGTGCACTGAGTTTTTTTCCCGTATTTTGTGTATATTGGCAGAAACTTCGACTGATGGAGGTTGAGGAGTTGAAGGCAAAAGAAGAGGAAGCAACCAAAAGGTTGCGCCAAGTGACTGAGGAATGGGAAGAAAGCAAACAGAAAGCAGCGCGCACAACCGAGCAACTCGAAGTAGTAATTCAGGCAAAAGCAGAGATGGAAGCGGAGATGAAACGAGTGAGGGTGCAAACAGAGCAGTGGAGGAAAGCCGCAGAAGCAGCAGCAGCCATATTGGCATCAGTAGATAATTGTGTTGGTGTGGAGATGAATGGCCGTTGCGGGAATAAACAGCAGCATGCCTTTGACAAGTCTGGATACATAGGTTCGGACTCTCCAATGTCAGATATTATGCAAGATGGAAAGCAAAAGGGAGGAATCAAGAAGTTTGGTGATTTGTGGAAAAAGAAAGGGCAGAAGTAATGATCTTGCTTTTCTAGTATTGATGTTTTTGTAAGCTTTCTCTCTTTGTTTCTTCACTGTAGTTCCCTCGTTACTAGTGGGGAAATGGGCAAGCTTCTCTCTTGCCCCCTCTCCCTTCCTTTTGTCTTCTCATGGAAATGAAAGAAATAGAGAAAAATGGATGGATTGGGGATATATCGAACGATGAGGAGAAAGAAAAGTTGCTGTTTTTTGTCTGAATTACAAAAAGATGCTTTTATCTGTGAAGTTCTATCCCTTGGTTTTGATAATTCTTCTGCCTTTTTCCATCACACCAATTTGCTATTTTGGAGCTTTGCCTGAACAAGTGTGAGGGAACATGCAACTTTGCTTACCATTGTTGGTCAACGAGATTGTATAAGGTTTCAAGCAGTTGATTGGCATAAAGCTTTCGTTTGTGTGGATTGTAAATGGTAGGAGTCACAAATTGTGTTTAGAAATCAATTTTAAGCTTCAAAAACCATAACTGTGGTATTTGCAAGAGAAAGCAAATGTGAGACTAAAAAGATTTCATAGAACAGTTACTCTTGAACCAATATTGGCAATGACTGCAATATGTGTTCCAAGTAGGAGTGTGGCATCTAATGTGGTCTTGAAAAAGGAGTGAAATCTTCAGGTATGTAGGAGGACCAAGCCTACAAAAAGGTGACAAGTTTTGGCAAGCACATCTTATTTTTAGCATAGTTTTGACCATAGCTAGTTTTGACCATAGCTACATGAAGATGCTTTCTTCAGAATTGGGATATTCCTCGAAGAAAAGTTTTGGGAAACTCACTTCCAAAATATGGACCCTTTAGTTGGAAATTTACTTCCTCACTTTCCAAATCATTTTTTTCTCTTTATCCATTCCTCTCACTTTTTGTCACTGCTCTCTTACCTTCCCCCCTTGTTGCCTACATTTTTCATGTTAAAAAATAATGTTTTTTTTATAAAAAACTTGCATTTAGTCTTTTTTAGTCGTTTTCTTGTTTTTTTACTCGCTTCCACTTCATATTTTTTCGTGTTTTTCTTTTCATTTCTCGTGCGGTTAACAGCCATCTTCATGCTTCATACTACTTTTTCACACTCGCTTTTTAGTTTTTCGTATTTCGTGTTTTAGTAACTATGGTTTTGACAAGCATAGGGTTCATAGACTCTTTTTCCCCCTCTCTTGAAAGTAAACATGTTCACGGTGAATAAGCACAGACTAGATCCAAGTCCAGTGGAATATCTATCCATTGTCCATTCTTGTTTTTACTCAGAGAAACCGTCCCATGCTTTGAGACCTAACTGTGCTGGCTCAGCCTGCTGTAACTACGGTTGCTGCCCTGTCAGTGTAAAACTCTGAGGGCTTACCCCTCCACCTTAGGGAGTTGCCAAGCTTCGGCTTAGGTAAGGGGGTTGACGCCCATGGGATTTGAAACTAGGCTGCCCATCAAATGACCTAGGCCCCATGTCACTACGCCAAACCCCATGGGTCTCTGGTCATTGTCCATTTTTTATACAACCATTTTGTTTGAGTTGGGTTTAGTTTGTCAAGTCCCTATTGAAAATTCTCCTTAATTTAGGGGGGCAGCAACTGAGCTTGAACAAGGTACGATCGGAGGCACGCGTGCTATCTTTCAAGCAATAGTTGTTTCACTTAAATCAAGTTCTCATCTCGTGCAACTATGCTCTCAAGATACAATCGAGCTTTCGCCTACTCATAAAAAATAGTCTACGCCCTCCACCGAGTGAGACCAATAACCTCGACATGAACCACCTTGAATAGACTCGACTAGCATATAAAGATCTAGGTTCGAATAGGGTATGGATTTTGGGTTTGAATATGAATCCATATTGTAAATGGGTACAGATTCGAATAATAACTGGATATGGATTTGATCAGCAATCGAATTTGGATCTAGATAGAGATCTGAACTGCAATTGAGTTTGGATCAACAACAACCGAAAATGCATTAGAACTATAATCGAATCCGAATCACATAATTGGATCCAAACTGAAACTCTAAAACCGAAGAGAGAGAGCAAAGCACGTGGAAGAGGAGGTGAGAGAGAGAGAGAGGAGAGTGGTGATGTAAAACACACAAGTTTTTTATAATTGCTACAGAAATAGAGATAACTTTTATGTTAAATTCATATCATATTTTAATTTGGCTGATCATGATTTTAATATCCAGAATTATTTGGTACGTAACCGTAACTGAATTTTGCGGACACAATTTTCTTAAGGTGGGAAGAATGTAATATTTGTGTTTTTTTGGTGATTTAAATTTTTTTTGTTAAGATGAATTTTTATATTTAACCATGTGTGATGGATAAATTGAAAATTTATATCACAATTAGTTAAGCCCAAATCTTAGGAGAAATCGAGTCTCAATGCGGAATTAGAAATTCAAAAGCAAATTAGATCCGGAGACCCCAATAATGAACCTAAATTATAGTTTGGATCCAACTTGGTGGATCCTAATTTTTAATTAGGAAGCCACATTAGGTTTTTAAATTATGAAGTCTGAAACGTTTTAAAAATAATCATAACTGGAGTCCAAGATGGGGCGTCCCAACCTCTCTCTTGGGTATTTAAATTACTAAATATATTACATATTCAAGTCAATAAAGAAATTCCCTAAAATAAATTAGAGAATTTTATTTATAGTATAATAGAAAGTTTTTAATAGGAGAAAGGATTTAAAAGAAAATAAATAATAAAAAGATAAGGTAAGAAATTTTTTTGAAATGGAAACTCGCCTTGACCCTTTTATTTTGGAACGAGGCAAAAGGGAAAAAGAAAGGAAACATCAACTCCAATGATTTTGTAGGAAATCCATGGTGGGGAAAAGAGTCCTTCCCAAAATAAAGTTGTCCTCTCCTTATAAGGAGCGGAAGTCCCTCACACCCATCCCTCTCAAACCGAAGCAAGTTATATGTCCCCCCCCCCTCCCCCCGTGAAGACAATCGTTAGCTATATCTCGTGTTCGGGGGTCCCAATGAGCGCGACATATGTAAGCACGTGCGGCTCGTATCAACATGTTTGTTAGCATCAGTTAGCATCGAAGTCCTGTGTGGTTGCAAAGACATAAATACCCTTTCCTCCATTGGTGCCATAAAATAACGATTCTAAAAAAAAAAACAGTTACAAAGACTTAAGTACTCCGAAGATGGTTATTTAAGACCCAGTCACTGCACTGCATGATTATCCGAGAAAGAAATCCCCCATGAAGAAGGCCATGAACATCAACTCTCTCTCTCTCTCTCTCTCTCTCTCTCTCTCTCTCTCTCTCTCTCTCTCTCTCTCTCTCTCTCTCTCATCCAGCAGACGATCCTACACTACTCCATCAAGCACTGACTGACCTGCATACTAACTGTAGCATGGTTCAACTTAATGAGTTATGGAGCCTGATTCAGAGTTTTTGCCCATACAGGAGGGGGTCCGAGGGCTCCCCCCCGACGTGACTCCTTTTCTATAGGCCTTGTATAAATTTTTTCATTTCTTTTCCTCTTGTAACTATCGAAAAAAAACAATAAAGTGTTTTGTTTGATCGTGGCGCTCATATGTTTCCTTCGGTTGTTTCTTGCTCGAGGTTTTCGTAACACCCTTTTCGGCAATTTTCTGTTGTTTTTTTTTTTTTGCTACGCGATTTTTTTTTTGCTACGTGATTTTCGTAAATCGCTACTTGATTTAGCGCTTTGCCATTTTTTTCGCTACGCGATTTTCATAAATCGCTACTCGATATAGCAATTTACGAAAATCGCATAGCGATTTGCCATTTATTTATTTTCCGCTACGTGATTTTCATAAATCGCTACTCGATTTTGCGATTTGCCATTTTTTTTGTGCTACGCGATTTTTGTAAATCGCAATGCCGAACACCGCCCTCTTGAGCACGATCTTCGCCGTGATCAGGTTGTAGTCGCCAGCCATCCTGATGGCAGTCTTGAGGTCTGTGATGGGGAAGCCGGAGAGGAACGTGTTATTCTTGACGCACGTGTTTAGCAACGTCAGGGTGGCCTGGAAGGCATAGCTCTGATCGAAAGTATTGCCAACGTAGGGGGTAGACAGATTGTACTTTAAAAGACTCCATTGTAGGTATCCCTCGAAGGCAGAGGAGGGGACACCGCAGTCGGTTGCCCGCTGGACGAGGACAACATTCCAGCCATTGCTAGCAGAAAGAGGATGACGATAACCATCGGATCACCGGCTCTTTGCCTCTCTTAATTTCTTCTCTAGAGAGAGAGAGGGTTTTACAGTGTTTCACGAAGAAGGAAGAAGAAGAAGACGATAACAAAAAGTTCAAACCTATATACTTTATCATTTTTGCCTTTTATTATAAAGCCTTCAGGTTGCTCCATGAAAATGGTTTTCTTAAGCTCACCATTAAAAATAATAATTTTAACATTCATTTGATGTAAATCTAGGTTGTAGTGAGCTACAATAGCAAGAATTATCCTTATCGAGGCGAATTTTACAACAGTTGAATATGTGTCAACATAATCTAATCTTTTTTTCTATGAAAAACCCTTAGCAATTAACCTTGCTTTAAATTTATCAATACTACCATCGGACTTGAATTTCTTCTTTAAAATATATTTACATTCAATGGCTTTCCTTTTTTAAGGTAAATCAGTCAATTCCCAGACCTAGTTTTTCTCAATAGACTCAATTTTTTCGTACATGGCTTTTACCCAGTTTGTTGACTCACGTGAGTTTATTGCTTCACCATATGACAAATTATCTTACATGTCATCCATGTCTAAAGCATAACACAGTTCCTCCGATAGGTCAACATAATAGTCATCTAAGTAAGATGGAGGGGCTCTAGACCTTTTATGCTCAACCTGAGATTGTTGAGAAGAAGAAGATAGAGAGATTTTAGAAGGTTTGTTGATTCTTATAGGTTCTTGCAACTCATCATAATTATAATATAAATCAAGAAGATCATCTCCATTTATTTTGGGAATAATTTTTCTTTTTATGTTTTGATCTTCCAAGTAGATAACATCTCTACTTTTGATTAAACTCTTATTTAGGTGGTAAAATCTATAGCCTTTAGATCATTTGAGATATCAAATAAAAATACACCTTATAGATCTGGTGTCGAGTTTATCTCTCGATCGCTCTATAACCTTTATATGAGCTACAGAACCCCATCTACGAAGGTGACTTAGACTAGGTTTTCTTCATGTCCATGACTCATAAGGTGTTGAGACAATTGCTTTACATGAAATTTTATTTAGGACATATGTTGTTGTATGTAAAGCTTCTCCCCAAAATACTTTGGGTATTGAAGCGTTAGATAACATACATCTAACAATATCAAGAAGAATCCTATTAAATCTTTCAGTCACACTATTTTGCTAAGGTGTGCCAGGAGTAGTAATTTGCGGTCTGATCTCATTGGCTTTGCAATATTCATAAAATTCATTTGAGTTATATTCTCCTTTCCGATCAGATCATAAAACTTTAATCTTCCTACCAAGTTGGTTTTCGACTTCTTGACAATATTCCTTAAATTTATTTAATGCTTGTTATAAGATATGCATAACTGTATCTAGAAAAATCGTTAATAAATGATATAAAATATTATATTCCTTTATGAGTTTAAGTCCTGAAAAGATCACAAATGTCAGTGTGTATGATTTCTAATAGTTCTGATGCTTTAATAACATTTTGTGGAAACAGTTTCTTTGTCATTTTTCCATAAATATAAGCTTCACATCTATAAAGTGAATATTCATGAAAGTTAGGTATTAATTTTAATTCAACAAGTTTTTTCATCTCTTTTAAGTTAATGTGTCTAAGTCTTTGGTGCCAAACATTTACATCCACATTAAGGGCAATATCAGTATAATTAAAAGTCAAAAGAATTTTATTCATATCAGAATCATGAATTTTCAACAATCCATGATTTTTATCAAATACCCCATCAAATAGGACTCGACCATGTTTTTTCATAGTAACCTTTCCTGGTAAAAAATGAACTTCAAAACCCTTGGCAACCAAGGCCAGAACAGTCACTAGATTACGTCTCATGGATGGTACAAATTGGACATTTGACAATAGAACATTGTTTTTAGAGGTTTCAATGCGATACGTCTTGACACCCATAACATCAGAGTAGGTGTTGTTGTCCATGTGCACCCGATGTTCACTAGGTTTATAGTTAATCATGTTCATCATCCCTTCCTTGGTCATTGCTATATGCCGTGTTGCCCCAAAGTCCACCCACCAACCTGAAAAAGCTTGGTCCGCATAGGAGCATTCTCATATCAGTAGATTATATCTCGCATCTCTTTTTGTTGGCTATCTCTGTTGTTCGTGCCAGTGTTATTGTTTGACCAACTCTTGCAATCTCTCTTGAAGTGTGCAGGTTTTCCACACTTGAAGCACTTCACATGTGAGGCGGCTGTCTACGACTTGTGAAATGTTGGACCTTTCTTCCTATCAAATTTGCCATTACTTTTAAAATATTTCTTCTTAAACAGTAGGCATCTAGAAGGGCTATAGTTTTGAGAGGAAGCATCTTTAGCGAAGTGTAATTCGCTTTTCCTGTCTTATTGCATATGTTGCTACTCAATATTCAGTTGAGCATGAAACTTTTCCAAGGTTAGGTTTTTTGAATTTAACCTAAGAGTTGTTTGTACCATCTTTCAAGTGGATAGTAGACTAAGCAGAGTGGTGTATATCTGCATCCGGTCAGGAATCACATTCTCAACAATAGCCAAGTCCTTGGCCATAACAAGCATTGTGTTGACATGGTCAACAATATTATCATTTTCCTGCATACGACATGAATTGTATTGTTTTAACAGTAATTGTACGTGTATTTCAGAAGTAGTCTCGTATTTCTTTGAAATGGCTTCAAACATGAACTTAGTTGTAGGGTATTTTATGAAAATAACTTTGACCTCTTGGGTAGCTTTATCACTAGGGCCTCTCATTTCAGTAGTGAGGGTATTTTCGATACCCTCTAAAGTTAAAACAGGAGGTATCGTCTTCTTCCAAATGTGAAAATTAGTGTCATTAACTTTGTCAGTTTTGGCTAACTCACTCGCACAAACCCTACTTATTTTTCTGTTTTTTGTTATTTTAAGATGGCAAGGCATGATAAGTATAAGTCCAACATTCAACAAGTAGTTAAGTAAAAGAATATTAGACATGAACTCATAAAATATCATGTTAATAATGAGCAAATTCATGATATCAAACTTATTATGTTATGTAAATACCAAAAAAAAATGTATGGCAATCAAGTTCTTGATTTTAAATCAATATGAGTCAATCTGCAAACTCTGAGTACTTTTTTGTAATTTTAAAAAAGTTAGAGGACAACACTACAAAATATGATCCCTCAAAACCAGGACTTAAAAAAATAGGGGGTTTTCTGCAAAAATCAGAAAACTGACCCTATTTCAGAAAGTGCTTTTCCAGTGTGGGTTCTATTTTGGAATTATCAAAAAAAATGAGGACTTCTCTTGTAATTTAGGGACACAAAAGTAAAATACTGCAAATATTATAACAGAGAGATATAAATGGTAATTAAATTAAAAGTAAGAGCAGTACTATAATTAAACTATAATAGGACATAACAAGCATTAATGTAAATGTGCAGTGACAAAAATGCAATTTAACCAATCAGGGACTTGACCAAAAATAATGGAAAAGACCTCGGTCAAATTATAATTTTACCTAACAGAGATATTACTGAGATTACCTAAAAAGACCAGGGGCAAGAAGGTAACTTTACTTATAAGGTTATATAAAAGCTGACCTTTTCTCGAAAAAATTCAGAAGCTTCTCGATGAAGCTTTTGCATTTTTTTTGTTTCAGTCGATGAGAAAACAGCCAATCTTCGTCGATTCGTTCACCAGAAAAGGAAGGAAAGCCGACAAGTTGTACTGTAGTAACGTCAGAATTGTTCAGAGGTCGCCAAAAAATGCAATCTATGCGGTTATCCGGTGTGGTCGCCAGAAAAACAGAAAAAAATGGTGATAAAAGAAAAACAAACGGTAGTCCCCCATCCTTTTTGTGCTTTTTTATTATTATTCAAAGTTGCCAAATGCCGAATGACGGCAAGATTTCCCTTTTTTGTTTGTTTTTTTATTTGATTTCTTAACCGGTGAGAGAAGAAATCGGGGTTTGACTGCCTTGTTGGGGTTGTTGCCGAAAAAAAAATTGGAGGAGGTCGACGAGTGAAGAAGAAACAAAACAGAGACCGATCGATCGTTCGGTCTGCCGGTTTTTGATGAAAGGGAAAAAAAAAGGTAATCCACTCTCTGGTTTTTTTTTTTAGGTTCCCCTTTCTGCGATAACCATCCGGTTTGATCGCTTTGTCGGATGGGTCGTTGGAAAAAAAAGATGTGTTAATAATTCGGTGATTGCAAAAAAAAGAAATTTTTCAAGGTCGCCTGATGCAAGTAGCCTTCCGCAAAGGTTTTAGTAAAGGGAGGTCACCGATTACAGGTGACCTCTTAAAAAAAACTTCCTGCATAATCGAAAGGAAAAAAAAACTTTCTTTTTGTTTTTCCCCTTTTTTTTGTTTTGCTTTGCCAGAAAAAATGGTGACTGGAAAAAAAAAAGGTTACCCCCCCCCCCCCCCCCTCCCCCTTTTTTTTATGTATCGAGATCGCCCCCTTTTTTGTTTGCTTTGTCGAAAAAAATTGTTAATAAACTGGCGACTAAAAAAAAGGTTAACCCCCTTTTTTCTGAAAAGAAAAAAAAAACTTCAGTGACCCTTTGATCTCTATCGCTGTCCCCAAATGGGGTCTTAGTTTTTTTTTAAAGGTCACAAAAAAATGTGCTCCTCCCCTTTTGTGGTTGCCTGCAACAAGTGATCTCCCAAAAGGTAAAAAAAGAAACCTTTTTTTATTACTATCTCTAGTAGACCGAAGACGGGGTCTAGTTCGCTTGTTATTTTCAAACATAAGTAGGGGTCGTCGGAATCCGGTGACCTCTTCTGATGAGCTTTATAAATAGAAATGACAAACTTTTTTGCTAATTTTTGGTGTTTGCCTGACTGTCAATGAGGGTCGATGGCCTCGATGCAGGAGACTTGTGGAGGAGTCTCTGTACGCTGGCTTTGATACCACTGTAGGTCCCAAAATAGTCGGAGGGATTGATGGAGTTGTTTTTAGCCTTCTTCAGAAGGGGTTTGCTCTCACACGATATTGAATAATCACGGTGAGTAAGCCCTCTTGTTTAAATAAGAGAGTAAATAAGCTTGGGAGATTACTCCTTTATGGGTAGCCGATAATTCATCTGAAATCTGTTTAACTGTTTCACAATTGAGCTTATCCAAAATAAAGTGTGCTTTATTTTTTGATAAGGCCCTCATTTGGGCAGCTTCACCCGTTAGAGAGAGAGTGGGCCCACCTCTCTCTTCAACGGATGAGACTCTTCGTGAAACATGTTCACGGAGATCTCATCAGATCAACACATACTGCTGCACCAATATCAAATCCAAGTCTGATTTTCCCTGCACATACGCACAACGCTGCAAATGGGTTCGCAGTTATGCTTTGCACATATGCACAACACAACATATGTTGTCGCAGTCATGCTGTGCACACACGCACAACACTGCACATGTTCTTGCAAATGTGTTGCACACACGTTAACACAGTTCTATGTGTTTTTGTTATGTGCTCACACTGTTGAGCACACACAGAGACACAATCCTATATTGTTATGATCTGCAGTTCTGTTGTGCACACACGCATAGAGTTTCTTATGTTTTTGAATTTTAATTGTGTGCACACGCAATAACAACCATGCGCTTCCCCGTATTCAGGCCTATATGTTCTTTTGCATCCAGATGTTCAGATCCATGTTAGCTATACAATCAGATTCATGAATTTTTATATTTTTGCACACAATGTGGTGCACACACATACTCGGATCTGCATGTGTTTGTGATCTGCAGAGGCGTGCTACTCTTACATACTAATACTAATCTCTCTCTCTCTCTCTCTCTCTCTCTCTCTCTATATATATATATATATATATATATATATATATATATATATATATATATATATATATATATATATATATTAGAATACGTAGGAATTGAACTATGCTAATCTAATCTCTCTCTCTCTCTCTGTTCCTTGTTTTAGTTATGTGTGCATGTTGAATGATGTATGTATTGCATAACAAATGTCAGCCCAAATCTGTGGCTCATGACCTTATGAATGGTCAATTGAACTAAGTGTTAGTGCTCCAGACTGGTGGTCGTTAACCTTGTGACTGTTTTATAGCATACGTGTTGTTGAAGCTATTGACATCACAAATGATTAATTATTGTTTAAGCATGTATGTCAAGAGTATTGATTAAATAATAAGTGACGAGTAGGTTATTTTATGAAAATAAGGCATGTATTGGTGAACGATCGTGAAAGAGCTGGTGGGTTAAAGAACCAGTGGGATGCAGAGCATGAACCCATTCAAATATTAATTCGGGATGCAGAGCTCACACCCATTCAACTATTAATTTGGGATGAAGAGACCTCACCCATTTAAATGTTAAATCAAGATGCAGAGCTCGCACTCATTAAAAGATCTAGTCAAGATACAAAGTCCACACTCATTCAAATATTAATTTGGGATGCAGAGTTATACTCATTTGGATATTGTATGTGTTAGTACTCACAAAGTATTGTGAAAGAAAATTGAATATGTATTGTACATGTAGTAGAGCATTGCATGCATCATCTAAGTTAAAAATAAATAAATAAATGAACTGTAAGCTAGTCTTGTATAAAATGGATGCTTCGCTTGCACTAGTAAATCATGCATAAATTAAAATATTATGTGTAATTGAGATTTTTTATTTTGATTTTGAATTTGTTGTGTGTGTCTCTGATATGTTGTCATGTTTATGCATAAATGAATGCTTATTATGGGTACATTCATGAAAATGATTTGTGTTTCATGTCAACCTGTTTCTATGTATGTATGATTTGTTATGTTTATCATATGGGGCTCGTTGATATTGACCTCCTGCTAAAAACATTTTAGATGCTAAGTAGTTGAGTTGGAGCCGATGCTGGGTGTTGTGGTGATGTTGAGAATCATCTAGTTTTCTTTTTCAAGGAATTGAAATTTTAGATAAAATGTTATTATTTATTATTTTATTTGAATTAAAAATATTTTATTTACTAAGAGTAAATGATTTTAAATGAGAATGTTATTCGGGATGCAGAGCTCACACTCATTCAACTATTAATTCGGGATGCAGAGCATGCACCCATTCAAATGTTAAGTCGGGATGCAGAGACCTCAGCCATTTAAATGTTAAATCGGGATGCAAAGCCCGCACCCATTTAAAGGTCCGGTCGATATACAGAGCCCGCACCCATTCAAATATTAATTTGGGATGCAGAGCCACACTCATTCATATATTGTCTGTGTTATTATTCACATAGTATTGTGAAAGAAAAATGAATATGTATCGTGTTAGTACCCACAGAGTAATTGAGTATTGCATGCATCATCTAAGAAAAAAAATAAATGAACTGTAAACTAGGCATGTATAAAAAGGACGCTTCTCTTGCATTAGTAAGTCATGCAAAAATTAAAATATTATGTGTAATTGAAATTTTTGCTTTTGATTTTGAATTGTTGCGTGTGTTTTTTATATGTTGTTATGTTTATGCATAAATAACTGCTTATTGCTGGTACATTCATGAAAATGATGTGTTTCGTGTCATCCTATTTCTATGCATGTATGATTTGTCATGGTAATCATATGAGGGCTCATTGATATTGTACTCTTGTTAAAAACATTTTAGGTGCTAGGTAGCTGAGTTGGAGAGCATGCTGGGTGTTGTGGTGGCGTTGAGAGTCAATTTTTTTTTTTTTTGAGGAATTGAATTTTTGAAAAAAATGTTATTATTTATTATTTGATTTGAATTAGAAATATTCCATTTACTAGTAAATGATTTTAGATGAGAATGTTATTCACATTAAATTTATTGTTATTGTCATTAATTGATTTGTAATCCGCCTAAGGTTTTGACCCCAAAAGTTAAAAGGGTTTTTACGAATGAAAAAAAAAATCACATATTTTTTGTGTTAAAAATCTTGCAATTAAGGTGAGGGATGAAAAAAATGAGCGAGGGTTGAGGTTTATATAGACTTTAGTCCTAAGCCACCCATAAAGAGTTCTTTAATGTGTCCAAACGGCCAGCAATAAATGGGTTAGCCGGCTAAAACGGTCAGTCATCAATGCTAAAACAGCTGGCACACCTAAATAGAAACAAAAATGACCCTGGCCATATCAACCTTGACTGAGCCAATAAGTCAATGATCAATCAAAGCAAAATAAGGACCCAAGATCTAATGCATTTGTGGACAAGTGGTTTATCAAAATTCTTCAATGTGAGACTAAACTTTTGTAAACAACCCACTGAAAATTAGAAGAAAAGCTTAGTGATAGTTTTGAGCCAAAATCCAACAGTCCAAATACATTGTATATCTAATTTAAGACCATAGGTCTGGTTTGCACATTATTCTATTGGATCCCAATTATAACTCTTGTTAGTCTAATACTGATTAACAAAACTTTTCGTATGACTCGTATTCATAGAATGTGGTTAAAGTTGTATGATCAATTATCACTTTGGACAACCCTCTTCTGCCATCTATTCTTACATTAGTATCGACACAAAAACCTTCTCACGATGGAGCTATCTTACTAACAGTATGAAGTCTGTTGCTTGAGTGAAGCGCATTCCTGGCTGAAAATTTGGATCTATTTTGAACTCAATCTGATCCATCCAACTGTGGTACTATGGATCGTACATATTTGAGATTCTAGATAATAATTGTGGATTCAGTGAAAAGCAAATCCATATCAAATATGACCGAAATCCAAATCCAATTTCAATTACTTAACCACACCACAGAAAATCAAAACCATATCCACATCTGATTATTATCGATTTCATTTTGACTTACCAAATCCTACTAAATGGAGTTGGATTCGGTAGGATATCCAGTAAAATCCTATCCATTGACATCCCTACCTATACCCTTCTTGTTCCCCTCTCTTTCATCAGAAACACCTAGTCCCAGCTTTTGGTTGCTTGTGCGCAAATGATAGGACGAATCCATTTTCTGTAGATTAGTTTAGAGACAGGTTGAGGGTTTTGTCTAGATCATCCTTTAGCTTGTGAGTTTGTCAATTTTCTTTATTAAATTTGGATTCAAATCTGAATTAGATCTATGTCTGAGAGTTGGTCTCGTATCCTACTTTTAGATGACAACACTGGGTTCGACAAAAAAAAGAGTGCTTGAAAATAGGGGTATAAATAAGCAGGGTTTGACCTAAACTTGACCTGTACCAAAACCCTATAGGGTTAGGGTTTGGTGATAAATAAGGTCCGATTGAGTCAGACCTGAAAAGTCCGATTAATATATGGTGCCAGTATGGTAATATCATTTCAGATCGGGAATCGACCCGAGTTTCAAAAAAGATTCACTATTTTTCAATGTAAAAAAGATAAAAAAAACTTATTTTATCAAGTATGGTTCCGGTTTGGTTGATGTAATTCTTGTAGGATCTGGGTATGGGTCTGATTGGATTTGGATCCAGTATCAGCATCTCAAATTAGATTTGGATCTGGTATTTTACCTGGGTTTGAACCAAACCGGACCCCTTGACACCCCTAGTTGAAAACAAGGTTTTTACGTGTAAAAAGTTCAAACAATTCCTGATCTAGGCATAGATCCGACAGACAGAATCCTGAATCTGAATCTAAATCCCAAAAGTCTAATGGTGCAAGTCCAAATCCCATCCGAACTTACATTCGGATCTGTGGTCTGACTGAATCAGATCCATTTTCACCGCAAGAACTCCCTCGAACAGTTGATGATTCGCTCTCTAGAACGTTCCCTTTTACTTTATTTAAACCCTAGAAACCCCCATTCTTCGTCCTCTCTCTCTCTCTCTCTGGAAGTCTAGAGGTTTCGATGGCGTCGTCTTCCTCTTCTGACGATTACTCCCTAGACCTCGAAGAGCTTCGTCAGCTTCAGTCCGTCGCTAAGAGGCCTCGAGTTCGTTCTCTCATATCTGCAGAAATCTCAAGCCTCGAGAACAAGGTAGCTTCCTTTCTCCCTTCTTTCTAATGCTTCCTTTTCACGTATTTTTCTTGTGTCGGTGATTGCCATAATCGTTGTTTCTTCTTCTTATTGAACGGTTGAATGAAGCTTCCTCTCATTGTGCAAATTATGTGGGTCCTCGTCCAGAGTTTGATGCGGCAATATGTTTGTGGTTATCGTAGTCGATCATTTTTTGTTCCTTTTTACGTTTGAGATTGATGGGTGTCGTATATTTTTACGTTTCTGAGGGAACCCATTTCTTGTGGGAAACTATTAGGTGAGAAAAAGAAAGTTTTTGGATACATTGGACATTTTCCTTTTTGGATTATCTATGGTATCTTGTATTGTTTAATCATCAGGTTTTGGTGCAAAAGACCCACTTGTCCATAAAATTTGGACTAAGCTTGATTGGAGCCTTGTCTTCCGTAGTGCATCGAGGCACCTCGTAGGTTGAGGACTCATTGAAATGCCTTGTATTTTGTTCCATCGTTAAGCATCATTTATTTGACCCTCTGTCTGCTCTCTCTTGGAAAAAAATGGTGAAGTTCAAATTTTAGTGCTTTGGTTATAGAAACTGACCGTGTCTTTCTGTTTTTCACAGTGAACACTCTTGGATGGATTTGCATATTTGTCTGAAGTATTTGATATATTGCCTAGGCACTGCTTTATTATCACCGTGGGTTTGTAGATATACCACTACTATGATGCTTACATATATTTGTTTTTTCATAGTTGTCAAAGGCTGTTGCACCGGTGCCAATTGCAAGAACTTCCACACCAGCTGCTTCAAACGTCAAGGCCCTCAGTGTGAACTATATCACACTAGGATCTTTTAGCTGGGATCAGGATACTGAAAAAATTAAGGTTTGTGAATCACGTTCCTTTTAGTATTGAGGCTCATACTTCATGTTAGTGATGAATATTTGATTGTCTGGCGGTCCTTCTAGTAGTCTCAGCAACAGGGTGTGTTGTAGTGTTGATATCTGTATGTTTCGAGGGAGGAACATCTTGGTGCTGATATTTTTTTATCTTGTGCATTAATGAACCTTCCTGGTCTACGAATTGGTCGTCTTGGTGTTGATATTTGTATGTTTCCAGACAAAGACACATCGGTGCTCATAATTGTTTGCAGTCTGTTTTGTATAAACAGGACATCCGGTACTGGTTTGGTAGGTTTCATTCTGCAACTACTTTGTAACCGCGTTTTCTGCTGATCTCTAAGCAACAACCTGGACTCTGTTTTTTTCTTTTTCCTTTGTGGAATTTGGCACTCTTTGTTTCCTTGATATGTTTGTTGGATGATCAACCACCATAACATTAAACTTATCTGAGTTATTAACTTTGTATTCGTTTTCTTCCTCCTTTTCTCCTTTTTCCTCTTTGCCCCTACTTAAGCTCCTTATAGATCATTCATATTTAGGCGGTAGAGCTTTTTTTTCAAGTGTGGCAATATTGTAGTGTGACTGTAGCAGTCTGGAACCAACTTAATACTGGCACAAACTCTGCCCTGCTTTGACTTCTTAGAGTTACCTAGGTAGCTCGTTGATATATTTGAACCATGCTTCCTGCTCTGATAACAAGTGTTTGTGAATGGGATCTCCAATGATAGCGGGATATTCTACTCTCGCCCCATCAAAATTGTTGAAAACAAATTAATCAAAGATTTGGAAGCATGATCGCTAATCAATGCAAGATTTGGAACCACATTCGAGGATTGAATGTGGTTCCTCGGGGAGGTGGGAAGGAAATAAATCAGTGAATTGCATATATGCAAGCTTATTATAAGTACTGTTTTGAAAATCTGTTCCAGGGTTTTTGATCCATTTCTTGTGTACACAACCTTAGTTTCCTGGCTAATGTCCATATTGATTAAGTTGCTTTTTCTAATTTTCTTATTTTTCATACCTACGGTCTTGTATTGAGTCAATAGCATGCTCTACTTGTTAAACATCTGGGCATCAAGTGAAAAATAGTTCCACAGACAATGCTTTTAGTCACCACGAAAATGTTGGTGTCAAATGCTTCCTTTGAGGCCCAGAAGCTCATGTTGCTGGAGATGTGGGTAATCTAAGTTGCATTCTGGATTATAAAACTAACCCCTTATCTTCTGTGACCATTTCAGTTATATGTTTCACTGGAGGGTGCGGATCAAGAGAAGGTGGAAACTGAACTTAAGCTAATGTCGGTCGATGTCAAATTTCATGACGTCCAAGGGAAGAACTACCGATGTGCCATCCCCAAACTGAACCAGGAAATAGTACCGGAGAAATCTAAGGTGACGGTGAAACCAAATAAAGTAATCATCACATTGCACAAAGCTTCCAAGGGCAATTGGCCAGATTTGCACTTTAAGGAAGACAAGGTAATTTTCAGTAGCATCTTCTACGGCAATTATTGTGTGTTTGTTTTCCTTTTTTTTCTTTTAGTTATGGTCATGACAAGGTTGATCTTTGAATTGCAGCTAAAGCCAAACCTTGACAAAAATAAAGATCCCATGGCAGGCATTATGGATTTAATGAAGGTGACCCAAGTCTCTCATATGTGCTCTTGAATTCTTGTTATAGATATGGTTGCTTGTTAATACTCATCTTCCCATATTGTTGCAGAATATGTATGAAGAAGGAGATGAGGACATGAAGAAGACAATTGCGAAAGCATGGACCGATGCAAGATCGGGCAAAACTGCAGACTCTTTGCCAGGATTCCGTTAGGGAGAATTCATGGTGGAAAAGTGAGTTGTCTGTTTCTTTCCTTGAGTGCCTTTTTGGCTGTTAGGTCTCATGATCAAACAAGGTCTGTTTTAGACTTTCGTATGCTGTCCGATTGTAAAGTTTGGATCTATATACTTTGGAAAAACACAACTGGTTGTCATGGTTCTTCTAATTTTTCTCTTTCCTCTCTGCACATCCTCGCCTATGCACATGAGTGTCGTGTGTGCGAGTGTGCCCCTTGCGTGCATGCTCGCCTGCACGGAACGAGTCGGCGAGCAGCTCAAGCCTCACTCATACATTTACTTAGTCTAAGCTCGGTTATTTTCTGAACTAACCGAGTTCAAACCTCTGTTGGCATACATTCATTGTGGCAATTGTTCAGCTATTAATATCGGTGATGTCTTTATTTTTTCTGGTCTTCTGTGCTTTTATAAAAAAAAGGTGAAAATCCGAATTATTCTAACAAGGGGAAGAGTACAAGCATCTTTTCTTCAGCTTTTGTCAATACAAACGTATCACAATCAAATCATGATATTTTTAGAAAAAAATGATAAGGTGATACTTTAAATTATCTACTATGTTTTGATCGTGAATTCCTAGCCATACGAAGTGGTTACAGAGCATCTAGTTACAGGCGTTTTGTCTTTTTGCTTAAGCTAAACAATTAGATGTGTTTATCAATGTTTATTAACCAAAGCACTTTATTTCGCTTGAGCAATCAGTGGTATGCCACTTTATAAGAGCTAGAAGTCTAACCTTGTACCGGAACCTACGGGAAGGCATCGTTGGCATTATCAGGACTCGGTATCAAATTGGCCACATTTTTTTACTTAATTTATTAAAAAAAATATTATTAGTATAATTTATGATACATAACTATATATAGTAATAAACAACTTCAAAAGTATACATAGTGACAAATATTACATATATTTTTAAATACTAAAAATGTTATTTTCACTATTTGAAATTGAAAAACAGTGTGTTATTTGCAAAATATCATAATGTATTTGATAAAATGTAAATATCATTGTAATCGTGATATTTTATATTCTAAACATAAATTTTTCAGAAAATGTAGATAATTGCATGAGTTATTTAGATTAAAATGGTGTCACTTTGGTAAAATGTCTTTATTATTATTATTATTCAGTATTAAATATTAATATTTAATTCCTCTCTCATGCTAATAAATTTTCCTTCACCAAATGCAACTTTGGAGAGTAGAAATCTTTTCAAATTCAGCTTTGGAAAATTGAAAGATTTTAAAAATTTTAGCAAAACCTTTAAGTTTCAACATGTTAGCTAAGACTCAATCGGGTCAATGATAAACTCGGCCAAGTAAAAATGTGACCCGGTCAATTTTGATCCAAATAAAGATACAATTTTTTTAACCCAAACATATCTGAGTCACTTCGGCAAGTAACGAGTTGACTCGTTGAGTTTGCCAACTATGGGTCATAGTCTCTGGCATACAATTTCTGTGAGCATAGGCTTACAGATCGCTTAGCTCCATTCATCTTTGGTGCAATAGCACTCTATCAGTGAGCTATTACATACTCTTTCAAGGTTGCCTGCTATTAGGCTCGTTGTCTCTTCATTTCTACTTCCTTTATTACTGAATGATCGTTTAGACTGGTGATTCTAGTTGTCCTTATTTTGAAGTCATGTCCAATATTTAGAGTTTGCCTCAATTTGGTACTGCTCTTACAATTGTAACGAGACTGTATGAATGTACCAATCCACAAGGGTCCCAAGACTCAAGTGATGATGATGAGGGACAGCTTAAGGTAGTGATTTACCACTCCTTATCAGGGATTCGAGACCTCACTCAATGAGGTTAGAGGGTCAATTGAGATCAAGATAATTTAAAGGAAAATGTGGATCTTTTAACAAAGTTTTAGTACGGTATTAACAGTTCATTTTTGTTGATTTTGAACTATATGAAAACACTAGTGAATAAGAAAAATGTCTATTTTAATACCTGTTTTTCCCCAATCTATTATAAAGAATACATCTGTAACTTCAAATTGAGCAAATTAGATGTCCAAACCATAGGGGTGGTTTCTTAACGCTAAATTTAGAAAAGTGGGGTAGCCACCTTTTTCAGTGAGAAACTGCAAATCAATCAACCTGACCCAGTTGGAGTAAGAATTGGCCTAGTTTATTTTCATAAGCACTCGGTTCCAGACAGTACTGACAGATCAATAGGTCGCCTCTGATTCTTGGAATTATAATAGAGTATAATAAACGAATAAAATGTAATCAATGGTTAAAAAAATATTAAGCTTTTTCTTGCAAATAATTGAATTTCTAATTTCATTTAGGGCCTGTTTGGAATCTGTAGCTGGGACGGGCGTTTACAGAGTTTATGCATTTGCCAAATCGTAAATACAAAGGAGAAAGGGCCTCACTTCCTATCCAAAATGCATAAACACCCATCCCAGTGCCGAGATTCCAAACAGGCCCTTAATAGACGTTCACGAGTATATTCTAACCAAACAATTACTACGTAAGCCATAGTTACCCAAAGAACCTCTTTGTTGGGGAAGCACGCTTCTGAAACGAGGATGGCCATGCTTTCTCCAATGAGAGGGAAGCGTGGGGGAAACTCTCTTCTCATTTGAAGCTCCTCAAATTGTTTCTCTCTAGCTTCCCACCCGCTTCTTCCCCATTTCTCCCACGTTTTTGTATTTTTCATGTTAATATTTATTACTTTTCACTTCTCCCTCATTTTTCACTTGCTTCACTCTCATTTCTTGCATGTTTTCTTTTTAGCTTTTCATATGCTTCCACAATAGCTTTTAAAACGAATTTCATTTCACGTTTCATACTATTTAACACTCGCTTCCCCATTTCTACTTCATGCATCTATCCATTTCGTATCTCGGTAACTACGATACAAGCTACAGTTTTCATTCTCCCAAACAACCTCTGAGGAGCAATCTGATGCAACCAAGTGGTGCTATGGATACACGCAACCAATAATGATCACAGCCAGAGGTCAACCATGTACACCTAGTCAGTGATTCTAAAAAGACCATCTCATAGAAATGAAAAGAAAAAAAACACTACATACTCACGAATGACTGTCCCAAGCAGTACGTTCCTCTGCTTCAAAAAAAGAAAACATACAAAAGATTTTTGTCTCAAGTAAAGCAGAAAAGTTGGAGAAAGAGCTAGATACAATAATCGTTATTGAAGAAAGAGCTAGATACAATAATCCTAATTGAAGAAAGAATATAGAAGAAATTTTAATTAAATAAGATTAGAGAACTTGGCTCCCATAATCGTTATTGAACTTTTCATAACGATGTGCATGGAGATGAGCTGATGGTCTGGTATTCCTCAAGGCCAGTTCGGCATCGCCTTGAATTACAGGACCGACTTCTGGATCTGCTAAACCATGAACATGATGGTCAGTTTAGATCTATTGACAAAATTCAGACAAAGTTGCCTTTTGTGGCAAATCCTATTTTCCAAATTCAAGGATCATAATGTAGTAAAACACAATCTTCAAATCCTATTTTGCAAATTCAAATCTAAGACTAAGAGGTTGCAATGAAAAAAAAAAGAGTTTTACTTCAGATATGACTTATCATCTTCAATAAGCTTACGTGTAAAGAGGTCTTTTTCTTCATAAGCATACCGGGGGATCCTCTTATTTAAAGAGCTACAAGTTGTTACAATAATTTATTACCTATATAAAAGATTTTTGGTTTGTGGTTTTTATAAATAAAAAAAAAAGACAAATTGAGAACAATGTTTTAAGGAACAATTTCAGGCTTTTCTTTCCTATTCTTTTCTTTTTTAATAGTAATACATTATTGTTTCTAATAGATCTAAAACTATTACAGAAATGTGCAACTTAATTCAAAAAATCCCTTCTCTAAAATTTAAGAAAAAATAGATAGCCTTTTGATTTTAGGTTTTATAGACTAACAGGTGTTACAATACATGGATTTAAGAGAATCATACCTTCCCCAAATATATCGCCTTTCTCTTCCAGAAGTGCCATTACGCGCCTGAGTGGTTGCATAGCAGCCTCCTTGCAAACCAGACGGATGTCTGATCCAGAATAACCTTCTGTCTTCTCTACCAGAAAATCATACGGAAGTTCATCGTCACCAGCAGATGGCAGGAGTTCTTCAAACATAGCTCTTCTTGCTTCAGGTTCAGGAAGAGGAACAAGAATCTTCACAGGAAGAGTCAAGGCAATTCACATCAACTTAAATCATGTACTGGTTAAGATTTTACAGTATTCTCTAGAAGGCGAGCTGTCATTTATGGATTTTAAAAATGTTGTAGCCACATTCTTTCTGAACCATGGACATTGGAGAATTTTCCCTGTTCATATTAATTGAGTTTTTCCATGAGCACTCGGAACTTTCCTCACAAGTAAATGCCACACAGTATTTGGTCAAATTACTACACAAAATCAACCAAAATAACCATGTCCATACATCTGTATTCCCATTACAGCAAATTTTCTGCATCATAATCTGGTTCACTATGGGGAAGGAAGTGGGGAAATTGAAAAAGGATACACGTTTTTCAAGGCGTCGAAGCATGGCAGCATCCAATTCCCATGGCAAGTTTGTTGCAGCCAAAACAAAAACAAGCTCATTTGTTCTTGTCAAACCATCCATCTGTAATTCAAACAATCAATTGATTGTTAGAAAATCACAGTTTACAAAAGAAACACCTTGCCATCTCATTTTCAAAGAACCTATGGAATGTTTATGGATTTCACTGAGCAAACAGTCTTATTTCCTAAATCATCCTAAACAAGCTTAAGAAGGCATATGCACAAGTCCTTGCTTCATTTGAACTTACAGATCTATTCTATGTAACTTGGTAAAAACATGCCTTAAATGATGTACTTTTCATGTTTAGAAGTGTTTTTAGAATGAACAAAAATCAATGGTTCCCATCTTACTAAAACTTGATGATGAAAAAGCAAATTTTCTGCTCAAGTTGTTTTGATATAAAGGAAATGTAAGTCAATAAACACATCTACAGGTCTAGATCAAGTAAAAAATACTTGTAACTATGTTTTTCTAAAGTGTTTAGGATGTTTAGGAGCTATATATATAATAGCCACTAGAATATGAGAACTACCGTGTGAACTGGGCATTTCCAACACTTTTTTGCAAATCCAACTATGTGGAAGTGTTCAGCATGGTGAATTTGCCAGCAATCAACTGTTGGATCATGTATTTTGGATGAAAAACATGGTTGGCAAACTCGGCGAGTCAACTCGTGACTCACCCGAATTGTCTTGGATCGGGATCTAACCAAGTTAAAAAAGTAGTATAACTCGGTTAGGACCAAACTCGGCCGAGTCATATTTTGACTCGGCTGATTCAGCTAAGACTCGGCTGAGTTTATCATTGACTTGGCGAGTCTTAGGTACCATGTGAATGAAACATCATTAAGTAAAAGCATGTTTTGGTAAAAGCATTAAACATGTTTTGCTAAAAATTCAAAACATTAACTAAAAGCATTAAAAGCTTTCAATTTTCCAATGCTATATTTAAAAATAGAGAGAGAGAGAGAGAGAGAGAGAGCTTCTTCAAGAGAGAACTCGTTGGATGACAATTAGAAGCTACATTAATTTGAAAATTCAAAACATTTCCAAAGTAATAAAAACTTTCAATTTTCCAAAGAATTAAAGAGGTTTTGGTATGTTTCATTTGGTGTTGGTACTCGGTGGATGAGAATTTATTAGCATTCAAAAGAGAGAGAGAATCAAATGATAATATTTAATACTAAAATAATGATAATAAATAGACATTTTACCAAACACGCTATTTTAATGTGTCTAATTAATTTTCATGCAATTATCTATATTTTCTGAAAATTTTATGTTTAAAATATAAAATATCATGATTACAATGTGATATTTACGTTTTATCAAGTACATTATGATGTTTTGCAAAAAAACACACTAATTTTCAATTTCAAATAGTGAAAATGCCATTTTTAAATATTTTAAAAATGTAGTTAATATATATATAATTTTTTGAAGTTATGTTTATTACTATATATAATAAATCACACCTAATATGTTATTTTTTCATTTTTGTATCATAAATTACATATTATTATTTATTTTAATAAATTAAATAAAAATTCTTGACGCATGAGTTACCGAGTTGACTCGCCCGAGTCACTGAGTTGTATGTGGCCGATCCGATACCGAGCCTTGAGAATGCCAACCATGATGAAAAAATACAATTTTGGACACTTGAATATTTATGATGATTATAAGCCATTGATTTTAAAGCCTTAAAAAAGCTTGTTTATGCATCAGAATCAGATGATTCAAGAGCTGGTCCATATAAAACCTGTACAGGAATATGACCATTTTTATCAAGTTTTCAGTGAAACTAGTATACAAGGGGATAGTATACCGAACAGGAGTCAAAGTGGAGTATCCATGTGACAGAGAAACCAAGCACGTAGATCACATCTGTATGGTTAGACTTAAAGAGTAAAGAACAAAAAATCCACGAAAATCGTGGTTTACACAGTAGTTCTCGTATTCTAATGACTATATATATAAACTTCAATGACTTTTATTTCTATTGGTAATTTATGCTACATTCTCAGTACTTATTGATCCTTCATGTTAAAATCCTTTCTGCCAAATCCATCAATGGTAGAGGTAAAGAAGCAAAGGCAAGTCCCTTCACATTTTTGTGACACAAAAACATCTAAAAGAAGGTAGGAGCTAAATACTAAGTTATCTTCAGAAAGTTGTAGTCAACCAATTAAACATAAATTCATCCAAGAAGTATTTCTCAACAAAAAGAACTTGATAATCAAGACAATTGCATCCCCATGCTTCAAATGATGTTAGCATCACACCCGTGTGAAATGAACAATACAAAACCTGTACAAGCAGTTCTGTCTTGAGCCTCCGACTAGCCTCATGTTCACTACGTCCATCCCCGCGCTGACTAATTATAGCATCAATTTCGTCAAGAAATATTGTGGATGGTGCATGGTGCCTTGCAAGTTCAAATAGAACTTTTATCAACTTCTCTGAATCACCTGCACATTTTCAAAAAGGAACACGTGAAAACATTGCAGCAACCAAAACACAAATCATTTAATCTCTCTCTCTCTCTCTCTCTCTCTCTCTCTCTCTCTCTCTCTCTCTCTCTCTCTCTCTCTCTCTCTCTCTCTTTTGATCCTTCTTAATAACTGGCCCTGTGCAGGTGTTAGATCTAATTACACCTAAATCAGACTTGGGTCTACACCCTGGTCTCATTCAGAGTAACTCAGACCTAGGTCTGAGCCAACTCTAATGGAGTTCAAACCTGGGTCCTATTGATTGGACCTAAACTGCAACTAAGTTTGATATATATATATATATGAGATGAATGCATGTGTGAGCATGACATCATCCATGTCCATCCACGTATGCATGTGTGAGAGAGAGAGAGTCAATCTTTCTTCTTAAATTCTCAGCCTTGAAATAGGCCCCAGCAGTTTCCATTTTAGTAGGAATTTGGAAAGCATGCATATTTAAGATTTATCACAGCTGTTGGACCTCAAAAGATCCAATGGCTATAAAAAGGGAGTAGTTGCGACCAGGAGCACTGTATCATTACTAATACACACAGAGAGTTGATTGTAAATACAACCTAGTTGGAATCTCAAAATACAAGTCGTTCTAACCCAATCTAACCTCAGAGATATATTCAGCATGGTCGATTTAGTGGGAATTGACCTTTGGTTCATGCTCCTTCTATGGAATAACCTTTTTTTGTCAGAAAAAAATGGTGCATTTACAACCATTGATTTTTGCATCACCGGGATCAGATTCCAACAATTCAAAAACCAGTTCCTGCTAAAAACAGAATGTAGAACACATCTATGGGTCATTTTGACAAAAAAAAAGCAGTTTGATAAGAGGCTTGTACATAGAATCAACTGTACCAAAATTTAACCCTACATATATATATATAGAGAGAGAGAGAATGAAGAAACTGTGAATGGTAAAAGGTGGACAAATGGCCAGACGCGCACCACTCATCCGCCCAAAGGGATTTTATCGGCAGTCACTAATCGCTGCCAAAGGGTCATTTTTTGGGCAGAAGCATTTGTTGAGGTGTTCTCCCTAAAGGGTGTATGTAGCTACATCCTTCCCTAGCATCCTCGCACCCAAGTTTTTGAAATTGTCATGTAACCCTTTGCACCCACACCCGCATCCGCACTTAAGTGACAGTCTTCAACCTATGTAACCACCAATACTTGGTCCAATTTGATAGAAAATTCTTAACCTTTCAAGATCCACTATCATAATGGAGGCTGGAATGCCATTTGTTTTGTACTTATCATACTAATACTCTTAATTTTATGCCTAATTACCTAGTAATTCATCATATGTACTTTGCAACAAGTTCTAATGAAAAATGCCAAGGAATGACTTCTTTATTGAACAAGATACAATAATTAGTTAATCAATTCTCTCAGAAGCATAGATAAAAAAAATCCCCTTTGGCTACATTGGCTCTACCAGGTACACATGATAAAACATTTAAATTGATGATACATAATGTTCTGAAGAATAGAAAAAGCCAGAATATATACAAAGTTTGTTTCATACCACGCCATTTGCTAACAACAGATGATGCAGATATGTTGAAAAATGTAGTTTTGCACTCAGTTGCAACCGCCTTTGCAAGCATCGTCTGCAAGAGAAAGACCCTCACTCAGCTCCAAAAAAAAACTGTATAGAAAATTTAAAATAAAATTCACATAGCGAGTAACATTTGGAGGACAAAATTACAGGAATCTCATAGGAAAGGATTATCTTGTATCCAATGTAACAGAATTAAAAAGCCATGATGGAAAGTGAAAAATTAAAAGCTCTTAATCATGACAGATGTGTCAATGCATTATCAATAGCCACCCCTTTCAAAGCCTCAAATAGATTTAATTTACTGTTTAGCACACGTTTAAAGATTCGACCAGGCATTGTCAATTAAAAAGTAGGTTCTTTCCATTTCAACCTAGCAATAACCTGGGAAGTCAACTCAACTGGTTCATGCTGCAAGCTTGACTGGTCCTTACACTCAAGGATGCAACAGCTACTCATCAATTCCATGCTCTCCAGGAGCTTTGTCATCAAATATTTTAGGATAAAAGTTAAAGCACGGTCAAAAGTAGTAGAAACCGCTGCCACCCTCAGACCAACTCATGAATCAAAGCTGAAGTCCATAAGAAACTAAATGAAACTCACATGATAATACCTAGATTGCACTTGCTAGATAGCCTGAAACGAATGTGGCAATAAATTAAACAAATGATATTTGTTCGTTATGTGCTTGAAATCTGATGGTAAGCTCGTTAGTCATAACTCATAAGATGTTAACCATGGGATTTTGTTTCAAGGTTTGTTGCACACCTAAACATAAGCACTCTTCAAAGGATGTTCTTGTTTTTATCTTAACGTCGTAACGCCCCAAATTTTCAAACTTGCGAACCTTTTAGAAAACAAGCAAGAGACTAGAAGAAAATTTCTTTCCTTTCAAAGTTTGTTTATGTAATCAGCGGAAGATAATTCTTTTGTTGAATTTAGAAAGGCAAGCTGACAACTTTGAGCACGTTAGCTAAAAGAACCAAAAAGTACAAAATTCGGATATCCAAAGGAAAACCCGTGACAAAACCAAAAAAATGTCCAGGACGCGAACTAAGAGCAGAAAAAAAGAAATCTTGAAGTTATCTTGCAATCGCCCATGGTGTACCTAATCATCACCTATACCCATAGAATGGATTAGTTTCGCAAAAAACGAGTAGGTGCACAAGAGAGACTACAGGAAACTGAATTAAGAGCATTTAATTCAGCATGCTAAGCAGATCAGCAGTTAAACAGGTAAGCACTTCAAAGCAAGTAAGCAGTTCAAAGCTCGATTGAACAAAACGTATGCGTTATTAAACTTTTATCTTCGCAAGAGTTTATACAGAGCCATAAAAAAGGGTTTAGCAAAAGACTATAAGAAATGTTATCTTCTACTTGATTCGACACGGATGAAGAGACACAATGAGACATTGTTCTAGCTTGTTTTCGTTCCTTGAACGAGGTCTCTCTATTTAATCATTATCAGGTCATCGTTTGAGGCTCTCACCACTTCTAACAAACTCTTTGTCCTAAACAACTTTAATTTATTCGCATCTCTCAAGGCCTTACGCGGTCAACTGTCACCTGTCATGACTCACTTAAGGCGTCATACTTTCTCAGAAAAGCCCACCCTTCTATAGAAGGTCCAAAACATGATTATGATCTAAAATCAATAAAGATCTGATTCTCACATCTGGGTCCTGCATGAAATCATGCTAAAACAGAAAGCCAAATCTATAGATTTATAACTGGTTATTTCAATCAATCTCACAAGATCATCACAGTTTACCATAACCTTTTATGGTAATCAAAAATCACAAGTTCCAAGTCGGATCGCTACGTCTGAGAAATGTACAACCTCACAAGGAATTACCGCTCTAGATGGTATACCTGGTCTTGGACAATACACTTCCTCACAGGAGTTCACCGTCCTTGTGGCTACCCGCTCTTAGACAGTGTACATCTTCACAGAGAATCTACCACTCTAGCCGATTACCAGATCTTGATCATACATACCCTTATAGAGAATCCTTTGGGAACCCGGTCCTCAACAAATGTCATATCCAATAAAAAATATTATGATACACGCATCAATAGAAATGACCGCTCTCAGGGTCGATAGCCACTATTATAATTAACAAGATCAACGCTGGATCACCAGGTTTGAGAAATGTACAACCTCACAAGGAATTACCGCCCTAGATTGTATACCTGGTTTTGGACAATACACTTCCTCACAGGAGTTCACCGTCTTTACGGCTACCCGCTCTTGGACAGTGTACATTTTCACAGAGATTCTACCGCACTAGCCGGGTCACCTGATCTTGATCATACACACCCTCGCAGATAATCTTTTGGAGATCAAGTCCTCAACAGATACCATACTCAGTGATACATGCATCAATACAATCGACTGCTACGAACAATTGACCGCTCTTGGGGTCAGTAACCACCAATATGGGCACAAGCATGTATACCAGCAATATGCATCGTATCACTTTACATGGTAAATCAAAACATAAGATCACACATTCATCCAATAAGGTTCCATGAACGATGAACATTTATCGCATGCTTTCAACATTTCTTATCACGTGGCATTTCAATCACATCATACAAAAGCATATTATACTACGCATCGTATCATTGTCACAAGGAACATTGCAATTCAAATAGGACATCAAAGCATGCGAAATCAAAGCATGAGTTCTATACATATGAGAACACGTACATAATATATTTTATGAATCAACTAAACTTCAACATACGTAATTTCATCAATAAGCTTTTACTTGACAAAAAATACGTATCCAAAACACACGAAAGTCTTATGACCCATCAACCAATGTGAACAAACTTATGTTTCGATATTACTGGCTTGCGGGTACACGCAGACAAATCGTAGAAACAACTGAGACTAGTTCGGGCGTCCGTTATTTTATGTATTTTCAATAACCCGAATAGCTAGTTGAGTCCGCTCCTAAGGGGACGACTTTAGCCGAGAGAGGATTCCCCAAAGGCAGGTACTTGGCAACGGATGCATCCAACTTCTACAGAAGTCCATGGGATCTACCACCTAAGATAATGTCTGGTAGTCCCTTCTCCTAACTCCAATGACTAGGGAGGCCGGATTTTTGCCCGTAGGGTGGTTGTTAACAACATGTCCATTGGAGTTTGTACCGCTCTGTCCTCTCCCTTGAGATACTACAAAAAACGAATGAGTGTGTCAGGGATAAATTAGCTGACGACTCATTCTATATGCTCTGGTCTTTTGACCAAATGAGCACCTTACCTGTGAAAGCGATCCCATTTTTATGTGTTTACAGCATTGTGCATTCAACACTATTCGAGGTCGCACGACCGTCTCATCCGATCATCACAGTACTAGCGTGTAGTGCACGACTACAAGTACTCTAGGATGAAAGGGGTATAGTTCCTCAATAGGAGCCTCAACAAAAATGTTTCACAAAGATGTAATGTTTCTTAAACTTTACTTTTGACATTATTTATCTTTTGAAACACCCAATAGCTTGTGCCAACATTTGGTATGCGATTTTCTAAAATCTCATCCGCTATCGGGGTATACATGCCTCGCATGACTCGATATCAGCCTCGATAGACGGGATACAGGTTTCTCAACAGAACCCCCGCTAAGAAGTTCGCTCAAGCCCCAATTCGGGGTTACCCGAGATATGTCGAATAGACGAACAGAACCAGCCAATCACATCCTTTCAAATACTTCGATTTGGGCAGTTTTTGATGCTTTTGTGTAGCTCCCTAAATTCTCAAGTCTACCTTGCAGGACTGCTCACTAGAAAAGCCAGGATCCCTGCTAGGGATCTCTCTCCTTAGACGATGATGTATCGTTAAGCTCCCGACTCAACTCATGTCGCAAGAAGGAGAGTGGTAAATGCCTCTTGCATCCTCCACGAGGATGCCTTTATAGCACCTGCAATAAGCGAAAACCTGAGCGTCATCTGCAATGGCAAGGCAGTAATGAAACATTTGCAAAAGCAAGAGCCTAGGCGTAAAGCGCGAAGGCAAAGTAAAGACATGACATAAAGTAAAGGACAAGGATCTCGAAACTGCGTCCTTAAGTTAAATGCGTACTCGTATAAATATATATATGCATATATATTTATTTATTTATCCTTTTTAGTTAATTGAACTCAATTCAATTGTCCAAGTCCTCCGTGCAATCTTCCCCTACCTTGGAGAGTTGCAAGCTTGTTGGCGCCTTCGGGTGTAAGCGATTAACGGGTCGGGTTGCGGGGCGCAAACGGCATCCGTCGTACGAGCTGCAAAAGCGATAGTCAACATGCTATCTCAATCAAAAAGGTAGAGAGGACAGGGGCGTTGCCGTTGTCCTGACGTGAAAGAAGCAGAGGCAGGGGCAGTGTGCCCCTGCGAACCTGCTGAACGCGAAAGAAGCACGGGTAGGGGTTGTGAGCCCCTGCTGACCCGCTGTCAACAAGAACAGAGAGGCAGGGTGTTGCACCTTTGCCTACCGATTGTTCGGACAGAGGCAAGGGTTGCGCCCCTGTCTAACGAAGGCAAGGAGAGAGGCAACGGCTTCGCCCTTGCCTGTCGAAAAGTACAGAGGCAAGGAGCTTCTCTCCTGCCTGCCGAAAACAGGCGATGGTAGGGGTGATGCCCCTGCCCTAAAGAAGAGGGTGTAGGGAGGGGGTTTAGTCCCTCCCCTGCCCAAACCAAGGGAGGAAAGGGGTCTCGGCCCCTCCCGAGCGAAATAGGGAAGCAGGGAGGGAGCCGACCCCCCCCCCTTCCCTACGCAAAGAAAAATAAGCGAGGGGCTCGACCCCTCCCCCTGTGTAGCTCGAAGGCAGGGAGGGCTCGAGCCTCTCCCCGAAACAAACAGAGGCAAGGAGGGTCGAACCCTCCCCTGCGCAATCATAAAGGAGACAGGGAGGGCTCGACCCTCCCTGTGAAAAAGAAGAGACAGGGAGGGGTCTCGACCCTCCCTGGTGAAAACAAAAGGGTAGGCAAGGGCCCCAAACCCCCCTGCCAAGACCCTTCTCACAGGCGGTAGGGGTTTTACGCCTGCCGACCTGTCGGCAAAGTGGCAGGGGCTAAAGCCCCTGTCAAACGGCCATTCCCTGTCGTCAAAGGGAGCAGGGAGGAGGCTGGGCCCCTCCCCTGCTAAAGGTGGTGCAGGAAGGGGGTTCGACCCCTCCCTTGGCCGCAGGAAGCACAGGGAGGGCTCGGTCCCTCCCCTATCAAAAGGAGACGCAGGGAGGGGGCTCGACCCCTCCCCTGCAAACAGAGGCATCGGGAGGGGGTTGGGCCCCTCCCTCGCAAAACACATCGCAGTGAGGGGCTCTGCCCCTCCCCTGCGATTTAAGGCAGCGAGGGGGCTTTGCCCCTCCCTTGCAATTGAGGGAGGCAGGGAGGTGTCTCAGTCCCTCCCTGCACAAACGAAGAAGTGAGGGAGAGAGAGTTACCTGAGGGGAGTCGCCGGCGTCGGGTGATGGTCGCCGGGAAGCAAGGCAACGGAAAAAGGGGGAGGATTCGGGGGTTAAAGCTCGAACCAAGGGGCTCCGGTGAGTCGGGGTCGCCGAGGGTGGTGTTCACCGACAGTAGAGAGAGCCCGAGAGAGAGAACTCGGGGAGGGTGAGAGAGAACGGGGAAATGAGAGGGGTTGGCCGGCGATGCTGCCGAAAAATAGAGGAGAGGGGGAGCGGCGATCGTTGCCAGGTGGAGGGCGGTGGTCGATGCATGGGGGAGGGCCTCGTGGACTGTCCCTCCCCCTGCGTGTTTTATCTTTAAAACACGCAGGCGGTGGGCGGTGAGGCGATGCCCGACCGCCTGTCTCCTTTTGGATCCGGGTCGGTCCAAATCTGAATCTGACCCGGGTCCAAGAAATTTTTTTCCCGAGGGTTTTACAAACGCAGAGGCTTTTAGTGACCAGGCAAAGAATGACGAATGAAGGTAATTGGTTGGGGAGAAAAGAGGCTTCCCTAATTGATATCCTCCAAATTCTGCACAATAGCATGGTTCAGTAAAATTCAAAAGGCTTCTTCTTCATACATTGATCAATGTGATCGTGCATTTTACCCCATGTTGTGGATAAAGTGCTTGAATCATCAAACCAACCACAGAAGTGCACTAGGTTCTGGTACGCAGTGCCAGCACCCAATCGACCATTCAATCAAATGATCAAATGGTCAAAAAGTACTACATATGTGATTTATATAGTCCTACTTTGGATCGTGTGATTGTGATGTGTATGAAGGATTTTCAAGGGCTTCAAAAATCAGTGGTCCACAACGTATCAAAGTTTCACGATTCAAAAATTCATGATTTTACTTCAAAGAAACACGATCCAAGTTGTGTTCCTTGGCAAATAAACCATGCTGAACACATCTATCAGGCCGGATTGAGTGAGAGAGAGGTTGTTCACTTGGTCAAAGGTGAGGGTGCATTTTAACTGGTTCATACCTACTGAGGACTCTCTCTCTCTCTCTCTCTCTCTCTCTCTCTCTATATATATATATATAGAGAGAGAGAGAGAGGTAGGTGTTTAATGCATAGGTGCTGAACCCATGCTTAATCGCACTGACTGTCCATCAAGAACGTGCTGACCGTTCATCGTGCTCTTGATGGACGGTCAGCGAAAAAAAACTCTAAAAGATGTCTTTTGATGCAAAAACAAGCAAAAAAGACCCTTTAGCGGTGTTTTTGAAGCGTCGCTAAATGTCAAAAGGACGTGCACGGCATTAAAGCATTACAATTTTGTAATACCGTGTGTGTCCCTTTTACCTTCAGCGGCGCTTCAAAAGCACCGCTAAAGGGTATTTTTACCCGTTTTTGCGTCAAAAGATGTCTTTTATGGACGGTCAGCGCGATTAAGTAGGTGTTCAAGCACCTATTCATCAAGCAGCTACGCATTTCACTATGTATATAATAGAATCCTGTTAAAAATAACTGAAAATCATGATACTGTAATATCATACACAAGTATCATATTATGCATAACAGCATAACCTAAACGATAATACATCTTTTATCCTCTACAAACATAATCTACATGTTAATATCAGAGAGCTTTGATATGGCTTATATTATCGACCAGTGAGTCGTATCTATCCATCACTTGAACATGTGCGATCCCATACAGATGTTGAACAAATGAAGCAAAATGCACATAAACTATAAACTACACAAGGTTGTGCATAGAACTTAAGTAATTAGATTATATCAGTTATGAACAAAAAAATACAGACCTTCCCAGTTCCTGGAGGGCCAAAGAGCAAAATTCCTTTCCATGGTGATAAAAGACCAGTGAAGTACCTGACGAGCACAATAAGCAGCACCATATTTCAACCACCATGTGGAAAGCATCAGCATAGCTCACATAAAATGAACACTCATTTAAGATCTAAGTAGCATTTCAACTTCATAATCATAATTTTGCAGCCAACTAGTTAATTGAACTGTTAGAGATATAAGCACAGAAAGAACATGGACAAAGAACCAAGTAAACAGAAGCAAGAGCAGGAGAAGCAATGTCAAAGGCTCAAAGCACAAGGTTTAAAAAAACAAAGAAATTCCAAAGGGAGTTTTTGATTGATATACACGTGTGTGTGTGTGTGTGTGTGTGTGTGTGTGGAATATATTTGCTACAATCACTTGTATGCACAAATGACTTAGAAAATCTTTTTTTTTTACTTTCTGTTACATTTTTGGTAAATCAGACCCTCTAGATGTGATCTACATGGTCCGTTTTGTGGGAACCGATGTTTGGATAACCAGATTCTAACATGTGAGAAGGTTTTTCCAGTAATCTAAAAATTGATGGCCATAAATTCTTCAAATTTTGTTGACTTAAAAAACTTATTTTTTCATTGGAAAAACATGACCCAAGAGTCTATTCATAATAAATTGATCACAATGTCTGAGTCGAAACAACTTGCATCATCAGATTCCAACTAGATTGTACATACAAAAGATTGGAGCAAATATATTTCCTAAAAGCGCATGAATGTGTGTGTCTATATGTATGTATATATATCTAGATATATATAAGATTAAAACTGTAATTGTGTTTAGGTAAACTTATGTGTCACTGCTTCACACATGCTTATGTGTGCATCAATATAAATAAAGGGCTATTTGACTACTTATACCTTACATAAAATACCAACAATAACAAACAACGATTCTAACTACTATTGCATAGAAAAAATATAATTTCCTTCATCAACACAACATAGATGCATATTCATACAAGTTATTCATATGCACAGGCCATCTTTACACTAAATGAACGGCTATGTGACTAGTCATGACTTACATCAAATTCTGACAACATACAACTATTCCAACTAGTAATGCATTAAAAAAACATCGCTTTCATCTACATAACATGGACACATGTCAGCATATACATGCAAATTTTTCATATGCACAGGCCATCTTTACTCAGGTTGTCACTAAATTGGCACATTAACTCTTGTGTTCAATCAACAAACAGACATAAAAAATAATGAACATATGTACATTCACAAGAACCCTAATAAATAAAATAAAATAAAATAAAATAATTTTATTAATATAAAAAATATACAAAAATGTATAAAGCATCCTCACTGCAAAACACTCATGCAACCCTATGTAGACCTATCCTCTCTCACTCACAATGAGGCTTATGCCTCTCTCTCTCTCTCTCTCTCTCTCTCTCTCTCTCTCTCTCTCTCTCTCTCTCTCTCTCTCTCTATATATATATATATATATATATATATATATATATATATATATATATGGTCTAACAACTAGTTTGATTGACTAGACGTTAAACCATCCTAATGGCTAGTAGCTAGTTGGACTAGCTACCAAAAATACAAAAAATAAAACATAGAAAATAAAAGTAAAAGAATCCTAAAACTAGCCTACAAGTATACTTATCCTGTCCTACCTTAAAAGTATACATTGAGTATACTTAACCTAAAACCACATAGAATATATCTAACTAAATACACAAAACGTATACTTTGGTATACTTTGAATACAAGGAAAAAGGAAATACAAGAGAAATACCTAAGTACACCTTGGTATACTTAGATATGTACCTATGTCACAGGGATTCGGCCAGCCAGGTGCCGCACCCGCATCGACGCGACATGGGTGCGCATGCGGGTGCAGCACCCGGTGTGGTCAAACCGACCCTGGGTGTGGTCAACGCACCCAAGGTCATAAATGTTCAATTTTTGGACTTAAAAAAAATGCCCGATGAAATGGACTGGGAGGGGGATTGGAGCAAAAACTTTTTGCCCTCTCCTCCCGACCCCGACGCGGTGACGCCTCTTCTCCGTCTCCAACCCAAATTCCGGCATGACGATTCTGGCAGGTATGTCTCCATTCTCTCTCTCTCAATCTCTCCTTCAATCTCTCTCTCTCAATCTCTCTCCCCTCGTCTCTCTCGCTCTTCTCGGCTAAACCCTCTGTATACTTCTCTCTCTCTTAATCTCTTTCTCCTTTGTGTACCTCTCTCTCCCACTCAATCTCGACTAAACCCTCTATAATACTTCTCTTTCTTTTGTTTGTATTTTTTTCGATATTTTTTCGTGCCTCTTCGAAATTGCAAAACAGCCCCGGTAAATATTGTGTTCCTGTTAGTTAGAAGTCACTTGGATGCCATTCATCCATGCGATGGATGGCATCCAAAACACCGTGGTTGGACTCAGCAGCTCGTAGATTGGTCGCACTTTTTTTCAGGGCCGTTGATGCCTTAGATGCACAGCATCTATGGCTTCCAAAATGAACCGTTGAAACCACTGAGCCAACCATGGCATTTCAGATAACGTTCATCGCATGGATGAACGGCATCCATTGGACTTCTTATGATAACCCGTCAGATGTTCGTTCGGACCTGATATGCATTCTACTTTTATAAACACGAACAAATACAAGGAAAAAAAAACTCATTACGACATGACCATGTATTGATCCTCATGATATTCTAAACGAAGGAATGGATAAGCAAGTAATTAGTGAGAGATTGAGAGATTTTATTTTAAAAAATGGAAATTATCTAAATTAGCCAAGAATCTAGTGTTACTGTTGTTAACTATTAAAAACTTAAAATTTATATAATATATATACCCTCCCGCACCCCCGCACCCAAGTTTTTTTAAAGTGCCGCATCGCCGCACCTGCACCCACACCTATGTGACATAGATATGTACAAACTATACAAACATTACACGTATCTTATCAGGTAGAGCCCACAGTAAGTAAATAAATACCTAAATTATATCCAAATATTTGATAACACCCTAACAAAAACCACCTAAAAAGATCCATAATAAGTAAAAGTCAACAATATTAAAAGCAAAACTTTCAAAGTGCAAATGCTAGGTCCATAGAATAAGTTAGAGATGACAGTACCCTGACAAGAACATAAAGGAAAAAATAATTGTACAAGCACAAGACACAAACACAGCCCAGGACCATACAGACTCATGCCCCCTTTCTTCTCCCTAGAGAGCTTTCCATCCTACGGCCCCAAACCCTTCTTATAATAAAGGGTACAACATCATTAAACGATGAATACAGAATCAAACCTATAAAGGCAATAAGCACATTAAACATATAACAGATAAACCAATAAAAATAAGTTGACTTTCAATACTAACAATACCAAGCCATGCACATTGAAAGTACCCAAAGATAAAAAAAATGGATCGGATCAGCATATTTGGCAAACCCAGCGAGTGGGAATCGAGTCGACCCAGATCGGACCCCAACTGGGTCACGATTCAGGAATGCAGATCCAACCTATTAAATAAATTTTTTTATCATGTATTTTATTATTTTAATGTATAATTCTTATATAAAGTCACTTGTTATGAAGAATCTAATATTGTTCAGTGAAAAAAAATAAGAATCATGTATAATTATATGTTTTTGTAACTTAGCTATTGACATATTAGCTTGAAGTTTAGTTATTTTCATGTCTTATTCATGTGCTTACACTATAAAATATAGAGTCCTGACTCGTCCGAGTCACCGAGTCAACCTGCTGACTCGGTAACCCAGTAGGGGTCCGTTCCGAGCCCGAGTCACGAGTTTTCCAACAATGCAGATCAGCAACCATTTAGTATTAAGGAAAAAACTAGCAGAAGCATTCAGTTAGAACACATAAAAGGACTATAATCATGAACAACAACAGCAAACTCTGAGAACATAGTTAGAATTATCACAATCTATTCTAACTGTGATGGTAATGATGCAGCTTCCTATGAACTACAGCTAACTTGAAGAACCAAATACAAAAGTAGTCACAAAAAATAAGCATATCCCATCAACAAATAAATAGCAACCAAGAAACACCATGTAAAGGTGTTTTGATAGCACAACAAAATGAACAAAGTGTACTCAATTACTGATGTGTATACATATATATGCACACATACACATTCTAAATACGGGAAATTGAAAATTTAGATACATGAAGAAAAAGAGACTGATCATAAAATCATACTTGTTGCAAAACTTGGCCTGGATAAAATTGACCACAAAGCATGTGTGCAATCAACAATTAACATACTTGGGATACTTTATAGGCATAACTACAGCTTCTTTGAGAAGATGTTTTGCAGTCTCTAAGCCTTTGATGCTCTCCCACTTCACATCTGGGCTTCCACGGATGATATCCCTATGGAAGAAAAATACACAAATATACCGACATTTTATAAAACAAGGTTACAGCAATATAAAACTGGGTGCTGCTCCAAGTGACAGTTTTGTCGACACTACCTAGTCAGACTCTCAGCTAGTGCACGCATTTCAGCAGATTCATAAGCTGGAAGCAGCGATTTTGGTCTACAGACATTAAAGATCACAGAAAACAAAATGTCATCAGCAAACAAGAAACTAAATTTATAAGGATACTGAAGATTTGAAAAGAGAAAACTTCCAGACTAGAAGCATGTAAAACTAAGCACTCTAACCAAATGACAAGAAAGTAGGCAACTGATCAATTCTACAAAATGTAGGTTATAGAAAAATATCAAAATTAAAGGCACATAATCACCCGCCCAAAAGAATAGTCACCATCATGTGCAACAAAATTATAACACCTAGATTGCAGAAGAATAAGCATGGTATCCAAAAGATGGCATATATTGACAATATGTAAAGGCATGGCAGAAAATTATGCAATAAAAGCTTAATAATATTGTCAAGCACCATCACAGTAGACAACTCCACATAAAATAAATTGTGCTAGCTATTTCAATCAAAACCATTAAAATCAAAGGTGGTTGGCGATTGACACAATACTCAAACCAACTACTGGTATGCCAGATATAACACTTACTTTTGTGCTTCCTCATATAGATGTAATCCACTTTCTCTTACAACTCGAAGAAATTGATGAGTGTCCTTGAACATGGAAGAAAGTTCTAAATAATAACACATAACATGCTCCTTACTTCTCATACGGATGTACTAGGATAAAGCAAGTGGGTGGAAGTGGAAGGAAACAGGTACTGGAGAATGCAAAAGCAATTTTTACTCTCAGCAACTAACATCAGACATAGTAACTTTTAACTATTCCAGGTCTTCAGACTCATCTGAGCCAATTTAAGTTGCCTAGTTAAGAAAATGATTCCATTAAAGATATGTGTGCTTACATTTCATAAATAATTGAAAAATTATTTAAATTGTTATAAACAATAAGCACAACACGATTAATTATTTAAAACAGTTTCCCAATGTAAATGTCATTAGGTGTATATACATTACATCTAGGATGGATCTAATTGAGGTCAAACGATGCTAGCAGTGCTTCATCTTGATCAACTGAATGATATTGAATTCAAAGTGATGCTTTTTCTGGTGCTCCATCTATCCCCCATGAATGCTCCTACCCATTGACATTGAATCTAATATGTGCCTGAAGCATGAAGATCCAAATTGAGAGTAGGTAGTTAATATTTGCTCTGATTTGGCTCATATAGGACGACTTCATACGTATGTAGGGGCTCTGCTGGATCCTGTTTAAAACTTTAAATTGAATTGAGAACCAAATGTGTTAAGGCTGGGCCAAAACATCTAAATAGATCTACGTATAATCTACAATAGACTTATGAGTCGGATGTGGCTCAACAAATGCATTGTAATGGTTTAGAGTTAAACTAAAAGATTTGGGTCAACCCATGTTTGTTTCTATATTTGGCCATTTATTGAACTAAATTTAGTCCATTTATGATCATAGTACAATTTATTAACAAAGCATAAACATTTAATAAAAATGAACACCTCCCCTAATGCACAAAAACTTGGGTATCTTCATTTATATTTCTTAAACAAAAATAAAGCAATTCATCCAAACAATAATTGTCCTATTTATTAATGTGAGATTCCTATACCCAAATCTTGGAATTCAACTTAGAACAATAATTAATTATTTCCCTCTTCTTCTTCGGCTATTAAACTAAGATACCAAAAACTACATGGAGTCAGAGCTGCCAAAGCATTCCTTTCACGTGGATCTCTAATTTCTTTGTCTAAAGATATTTCTTGTTTATATTCTTTCCCATCTTCCTGTGTCCTTCCTAATCTTGTGTTTTCTTCCCCTTTATGCCTACTTTCCCCCAGATTGTTAGATTCAGAGCTAGATCTTTGCTTACTTTATTTCTTTACCTTCTATTCTTGTCTTTCACCCTTCTTTTCTTCTTATTGTCATCATCAGATCTGGTTCATATTGTGAGATCCTTGTTAAATCAAAAACCACATCTTAGGTGACATCAGGTGGCATCATCAAATTTCTCAATTTTTATGCATACCAAAGTGGCATAAAGGGTGTTAATGCATCACTTTTGATGCAGCAACAGCCTTTGGTATCAAAACCGACCTAGCATAACTTATTAAAAAAAAGGTGTTATATCCTCAACTATTTTTGTTACATACTCTTTGGTATTGTATTAGTATCTACAATAACACCAAGAAGTACATATTCTCATATAAGTTTCTTCTTTTATCCACCCCCTTTGCTTTCTACATACATGACACCACACATAAAGCAGTACAATGTAACTATTTATTCGCCAAAAGCTAAAAACTGCATTCTAATGGCTGTCGATTGACAAGGGAAAAAGGAGAACAGTTTAAATTTTATTTGTTCAAAATAAAGCTTAAGTTCTTAACCCACTCACTCACAAACACATCATGTCTAAAACAATTCTTGACAGTTAATATTCTAAGGTTAGTGAAATATCAAACCAAAGAATTTTAAATAAAAACTTAGCTGCAAGGTGGCAGCTGTTCTAGAACAAAGTGAAGAAATTGAGCAAGCCACAATACAATCTTCGAAACTTAATATGCATGCATAATAAAAGAAATGAAGCATTTATTTTCATATTTCTTGCAGTATGATGAGATCTAGTTGTGAAACATACATAATAAACAGGCATGATTGGCTTTACATTTCCTTCAAACTGTATGCAATATTCCATGATAAATTACTAAATCAAGTTGGAACATGAGCACCACAACATACATCAAGAGCTGCGAAAGCCACAAAAGATTTACAATAATAAGTCCAGATAAGATCCAACAAAATTATGACTGATGGATATCCTCAACATAAGGCATTCAAGCATGTGCAAATACTTGAACTCATTTTGCTGTAGGGGCTCTAAATTGCACAATTGGAAAAGCAAGCCTTACGGTTTTTCTATTTTGCCTGGAAGACCACCATGAAGGAGTTGCTCATTTTTCTTCTCCTGATATGTTGCAGAAACAGTACTCTGTCAGAAAGGACTACTGGATTGTTCTTGAAAAGTTGGTTAGTTTGCTTTCCAGCTACATTTCAAGAGCATCAATCGATTATCTTTAATGTAATCTTTCCAACCATGAAAAAAATCAACTATGAGAAACATTAGCTGTTCATACATGTAGCATGTCCTGTACCTGACTTTGGAACTGTTCATATATGGCCATATCAGATGGATCCTTCACATTCCCATTTTCTTGGGCTACCACATTTGCATAGCCATTCTCAGATGCCACACCATTTGTTCGACTTTCCTTCTGACCTTGTGAATCCTTTTCTCGCTTCCGGCCAAACATTGCATCATAGAAAACTTTGAAATCCTGAGCGGAGAGTTGATTTCAGATTTGGAAACTCAATCATTTATTCTGCAAAAGCTTGTAGACTCATATTATCCTTTTCTTTATAATGACTATAATAGTTTAGCCTCTGCATGCAAAAGAGGATATAAATCTCAGGACAGGAAATTGAATTTTAAAATGCTGTAATCACATGCAGTGGGCTACGCAAGGTGGTTAGATGGAACTGAAACTGGTTTTTAATGCCAATGTTCAGTCTTCATACTTGCCAGTAAAGGCTGAAAAGAACCAGAATATGTTAAAATATATAGTTTTTTTTTTGTGTTTGTGTGTATATATATATATATATATATATATATATATATATTTCTTGTATTTCATTTTTTGTATTTTTTTTATTTATTTGTAATATGAAATGCCCATTAGGGGCATTTCAGTCCTTTGTGTTCTAAATGTTAGGCTAGCTAACGGCTAGTCAATCTAGCCATTAGCCATGCCTAATGGCCAGTTCAACTAGCCGTTAGACATGGCTAACGGCTAGTTGAGTTTTCTTTTCCCTCTTCTTGTATATATATGGGCTCTCCTCCCTCTCTCATGTATGCTTCTCTTGAGCATTTTAAGGTTAATAAAATAATATTTTTGTATTGTGCTTGAGCCCATTTGTGTCTTGGAGTGTGTGTACTCTTGAGTTCTTGTTCTTGCCCTTAGTGGCTTATGCGTATTGCCCTTAGTGACCGTGTGATTGTGCACTACTTTGTTGTTGTATTACCCTTGGTGGTTATTTGTATTGTGCACTATAATTTCTTATTTCATTACAGAATAACCCTGATGCATCAGCACATTATTTTTTTTGGTTTCTTCTTCCTCTCAAAAGAAAATGAAACCTTAATTAACAGAAGAGAGAGAGAGAGAAAACCCAGTCAAAACCTTCTATTGATTACAGCCAATAAAGAAAAGATTTTAACAATCATGTTGCAGGATTTGGGGCCTCTTTTGATCACACCCTGTTAAATTGGAATAATGCTTCCACAATTGTGTCCACAATGCCAGATTTATCATGCCCTCCCAGCCCCTCGTTAATAACACGCACCACATCTCTTATAAACAATTCAATAATGATGCTATTTGGTCTCTCCACATTCTACAAAATCAAATCCCACAAGCACCTTTCCTAATCACTTTGCCATAAAACCTGACAATATGCAGGCCCTTTCATGGGAAGAGAAGATGCCCCTAATCCAAGTTGTTAATTGTCTTCCAGTGTCCACTTCCATTTGTGAGATTCATGTGCTGTATTGTTTCATATGCAAAATGGACAGCTAGTCATGATAATTTTTCCCTAGCTAGAGTGATGCAGTTAAAGATGAAAAGGCCATTTTGAGTGCTTTCAAAATTATCTAGCTGGCTAGGAGTGAGCTCAGTCCATGGGCACAAACATAAGTGTTTTTCGAAGTTGCACTTTTAATGACATTTGTTAAAAAAAATGCCATGATAAGTTAAAGGGGGAAAAGACAAACTGAATCTATCTCATTTATATAAATATCATGGTACTATCACAATATTCTTGAAATTTTCATTTCTCAAAATCTTTTTCACTTCTCCATTACTTTTTATTTGACTTATTCTGAAAATTTACCAAGTTTTGTCAACAAAAACATATTTAAATTCTCTAACGGAAAAAATTATCCAATATTATCACAAGACCCATATCTGTGACTAAACATCGGTCTAAACATGGATATGTTCTGCATGGCCTTTCTTCCTTCAAAATAATCCCAAAGCGTAACTTTGTTGAACTCCTTTGGTAGTTATCTATTCTCAAATGGTTCATCAAAGATTTTAAAACAACCAATTTATAGATATCCCAGTATGTCCTAACCTATGTCACATGGGTGCGGGTGCGGGTGCGGCGCAATTTCAAAAATTTTGGACACGGGGACTCGGCTATATATATATATATATATATATATATATATATATATATATATATATATATATATATATATATATATATATATATATATATATATATATATAACAATAATTCTAGTAAACAATTAAAATTAAGGTAAACACATCTATGGGCCATGGTTAAAGGAAAAAAAACTTTAAACTATGACCTTGTGAAATGGTCCATAAACTGTACTGGTCCAATTTTTGAAATGACCCCTTTACTATAGCATTCACATCTGTTCAGTTTTGACATTCAATTATTCAAATGTTTAAACTTTATACGTTAATAGTTGCACAGACTGTGCAATACAGTCTGTGACTGTGCAGACTGTGCACAGTCACACAGATTGTGCACACAGTCTGTGCAATGCAGTCTGTGACTGTGCAGACTGTGTGCAGTTGCAGTTGCACAGTCCGTGACTGTGCAACTGCATTGCACAGTCTGGTTATATATTAAAAAAAAAAGATATATAAAAAACGATTTTTTTTTGTTTTTTGTCTTAAAAATGGACATTTTTGGACTCGGTCAAAGTTGATCGAGTCCAAAATGTGGACGGACTCAGCCTCGACTCGTTGACCGAGTCCGAAGCCGCACCCGTGTCGGGGCGTGTCGACTCGGGTGCGGCACCTCCCTAGCCGAGTCCGTGCGACATAGGTCCTAACCCAGTAAGGCTTGAGCAAGCCTGGCCCTTGCTTGGTTATAGTTTGACTTGTGTAGAAGGGGTAGATTAATATAAAACATATGGATAAATGTTTAACTTACACGGTCCTCCAAGACTTCAATGCTAGGTTCTCATAAGGAAGTTATGGGTTCAACTCCTTGACCTCTCTAGCTAGTTGTTTACCTTCCAAGAAAAAATCATTTCTTAACACACATCTTTGCTTAATCTTCACCCTTGTGGCTTGTGTGCTCCACATCCTAGGTCAATCTTAGGCTGAGGCTAGGCAAGTCTGTCGGGTATGATGTATGCAAAGCATGGATTGGTTCTGTTTGTCTGCAACCTCTATCTTCAATGAGCTTGTTAACCTTACAAAGCATGGCTTACATCCAGACCCTTCAAAAATGAATTTTTATAGACTCCTTTCTTTGTGATGGTTTGACCGTGTTAGCTTGTACATCGACAACAATCACTTATAGTCAAAAGTGTCACCAGTAATTGCACGGAATATGCATCTGCAATTGACACTACTTGACATGGACATGGGTATAGTTATGTGGTAAAACACACTACAGATTGTATGAGGCTTTCAAAAGAATGGGGGCACACGCGTGCACATACACACAAAGTGACAATGAAGAAAAATGTAGAAACATATAGGAATATGTATTGTAACATGTATAGTACATAATATATACATGGAAGCTACCAACACCAGCACCCTGAAGTACCAATGTTGACATGGGTGCACTGACCATTTTGAAGCACCCATGTTGATGTTACACAAAAGTTAGCATCATTTCAAAACAATCATAAGCAATTAAGATCATTTCAAGCCCAGACTTCCCAAGAATTTCTACTTTACACGTAACGTTCAAAGGCTCTACCATTTATGTGAACTGTATAATAGCTCTTTTCAAGCAAAAAAATCATATCCTACAAGCTCTTTTATCTGTATTATCTAGATTTAGCTACCACATTTCCATCTCATTCTTCTGTTTCAACCAATGTTTGCAAGTCCACTGTTTCTCTCTCGCCCTCCATTGAATGACAACATCGAAGATCCTCCTTGCCTGTCTTTGTGACACCTTCCAGTTTCCACATCAAAACTTTCATTATTTTACTTCAGAACATCCCTTTACCTGTCTCTACGGATCCCCTGAGTGTTTCTACATGAAACATTCCATTAATTTTTTCCAACAAAATTCTTCACTTTTCCAATTAGCCATTCAGCAGTCTACACAGCTATTTTCCAGTTTCAGTCGCAAGGCATCCACTGGTTTTGACTATATTACTTGCCACACGACCCTTAATTTCTTCCTACCAGTTTCCTTCCTTTGTCTTCCCTTTTTGTTGCAACCCACTTAGTTTCAAGTATGAATTCCACCAACTTCAACCAATCGAACTTAAACAACAAAAAGATGAATCAAACAACGAACCAGGCAGTCCAGATCTGTATTTAAAATAAATTTCTACAAAAAATCAGACTTAAAATGCAGGACATGCAAAAAACGGAGGAACCAATTGGTTTCAGATCGACCCAACTCGCGCAATAAAAGAACAATGTGATATCGTGCCAGTAAATTCAATGCTCCGATCTTTTTGACACATTGCGGCAGTCGCCCTAAGATCAACGCATAAGTCGATCGTCATGGAGGTCAAATTGCTTGACGTCGAATGCAATAACTTCCCAATTCCCGATTCCCCCACCAAAAGTAAACCGATTGAGAGCCAGATTTAAAAGTAGATAAGTCAATTATGCGAATGAAGTTAAGAAAAACCGCAAGATGGTGAGAGAGAAACTCTCTGATCGCAAACCGCAAGATGGTGAGAGAGAAACTCTCTGATCGCGTTAAGAAGAAAGTCCCCACGCTTCAATTTCGCTTCTTTCGTGAAAGAACCAAAAACGCATGAAATGAGAACAATTAAGACTACGACCTCCAAGCGTTCAATCTCATCCCACTCAATTCAGAGAAAATGGGAATTGCAAGAGAGAGAGAGAGATTACCTGGAAGGACCATCGAGTGGGAGAGGGCTCGTCTCCCGTCATGATCGAGAAGAAGAGAAAGAGAAGCAACAGTAGATCGCTTCTCTCTCTCTCTCTTCACCCCTCACTCTCTCTCTCTCTCTCTCCCCGCCCCCCGCCCAAACACTCCGCCTGTCTAGCATAGTTAAGGAGGGAAAGTGCATTAGATTCTTTTTGGCTAATTGGCCTGACAAATGGCAATTTAAATATTATCATGAAATGACTAATTTAGTTTCAAGAAATTTCTTAATGACCATTATGACACATCAGCCGGTAGTTAGGGGTGTCAACGGGTCGGGTTTGGTCCGGACTCGAGTATAATTAATCAGGTCTATTATAAGAAAAATCATACCAAACCTGATAAGAACTACATGAACCAGAGTCCAGACCCAATAAAATAATATTTTTTATTATTATTATATTGAAAATTTGCAGGTCTTAATCGGAACTCGGGTTGAGCCTAGGTCTGGTATAAAAATTCATAAATTATATTGGGGTCTATGTATTAATCGGACCTTCCGGTTTGGACCCAGGTCTTAATCGGGCCTTCTTATTTGTCACCATACCCAGACCCTATAGGGATTTGTCCGGGTCAGGTCTGGGTAAATCCAACCCGTTGACACCCCTACATGTAGTTAGTGGCAGAGGTGCACAATGGGCAGGCGCTCAGATGGGCCAAGCGAACCCAGCCCACTGAGAGCTGGATTTGGGTCAAGGTTTTAGGCTTTGACCTGTCAGTTATCGGGTTGAAACCCGATCCATTTCCTACATGAGCCAGGTCTGGGTCAGCTTACGAGCCACCCTGTCAACCCAATGAGCTTGAGCTACTTAATTAATTTCTTACTAGCTGTCTGCATAGTAACTTAGTAACTATTATTATTTACCTATTTAATTATGTGAAATTTATAAAATTTAGAGAGATAATTAATTGGGTACATGATAAGTTGTTAATTATTATTACTTACTTAATTAAATATATTAGTTCTATGAGAAATAAAAAGATAATTAGTTGAGTGCATTAATTCTTTATTTAATTTATTGTTTTTAGTATTATAAAAAATAATTTGTAAAATTCATTCAAAAAAAACTTACAAATAGGTTTGGATCCAGCTGCACCCACCCGCTGAATATTTGCCCATTGGGCCAATGAACTGGGTCACGGGCTGCTCTTTAAACAAGAGTTCATTAACAATCGGGTCATAACCCGGCCCATTAATAAATGTACTGGGTCATCTCCGGGGTGGGCCGCACTTAAAACCAGATGGAATGAGCTCTAAACAGGTCTGGGCAGGACCAGGCCAGCTCGAGGCCCACCCCAAGTTAGAGATGGGTAACTGGGTGGCCTGTTAATTAGGGAGCCGACAGACCATTAAACAAGGGGCCGGGCTTAGGCCCAGTTGAAGCCGGCTCGTTGCCAAATGCCTGGTCCATGGGTCCATTATTTGAACATGGAAGGTATTAATATCAAAGGACATGAAAATTAAGGGTCTTTGGACCGCGGTGGCTGAAAATGACACCACACTCACAGGTAGCCATACAAAACTGTTGATGATAAGGGGGCACATGAGAAAGCACGCTGCCTTAGAGGGCACCAGGGAATTTCGCGTGCACGAACTATCTTAAAATAAAGTGCTATTTATAAAAACATAGCCTTTCTTTGGGTAATTTTTTTATATGGACACATCTTTTGCCTGATATTCTATGTATAGATCCTATGTTTTGACAATAGTCAAAATAGAGACCTTGAGTTTTTTTCTTATGACAAATAAAAACCTTGAGTGTTATTTTGTTTTGTTTTTTTATGATGAGAAAACTCGTGGAAAAACTCCACTTGGCGCCTCATGATCACCCAATTATATATAATGTATCATTAAACAAGTTGGGTTTAGCATTAGATGGATTCAGCCTTATGAAAATGATTAAAACACCTTTAAAATAATGGTATTTTTAAAATGCAAGGTTATTTTTAAGTATTATGGGTCTTTTAAACTTGGAGGGAATTTAAAAATCAAACACTTTTTCCAAAAAAAATAACTTTATGAAGTTATCAAAGTTATATTTTTTATCTCAAAAAGTAACCTTTCATTTTCAAAAATATATATTTTTTAGTGTGTTTTAATCATTTTCATAAGGTTAAATTCATCGAATGAGTTAATCTAACATTAAACTAATTATATTTAACATTAGATAGATTCAACTTTATTAAAATAACTAAAATATTATATATGGATTTAACTTTAATAAAATAACTAAAATATCCTTATAAGAATGGTATTTTTTTTAAATGTGAGTTACTTTTTTGAGCATTATAAGTCTTTTGAAGTTGAGAGTATTAAAAAGTAAAACACATTTTCCAAAAAAGTAACTTTATGTCAAAGTTACATTTTTGTCATCAAAAAATAACATTGTATTTTCTAAAATATAATTATTTGAATGGTGTTTTATTCATTTTTATAATATTCAAATGTTAAACACAACTAGTTTAATGTTAAATTAACCCATATATATATATATATATATATATATATAATAAGCCTGACATGACCGATTAGTCCCGTGGGATTAACGAATGGGCTGTGGACCACAGTTTTCCTAACATGCCATCCCAAACCAAGTTTTTGGCACGGGCCAGCCCGTTGCCCACCCTAAGTCCCTTAATGAAAAATAAAATTATGTAATTACCCTTTTAGCGTGCCTTTGTGGTTATGCATAGGTCCCAAAGGTAGGAATGCACAATGAACCGAGTCGGCTTGTGGCTTGTCGAGTAAATGAGTTGAGCTTGTACGTCGGTCTGAGGCTTGGACGAGCAAACGAGTTGAGCTTGGTCAGTCTCTCAAATTCGATAAGGCTCAACTCCCGTAAATGGGTATTTTGGACCTGTCATGCGCCCCTTTAACCCTTCTTGAAGTTGAACTAGGGTTTTTCATCTCTTTCGGCTTTCGCTCACTGGATATCCTCTCACCCCTCCAACGGTCAATGCCCCCTTAGTGGACTCTAATATTTCGACGTCGTCGCCCACAGGCCTATAACGACCCCAAAAATCATCCTCAATATATTGATTTTTTTTTACAACTTCTTTTACAAAATTTCGAAAAAAAAATCTTTATATAAAAGTGGAAATACATCACAAGGATTCGAGGCACATCATATATTCAGAACTCACATTCTACCATCAAACCAACCATCCATTAGAAACCATTGTTGAAACAAAATAGTTCAAACTCTTAATAAAAATGTAATAAACTTTAGATTAAGTTCACAATTTTTTTATTCAATCAATTCGCTTAAAAAAAGAATACCCCATAATCTATAGATTTGTCATCTCCTGCACCAGTCCTACCATCATGCCACTCAACTATGTTTGAGTCTTACTACCTAAAATTTGAAACACCTGGTAAAAACCACAATTCTCATATAAAACCTTACATAATCCAATAATAATAACATAAAGCATAAATCTAACAAACATCAATCTTAAAAAATGTTAAGGTGTATAAAACAATTCAAATATACTTGCAATCACATAAGATACATAAACCAATGTATAATGCATGAAATAACTTTTATCTTCTTTATAGATACTTACTTTTGAATGCATGAGCATGTTACTTACAATCAATTTAAGTTTTCGCTTGACCCCATTGTTGCTACTACTCATAAGCAAAAACTTAAGTACAAGGCAATCTCAGAGGCATATTTTCTATACACACAATTGTATTTTATTATTCTGGTATTCACTTGTTCCTCGGGGTGACACTGGACTACAACACCTTAGGTGATGACTTTATGCTATACCGATAATGCTTAACAGTTGAAGCCCAAACCACATCATTCTTGGGTGGTTGAAGGCACAGGACTCAACATCGTGCTCTTGGATAAAAATCACACCACAAATTTCAATATCACCTTGTACCCCACGATAGTCATCCAAAGATCCCACATTCTTAGAAGACAACCAATGAGCAAAAATTAGCACAATATTTAGGTATTTTTTACAACTTTAACTTGTATATGTTCTTTCCACATAAAACAGTTTTGCATCCACAACATTTATAGCATACATTCATGCCACATAATCTTCATATCCAGCTCAAACATTCATATCATCTCATGTATCACGTGATTGGGTGATCTTTCCACTCGAATACAACAGTGTACCCACTATGTGCCAATATATGCAAATATGTGTCATCTTATACATTATGGCAGAATTTAAACTTTGCATTCAATTTAAATTTCACAAATGATTATACAAGCACACTGCCTCAGTAGGCTCACATCTTGCTTAGTAACATACCACAAAGTCCATCTAGTTCACTTATGCAATCATCACATGTATTCAAACAAAAAACAATTCATTCACAAGATTGTTAATGCAAAACATTTTCTGACATTAGAAAATTTGTCATAAATTATATAGAATGATTTATGCTCTAAGATTTTAACTGAAGGTAGTTACATATGTTACATGTATACAAGCAAAAATCCAAACATTAACTCATTACAAAACAAAAACTATAATTTTTGTAAAACATATTGATTTCTTATCAGAGAACAGACTTGTTCAATTTTGTTTTTTTAAAGAAAACTATTTATAAATCATCCATAAAGAATTAGATGCTAAGATTTTTACTGTGGGTGACTTGATATGTCAGGTTCAAACCCACAACAATTTCAGAATTTAATTTGATTTTAGTTAAGCTAAAAATCTTGATACATATGTTGTTTTTGTTGCTCGATGGAGCATATTTTTGAAAATTACATAACCTGGATTGACTTTTGAGAATTTTTGTTTTCAAATTATGAGGATTCGATCTTTCAAATTTTAAATGTGTTCTTCCATATCTAGGCTAACACATCCTAAAATTTTAGCCATAGATCTTAAGTATTTTAGAGGATATGATTTTTATAAAATATTGTCTCTGCAAAATTGCAGTCAAAACAAAATTTCTATACCAATTTGCAAATGTCATATCTCCCAATCCACAACTCATCTGAGTCTGACATTTGATTTGGAACTACTTACATATGTATGTAACATCCTCACAATTTTTCAAAATTTATGGGTCTATGGTTTGGAGAACTGGATTTTTCTTTTTGACTAGTCAGATCAAAGTACCATAAATAGAATATTACTTTTCAAGAATCAACTAAGAAATTTTAAAATTTCAAAAAGAACTTAAAAAAAAACATCCATCGATTCTTAATTCATCAAGAACACATCAGATTCGTTCGTGTGAATTTTTAACATGTTGTAAATACAAATTACGAATATAATACCCAAAATCAACCATTTTTTTAAAAGAAAACAAGTTTGCCTTATACTACGAATAAAAATCAGTTTTATGAAAGAAATAAAACTAATCCAACATAGATCCTCTATACACAATCCATGAAAACAAGGTTCAATGCTTGATCAACCTATGTTGATCTCCATACATGTTGAAAATATAAAAACCATGTACCTTAATGGTTTTTGTTTAGTTTAAACTCTACAAAAAAAATGAGGCTCAAACTGTAACATAGCTCTCTCAAGACACCTTCGAAATGCGAAAGAGTTCATAGATCCCTTTCTCAACACACGTGGCTACTATACATGGCCAAGGTACAAACCTTGCATCAAACCCAACGCACAAAAATAAGCCAAAACACGAACACGATCAGCTAATACGGCTAGACACCCAAAAAATTATAGAGTAGAAAACTTACCTAGGCAACAATGTCCTCTACAATAGCTGACTAGAAGGTTGTTCCTCTCTTTTCCCTTGCTCTCTCCCTTTCAAAGTGGTGTATGGGGAAAAGAAGGAGACTCAGCCCATTTAAATAAAAGAGGTTGGGTTTTCTACTTCTATCCAAAGTCCTAGTCTCGTAATCTTGGTTAACATCTTGTCACTTAACGCCCCTTAAAATTTTGGACTCCTCAAGTGTTCTCATGTATGAACTATGAATCATCTTTATTTGGTCTATGATTCAACATAGGGCTCACTCATAAGATCCAACTTATTATACCAATCCCTTTATAAAATAAATAATAAAAAATTATAATGAGCTCACACTTAGGAAACTTTCGAAATAAAAGCATTGACATAAAAATGTTATTAATTTAATGAAAATTTCTCATTAAATGATTTTTTTTAGATTTTAGAAAATGCTTATTATTACAAGGCCACCACCAACCATCGCCCCCTGCACATCTCTTTTTCTCTATGCATGCAAGGAAGCCCTCCATCACCTATTTTTTTTTCATGGTTAGGAAACCCTAACTTTACTCTCTTTATGATTTTCTTTCTTTTTTAATTTTTCTGAGCTCTCTCTCTCTCTCTCTTTCTCTGCAAGGAAGCCTTTTTTCCTTTTCCTCCTCATCATGGGATTCTCTCCGATGAATCACCTCCTCAATCTCTCTGCGTCTTCGAGGAACCCTTTTTCTCAGGTAAGCAAACCCTAAATCAACTCATTGTTTTTTTTCCATTTTATTTCTTCTTTTTCTTTTAATACAATATTTTTTAGCCTTGAAATCTCTAAGTCGAATGCTTAAGGAATAACAGGAATGAAATTCATGGTTTGGTCATGTGCTAGGTTTGGTTGAACCTCTGGATGAGCTTAGTGAACCGATCTGAGCCGAGCCTAGGTCAATTCGGTCAGTTGCACTCAGGACGAGCTTAACAAACTGAGTTGAGTTCGGCACGAGTCGAGCCTGAACACCAATGGTTCAAGTTCGGGCCGAGCTCGTCCTGAGCTTGTACATGCCAAGCTCGGCTCGTGTGTGTGCATATCATGATCAAACCCTGAACCCATAATGGAACCAAATAATCATAGTAGTCATGTTTGGGTTAGAACCCTAACCCATTTTTTACATGAAAACCAGTAGGTGTAGCCTGTTTTCAATGGATTTGGTACTATAGGTTCTCACTTTTTAACCGGATCTGAATTTTTATTGTAAGATATGAGTTGCATCTAGATCTAATAGAAGAACTAGTCTTCAAAAACCAGATCCAAAATTGAATATGACCCATATTTTTTACCGGATAGCATGTGTATGAATTTTGGTCGGATTAATAACAAATATATTTGGGTTTTAGATGCCAGTAGGAGCCTTTCTTGACTGTGCTAGGAGTGTGGGTTGTGCATGGACTGTGAAGGAAAGTGGGAGGCAGTGGAGAACCTAGGAAAAGCATGGGAGAGTGGTAGCTAGAGACCCTAGGAAAATGGAAAAAGAGCAGTGGACCATGGGAAAAGGAAGGGGAATTGTGGGGAACCTAGGAATAGGAAAGAAAAGGGAACATGGAGACCGTGAGGAAATAAAGTAAGCTGACTAGGGCTGGACATCGGGCCTGTCCTGATAAGGGCTTGAGGGGCCCGAGCTCAACCCAGCTCAATTATATTCGTGCTTGGGTCTTGCCTGGCCCTTTAAGCCCAACCCAATTAATGGGTCAGGCCTGTCATGCCCTGTACATTTTGCATATAAGCCTGGCCTGATTAGGGCCCGATTATCTAATCAGGCCGTTCCCGAGCCCGACCCAAGTTCACCCCTAAAGCTGACACAAAGAGGGAAAGAAGAGTGACTAAAACATGGAGAAAGAGATACAGAAACAGTGAAGGGCACTTTCGACATTTTAAAATAGTTACCCTAGGTTAAGTGTTTGAGTTCAGAGTAGGTCTGGCGGGTTTCTATTTGACTATTGTCAGGTAAAGTTGGGTCCATGTCAAGAAATTTTGAAAAAGTTGGTACTTGACATGAAATATCCGGAAATTACCCTCTTTCTTTTCCTAATTCAAATGCGTGCTAAAAGAATAGGTAATTCAACTGCATGTCATTTATTTTATGTTTATGCAATATCATACTTGGAGATGGTGCTCACCTCCAAATCTGCATTTTATTCTCATAATTATAAAAAATATTCAGTTTTACACTTAACAGCTCTTATCTCGTCCTTTGATATCCTAGCCATCTTGACAGCATTAGTCCACATTGAAGTGAAAATGTGGACCAATCCTACCCGTTGATTGGAAGGCAAGGATTGAATGTAATATGAAACCTGTCCTAAGTCAAAGGATGGGATCCATTTTCTATTTCTCACATCTCATTCTTGGGTTTTCTAATGCTGAAGTTAGTTCCATTCGAACATTTTAATTCATAATATTTCGTAAATTTGGACTATGTTCAAAGAATTCCTAAATGCATTTTTTTCATGAGGGAGAGAGAGAGATTAGGTGTTTGGGTGGCTTGGGGTAAATGAGGAAAGAAAAAGAAAGGTTCATGAAGATAGAATTGATACTGTTTGAAATTTATTGATTATTAACATAGTTTGTTGAAGAAGCTTTGTCGAGCAAAAATCTAAACACTGTCAATTTGTGTCAGCATAAAGCTTTGTTAAAATGGCCCTTCACCTCAATAATTGGGATACTTTTAAAATAGGTTAGGCTAGATTTGAAGTTATGTAGTCACAACAGAGAGAGATGTATGTTGAAAAACGTGGTACTAAAAATAACGTATAAACTTTAATAAATTCAAATATTATAATCAATATCATTAATAAAACATCACGCATATATATATATATATGATTGGAACTAAATCTAGAACTTAATTATATCATTACTTTGTGTTACGAGAAACAACCGTATCTCTTTCCCTTTTATTTTTTTCATGAGAAATAATCATACTAATGAAAAAAGTCATAAACGATCATGTATAAACAATTGAAATATCTAAATGAAACAAATTTCAAATAATCTACAATAGCAATTAGAAACAAACATGTGAGTATGATCAACAAACATTAAATCAAATCATTGAGTAAACATTGACATAATTCTAATCACAGGTTGTTTGATTATCATAAAATTTTGGACATAAAAGAGGAGGAATTTGATCTTGGTGTAAAAGGACAAAATTTAGAAAATTGAATAAGATTTCTAATGCATAAAAAATCATTGAATTCTTATATACAATTGAAAAGTTATGGCTTCTACAAGCTTACTATGTTAGTGTTATCGGATTTTGTGTTATAATCCAAACCAGGTATATGTATAGGATTCATGCATGATTTTAAATAAATAATATATATAAGAAAGAGATAAAGAGAAAGTTTATATCTCATCATCCAAAGCCTCTAAATCCATGTGGTTGAAAAGAAACAAAAATTAACGCATACCACATACTTTAACTTAAACCACCATCAAAAGACAATCGTGTCCACACTAAGTTTAGAAACACATTGAATGGGGCAAACTTGTGCTTGCCTCTTAGCCACATGACATAATGCTACTCAAACTCTTCATTAGGGCGAGACCTTTTATTTATAGAGTATGAGGACTTCACTCTCTCGTTAAGAAAAAAAGTTTCAACTGATGTTGACCTCCAACCACGCTTTTTCAATTAACAAGGTCATCTCTTATTAAGTAATATTTTTAATTAAATTCAAAGGGTACAAAAAATATAGCTTAATGAACACTATAATTATAAAATGTCTAAAAAATAATACTTACAAAAAACTTGTTTGACAAATCACGAATTTGATTCAATATATGCATATTTACTAGAATATTAATTGAGATCACATTGAAAGACATACTAGAGGTATGACCTTAATATAATGCACTCATGTTAGTCACCTTTACGAGCATCAGAAAAGCTTTGCTCACACAGTATATAGGCATACTATACTAATAAAGGATATGTTGATTGTCTATGATAAAAGTTCAAAGTAATCAATCCTATCTTGAAGGCTACTAACGAGTGTGATTATCAACCATTGTCTCTCAGTAGAGCTACCTGCTCTCATGCATATCAAATTATCTAAATAATAGAGAGACAATATTGAGTTTACTGCAAGTATGTGTGTCACATGCTCTAAGGTATATGCCGGGTCATTGAGTGATTTTTCCATATTGAAACAATGAGTAAGTTTATCTCTTAAACACTTCATCTTTAAGAGACCCTATTGTAGAAAAAATTAAGATACACTTCATCACACCAACTAACTCAAGCTTATACCCCTAACTTGATTTGTGAGACGTCAAAGACAATGTATTTCAAGTTCTGAGGTTGGGGTTTTTTTCGTATCCAAATTCATACAACTTATATAAGTTTTTAGATGAGCTCATCCTACAATAAAAAACTGATAAAATTAATATGGTTCTTGCATATGTTATAGTTGCATGCATCATAAAAACAACAGTTCATGAACATAATAAAGGTCATATTTGGTTGTTCATGGATTTGATTAAAAAGTTATGCAAGCGCCTATAAAATATTCAATAGTGTGCACATGTAGTCATAATTCTTGACTATGAAAAGTTGGTGAGCATGCGTTAAACAATGGTTGAGTAAGTTAATGGGAGATCCTCTATAAATAGTAGCAAATGAGCTCAATTAAATTATCAAGCCTTTGACTTCTTCAATCGTTTATAGCCTTGCAAGAGATTTAGAGTTTTTGAAGATGTGCAAGAGATTTAGAATTTGAGAGAAATCAAGTTGAGTGTTTATGACTTGTTTAAGAGTTTAAAATTATTAAATTTTTCCTCGAGAGATTTTTATTGTATTTTATATTTTATGTTGTAATCCTTACCATTAGATTACAATTTAAGCCTTTTAGGGGGGCACTTGCGTATCACAGAAATTTTGGGTTTTTCGTGGAAATGCATCGACGAGTGTGCTTTTTAGTGTAGCCCACAATGTTAAAACAAACATGGCATTGAGGATTTGCATCAATAGGTGTGCCATTTTACACGATGGACCCCCTTATTTCATGAAAACAGTTCCCGAGAGGGGTCCGATTATGTTTCCGCGGCAGTGGAATCCACAAAAAGGGTGTCGTGGAACCCACAAAAGGAGTGTTGTGTCACCCCATTCCATGACAAGCAAACGCTCTCTTAGTATAAATTTTCTATTCACTACCTGTCGTTGTGCACAACAAACTGGATTGGTTAGGTTGTGTGGCTTCTTCGTATGAGCCTTGTTGTACTTAGGCAAGCTTCAATGTATCAACAAAAATGATGACATAAACAAGCAGGGAAAAAACATGGGTTGAGAAAGAGAGGAAAGCAAATCAAGGTCTAAGGGACCTTGGACCTTGAACAGAAAAGCATCCAATGTCCCTTGATGTTATTCAGCTCCCAAAAAATCCAAAACCCACCAATTAAAGGACCCAACCTAAACAGGTCCCACACATCTTTTCGATGCCGTTCATTTTCTAGGCGAACAATAGCAGTGGTTGCAAAACGGATGGCTCAAATTTGTTTCAAGTACATTTTATTTGTCGGTTTATGGATGGTCATTTTTATGATGCATGACATCCAAGGGACCCTTGGAGGCTTTTCTGTCCAAGACCCCAAATTTCAAATCAGATTATCAATTTGATATGCTAATCTTATAGCTTTTGCAAAACACGGGATCACATGTCCTTAAATAAAAGCCCCAAGGGGGTGGGCGTAGTGGGGTGAGGCCTTGGCTGCTAGACGGGCAGTTAAGGTTCAATTCTCATGGGTGCCACCCCTCTGCGCAAGCCAGCATGGGTCCTAGTCTCAGAGTTTTATGCTACCAGCATGACGATCGTAGATAAGGCAGGCTGAGCCAAGGCATGCGACCAGGTCTTTGTGCTAGGTGCGGTTTTTTCGGGTTATAAAAAAAAACATGTCCTCAAATAAAATTAACTCAGCGGATAAGCTCATGAGAGATTCAAACATGAAATCGCTCAATTGTGATATTGTAGCCTAACCATTGAGGTCTGGTTCAGTGATTGGGACCAAACTTTTAAAGTATTCAGACCTTTTTGCAGGAGGAGGGATGCGTAGGACCTCCTTTTGCCCAAGGGGGCAGGTGTGGGAATCGAGTACTTTTGCAAAGTGCTCGGTGGATCATTTAATCTGCTCCCCAACGATCCAGCTATTTCATTCAACATTGTCAATTATCCAATATTGATATTAGGGTTATGTTTCATGTTTTTAATTGCTACAAAAGCTTGTTTACCAAATCTAATTAAAGGCTACATATTGATCACTAATTTGAATTTATAGGATAATATTTATATTGCCCCATATATACGGCTAAAAATGAACCAAGCTGCTATGAGAGCTTGTTCAAATAAGCTCAGCAAGCCAAGCATGATCCAGTGCATTTAGATTACTGAGCCTCGTCAAGCATGAAAGATGGGTGTTAGGGTTTGTTCGGCCCATGTAGGTCAATTAAAGAGAGAATATATACATATATTTTATAGAAAATGACCTTATTGTATGACAAAAATAACACATTTTCTGAAATACCCTATAATTTTATAAATTCGCCAGTTGTTCAAATTCACAAATGTTAAACTTTAAAATGACTATTTTAACCCTTACACAAGATAATTTTTTAAAAGTTCACGCAATATATTAGTACGCTCTCCATGTATTGCAAACTCTCACTAAAATGTAGATTCACACATTTTTTTTTAGACCTCAAAAAGTTTGCATAACCAACTTGTAACTGAAATCTATAAACTTCACAAATATTTCACTAAATTTACATATATAGTACAAAGTTTGTATAACCAAATAAGCCAACTTTTTGTAATTGAAATATGCTTAACTTTGCAAATATTACACTTGCTTAGCATATATGGTACAAAGCTCGCATATAACCTTGAAGATCTTATTTAAGTAATTGATCCTCAAAGAGATACACATATAATGGATGATCTGTGAAAATGTGTCATGTGAATTTTCTTACATTCACATGCATGTTGAATCATGCATAAAGTCTTTTTTGTTTATTTTGTTTCTTTTTCTTATTTGTTTATAAAAAAATTCTAACCCTTTTTTTCTTTAGAATCCGTATCATTTTTCCTCTTTTCTTATGGCAATTTCTGTAAAAAAAAATTGTTGCATTTCAATGAGGTTGTTGTATCCTTCGTATCAACTTTCCAACTTAAGTCGAAAGGTGAGTATCATAGTCCCTTGCACATTTGTGTATTTTATTTCAAACTTTTTTCTTTATTTGTATATATAAGCATTTAATAGCCCCATGTGTATTTGTATTTTGTTGTTATTGTAGATGTTTTTATATGATTCTGTGTTTTATTTAATATTTATCATTGAAATTATTGTTTAGTATTTGTTATGTTCATAGTTTTTTCATATATATATATATATTTATTTATTTGTGTTGTATGTGATTTATGTTTATTTGCTTGTCCTTTAGTCAATATTAGTTGTTTTTGTGTTGGTGCAATGGGGTTATAGGGTTTATTGTACACAATCATTGAATAAGGTTAGGGGCTTATTGTGGGTAGTTGGTTTTCAGAGTATTTGTTGTAGGTAGTTATGTTAATTGAATGCATGAAGTGTATATAGATATGTTAATTGAATGCATGAAGTGTATATAGATGGTCTTTTCTCACATGTTATTTTTATTAGATGAATGATAAGTCATGTGGTTGGTGTAGGCAGTTAATGATGACCACTAAAAGGGTTAAAATATATTATCGTAGCACTGATCACCTTACTTGAAGATCTATTGTGGACTAAAAAAATAGTAGTTATAAAGAATTTATGGCTTTGATGTCTTATAAAATCGGATATCTGAAAGAGTCAATAATCCTTCGGTATAGTTGTTCTCTGAACGTAGATGGCCAATATATATGAATAGGTGTATTGGATGATGATGATGTAGAATCAATATTATTTAGTGGTGATATTTACTTAGTTGGTCTCAGAGCTAAAGAAAAAGTTGTTGCTTGAGAAGTTAAAAAAAAATAGTTAATGAATCGAATGTTGGGAATCCTATAAAGAATATGCATATATCTTAGGCACCATCTATCGAGCTTAGTCCCGTGGCGAACATCCAATTATCTTAAACAGTGAATGGTATTGATGTCTCAAACATTGAGTTCATATATGCAAAGGGCATGCAGTTGGCCAAACCAATTAGGTATATAGATTTTTGACATGCAGGCAATGAAGAACTTTTATGAAGAATTGATGTTGTATATGATCTATACATCACCATAGAGGATGTTGAACCACATGAGAAAATCAATGCCAATAATCTTGGTTGCAGTAATATTGATGACATCGAACCTTTCATGGCATATGACAAAGCTAGGTACAAGTTGTTAAACTTTATAATTTATGCTTGAGATGTAGGAGTGATGATAGATCTTGTATTTTAATGGTTAATATTAAAAGTTAGAAATGGAAGAATGTTGCATGTATGAAATCAAATGAAGCGATAGATATGATGAATTTTGATTTAGTTTTTGCAATAGAATAATCAATTAGTGGTAGCAACGATGATGTAGACAATGAAGAATCAATGAAGATGACTATACCATGTCTACTGAGTAGTGCTTAGAAATGATAGGAGATGACTGATACACTAATGACATTGGATAAATAATGGTAGATAAAAATGTTGCACAAATGGCAATTGAGAAGTCAAAACCTTGGTATATTGTATAAGTCATATGTGCATTTATTGGATATTAGAATTGTTTTATGTTTTTACATTAATGGAACGTGGTTAAACATGTTCTCGTTCACTGGATTCTCATACAAAGAAGAGCAATTAAAATTTATCAAAAATAAGGCATCTCAATTGTATGACAAGTTGTGTAGCGAAAAACTTAATTATTGTGAACATTTTCAATAGCTAACAATAGGCTCTAACAATAAAAAAATTGCTTTTCCCAAAAGATTTAATGATCTTCAATATTGTAGTGAGTTTTTGAAGGATCATGTGATCAAGAATAACTATAAAGCAAAATTCATGAAGAGCTGTAAAAATAGTTACTATTGTATACACGAGAAAGAACCCACAGACTATGGTTGATTGCCCTTGAAAGATTCATTTTATAAAGGTGCACAAATAACGTTTTTTAAAGTGAAGAAATATGAAAGCGAGCATACATGTGGTGGATCATTGGGCAGCCTTGTAATGGAAAAAATGTCTTTCAGGTGGATTTCAAATGTTATTTACAAATATATACATGATAACCCGAAGATGACTCTAAGAGAAATCATGGATGACATCAGTCACAAAGAATGTGTGAAGGTTACTTACAAACAAGCATGGTGTGGATGAAAATAGATGAGGGAGGCACTATATGGTTCATTCGAAGAGTTCTTCAGAATGCTTTCCACCTATATGGTTCATTTGATGAAGGTTAATCGAAGATCGTTAGGGTATATTTAAATTGATCATAAAGATTGATCTAAATACATATTCTTATCTTTCTATCCATGCATTAATGAGTTTTTGAAAGGATGTTCTCCAGTTCTTATCGTAGATGGTGTATTACTAAAAGAAAGATACATGGGTATATTGTTGTCGGCACATAGTATTGATCCTTAGGATAAGATATTTTTTGTAATATTTAGAATTGTGAATAAATGGGGCGTTCCCTACTGAGCGACGCGCTGTACACTATAGGCTCAGAGGCAGTGATAAATGGGCAAGGGTTGCTAGGTCGTCGCCTAGAAGCGACGCGTCGCACCGGTGCCTGGGTGTGGTGTCAAATAGGCAAGGGTTCCCTCACTTTGTTGGAGGGGTGGGGTAAAGAAGTTAGTCCAAGACCATAAAATTAGGTTAGCCACTTGGAACATAGGGTCTTTAACCAGTAAGTTGGTAGAGTTAGTAGATGTTAAGTGTAGGAGAAAGATTGATATTTTATGTCTACAAGAGACCAAATGGGTAGGTGAGAAAGCAAAAGTGATAGAACCTTGGGGATATAAGATTTGGTATACAGGAATAAATAGGAATAGGAATGAAGTAGGGATTGTTATGAGTCGTGAGTTTATAGATAATGTAGTTGAGGTTCATAGGAAGGGTGATAGGATTTTACTTATTAAATTAGTATTAGGTACAGACATTATTAATATTATTAGTGTTTATGCACCTCAAGTAGGTTTAGATGATTCCATTAAGAGTCAATTTTGGGAAGATTTAGAAGGAGTAGTACAAGGGATATCTTATGGAGAAAGGCTTTTCATCGGCGGTGACCTTAATGGGCATGTAGGCATTAGTAGGGATAGATTTGAGAGTATCCATGGAGGTTATGGTATAAGAGAAAGAAACAAAAGTGGAGAAAGGATTTTAGATTTTGGTTTGTCCTATGATATGATCTTAGCAAACACTTGGTTTAGGAAGAAAGAGTCTCACCTAATAACATTTAAAAGTGAGGTTAATATGAGTCAGATAGATTTTTTCCTACTTAGAAAGAGAGATAGGGGTTGTTGCATCGATTGTAAGGTTATACCGGGAGAAAGTGTAGCTACACAACATAGAGTCTTAATTTTAGATATTAGAATTAAATAATGCCGCAAAAGGGATAGACATAGGATAGATCCTAGAATTAAGTGGTGGGCACTAAAAGGAGCTAAACAAGGAATGCTTGTAAAGCAGGTAGTTAAGGAAGTTGATTGGTGTCTCGAAGAGGATTCAGAATCAATATGGAATAAGATAGCGGGTGCTATGAGAAAGGTGGCTAAGGAGGTATTGGGTGAGTCTAAAGGCGGTGCACCGCTAGGTAAGGATACATCGTGGTGGAACGAGGATGTCAAATTAGCTATTAAGGTTAAAAGAGAGTGTTATAGAAATCTAAGTAAGAGTCGTGATAATGAGAACTTAGAGAAGTATATGATAGCAAAAAAGGAAGCTAAAAAAGTAGTTTGGAACGCGAGGAATAAGGTATATAAGGAGATTTATGACAAGTTGAATACCAAAGAGGGCAAGAAGGATATTTATAGGCTTGCAAAGATGAGAGATAGGAAATCTAGGGATTTAGGTATGGTCAGATGTATCAAAGATGAAACACAAAGGGTTTTAGTCAAAGATGAGGAGATTAAGGAGAGATGGAAAGATTATTTTGATAAGCTATTTAATGAAAGTCATCCTCAGGATCTTGGTGACTTCTCCATTCATTTTCATGAGATGAATCGTGACTTCATGCGCAAGATTCAAAAGAAAGAAATTGTAGAGGCTTTGAAGAAAATGAAATCAAGAAGGGCAGTTGGCCCATATGGTATACCTATCGAGGCTTGGAAATGCTTGGGAGAAAAAGGTTTAGAATGGTTGACAAATCTTTTCAACAAGATTTGGCAGACAAATAAGATGCCTAATGAGTGAAGGAAGAGTACTTTGGTGCCTCTATATAAGAATAAGGGTGATATACAAGATTGCACAAACTATCGTGGTATAAAACTCATGAGTCATACTATGAAACTTTGGGAGAGGGTGATTGAGTATAGGTTGAGGAAGGTTGTCATGATATCGGAGAATCAATTTGGTTTTATGCCTGAAAGATCAACTATGGAAGCTATACATCTTCTTAGACAACTTATTGAGAGAAATAGAGAGAGGAACAAAGATTTACATATGTTTTTTATTGATTTGGAGAAGGCATACGATAGAGTACCTAAGGATGTTCTCTGGTGGACAATGATGAAGAAAGGTGTTTCTCTCAAGTACATTAGTATAATTAAAGATATGTATGAAGGAGTAGTAACCAATGTCTGCACTTGTGGAGGGGTGACAACCAATTTTCCTATAACGGTTGGGTTACATCAAGGATCTGCTTTAAGCCCTTTCCTATTTGCTATAGTGATGGATGAGCTTACGAGATCAATTCAGGAAAATGTGTCGTGGTGTATGCTGTTTGCTGATGATATTGTTTTGATTGATGAGTCTAGAGCTGGGGTTAATGCTAAGTTAGAATTATGGAGACAAACATTGGAAGCAAGAGGTTTTAAGTTGAGTAAGAGTAAGATAGAATACATGGAATGTCGGTTTAGTAAGCAACAAAGTAGTGATGGGAGTATAGTGAAGCTTGGTGAGCAAGAAATACCGGTGGATGATTGTTTCAATTATTTGGGATCTATCATTCAAAAGTATGGAGAAATTGATGGAGATGTAAATCATAGGATAAAGGTTGGGTGGATGAAATGGAAGAGTGCAACTGGAGTGTTGTGTGATCGTAGAATGTCATTGGGGTTGAAGGGAAAGTTTTATAGGACGATTATTAGGCCCGCTTTGCTATATGGTACAAAATGTATGGCTGCCAAGAGACATCATATTCAAAAAATGAGTGTAGTTGAGATGCGTATGCTGAGATGGATGTGTGGAAATACAACAAAAGATAAGATTCAGAACGAGGAGATACGTAAGAAGGTAGGCGTTGCACCCATTGAAAATAAGATGAGAGAGAATCATTTACGGTGGTTTGGACATATTCGGAGAAGGCCTAATGATGCTCCATTTAGAAGGATGGAGAAATGGGAAAATATATTAGTTAAAAGAGGTCGGGTAGGCCTAAGAAGACTTGGATGGAGATGATTGGAAAGGATATGAATGCTTTGAACCTCACTGAGGACATGGCATTGGATAGAAATGATGGGAGGAGAAGGATTCATGTGGAAGACCCAGAATGATTTTCTTTTTTGGTTCATATCGCCAACCCCAATTGTTTTGGGACGAAGGCGTAGTTGTTGTTGTTATAATTATGAATAAGGAGTCAAAGAATTCATGTGCATGATTTTTTGAGCTTGTGAAGAAAGAATTCGATGTTTTCAGAGAATATAAAGAGAGATTACAATTTATAGTTATCTCATATAAGCATGATGGTCTAAAATATACTCCCCCCCCCACCACCACCACCACACACACACACACATGACCTATATGTCATGTTGGATATTGCATGAAGTACTTAACGGATAACTTTTCTAAAAAAAATTGTTCGCCACTCAATACACTTTTGTAGGCACTTTGGTTTGCAAAAGATCCAAATGTTGATTCTTACAATTGCAGCATAAACGTATATAAGATTTTAAAACAAGTTGGCTCAAATTTCATTATATTGTTGTCTCGAGCAAACTATACTCAAGCTTCAGATACATTTGAGCCTAAGTGAGTTAAGCATGAACAACACAATATTAGCTAGTTTCACTTGTTTTCCAGCCCTACTAATAAAGATTGGATCAAGTAAAGCATCTAACAAGCCCAAGGGGTTTCACGTAGTAAGAGGGGGCCTTGGCCACTAGACTGGTGATTAGGGTTTTATTCCCATGAGTGTCAACTCCTTGCATATAAGAAGGGGCAAGGGCATTATATGCTCTTTGCTCATGCTGAAGCAAGCTGACTCCTTCAGGGCAAGGGTGTGCCACAAGTTTACATAGTGGAAAAGTACATGTAAGTATAGCAAGCGTAGCCAATGGGACTAAGTCTCTGGTCTCAAGGGTGGTTTCTCCATTTCTCATGGAAAAAAAGTAAAGTGTCTTTTGTAGGAGCAAGACCTATCCTGTCTTGTGGGACCCATAGCTAGTTTGGGGTCTGTTTGATTGCTTGTAACAATTGTACTTTGTTCAACATTTGTTTTGACTCAAATAGGAAATCATTTTTTTATATAAAATATTTAAATATGAAATGCCCTAATCAAATCATACCTTAATTTGAAAAGCCCTAATTCAAAACCCTAAATTGAAATACCTTAATTTGAAACCCTAAGTCAAACCCTAGTTTAAAAAATCTCAAATTCAAACTAAAGGAGATAAAAAGAGATGGGGAGGTCGGGTAGCTCGGCCATGTTCCAAGCGTAACAGGGGGAAAAGGGGAGGTGGAATGTTGAAACAACACTCTTGAGATGTAGTGCTTCCCGCACATGCACAACATCCCGCGAGACATGTAATTTGCAGGTTATATGTCCCCCCCCCCCCCCGGAACAGGCAGATGCGTGTTCTCGGGTCTGAATGAGCACCACGTATGTAAGCACATGGGGCTCATTTCCCTGTGTGTGTCTACATCACTTAGCGTCGAAGTCCAGTGCATTTGCAAAGACTAAAGTATCCTTTCCCGCCATTAGCTTTATGAAACGACGTTTTGAGTAATGTACCAAAATCTCCTCCAGCCAGGAAATGGAGGATAACCTTTTGTTTTTGCCCTAAGCAACACCTCTGCTTGAAGAGTCTCAACCTCAAAATATGTCGCCCTCTTCGTTCTGGATCACCCTTACACCTTCAGAGGAGCACCCTTTATGTCGTCTGCTGCCGTGGGAGCACCATTTGCCGTCGACTATTGTTGGAGCACCTTTTACCGTCGTCTGTTGCCGTACCACCTTTTACCGTCGTCTGTTGTAGGACCACCCTTTGTCGTGCAACTGAGGATCTATCAGGTATTAAATCAATAAGAGCAAAATCAAAAGTATACTCTGCAGCTGGTAGCTTCATGTTCTTTTACAGAAGTTCTGACAACACCTCTGTATCAGGGGTCAGATCCCACGTATCCTTTGCAAGCAAATGAGCTCATTCGTAATGGCAGCCCACTGCACCATTCAAATCGATACAATTTCTCATATGTTTGTTATGTTCAATATTGTTTCAATTGGTGGTTGCACATACTTATCAAAGAGAAATAATTGAAGATCTTTACAAAGAATGGGTTGACCCTACCAAAGAAAAGATGATTCAGTTATTTGTAATGATCTTCGAGTTATTATTTACCATGCCAATAAAAGTAACGATTTATAGCATTAGCATGTTTTGACGCGATTCATATGACAAATATCGTAATAACTGACACTAGCAAACACATAATATCTATTTACAACGATTCATACTTTAAATAATGTGCAACAAGTTTAATAGAAATCGCTAACTGAGCAACGATTTGAACACACACATCGATGTACATATCGCATAATATACTACAAATTGATACGACAATTCAGCATAATCGCTTATTCATATTACAAATCGATACGATAAACGTAAGTGTTGTTATGCCTCACAAACCCTGGACAACAGTAATCACGGTAACTTCATAAATCATAATTGCAAATCGTGAATCTTGATCCATCAGATATTGAATGACACATATTTTGGTAACAAAGCCAAATTGACACGATTTATGATTTATATGTTTAAAGCAGCAACAATTTATACATTTAACGCAGTAGCGATTTATGATATATAAAGTTGTCAAGATTTGTACTCAAGTTTGCTAAATCGTACAACGAGGTTTATTGTTGAAGCTCAAACGTTACAACGATATGTACTTATGAATGGTACGATTTATACATCAATTTATAAGTTTGAAGCAACAATTTATACGTTTAAATTAGAAACAATTTATACATTTGATGCAATAGCGATTTATAGTTGTTGATGATAGCGATTCACATGATAGCTATTTAATTACAGGTACGACGCTTTAAAGCGATTTCCATAGAAATTACTAAAGGTGCAACAATTTGAACACGCAAATAGTCACCTTATGTCCCTACAATTGTTATTCCTCACGCACAGGTTTCAATTACATACTACAAGTATCTAACCGTAAACCCTAAAATTTAAACCTTAAACCCTAAACCCTAACCGTAAACCCTAAACCCTACACCATAAACCATAAGCCATAAATCATAAACCTAAACCCTAAATATCTTACTAAACCCAAACGGCAAACACTAAACCCTTAATATATTATTAAACTCTAAACCCTAAACCCTAAACACTAACCCTAAACCGTAACCCCTAAACCCTAAACCCTAACCCTAACTTTAACCCTAAACCCTAAACCCTAAACCCTAACCCTAAACCCTAAACACTAACCCTAAACCCTAACCCCTAAACCTGAAACCCTGTACCCTAAACCCTTTACCCTAAACCTTAAATCATAAACCCCAACCCTAAACTATAACCCCTAAACCATAACCCCTAACCCTAATCCTAAACCTTAAACACTAACCCTAAACCATAACCCCTAGACCTGAAACACTGAACCTTAAACTCTAAACCATAAACCCTTTTCCCCAAACCCTAAACCCAAAATCACAAACCCTAAACCTTAAATCATAAACCCTAACCTTAAACCATAACCCTAAACCCTGAACCCTAAACCTAAACCCTAAACCTTTAATATCTTACTAAACCCTAATGCTAAACCCTTAATAAATTATTAAACCCTTAACCTTAAACCCTAAACCCTTAATAAATTGCTAAACCCTTAACCTTAAACCCTAAAACCTAGACCATAACTCTGAACCCCGAAACCCTAAACCCTAAACCCTAAACAACATGTCAATTTGTTCTTTAGTAAGTCTAAACATTATGTCGATATATTTAAAGCTATTTCCTTTCCGCCTTTTATGAATCAGTCATTAGGTAAATCGTGATACGACATATCATTCACGTAGAAAACACTCATAAAAGCAAATTGCAATAGGATATCGTTCACATAGACAAAGCTGGTAAACAAAAAACGCTATAGGACAAATCGTTAACGATTTAGGTCTGTTGCTGTAAAGATCTTATAGAATATTTTTTCTATAAAATAGTGATAACAATTTGCAACTTTAACTTAATGTCTGTTGTTGTACATATCGTGATAGAACACTTCTTCTATATAACAGTGATATCGATTTACAACTTTTTAATAGTTATCAAGTTGTAAATCGATTTATACTTTACTAAGTCTAAACGTCGTACCGCTTTGTGTACACGTGCATAAAATCCTAATATAAATTTTTTTAAAACCATATTCTATGTAAGACCCTGCCTGACCCGTTGTCCATGTCTAAAACCCTAATCTATTTAACCTCTCTTTCTCTTTTTTGCGGCATCGCAACTTCTTCTTCTTCTTCTTTTTTCTACTATGCCTTCTTCTTCTTCTTCTTTTTCTTTTCCCTCGTACTTTTCTTTCTTCTTTGTTCTTCTGTGTTCCTTCTACCTGTGCTTGATAGATGGGTTTTGATGCTGATAACGTAGTTGTTTCATGCCATGAGGAAAGATCTGTATAATCTTTGATGATGATTATAGTTGTTATCTTCTGTGTATACATCGATATATTCATGACACATACGACTATGACATATTTGTCGTGAAGTATATCGAAGCTTACACAGAATATAATGACCATAATCATCTTCAATCGTTGCCGCCATACCGGAGCAAGCACAAACATTCTGCATGATAGACAGAGGGTGATGTTGATGTTCATCTATTTGATCTATTCCTACAGTCGGACCCTCCATTGTTCGCAAACCGTAATTCATAGTTGGAAAAATATCTGCCTACCTTTGATATACTTCATGACAAATATGTACATAGAATCGGTTCCTTTAAGGGGACAGTGCCTGAGCTGATGTTTGTGAAGCATATTCTCAAGAAGTGCGCTCATTTTTTGCTGCAAAGCGACTCTATGTGCCGATCGCAAATATATCTCTCTAGAGCTCTTGCTAGCTGGAATATGAACTCCGTGCCAGGAGTGATAACATTGAAGGATCTCTGAAAAAAAGAATGTGCAACACTCTTAAAGCAAAAAATGTTCACCTCAAGATATTTGCATGAGAAGCAAAGAATGTGCAGCACTCATATATTTTGTAAATGAATGTGGTTGTAATGTATCGTTGAAGTTAACTCGATTTATAGTTTACTATGCCTAAACATCGTGTCGGTTGGTTTATTGTGTTTTCCTTTTCGCCTTTTAAGATTCAGTCATTGTATAAATCGTGGTAGGACATGTTCACTTATACAAAGCTCATAAAATTAATTCACGAAAGGACAATCGGTATCAAGCAAATCGCTTGGACAAAGCTCGTAAAGACAAATCGCAATAGGATATTCAATGTATAAATCACAATAGACAAAGCATAATATATTAATCATCGATACGGCAATTCAGCATAATATCGATTTCTATCGTGATTTTGTATATCGATTTAAGATATTGTTTTGATTATTAATATCGATTTAAGATAATGTTTTGATTCTAAATATTAATTTTTAAGATATCAAAATGAATTTTCAAATCGATTTATGATATTGTTCTGAATCTTAATATTGATTTCTATACTGATTCTTAATAAGGATTTAAGATATTGTTTCATTTTTAATATCAATTTAAGATACTGTTTTGATTATAAATATCGATTGTTAAGATATCAATAGGAATTTGCATATCAATTAAGATGTTGTTTTGATTCCTAATATCGATTCAAGATATTGTTCTGATTATGAATATCAATTTGAAAGATATTAACATGAATTTCCAAATCGATTTAAGATATTGTTCTGAATCTTAATATTAATTTCTATGTTGATTCTTAATATCGATTTAAGATATTGTTTTGATTCCTAATATCGTTTTAAGTCATTGTTTTGATTCTAAATATCAATTTTTAAGATATCAACAGGAATTTCCATATCGATTTAAGATGTTGTTTTGATTCTTAATATTGATTTAAGATATTGACTTGATTCTAAATATTGATTTCTATCCTGATTCTGTATATCAATTTATAAGCTATCAATAGTAATTTCCATATCGATTTGTATGATATTTGATAATCCGATTGCGTTATACTATGACAATATTTTTGCAACAAAGGCATATCTTTATGGCTGACAATGACATCATTTGAAAATCTTTTATTATAAGACGTGAACCGCCAAAAATGTTAACTGACAAAAAATCTTTGGCGGGTCTCATAAGCATTAAACTCCTCGGCTATAAAAGGAGTTCTTCGTAATATTTCTCCCTAAACATTCTACAAAAATTCTAACGATTCATCTTCTTTTGTTGGAGCACCCTTTGCCGTCTCATTAAGTTTTTATGTTGTGCAGGTTTCCAATGGCTTACATTCCTAAGAGAAGAAATGCTTCATCGTCAGCGGGGAAAACTTTTGACGTAATCATCCAAGAGTATGCTTTGTATGAGCAAGTAGAAGCGTACTATAGAATAATGAAGATTGAGAATGATAAAGAAATGGAGCAATTGCTGGTAAAGTACAAATTGAAGCCTAATCCATTAGATGATAATCCAATGATGAAAAAGAAGAAGAAGGATGACAAAGACAAGCAAAATGAAAGGAAGGAGGAGGATAATGAAAAAAGCTAAGGAAACCAAGGCAAAAAAAGGAGAAGGTGGAGGATAGGGGAAAGCAAAGAAATAATAAGGAGAAAGAGAAGCGAAGGCAAAAGGAGGAGGAAGAGGAGAGGGAGAAGCAAAGAAATAATAAGGAGGAGAAAGAAAAGCGAAGGCAAAAGAAGGAGGAGGAGGAAGAGAGGGAAAAGCAAATGAATAATAAGGAAAAGGAGGAAGAGAAGCGAAGGCAATTAAAGAAGAAGAAGGAGGAGAAAGAGAAGCAAAGACCGTTGAAAAAGAAGGAGAAGGAGGAGAAAGAGAAGCAAAGACAATTGAAGAATAAGGAAGAGAAAAGGCAAAGGAAGCAGATTCAAGATGAGGAAGACAGAAAAAGGCAAGGGAAGGAGAAGGAAAGACAAAGAAAGGAGAAGGCTGATGAGAAAGAAAAGGAAAGGCAAAGGAAGGAGAAGGACGACGAGGAAGAGAAGGAAAGACAAATGAAGGAGAAGGAGGACGAGGAAGAGAAGAAAAAAGAAAGGAAGAAGCAGGAGGAAGAGAAGGAAAGGGAAAGAAAAAAGCAGACGATGGACAGAAGGAAGAAATACAAAAGCAGAGAAAGGGAGGGGATGAAGAGGAGAAAAGTATGACCAAGGTACGTTAATCGCTATTATATGTCGCGATGCACTATTGTAGGTATTATGTATAGTGATTACGATGAATAACGATTACTATGTATAGTGATTACTAAGTACATCGATTATTACGTATAGCGATTTCTCTTTAAAGCGACTTCTGCAATAGCGATTACTCAGTATAGTGATTGTTGCGACAAAAATTATCATGTATAGTGATTACTTCGTAGAGCGATTACTGCGATAGCAATTACTTTGTATAGCGATTACTACGATAGCGATTAACTGTGATTTGATATTTTGTGTTACAGGTAGGTCAAAAGAGAAGCAGAGCAACAGGTGAAAAGCTGAAAGGGCGGTGTCAGTGCCCTGTAGTTCTATCGTGGTTCAGAAAGCTGAGTAAATATCAGAAGGATCGATTACGAAATATGCACTTCGGCGGCCTTCTAGACCAACATTATTTTGAAAATTGCTGAAACACCATGACCCACCTGGTCAATAAGTGGAACCATAAGACGAACACGTTCCAGTTTGGGGGTTTTAAGATGACCATGACCCTAGAAGATGGGGCACGAATTACGGGTCTTAAGTGTCATGGCAATGTTATCCTAACATGGAATTCAAACTATAACCCAAAGGACAATTGCATGGACCTTCTAGGAATGTCGATGGAGGAATGGCGTGAGTGTATTTCTGGTGGAGGCAATTTTTCATCGATGAAAGTTTATTTTTTTTGTAATAAATGAGAAGGCCGGTTCGCTGCATGTGCATCTGAAGCAGCTGACCAAGAGTTGCGCGGCTTCCTTTTTATTTTTTTGGACTTACTTTATTTTTCGATTATTCTAGATCTAGAATAAGTTACTTGTGACTGCAGTTTCTGGAAGACTTAGATTAAGTCGACAACTGAGCATGGGGTGCTGCTATGCTCGCACACTTGTACAGTCAACTTTACAATGCGAGTAGGGGTACAAAAACCGTCGAAGGGTTTTGGCCATTTGTTTAGGTATTTGTTTATTACATATTTAGTGCTTGTGGACTAAGCTTATTGAAGGTTGTAGTCTTACTAATATATTATTTTTGTAGGCCTGAACTTGGGAGCATATTGTCGTCTTGCGTTCTCAATGTGGCCCTGCGGTTTGTGGTTTTCCCATGATCGGCGTGTGGGCTTCAGTAAATGTCAAGTGCAAAAATGCTCAATTCATTTTAGATGGGCTGCAATTAAATGAGGTGAATGGTTTAAAATCGTTGTAATGTTTAGCATTCTTAAGTAATCATCGCTTTATGATTTTGTCTTCCTTAGTACAAATCTTTATTTCCTATGCATCTAACTTTCATTAGTGTAAATCATTATATGGTCTAGCATTCTTAAGTAATCACCACTTTAAGATTTTGTCTTCCTTATTAAAAATCGTCACCGCATTTACATAACTTTCATTAGCGTAAATCATTGTAATGTTTAGCATTCTTAAGTAATTATCGCTTTAGAAGTTTATCTTCCTTAGTAAAAATCGTCATCACATTTGCATCTAACTTTCATTACCCTAAATCGTTGTAATGTTTAGCATTCTTAACTAATAATCGCATTCAGCATTTTATCTTATTTAGTACAATTCGTTAACACATTCAGCATTTTGCATGAATAATTATGTCTATATCTAAACCACAATCTCGATTATACAAGTTGTGTGGAGACCTTATGGGGATGGGGAGGACAAGGACAACGAGGTTGTTGTCGATGCTGTGAGACTATCTATATGCGATATTTAGCCCTTTAGCAAATGTGAAGACGAGATGCAGTATGGTAGTCAAGTGCTCCTACAAGCTGGCTTGGGACAGTCGATACCAAAATTGCCTCTGGCAATGAAAACGAAGATGAATAGTGGTGGAGCCACAAACATGAATTGACACGAACGCTCTAGAGAACAATTGGATAACTGGAACAAAGGAGGTGTTCATGCCATATCATATGATTATAAAGAACGACAATATGACCGTAACTATTTTAAAAAATATTGGCAACCCATAAGTGGAAATCGACAGATTGAGTAGAAGCAACCTGAAAGTGAGGTCACTCTTGTCCCCAAGCATGTCATCCTCCAGCATAGACGTAACATCCATCGTGTTCATTCGACGGATACTACGATTCCATTTCTTGCAGTATACGATAAGGAGCAAACACAACTCTCAAAGGAGAAGGTATCGTCCGACCAAAGGTTTGCGATGCTGGAGAGTGAGAATAAGGAGTTACAGAAGGACGTGCAGAATTTGAGTAAACAAATTGGGTCACTGGTTGAGTTGCCAGTGGGTTATATAAGATCAAGGGAACGAATAGGCCACCGAATAAAGCGACTCCACCAAGTGCAAGCAAGAGACGAGTTATAGGATTATCTGACTCGTCAAGCGCAAGTGAATAAACATATGTGATTTGTGTATCCCGATAATTCTATGTTGTAACTCTGACATTCTTTGTTGTAATTATATAATTCTTTCCTTAAAAGGTGTAACACAGAAGTGCCACTAACTCTTTCATGATTTGTACTTATGTATAGCGATTACTGGCTTCGGATTTATTATGTATCACGATTCCTGTGATAGCGATTACTCTATACATTGATTAATATGTATAGTGTTTAAGAAGTTACAACAATTTATACTTACGTTTGCTAAATCGTATAACGATTACTAGCTTAAAGTTTATTACTTTTAGCGTTTCTTGTGTTAGCGATTACTTAATATGTCGATTACTCAGTATAGCGATTATGAAGATACCATTATTTGTACTTACGTTTGCTAAACGTATAGCGATTACTGGTTTAGGGTTTATTATTTATAGTGTTTTGTGTGATAGAGATTACTTAGTTTAGCGGTTAATAGGTATAGCGATTATGTAGTTACCATGATTTATACTTCCTGTGATAGCAATTATAGCGATTACTAATTTTGAGTTTATTATGTATAGTAATTCTTTTAGTTGCAAGAAATGCCGCATAAGTATAGGGTTTAGGATCTGACACGCTACTGATGTTATGCTACCTGTCATTCATTTACACATACTAATATCGTGTTGATGATACTAGCACATGAAACAATGTCTTTTAATTAATGCGCAATGTAATTTATTTATTTGTTAATAAACTTTCATTGCGTGATTTTTGAAAACTGGCGGGTTGTGAAACGATGTAAACAATAAATGAATGAATCGTCGTGTTCCGCAAGGCACACAAGACATTTCCTTTAATAGCATGGAATAGGTGACATTTTATTTAAAGAAGAAAAGGAGCCTTTCCTATAACCTGCTTCGTGAGCAACAAACAGAAAAACTGATGTTTCCTCTAACCTCCTTCTAAGCGCAAGTTGTATGGATGTCGAAGAAGGACGCTACAATTCAGTAGAACATCCACAAAAAAGGGTACTTTCAATTTCTATAACTTGCTTCAACATTTTTACGTCGTTTAGAGTTCGTTTACTGAATATAATGCTACAGTTATTTTATTGAATATTCAACTAATTTCAGTGCAGTATATACAAAACAAAGTGCCAGAAAACTCAGCAAAGTGCTCGAAGAGAACATCGACCGGATGCGAAATGAATTTGCAGAAGGATGCAATATCAGTAATTTTGTACATATGAAATCACTCTCAGTTATACATTAACGTATGCCATGGGTATGTATATTAACAAATGCACATTTGTTCTAAACAGACTATAGACGATTTCGTCATATATATTCAAAGCAAGGGAAGAACCATGTTGGTCTGCATCGTCACCCCTTATTTTATGGTATATCGGTTATCTGATATGTTTATTTTGTCATTTTATTTACTAATGTACCTTTGTATTTTAAACTTACTATTATTACTATTCCGTTCAACTGAGTATTGTCCACCGAATGCCATATGCGGTTGGATTTCTAGATGGAATACAATACTGGGTTGATGATGACCAAATGGCAGACTTTTTTTCAAGTGAAAAGGTTTGTGACCATATCGATTTGTAAGATGTTAAGTCTATTTAAGATCCTGTTTTGATTCTTAATATCGATTTTAAGCTATCAATAAGAATTTGCATATCGATTTAAGATATTGTTTTGATTCTTAATATCAATTTTTATGCTGATTCTAATTATCATTTTTAAGGCATTATTTAGAATCTTAATATTGATTTCTATGCTGATACATAATATCGATTTAGGATTTTGTTTTGATTCTCAATATCGATTTAAGATATTGCTCAGAATCTTAATATCGATTTCTATGTTGATTCTTAATATCGATTTAAGATATTTTTTGATTCTTAATATTAATTTTTCTGTGGATTCTTAATATATATTTTTAAGATATCAATAGGAATTTTCATAGCGATTTAAGATGTTATTTTGATTTAATGTTGACTCCTAATATCGATTTAAGATATTGGTTTGATTCTTAATATCGATTTATATGTTGATTCTTAACATTGATTTTTATGGTATCAGTACACATTTCTATATCTATTTTTTAAGATATTTTATAATCGATTTGCAGATATTGATTCCTACATTGTGGCAATCGGAAAAGCATTGGGTCTTATACGTGTTGGATGTACGAGAATAAAAAATATGGCTATACAACTCCTTAAACTATAATATTAGTGTGGATCGTGACATTGTGCATTTGGTAAGTTTCTATCTTTAAGATTACTGTATCTTGTATAGTAGCCCAGAATTTACTTGCTTTTGCGTAAACCACAGGTTGGATTTTTCAAAGACATGTTGGGTGTCAACATTGGATCGTGGAGGCTTCACGTCGTAGAGGATGCTCCTTTACAAAATAATGGTGTCGATTGTGGTGTCTTTGTAATGAAGTATATTAAAACAATATATTATAAACGAGCACCAGAATTTACCATTGTATGTTGTACACTTAAACATTATTTATTAACCTATATTATTGATTACTACATTTTTATATTGTTCCCATTTTTGGGTTTTTTTTTTCAGGATGATATACCTGGATTCCGCAAAGAACTATGGGAGGAATTGATGAATTTTTTAGTTGAGGATGATACAAAAACCCAGACTGTAAGATTAGCTTGAAAGCTATGAAGGATGCGAGGCCCCTAGAAGTAAGAGGAAGTCATTTTAATAATCTACCTGTTCTCAAGGATAACGTGAAGATGGTTACCTTCTACTGCTGAGAGAGAGAGAGCAATTTTTTGTTCAACTTTCAATTTCCGAATATTTTGTGTACAGACATTTGTAACAAATTTTGTAAAACTGTGTACAAAATTCACATTGATCCATAAACCAAAATCACAAACCTCGCACAGGTGTGTTGAACACGCAAATCGCCATCTCAAGCGCCCAAATTGCAACAATGTAAATTCTGCAATAATTTAAGATATTAAAATAATTTTTGTGAGATATTATACAAATTGTTAATATCAATTTGTAATATATTATGTTGAATTGCCGTATATATATTTGTAAGATATTATATATTTTCTGATGTCGATTTGTGAGATATTGTTTGGTTGTTAATATTGATTTGTAATATATTATGCTTAATTGTTGTATATCGATGTGTAAGATATTATGTGTTTTTTAGTGTTAATTTTTATGATATTTATAGTATGATTTCTACTGTAAAATTACAAAGAACTATAACATTACAACACAGAATTATCATTTAGCTCTTTGTAGCGTGAAAATGCCACTGATTTGCTTTTACGAGTTGTGTTCCTATCGCGATTTACGTAATGATTGGTAAAGGTCAAATGATTTGCACAAACTTTGACTGTGCAATTTTACCGCGATTTGTACTCATGCACAGTGCAATTTTTATTCAGATGTGGCTGATATAGACGTCATTGTGTAAATCGTTATACCATTGCGATTTATACAATGATGTCTGTCTTTTAGACAATAAGCTGTCTAATTGAATTACACGTATCATCGCAATTTACACAATGACGTATGAAGGCTACGTGCTATCGCGATTTGCTTTTTCGGGCTATGTCTATGTCAATGATATTTCCTAATCGCTTTTAGGGGCTATGTCTATGTCAACGAAGGGAGAATATTACAAGCCTTTGTTCTCCGCATATATCGCGAATTCCTTTTGCGATTTTCATTCATATAGGGTGAGCATCACAATAATTTATGAACGATACACGTCTCTAATCGCTTATTGAATTTTCATTGATGAAAGGCGAACATTACAAGCCGTTGTACACCGCATACACCGCAAATCCCTTTTGTGATTTGTAAGATATTATGTATTTTCGAGTATCGATTTGTGAGATATGGTTTTATTTGTTAATATCGATTTCTAAGCTATTATGTTGAATTTTCGTATATAGATTTGTAATATATTATACTCAATTATTGTATATCGATGTGTAAGATATTATTGTTTTCTAGTATCAATTTTTATGATATTTGTAGTATGATTTCTATTGTAGAATTACAATAAAGAATTATAACATTACAATAAAGAATTATTTATTTACAACAAAGAATTATCGATTTACAACAAAGAATTATAGAACTACAACAAAGAATTATAGAATGCTAAACATTACAACAATTTGTAAGATATGAAAGTTAAATGGTACAACTATTTTGAAGTTAAAGAATCCACACGTGATTTTTGTGCTGCGTTGATCGCTTTTGAATTGAACAGAGCCTATCATGAAACAGAACAATATCAGACACTACATTAAGTTCAACAAGAAATGCTAACATCCTCCCAAAATTGTTACATACCAAAAGACTTGTCATACTCATGCCATCATTCCACTCAAACAGGTCTGGTGGATTGCAGGTTACAACATTGTAGTGCACGTCTGTAGGGTATTGCTGCATGTTGAAAATGACACAAGTTAGATATTGATAGGTAGCACATAATACAATTTACATGGGAAGCAATATACTGTATTACATATCTATTCATGTGAAGGGCTTGGTTGCTTAGGGGTTGGTTGTTTCTTAGACATTTTCTTGCCAACCAATTTCAGTGCACCCTTTGTCCTCCGACGTCTGCCATCAGAGGCAGGTTTTCTTTTGATACCCTTCGCTAGGTGAATATTTCCATCATAATCCATAATGTTTACTCTTGACTTATCGAAGATGATGTTTATGCTTTGGCCCAACTTCTCACAAAGGTCAGGGGAAGCATGATTTTCACCTACATTGTTCGATCTCGTTTTCTTAGATTGCTCTTCACGAGCTGCAACAAACTCTTGGTAAATTAACTGCACTTTTTCAAGTAATTTTCTTGACATGTTTCTCATACATACATAGGCTTCTTCGCTTTTCGATGCCAAATCTGCAAAATGCATAGTTGTTGGTAACGAGAGGCTATCTGACACTTCTCATCAACACTAGATGGACTGACATTAGTTGTCTCTAGCAGTTCAATCTTTACTTGTCTCGTCTATCTTCACATTATATATGACTCAAGTATTTCTTGTATTTTCTCTTGATTAAGTGCCTTTAATGCATGATGACATAAAATACCTTTGAATTCAAACATTTTGCACGTACATTCAATTGTTCTATTGTTGACATTGTACGTAACATGTGCTTCTTGCCTTTTTGGATACTCTTCACCATCCCATACAACATGGTATTTGTGCACATTCTCATATTGCATACATCCTTCTATATTGCAATTCATGACCTGTATAACCTCTTTCTTAGTTCATTCAAATACAGTTAGTGTATACAGATCTGCAGGTCGCGTCAAAATTTTCATGCCCAAAGTTACAGGGCGGGTGTTGAAGCATTTCACATCTCTTTCAAGCTCATTTTGTTTAAGATCGTCTACAAATAATTCATACGATTCCATGAAATGAAACATTGTTAAACATGAATATAATATTTTTTCAGTGTGACATGCATAGATTCAGCTCTTTGTGTGCTTATCATACCTGCACAAAAGTATTGTCTTCCATATGTAAATGCCCATTTCTCTTTATCTGCATATAAATGTTGTAACCACACACAGTCTTCAAAGTCGTACATCTGAATCATTTGCTCTCAATCAGACATAAAGGTGACCTCATCTATGCCCTCAAGTACACACTGTATAAACTTTTTATCAAACCTTGTCTTTTGATTAAAAATGTGTCCTATGTTCTTTGCTGCATTTTGCAAGATATGCCATAAACATAGACGATGATGTGCATATGGCCATACATGAGATACTGCAGCTGCAATTGCATGATCACCATTTATAAGTACATCTTCAGGGTGCTTTTCATTCATTGCCTGTATAAATACTCTGAACAACCACTCAAAGGTTTTCTTGGTCTGGTCATACAAAAAAGCGCCGCCTAATATGCAACTCCGTGAGTGATGGTTCACTCCGACAAACTACGCAAATGACCACTGTTTTGTATTAATCTTCATAGTCGTATAAAAAACAAGCACATCATTGAAGCATTCATAATCCACTCTTGACTTTGAATCTGCCCAAAACATATTCACAGCATACCCATCTTTATCTAGTTGCGTTGCACTAAAGAAACCAAGGTCAATGTTTGATTTTTTCTGTAGGTAATCAACCAAAGAACATATTCTTCCATTCTTCATATTTTCTGACCTCTTCCTTCTCAAGTGGTTTCTTAGATCCATAGGTGTGAATGGTACATTTTCGCGACCACCGTCTACGTACACGCATAAATTATATGTCTTGTTTGGTGCAATGCCGGATGTATCAGCTATTTCAGCAATTGCAGCATGCGCTGTAGTTATTTTACGATGTGACCTTAACATAGGAGTCATAAATGAAGCGGCTAATTCATGGTTATGATCATTGATTAAAGTACGAACTACATATTTCTCATTCGAAAGTCTTCTTAACACCATTCTTGCTGGACAACCGCATATTGAATCTGGCTTGCTCCTTGTTGAATTTCCACTTGACTTCTTCCAACCTTGCTTTGAACAAACATACGCCTTTCTCACCACGACACCCTGCGCATTTTTTGCCCAAGAATACATCTAACACTGGAGCCAATTTTTAAGGCATAACCATTATAAAATTTGTATGCAGCTTTCTCATTATTAAACTGCATTCCCTCTACGAGAACATAGTCAAGTGTACTATTATGTAGACTTGAGGTGCCTGCACCTTTGTCAAGTGCATTGTCATTATCGAATTGCAATTTGTCTGCTAGAATATTCAAGTCAAGATTGAATCCAATGCCTGCACCCTTCTTATCATGTGCATCATTAGTGCACATATTCAATTATTCAGGTGCGTCGATAGTACAGATGTTCGTTGCTCTATGACTTCCCAATGATTGAGATATGTCATCTTCACTGCAACTAGTTGATATGCCCAACACTGTCAAAATATCAATTTGCGTTAGCCAGCGCATACGTTTACTACGATTTATTCGAGATGCATATAACAACGGCTACCGATTAGTTAAGCATAATAGCTTACAAATCGATATTAACAAACAACATCATATCTAACAAATTGATACTCGAAAACACATAATATCTTACAAATTGATATACGATAATTCAGCATAATATATTACAAATCGATAGTAACAAACAAAACAATATCTCACAAATCGACAGTATAAAACACATAATATGTTACAAATCGATATGCGACAATTCAGCATAATATATTATAAAATGATATTAACAAACAAAACAATATCTCACAAATCGATAATAGAAAATACATAATATCTTACAAATCGATATACGGCAATTCAACATAATATATTACAAATCGATTTTAACAAACAAAACAATATCTCACAAATCGATAATAGAAAAGACATAATATCTTACAAATCGATATACGGCAATTCAGCATAATATATTACAAATTGATATTAACAAACAAAATAATATCTCACAAATCGTTACTAGAAAACACATAATAACTTATAAATCGATATACGACAATTCATCATAATATTACAAATCGATATGAACAAACAAAACAATATTTCGCATATCGACACTAGAAAACACATAATATCTTACAAATCGATATAAGACAATTCAACATAATATATTACAAACAAAACAATATCTCACAAATCAATATACATGTTACTACAACCGCAATTTGTGTTACATTGCATATATTGAGTGAATGGATGATGCCGGATGGGGTAGAGGCCCATGCTCGCATCTGTAACCAAGCATTTTTGTCAACAAGTCCTAGCGTCTTACAAATGTCTTCAAGTTTCCAACCATTGAAACGATAAATTCTACCTGAAATAACAAAACAACGCCTTAATGACACTCACGATGACATACATTCTTCAACAATAGCATGATGACATGGAAAGGTACTCACGACGCTTTAATGACACTTGTTGGAATGTTTGTGCTTCATTATTTTTTTCCATACTGCCTAACAAAAATGAAGAAGAGAACATTGTAAAAAGAGATGGCCGACAAATCCCCCTTGACGCCCACCAAATGATCGAACCAGTCGTTCGATTTATAGTTATCTTCACGAGGTAGGAACGAACCAGGAAAAGTTTTCTATCTAACAAGTGTCTTTCTTTGCTTCTCCCTCTCCTCCTCTTCATCTTCCTTCTTTTGTCTTTGTTTTTAGCTTATGCTACAACAAAGGCAGAACGTGCAAATGTATATACGGAGAGTGGGAGGATATTTTCGTTCAACGCATATCTATTTTACGGAAGGGCATTTCTATCAAAAGCATATCTACCTTTTTTATATGTTATTTTATTATAAAGTCATCATGGGCAACATTGGCATATGAATTATCACGGGTCCCTAGATATTCCTTCATACACATAGGAACATGCAAATTTGTGTTTAGGGGAGAACACACAACACCCTCTCCTCAATCACGCCCTTGAGTACAAACAAGACAGGTTATAGTAATGATATTCAGACCCCACTACATATCATTTGGGGAACTGTGAGAGGGGGCCTGCTTAACATCTCTATCAAGTGAGTATGGTGGGGGATTGATAACCGATAAGTTGGATACATACAATATGACCTGATCTGCTCAAAATTATTGGAAGTCATACTTCCAACAAATATTTAAGTGCCACCGGTCACCACGAAGGCCCAACTTACAAGAAGCAAAAAGGTGGATGTACTCCTTGATGGGCAATGTGTAACTAAGATTTTTACACCAATGAGTTGCAAGTAAATGAGGTGGGTCCTACCAACCGGCGGGGGGGGGGGGGGGCTCCGCTTGTTTCGGATGAGCTGTTAGTGCACGTCACCATGTGTTGGGACGTTGCAAGTTCAAAACGGAATAGTATGTTGTGTAACTGGTGGGGGTCTGCCTTGTCCCAGCTTGCCTTTCAAAAAAACAAAAGAGGTGGGTCCTGACAATCTAAAAAACAGAAAAGAAAAGAAAATATTGGTGTGTTTTCTTCTTCAAAGTGATTTAATTGATGTAAATAAAACAGCTTTCAAAAGCAGGGTGTTTCCACTTTGACTTAGATTTTGGAAGAGCCTTGGTTTGGTTTGCGTAATGTACTTCTAAAAGAATGTTGGTTTCCTTAAATGGAAGAAAAGAATAAAAAAACTAAAAATATTTAGGTTATTGTTTTATTTGATTGTGAAGTATTCATGCACAATAAAGAAATTGTGTTTGATTATTCTCTAAAAAAACTGAGAAAAAAATCTCATGTACATCTCAAAATCCAGCGCAAGATTTTTCCGGGCAGCATAACTTTTGACATAATTTTTTCCAATCAACCTTGGTGAGAGTGGTTTTGCAGCCAAGCATTAGCCATCCAAGGAATTGAGATCAGGTGCAATGTGATTGCACACTTCCAGTGTGCTGCTGCACCTAATCAGCCACCATCTTTGGAATGAATCCTGTCAGCTGCCGGGCCCAGCAGCAGATGGTCACCATCTGATAAGTACAGGGGGCAATCACATTTTACCTGATCACCTAACATCTGCTGTTAAGCCCCATAGCTGACAGGTAGTGTCTTGATCAAGTGCAGCAGCATACAAAAAGTGTGCAATCACATTGCACTTGATCCTCCTTCACCATCCAAGTGTCATTATTCATCTCAGATTGACGAATTGCATGACCAAGTTTGATTATTGACTTAAAGAGCGGTAAGTTAGTAAAGAACTCAAATTCTGCACTCATGAAGGCTCTGCTTATCAAGTTCGAAACTTATAAGTATGCATCCTTCGATGCGAGGGTCAATCTGAGTGGCCTTAGGTTTTACACAAATGAATTTGGTGAGCGAAGCCGTATTTTCGATTCTCCAAAAAAAGAGCTCAAAATCTAAATATATATGTTGATGCAAGTGTGTCATGCCAAATAGCCAAAAACAAAGACCTGGTTACCAGGACTAATGCTCACCTAGTTAAGCTAAGTTTGCCCAAGTAGACCAAGTAGAAATTGTTCTGTTCAACGTGAGGTCCAAGCAGAGTTCTCGGCAATAAAGCGGCTTCATCCGACTCTAATATTTACCTATTTTAGCAAATTATTTCATAGGGCTATGCTTGGACTAAATTTGGTTGGTGCACCAAAGAAGGTTGTTTAAATCACAAAATCTGGTTAGGAAGGAAACCTAAAACCATGTTCCTTTCAATTAAATTAAAATACCCAATTAAAAGAAAATGGAATTGAATACCTAAAAAAGCATCTCTTTATATTTTTGCTTCTTTCTATTCAACAGCTGCAGTTTTTAATTAAATAAGAAAAATAGCCCCTTTTCTAGCCCTTCTTTCATGCATGTTAAAGGTTAATTTATTATTTCGAAAACAACCTTTTTGTGAGAAAAGATACATTTAACTTCGTTGCTTTTGACCAAGAAACTTTCTATGACTGGTGAAAATGTGATCCTTTCATGTACCAATGATGCTTGTGTGTGGTTGCAAGTTCCGAAGGAGGGCTTCTTTTCCAGCACAACGCTAATATGTTCTATCTGACCAAATGAATGAAAGTTCTTACTTCTTTCTATAATGTGTCACAGAAAATTACCATTCACGTTATAATGCAGATCGTTATAATGCAGAGAGCCACCTTTTGCATGGAAAATTTTCAATTAGAGCAGTTAGCCTGTGTTTTCCACCCTCTGTGTGTGTGTGTGTGAGAAAGAGCGAGAGAGAGAGAGAGAGGGGGGTGCAGTTCTACATTTGCTTCTTATGCAGCTTTGATGTAATCATAAGCCCAATTATCACTCACACCAATAATGTATCTCAACTTTTGTGTGTGTGTGTGAGAGAGAGGGGGGGGGTGCAATTCTACATTCGCTTCTTATGCAGCTTTGATGGAATCATAAGCCCAATTATCAGTCACACAATAATGTATCTCACCTTTTGTGAATCCCCAGAAATACACTTGTTTTTTGTCAAGCAGCAGAAAAAGTACATATTTATGTGAAAAAGTGGCTTGCATGCAAAATCCATGTTCGAGAAAGTCTCTATTACATATCCACTCTTCATTAATTCATAACAAAAGCAAAATACTACATCAATCTGTGCACTAACTTTCACAAACACACTCATTCTCACACTCCAAGCAAAACGATGAAAAAAAGAGAACAAAAAGATACCACTTAAGTTGGCTACTTTTCCTATGGCAATTTTGCATAGGAAATAAAAGTGAGAACTCAAAATAAGAAGTCGGTCTTCTTAGTTTATGGGGAACAATCCATAGTTGTTCATGAAACTAGACAGTGATGCTAAGTAAGCAGATGAAGAATCATGCCCTCCTCCATAGTTGGTTTGATCTTGCCATTCAAGAGAGAAAAGCCTCTTGCTTGGATCCTCAGCCTTGATGGATGGGCCCACACCATCATTGAACACATTTAACAGCCTTGGCTTCATCTCTCCGTCATCACTTTCCTCAAATGGAAAACTCATGATCCTCTCACTGGTTTGAAGGTGCCCCAGATTGGTTCCATGGAATCCATCCATTGCAGCAAACCCATTAATGGGTGACAGGAACCCATGATAACTAGTGCCCCCTGTGTACTCCACATCACCAACTGTGAAGTCACTGCTTCTAGGGTTCCCTAAGATGTTGAACTCACTGGTCTTATGGTTTCCCAGTAGAGGGCCATCTTGATGAGTGAGGTGCACCCCAGAGAAGGAGAGGTTTAGGTCAGTGGCATCAAGGGGGAGGCTAGAGGAGCTGCTTGAAATGAGGTGGTGGCTAGGGATAGAGTTGAGGGGCTGTGGCTCTATTTTCTTAACTGAGACTCTCTTGTTCTTTCTGCAGCCACCTCCAACTGGTACATTTCTCAGTGAGCCACCCTTGGTCCAGTACCTTCTGCAGGTCTTGCAGAAGTATCTAGGCTGGGAGAGGCTGTAGTTGTTGTAGTAGCAGAACTTGGTGTGGGTTGATTCACACCTTGGGCATTTGAGAGAGGGGTCAGGTTGAGGCCTCAGCCTTCTCTCTACCAAAGGCCTAGAGCATGAGATCATGTCTTCCAAAGGTGGGGAGTTCACTGGTCTTTCTTCTTGGATCACTCCCTGCAGGTTCAAAATAAAATGACACTATCAGCATTCTTTCGGTTGTTGATGTTAATAAACTAACACACACTCATTAGTGAAGTTCTAGTAAGATCAACAATGACGACTAGATGGTGTTGATGATTGTGAAAGTAATTGTAGCCATTTGGTAGTGAAGACATCGAGAATAATGCCTTCTTTCAAAAAAAAAGACATCGAGAATAATACCAAAGAAAAACATCAAAGGTGAATGGTACTAATGCTGATGTTATTTTGTGGATTGTTAACATGTAAGAACAATGTGGTGGAATTCAACAAAGTATAATCTTATCATAGATAGAAATGATGAAGTTGGTTGTAGTTGTTTTATAATGGCATTGCTGTTTTTGCTGCTGCTGCTATTGTTGTTGTTGATGATGATGGCATTACAAGTTTTTTTTTTCATGAGGAATGGGGAACCCCCACCCCACCCCGATCAGAGACCTAGTCGTGCTGGCTAAATCTACCATACTTACGGTTGCTTTTCCGATGGTGTAAGCCCGTGATGCACCACTTACCCCAAGGGAGATGACATTACATGGTCTAGCCACATTTTTTGACATGGTAATTATAGAAGGTTTAAAACATATATAAACAGGATGGAAAGCATGACATTACCCAAAAAAGAGAGAGAAACTTTGACATAGCAAATTTGTCTATCCAAAAAAGCTAAAGAAAACAAACGAACATTATTTAGGCTCTGTTTGGGGGTGATGCATTGACATGTAAACACCATTTCCATATAGTCTCAAAATATGGTTTTGCCAAAATGTGGTGTTGAGGACGGAGTTGCCAAACAACATGCACTTGTGAATGGTGTTGAAATGTGGTTTTGGGGCCGCCAACACCATTAATTACTAATGCAATGTTTTGACAACACGACCGCTCCCAACCAGAAGAGAGTATGAGAGCACCGGGGGAAACCGCAACACACCTCCGAGTCAAGGCTCCCAAACAGAGACTCGAAGCAACAAGAACAAGAAGTTGGAAATGTAAATTCTCTTTGGATGAAACTTCTTGTAGCGAAAACGTTATATACTCACTCCTCACCTGTAACCAATCTGCAGGGACGTCCATGCAGACTTGAAGAGAAGTAAGACCCATCTCTATTGATGATCTAGAAGGACTAAGCCAAATTCTGAGGATGAAAATGGATGTGCTTTCCCCACCCTTCCTTTATTACCACGCTTCCTGTCCTTCCTGGCCTATGCTACAAGACAATGAATGACATAGATTCGAAGTTTCTGGAAAGAGATTGAGATCTTCCAGATGTACTGGTGGGGATGATCTTGGAAGGATGAGAGTGAGGCCAAGGAGATCTCCTAAGACCGTACAAGAGAGGAGGAGGATTTGAGAGAGAGAGAGAGTTATGTGGAGTGAAGATGGCTGTGATTGTGGGCTTCAAGCCCGAAATAAGAAGACAAGCAAAGGTGGCAAGGTAGCCTCTACGGTCTCCCTCCACGGGCCCACACCCTGCTCAATACTGGACCTTTCCTGCGAGCTCACTTGGTTCGCCTCGTGGACTCGGCTAAGCCGATTCCTTTAGAAAACGACTCCGATCAGTCCCAGGCATGCAGCAGGTAGGTCCTGCATAATTCGGATCCGGTTCATGATCTAGGCACTATCAGATCCAAGACAATTGCGTACGTTATACTTGGGTTTGGATACCGGTTGAGAATCGATTGTTGGGTGGTCTTAGCTCATGATCCTACTTTTACGTATAACCAGACTAAGACCTTCACCGGATATTTAATTTCCAAATTCCTTTGTCCTACATGACAAATATAGCCAGTATTTTGAAAATAATTTGATCCCTGAAAATAACGCGACATTTTCAAGCAATAAATTTACAGATTAAATTTTTTGTTTTTTATCAATTTTTTTATTTATAACTTGAAGACACTGCACCTGGCACCAAGACCTGATCGTCCTAGAGTCATCGTGCGGGCAGCGTAAAACTCCGAGGCTAGGACCCCTGCCCCAAGAGCCTATGTTAGGTGTTGGTTTGAGGCCCCCAACACCACCATACTACGCCACCCCTCTTGGGGCATAAGAAACGAAAAAACGTATCTTCATGTCTACGTTTGAGTGCCACAGAAATAGAGTGGTTTCTGTGGAAACGCAGGAGGCCCCATGCATTTTTACGGGTCCCACGACTTTCCTTTGGATTCTCTTTCAGGGAAGAAAGAGTGTTTCAACGGGAGCCTCCTGTTTTCAGCGGAAACGAAGTCCGACGGCCGCGCAGACGCTCTTTCTGTGGCACGCAAACGTGCCCTAATGGTAGGTCGGTCGGACCAGTTTCTCCGCCGAGTTACACCGAAGGCGTAAGGGTCAAGCCGGGGAAAAAGGGTGGCGGTCCACAGTGGTTGTGGGCCCCGTTGGCCCGAATCTCTGCAACACGTGTCAGCTAAATTGGGGACATGACTATGACAGTGTTGGCGAATATCTTGGTCCTCGAAAAAGAGCAAAACCGAAAGAGCACTCCAGACGGGCCCCACCTCCTGTCCTCCAGCAGCCCTTCCCCTGCCTCCCTCTCAAGCAAGGCATGATTCGCTGCGACATGAAACCCCCCCCACTCTCGCACGTGCGAGGGTGGTCCCCGGCTCACTGAGGTAGACGTCACGTGCCTCGTCCCACGTGCCGACTCTGGTTGTCGGTGAAGGCGCCGTCACGTGACGTGATTCCTCGTGCTTTGCTTTCTTTCGTTTGATGGCAACCGTTCGCTTCCGGGTGTTGGGGGCGTCTGTTTTGAATCGCTCGAGGTGCGCGTTGGCTCGACTGAGTTCGATCCTGAGGATGGCAGTGGACCGGGGGAAACGGGCCCCCGCCCTGCCTCGCTTTATTTGGACTGTGGATAGAGAATATAGAACGGGGATGAAAGGGTGAACGAAGGTTAAAATCAAAATCCATGCAGAGATGGAGGTGGGGATCAACTTACACTTTCCTCTGCCCCGCTCTATCCCCAATCCTTCTTTACGGTTGGCAATGGACCCGAGGAAAAATGAAGTCCTGCCCCGCTTTGTCTTGTTTGAATCGGGATGGAAGACATGAAAAGAGGATGAAGGCGGAAATGGAAGTTAAAATTCAAACCCATGTAGGAATGAAGGCAAGGATGGAGGTCTGGATTTTAAGACAGGACGAGGGTAAAGACCTTGTCCCGTGCCCCTGCCCCGATCCACTGCCATCCTTATTTGAGCCCACTGCGCTGATGATCGCAACAACCGAGTCGCTGGGTGCACGGTGGGACCCACTGTTGCACACACCACTCGACTGATAATTGGTGGATAGTAGACCTAGATCTGGTCAAGATGTGCGACTCAGGCGTTTGGTTTGGGAAGTTGGCGCATGCAGGATCCAGAATGAAAGGTATGGCCTGCTAAATGAGGATCACTAGTGGAAGGACAAACCTCCCGATTGGCATCCTCTCGTGTTTTGATGTAATTATCTATAGATCAATATACTAATAATAGTGGTTCACCTAACCCTGTCTTGCCTGCCGAGAAAAAAAAAAGGTAAGGGGGCGCCTGAATCCATCGGCAATATCTTGAAAACTCTCTCTCTCTCTCTCTCTCTCATATAAAGATAACCTGTAAGTGGTTTTATTTATGGTTTATTTGAGATCACATGATGCAAGTCATTTCGACTCAATTTAACCTTTTTTGATGTGTGTAACATTTTTTATTTAGTGGAAAACGACTCTTGGGTCATGTTTTTTTTATGAAAATTATGTTTTCAAGGTTCTCTAAGTCTTTACTGCTTCCAAATACTCCTTTTCTCTTACCGTCATAGTTGAACTTACCGAAGACCAAAAACCAACTATCTTTAGTCAAGCTTCTGGGAACTCAAAGTGGAGAGACTGAATGAAGAATTTGCACACTTGTTGAGAAACCATACTTGGAATCTTGTTCTTGCTGACCCTAGTAAGTATCTTGTGGGCTGCAAGTGCGTCTATAAAATCAAACGTGAGGCGAATGATGAGACATCGGAGAGGTATAAAGCAAGGTTAGCGGCTAAGGGTTGTCATTAGAATGAGGAAGGTGTTGGTTTCTTTGAGACCTTTAGCCCAATTATAAAACCAACAACCATTGATATGTCGTTTGAGTGAAGATTGACTTATTAGACAGCTTGATGTTAATAATGCCTTTTTGAATAGTACTCTAGAGGATAATGTTTTTATGAAGACCCTTATTTTCTTAGTTAGGTTTGCAAGTTCAATAAAGCTTGATCTTGGTACCAAGAGTTGATAAATGCTCTTGTTAGACGTGGTTGTTTTGAGAGTTCAGATTCTTTGTAAAGATGGTCTCCAAGTCTTCATTTTGGTTTACGTGGATGTCATTCTAATTAAAGGAAATTATGATGTCTTTGTTCAAAATTTGATAGTCTATTGGTGATCAGTTTGCTTTGAAAACCTTGGGTCAGTTGCATTACTTTCTACGGATAGAAGCAGTTCACTCATCTCAAGGTTTATTTTTTATCTCAGATTTGCTTACGAGGACTAATATGGTTGATCCCAAATCGATATCCACACCTATGGCATCATGAGCGGTTTTTGGGAATTCAAAGGGTTTCAAATGCCCATATTGCATTATAATTGGTTTTAATGGAGCATCAATGTGTGTGTGTGAGAGAGAGAGAGATCTCATATCCTTAGTTTTAGAAGATCTGAGGGGAATCTAAGAACTGATGAATGGGGAAGGGGATCGGAGATCAATGTATGTGGGTTTTGTTCTCATATATGATAACTCGGATACAAGAACAAAGAAATTAAAATGACTCTTTATGTTTTTTTTTTTTATAATTTAAGGGGACCTCTCCATCACCGACGTTGGCCTCCGATTGGTAAACCCTTGAGGTCGCCTCCCAGACCAGAGTACACCAAACTTCAACCTTGCGACAAGGGATGCCGTCCATGGGTTTTGAACTTGTGACGTCCTATCAACTTCGTGACATTTACAAGTCGCCGCTACCAAATGAATGGAGATACTCTTACGTAATTCTGGTCCATAAAAGCAAAACCTTACACTTGTATCATGTTTAGCACGACCTACTTACTAGTGCCATATGCTAAAGTTGGCTCCACTTGATCATCTTATCCATTTTTAACTATCCTCAACTTTATGATTTGTAAGCTATTGGTATTTTGTTATATCTAAATTTGATATCTTATAATGTTTATAGTTTATTAAGCATGTTAACATTGTAAATAAATTATGCTAAATACGTTTACATATAACAACTAGTGGCTTGATCAATGTAAACCAGAGTATGTATACATTTATTTAATTATTTATTTATACATAAGGTCAATCGACTTAGCAAAACTTTGGCGTTGTTCTTTAATCTAACCTCTATATGCAATCTACATACTCCATATAGTAAGAATCGGAATGGCCTGAAGGGAACATCCACTATTTTGAATTTTTTGTACAAAGTGATCTCTTGTTCTCATTATTATAAAGAAGGAAAGGACACAAAAGGGAGCCTAACTCCCCTGCACCTCTCTCTCAATAGTAAGTAATATATTGTAGAATAATTTTAATGTTCCTAAATGTGAAACAATGCATAGAAAATTATTGTATTGTATGGCAAAAATGACATGTTTCCTTAAATGCCTCATAATTTTCAAAATCCACCCCATGTCCAAATTCATAAATGTTTGACTTCTTTATAATCATTTTACCCTTTTGTATGAGCAAACCTCCTGAAGTTCGCACGATATATTGGTATGCTTTTCGAGTATCACAAACTCTCATTAAAAAATAGATTCACATTTTTTTGCGTACCTTATGAAATTCGCATAACCAAATATGTGAACTTTGTGTAACTAAAACTTGTCAAAACTTTACAAATATTTCATTAAATTCATATATTTGTGGCAATAACTTATTATATTTTTTTTGCATAAACTAGGGTTTTTCAGTAGTCCCCAACATGCTTTCTCCTGACAACAATTTTCTGCCAATATTACCAACAACCATTTTTTATGTCTTTTCTCGATGAGTCATCAATGCCAATTCATCATCACACAACAACAACAACAACTACGCCTTCATCCCAAAACAATTGGGGTCAGCGATATAATGCCAATTCATCATCGATCTTTTCAAAATCATCGATGGTGAGTTTTTTTCAATAAGCACATATTTAACGGTTGAATCAATTATATTTTTGAAAACAATAGCTTGAATCAATTTTTTTTTTAAACATTGGCATGAGTTAGTTATTTTGTTAAAAAATTGAATGGTTTTCAAGTTATCTTTCTATGTTCAATAGCTTATTACATTTTTTTGTTGATAAAATCATTTGTGTGTGTATATTTGTCTAACTGGTTCTTTAACAATTTGTATGCCTCTATTCTTCAACTTGGTTGTTTATATTTTGTGTATATTGTATTATAAACATGATTAGGAAATATTGTTTATTTGTTTATGGGATAATTATTTTGATTCTTTCAATTCAATGTGTAAAATGTTATTTATGTGTGTGTGCATGTGTGTGTGAAGCACGTTTATAAGATAACTACGTTGAGTATTACAATTTATTAATTAATTTGAGGTATATGTTTGCAGTATATTTATAGAATAACTAGTTTGAATATATATATTTATTAATTTATCATATATATGTGTGTATGTGAAATATATTTGTAAGATAGATATGTTGAGTATTGCAATTCATTGATTAATTTGAGGTATATGTTTTCATCATATTTTTAGGATAACTAGTTTGAATAAATATATTCATTAATTTGTCATATATATGTGCGTGTGTGAAGCATGTTTTTATGATAATTAGTTCAAAAATTTGTAATTATGAAATTATATTTGTATTATGTAATTTAATGATTAATTTGGCTGATTCAAGCAAAATAAATTGTGACTACAGTATCCACATCAAGAAGATTCAGAAGATCCAACAAGCTACATACACTAGTTCTATTGGTTCTAAGCACACAAGTGGTTCCTAAAACTAATGGAGGAAGCGAAGGACATGCTAGATTAGGTGCATTTTTTGAAATTTCTTATATATGACACCATGAAACATCGGCCACGGTGTCTTAGAGGTCATTGTGCAGTTATGAAATCTGGCAACCAATATATTTAAGTTTAGAGATATTGCAATTACCATCGTGTTAGAGGACATATTACCATCGTGTTGGAGGACATATCACGAATCACTGGATTTGAGTGACATGAGCAGCCAATGAGTGCACATCGGTAGAGAGATTTCAATTACATTTTACGTTTTTATCTACAAACACATAAAGATGTGTTCGATGGGAAAAGGCTCAAGTTATCATGGTTGAGGAAGCACTATAATCCCAACAAGGGGAGGAGAATGAAGGAGATGCTACTGTGTGTTGGAGGGAAGGACAGTCCTAGGGTAGAAAAGGAGGTGACAATGTTGTTGTTGTACTTCTTTGGCACATGCTTATTCATCGACATTGGTAGAAAGTTGATCCTCGTACATTGAACTATTGTAAGACTTGAATCACATCGATGGATACACATTGTGAGCAGTCTCACCTGCACACCTACATGTAAGTTTGAGTGCGATGAGGCATGAAAGAAAAAATATCTCTCACATGTTGGTTGTGTTAGGGGCATTTATTCTTTTATTGTACTTAAAGTTTTGAGTTGATTAACATTGTTGATGTACTATATTGTGTGTTATTCTGTGTTAATTCTTATATTGATCCTTGCATGTTTGGATATGGGAGCACATATCTATTGGAATGCTCTTGAGACATGATTGTCTCCCTAGTTTTTTATGTGTTGCAATGTGGAACCGATCATGCAACAAAGATGAGGGGAATGATCAAAGAGTGTTAGGTCCTCGTATGGGAAAGGCACATTCTGTTACATCATTGTGCATGCTAACGAGGGCACATGTAAGTATTATTGAAATAATTTCTTATATTTTTATAAATAACGGGATATATGACTAACCATGAATGAAACTATATTCTGTAGGCAAGTGGTGCCCCTATGAAGACGCGAAGGTGGATGATGAGAATTTGGATGTGGTTATGCAAGTGAAAGACATCGCATGTAGAGATATTTGGTTGCACAACAAAAATGATGTTGAGTACCAAATAACTAGCTGAGCGGTCTGGCAGTTTGGGTTTGTAAAGCATCCACCTTGTCGCCCTCGCGAAGTTAGCATAATTGTCTCGATGATAGTGAAAGATTACTCCATAATATTGTTTCTCTTTGAACTTGAAGATTGATACGACAATGACAAAGACATTAACTTGTCATCCATGGTATGTTCCGACGATGTCCACTATGTAGCTACTGATAATCTGAAGTTTGTAAGTGGTCCCTCCGCAAAGAGGGGGCATTGTGGAGGAGAATGAACTTGAGGCAAAGAGTCTGAAGCACATAAGGACTCTTAGTAGAGCAGAAAGTGAATTCCCTTGCACTGGCTGAAATCCATATTATGAAGTTGCTTAAAGTAAAGGAGTTCATTATATGAACTCAATCTGACCTTATCGCTAAAAACAACAAAGTCATCAAGAAGCTACAAGCGTGTCGTTCACATCCACATTAGTGACTTCTATTTTTTATTGTTGTATAAATCATTATAATTAATTAAATATTATTTTATACATAATTATAAATATAGTTATAATTAAATTTTGATTTAGCAATTTAACTAGTTTTAATGTATACTAAGTTTAACAGTTTAAGTAGTCTAAATTATATATACATAGTTTGAATGTAATTGATTAATTTTAAATTATGAATGAATATATTTAGTTTTGTGAATTGTGTTATAGGTTTCAAATGTATATACCTATCAATTTGATTGTTACCCGATATAAATTTGAATATTACAGGTAAACTTGAATGTTACAGGTCAATTGTGTATTGGGGTAAAAATTGAGGATCAGATGAATAAGAAACTAACTTCACAAAATAAGGTACATGAGAATATGCTCTATATATATAATTAATAACAATTTTGTGGATTTTCAGAAATACCGCAAATATTGGGCATGCCCTTCTTACAAAACATTAAAACTAGAATGAAATCAAATATACAAAATATGTGCCTCTTTCGTATAATGAAATTAAACATATAAAATATACAAAATATTAAACGTAGGATGAATATTTAAATTTCATCAAATTTGCATACAATCTTTAACATTTATATTCAATGTTTTACAATAGTAATCAACGTATACTACCCATAATTTTGTGCACAACTCAACTTTTGATGTCTTTGCATTTGACACCTCATTGTTCGATGTCTCCTCATCATTTTCATTTTGTTTGGCCATTGTCTCCTCCTCCTGTGTATAACTGTCTAGTTATACATTGTCGGTCCCAAGCCCGGATAAAGGAGGAGGGTTGCGGTAGGCCTGTGACAGCCAACATAAAAACTTAGTCATACCCTATGAAAATGAACCAATATGAGAATTTCGTTGGGGCGTTCCCTACTGAGCGACACGCTGTACTCTCTAGGCCCGGAGGCAGTGATAAATGGGCAAGGGTTGCTAGGTCGTCGCCCAGAAGCGACGCGTCACACCGGCGCCCGGGTGTGGTGTCAAATAGGCAAGGGTTCCCTCACTTTGTTGGACGGGTGGGGGTAAAGAAGTTAGTCCAAGACCATAAAATTAGGTTAGCCACTTGGAACATAGGGTCTTTAACTGGTAAGTTGGTAGAGTTAGTAGATGTTATGTGTAGGAGAAAGATTGATATTTTATGTCTACAAGAGACCAAATGGGTAGGTGAGAAAGCAAAAGTGATAGAACCTTGGGGATATAAGATTTGGTATACAGGAATAAATAGGAATAGGAATGGAGTAGGGATTGTTATGAGTCGCCAATTTATAGATAATGTAGTTGAGGTCCGTAGGAAGGGTGATAGAATTTTACTTATTAAATTAGTATTAGGTACAGATTTTATTAATATTATTAGTGTTTATGCACCTCAAGTAGGTTTAGATGATTCTATTAAGCATCAATTTTGGGAAGATTTAGATGGAGTAGTACAAGGGATATCTTATGGAGAAAAGCTTTTCATCGGTGGTGACCTTAATGGACATGTAGGCATTAGTAGGGATGGATTTGAGAGTATCCATGGAGGCTATGGTATAGGAGAAAGAAATGAAAGTGGAGAAAGGATTTTAGATTTTTGTTTGTCCTATGATATGATCTTAGCAAACACTTGGTTTAGGAAGAGGGAGTCTCACCTAATAACATTTAAAAGTGGGGTTAATACGAGTCAGATAGATTTTTTCTTACTTAGAAAGAGAGATAGGAGTTGTTGCATCGATTGTAAGGTTATACCGGGAGAAAGTGTAGCTACACAACATAGAGTCTTAATTTTACATCTTAGAATTAGACAATGTCGCAAAAGGGATCGACATAGGATAGATCCTAGAATTAAGTGGTGGGCACTGAAAGGAGCTAAACAAGGAATGTTTGTAGAGCAGGTAGTTAAGGAAGTTGATTGGTGTCTCGAGGAGGATTCATAATCAATGTGGAATAAGATAGCGGGTGGTATGAGAAAAGTGGCTAAGGAGGTATTGAGTGAGTCTAAAGGTGATGCACCACTAGGTAAGGATACATCATGGTGGAACGAGGATGTCAAATTAGATATTAAGGTTAAAAGAGAGTGTTATAGAAATCTAAGAGTCGTGATAATGAGAATTTGGAGAAGTATATGATAGCAAAGAAGGAAGCTAAAAAAGTAGTTCGAGACGCGCAGGCTAAGGTATATAAGGAGGTTTATGACAAGTTGATTACCAAAGAAGGCGAGAAGGATATTTATAGGCTTGCAAAGATGAGAGATAGGAAATCGAGGGATTTGGGTATGGTTAGATGTATCAAAGATGAAACGCAAAGGGTTTTAGTCAAAGATGAGGAGATTAAGGAGAGATGGAAAGATTATTTTGATAAGCTATTTAATGATAGTCATGCTCAAGATCTTGGAGACTTCTCCATTCCTTTTCATGAGATAAATCGTGACTTCATGCGCAAGATTCAAAAGAAAGAAATTGCAGAGGCTTTGAAGAAAATGAAATCTAGAAGGGCAGTTGGCCCAGATGGTATACCTATCGAGGCTTGGAAATGCTTGGGAGAGAAAGGTTTAGAATGGTTGACAAATCTTTTTAACTTGATTTGGCGAACAAATAAGATGCTTAATGAGTAGAGGAAGAGTACTTTGGTGCCTTTATATAAGAATAAGGGTGATATACAAGATTGCACAAACTATCGTGGTATAAAACTCATGAGTCATACTATGAAACTTTGGGAGAGGGTGATTGAGTCTAGGTTGAGGAAGGTTGTCATGATATCGAAGAATCAATTTGGTTTTATGCCTGGAAGATCAACTATGGAAGCTATACATCTTCTTAGACAACTTATTGAAAGATATAGAGAGAGGAACAAAGATTTGCATATAGTTTGTATTGATTTAGAGACGGCATACGATAGAATACCTAGGGACGTTCTCTGGTAGACAATGATGAAGAAAGGTGTTTCTCTCAAGTACATTAGTATAATTAAAGATATGTATGAAGGAGTAGTAACCAATGTCCGCACTTGTGGAGGGGCGACAACCAATTTTCCGATAACGGTTGGGTTACATCTAGGATCTGCTTTAAGCCCTTTTCTATTTGCGATAGTGATGGATGAGCTTACGAGATCAATTCAAGAAAATGTACTGTGGTGTATGTTGTTTGCTAATGATATTGTTTTGATTGATGAGTCTAGAGCTGGGGTTAATGCTAAGTTAGAATTATGGAGACAGACATTGGAAGCTAGAAGTTTTAAGTTGAGTAAGAGTAAGACTGAATATATGGAATGTCGGTTTAGTAAGCAACGAAGTAGTGATGGAAGTGTAGTGAAGCTTGGTGAGCAAGAAATACCGGTGAATGATTATTTCAAATATTTGAGATCCATCATTCAAAAGTATGGAGAAATTGATGGAGATGTAAATCATAGGATAAAGGTTGGGTGGATGAAATGGAAAAGTGCAACTGGAGTGTTGTGCGATCGTAAAATGCCATTGCAGTTGAAGGGAAAGTTTTATAGGACGACTATTAGGCCCGCTTTACTATATGGTACGGAATGTTGGGCTGCCAAGAGACATCATATTCAAAAAATGAGTGTAGCTGAGATGCGGATGCTTAGATGGATGTGTGGAAATACAATAAAAGATAAGATTCGGAACGAGGAGATACGTAAGAAGGTAGGTGTTGCACCCATTGAAAATAAGATGCGAGAGAATCGTTTACGGTGGTTTGGACATATTCGGCGAAGGCCTAATGATGCTCCAGTTAGAAGGTTGGAGAAATGGGAAAATATATTAGTTAAAAGAGGTCGGGGTAGGCCTAGGAAGACTTGGATGGAGATGATAGGAAAGGATATGAATGCTTTGAACCTCACCGAGGACATGGCATTGGATAGAAATGATTGGAGGAAAAGGATTCATGTGAAAGACCCAAAATGAATTTCTTTTTTGGTTCATATCGCTGACCCCAATTGTTTTGGGATGAAGGCGTAGTTGTTGTATTGTCTCCTCCTCAGTTGTTTGTTTCGCAGCCTCCAAAGTCGTCTTCTCTCTCACGTGTTTATAGAATTTAATCATATACTTCATGCAAATTGTTACATCATTATGGAAAAGGGTTATTAGCTAACAACTAACTATAGCTTATATCCCTAAAATACAATAAAACATGACATATAAACATGTACCTGCATGAAATTTAATTATTTGTTTATGCCCAACTACTGCATGTATAGTAGGACAATAACAATCATATATAAAGTCAAGAATGTATACATGTAAATTGAATTAACAAACATATGCAAAGTAATTATGACACCATAAAATCTAGGAGATTATATATATATATATATATATATATATATATATATAATCTTAGAAAACACACCAGAAGCCTTTTCAAAAATAATCCCCAAACTCAAGCATATCACATATATATATATATATATATATATATATATATATATATATATGTATATATATATATATATATATATATATATATAATCAACCCATTCAAGACATTTACAATACACATTCAAGAACCCTATTTTATTTATTTCATAAATGAAAATCAAAGTTACAAACACAACCAAAATTATATAGAAGAAGTACAGCCTAGTCCATTCCAAATATCGAAGTTCTCGTATTGTGATAATCCTCTGCCTATGCACTTAGATCTGAAAAAGTGAAGAAATTGTGTGTGAGACACATCATGTCTTTGTATAATTATGTAGACCCTTGCTAGGTTTTTAGAATATCAAATACATAATTATAAAAACCACAATAGATTATGTACTTCCTCACGTAACCATCAACGCAATATACATCTTCTTATGTGTATGCCTCAATACATAATTCACGTATACCTATATATATGATATACACAAACTCTGCATATTTTATGTGTAAATTAAACACACAACATACACAGACATCAATACATGCATATCAAATAATTAATGCATATGAGTAGCTTGGGCTCACTCTTACGCACAATCAAAAGCGTACAATTATACAATATATCTCATTCAGGCATGCATTCGTACAATTATTGAATTGAAGCATGCAATCATAATAACACTCAATTTAGCGTACAATTACACTTATATAGAATTCAAGCACACAATCATGCTCGCATTAAATTTAATATGCATTTATGTATAAAACAAAATTTAAACATGCAATCATGACTTACCTTATGCATTACCACATTTTCTTTATCTTTTAATTATATTTCTTTTGCTTTACATGCTATGCTTGCAACCATTTTATGTTAGTTTCATCCGGTTAACCCAGGCACCACTCCTTGCCGACTATGAGCACTCAAGTCTTGCAAGCGGTGTTCATTCAGCAAATTTGTATTTTTTATATTTTAACCCCAAAGAGTACAAGAGGTTGGCACCAGAGTATAGGACATGTCATCATGTCATCTCTTGAACTGGTAAATCATAGCGCACAACTATAACCATACAAGTGTAGCCCAAACTCTGTCACGTGTATTAGAGCAAAAAGGTCTTCTTAGACCGTTGTGGTAGGAGAAGGGTTCACATTTGACCCCAATTTGCTGAAATGACTAGCGGCTACGTTCATGATTTTTTTAGAATGACTTACGACTACGTTCATAATTTTTCATGAGGTCGGTGCAGTGCAGGTTCACATTTGACCCACTTGCTCAACCTCAATAGTACGAGCCAATGTCATACCATCTTTTATACCCATAATTATCATATTATTCACGAATATCTCATTGCCAAAATTGTAATTAAAACAATAATAATGGAATTTTAACACTAAATGAACACATTGATTCCATATTCAATAAATCATCATATTTAAACATTCACATCACAATTTAGGCATATTTGTCCTACGAGCAAGTTTTAAAAATATGAATAGTGACCCTTGCATTCAAACCCATCACTTGGGTCAAATATCTATCATTTTGGCATTCAAAAGTTTATGATGCATAATATAACATGAATCACAAGATCTTCACATTCAAAACAACCAGTTGGGTTAATACCTAACATAATCATAAATTTCAAATATGCAATATTTATATGATACATTATTTGCCACATTCGAATTTGCATAACACAAATCAAAGTTTCACATGTGGAATCATCATAAGGGTCAATACCCATTACGTTCATAAAATTCCAACACATATTGCAATTGTCATTCTGACAAATATCAAACATAAATGGCGAATCTTCTCTTTCAAAAAATTGTTCAGGGTTGAGACCCATAAATTTCACAACATGACCTGTCCTAACCAAATATCTTCTAATGCATGTAAACAATCATATACAATTAATTTTTAATGTATGCATTCATACATTTCATTCTATTATATATATAACTCCACACATCACATGTAGTTATTTAATTTCATTTCACCCATCCATATGCAATCAATCATACGTAGTTACCTTCTAATGCATGCAAACAATTATATACAATTAAATTTTTCATGCATTCTATCTTAAAACCTAACAAACCATCCATGCATTAAAATACACACATGTATGCTTATAGCTTACATATGCCATGCATCATACATTCATTCACACATATACATTATTGTATATATACTTGGTGTAAGTTTTATGAAATGAATTTTTAAAGATATATTTTTGATAAAACATTTTATGAAAGCCAGACACCAAATAATAAAAACCGTCTCACACTGGGATGAGATTTGGGTCGAACTGAAGGAACAGAATGAAAAACTTTGTATTCCACATAAATGCAATATTTATTGCCTTAAAAAATACAAATAACTAAATAATTACAATGAGTTACCCTTTTGCAGAGGGTGCAACAAAAATAAACAAGCCTTATTACAAACCCAATTAATTGAAAATGGCCCTAAAACTAAAAGAAAAGAAAAGAAGAAGGTCTTCTTGTAGCTTGAGCTCTAGTCCCTTGATATGCACTGCTTCCTCCGAACCAGCAGACTTATCAAAGTTACTAGTATTTTCTCTGGAGGGCTCTCTCAGGGGCTCTTTTCGGGGGCGCCTCTTGCACATGCAACTACTTATATGCAAAAGACAAAAAGGCAACAAACAAAAGAACTATGCCTAAAACTAGTGTTAGTTTATCAAAAACAAGAGTCAAAAAGTAACACCAACTCTAACAACTTGTAACAAACTAAAGTGTAACAACTTAATAGCAATTTATGAAACAAACTAACTAAAACTAAAATGTAACAAACTAACTAACTAGAGACACATTCAAAACAACCTAACTAATCTTGAAACAAGAAACACATTAAATCTAAACTAACTAGATTTTTTTTTAAATTGACTAATTAAGAACATGAAACATAACTAAATCTAATCTAACTCATTAATTAATTAAGCTATTTTTAGCAAGTAGACTAATGCTGAAAAAGAAAACACAGCTAATGAAGGGAAAACGCGATTTAAGCTATAACCGAATTAATAGTAACTAAAAAAATTAAGATAATCTAATTGAATGCAAAATGTTAAATAAAAAATGAGTTAATTAAAGTTATAGGACAAGAAAGATCTAATCTAACGAACTAATCTAAAAACAAATTTACTAATTCAAATTAACCTAACATTGAATTATTCTATTAGCTAATGAATGAAATAAAAATAAAAGATCTTGAACTATACTGCAACTAATTGATTATGACAAAAAAATTATAAAATGTACTAATTAAATACTAAAAAGAACAATGAATTAAATACCTAACTAACAATACTTGAACTAAAAAATGAACTAACTAAATTACGCTTAGACTAACTGAACGATGTAGGGTTGAACAGGGTTCAACATCAATCATGTTGGTGCGTGATTTGTGATGGACCGAACACGCTATAGCGCTAAACGCTGTAGTGGCCTGTTATGAATTAACGCTCATGGTATCCACTCAGGCAGATGCAGATCAGGATCACCCTACTCAGATCTGGTAGATCTGCTTTGGGTTCACTTACCTTGTTGCAAATATATCTGATCTGAAAATGGATCGGACTGATTGGCTCGACTGTCATGAGATCACGCCGACGTTGATTCCAGCATTGATTTACTCAACCTGCAGTTGGCTATCCTTGCATGAGACTCCTTGTAATCTATAAAAATTATTTTATGACCAGAACTCGTCTGGTATTAATGTGAATGCAGCTTGCATTAAAAACAAAATAAAAGATGTTGATATGGCCAAGGGTTGGATCTAACCTCTTCATTGTGCATTCCTTTGAACCATCAAATCTGTGTGACTCTGGATCACCCAAATTTGAGGTTGAGGACTAAACGTCGGTTCAAATTGACTAAAAAAAATATCACAACTAACGATGCTTAAATTTTTTAATTAATAAAATAAATGAAAATGAACTATATGTTGCAGCAACTACTCTAATATATAACTAAACACACAATATCATGCAGAAACCATATGCATTCAGAAATTTAAAACATATATTCTACTTACAGAAAAAGTAATGAGAAGTGGGAGAAGAGGCGTATCTTGAAGGTCCGTCTCCGACAGAAGGGTTGAGAAGAAGAGCGGCCTTTCTCCAAGTTGCACGTGCCTCCGACGATGAGTACAAGAAGAAGCCAACGATAGATGGGATGAGAAAGCTAGAAGAGCACAAGAGGACAAAGAAGAAGAGAATAGGGAGAACTGGATGGGATCGAAAAGGGGGAAGAAGAGAGAAGAGAGAGAGAAAGGAAGGGGCTGGCATGAATCCCTAGAGGAAGATGTCAGCCTCTTCTCAAAAATTAATTTTTATACTAAAAAAAATCTAGGTTAAAATGATTTTTCTAAAAAAACCAACTAAGTTTTAAAAATTCTAAAAACCCCCACTTCTAAAAATGTGTTTTCAGAAGTGTGCACTCCTAAACAATTAAAAACTCCTAAATCACTTGAACTACTGTGAAACACACAAAGAAGGTTTGAGATGTGCATTTTTTCTTTATTTTGATTTTAAAGCAATTTCTTGAAAAAACGTTGATAAGAATGGGTTCTTAATTCATTTTTTCGACAGATCATGCATAAAAATATGTATCTAAAATGCAAAATTTATGCATAATCAATACTCATTGTATTCATACAATCATATGCACAATTATATACACACTCATCACATCGAACGAAACATTTGTACATATGCCATGAAGGCATAAGTATCCATCACATTAAGCATTTGTTTGTGTGCTTTACTTGCATACGTACGCACCATAGCAAATAATCACACGTATATCATCCTTGTATACGCGCACATCATAAAACAAATTCATGTGTTCATAATCTAAGTTTGAACCATAATCGTAATATATGTATCACATTTGTATGTATTGTATATAGCATACGCACGAAACACACTCAAATGTACACATGTTTGTTGCTCTTGCATAAGCACATACCATGTACACATATCATAACATTTAATGTGTATGCCTCATCAGCATATGCTTACACAACATACATATAATGTCAATCGTTACCTACAACCAATTTACAATATACAAATTTTACCTTTTATTTTTGAAGTTCAAACTGCAAAACAACACTTCTATTCCATTCCAAAATACCCAGTTTTATAATTATAATTTATATAAACATCTGTCATTTCCCAACTTCAGTTAGTTCAATAATTTATTCTTAACATGCACAAACCCAAAAGAATTGTTCTCAGGTTTTGAATGCATTTACAAAAAATGATTCATGTACCTTGTGTATAATTAGAAATTTGGTGAACATAGGGATATTATACCCTAAGCCCCGATAAGGATTCAAGAATTATACATATATAGAACGTGTTTCACAATCGAGCATATTTAATGAGGTGATGACAGTGACAACTGATAGGCGATAATGATTGCAACTTGGCGTGTCTGAGAGAAAGATGTGATTAATAATTAATAATAATTTAATAAGTTAATAAACTTTAACGGGTTACAACATCCATAGCCGAACACGATGATCGAACGGTCGTAGCTCAAGTGCGATCGAGACCCACACGATGGTTCCACGAGTGCGGACCACACGTTGGGAGTGTTGTTGTACCACAACAGGGATTGTGGCAGTTATGTCGTTGTAACATTCCTAAAAAATCCAACCTTTTTAAAAAAAAAATCAAAACCCAAATTTTTGAGAAAATTTAAAAAATTTCATTAAGTTTTACATGACACCAAAAATAATGTGCCAATGAGTTTATCTAGGGCCACGTTCTATCCATTCTAAATATTGGATGGCCTGCATGAGTGCAAGCGTAAAAGTATATTAGCCTCCCAGTATCATATATAATATGGAACCATCCGTAGACACAACTCGATTGAGGTTATTAATCTAGATAAATCAAGTATAAAAATACAGAAGACAAAATTTATTTAAGGTTAAGACAATTTAGGAGTTACGTACAAATTAAGATTTTGTAATCATATCTTAATCTTTGCATAAAAAAAGGACAACATCCACAAGTATCTCTTATTCTAAAATATTTACAAGTCATTAAAATGGAAATGATTTAAATCAAAAGTTGATGTTTACAAGTCTAAAAAGAAATCAAGTCTGGATCCCCCAGGGATCGTAATGAGTAAGAGAGTCTGTCCGAGACTGCAACATCTCGTCCTTTGCTCTAATATCCCAGAATGATATATGTTATGTGGTAAGGCATTAACAGTGTGCTCTTAGGAAACCCAAAACCAAACTTGAAGAGTATAAATCAAGTTTATAATAGTACAACCAAAGTGTGATTTCTATCATTTATAAAATGATGGTTCAAGAGAATCCACATCAAAATTGATTCACAATGCATTCATTCATTTATTCACATCCATGGCATCCATTCATTCGTTCGTTCGTTCGTTCATTCATTCACACCAATGACATTAATTTATTCATTCATGTGCATGGCATACATTCACATAAATGAATAATAGTCCAACAATTTAAATATAATTGCACAAAATAATAGGTTAAATCTCATTGACCGTATCCAGTGTGAAACACACACACATGCTTTTCAAATAAGTTAGAATATAGTGTCCCTTACAATCACCACATACGCATTTACAAAGTTACATATGACAAACATGTCAAAATTTCATTCGATCATTCCAGTGTACTTTATATGTGCAAGTTTTTCAAGTAAATGAGACAGACAAGTTTATGAAAAATGAAGACATTCACATTTTTTTCTCAAACGAGCATATACATGTTTATCTCATGACTATGATATTCATTCTTACATTTATGTAATCATTTGATCCATTTTTAGGACCATATATGCACTTTTGCATTTATTTCATATGAAAAATAGGTCATTTCTCTTGACCTTTCTCGTATGTCTCACACACATGTACTTCATGTGCATTCTATTTGGTTCATGACTTGAATCTTCAGGTGAATCACATGACCCAATACATGTCTTTTTCATTCACATGTACACTTATATGCAATGGCATATGTGAACATCATAAATTTAAATGTCTACTTATATATGTTTATGCACATGATAATTGTAATTCTATTAATCTAATGCATTGTTTCTTTTTATTATTTTAAATCCATCTAGTTCAATAAAAGGTATAGTCATTCAGAAACAATCATAGGAATATTTATTATTCTATGTATTTTATTTGTCTCTCTTGTGTCTTAATCGAGTCTATCACATGCAGTCAATCCTACAATGAAGTGATTGGGAGATGGACACAAAGTCCTTGTACTGGCCTATGCTCGCGTATTCTGCCTGAGCTAAAAACAAAGGAAATATTTTTGTATATTCTGCAAAGTTTGTAGCCATACCTTGTGAATCTTCGGGTAGGCCTGTCCCCATAACCTTCGCGGATCAAAGACGAGGCATATATAGTCCTCCAACATCATAATATCCCACGATACTTATATCACCTTTCACTTTTCAATAAAGACATGAGATCGGGACAGACTCAGACATCTCTTTAAAATTGGGATGGACATCTCTGAGAGCCTGGTTTCACCGACGCCTCATTTGGACAAGTGATCATAGGGTTATCTTTTTATTAGAGGCATAAGTCACATTTCAGTGTCATTATCTCACGAGATAACTCTCTCATGCCCTTATACAAGATTCATATCATATCTAATCCATGCCCTCATACATGATACATGACTCATTCAAATATGCTTTGACGCATGATTCATTCATGCCCCGATGCATGAAGCATTCGATTCAAATTCATATGCATGATACATTCATTGCATATATGGCATGCTTCACATGTAAAACAATTGCACAAACATTCAATTTAGTCATGCATTCATATCAATCGTGCAATATTTATTTCAAACATGCATATGCACACATGTACCGGCAAAAGCACTACATATTTCGCTATCTAAAATTATGTCAAGCATGATCTTCTAAACCTCAACAAAAGAACACTTCTATTCTCATAGATTCAAATCATGCTCTGCATGATCTTCAAACTACAATTCAAAGTGTTGCATGATGCTTTGCATCATTTTTATTTACCGCGGGTAATTACCCAATTTTTTGTAAACCATTGCATTTATATCATACTTTGGCTTTTAGCCGCTTGTGCAACTTAACATTAAGTATCATTACATTTGTGGTATCTGTATGACAATTCATATATTTACAAGGTACATATATTTAAGCATTCATACAATTCTAAACAAATTTGGCCCATGATTCTATGAAATTTCAATTGAGAAGATAAACAATGCATAAGCACGTGTGAAAACTGCATTTGCGATGTGCTTGTTAATATGGTTAACTATGCACATTAATGCTTGCTCATATGCATTTTTATGACACAGGTCATATGTCATCATAACTATAATGCAATTATGTATAAAACCTCTTTAAAACTGAGTTTTAAATAAAGATGAATTATATTTGAAAATTGGTTTCAAATCTCATTTAAAATTGCTTCAGAATTTATAAATTATGCTCTCTTAGGCATTTTATCGAACACTCAACGTGTGGCACAATTCCTATGGCATAAACTAAATTTATAAAATTATGAATATGTATTATATAATTAAACAAAGTAATTTAATCATGCTAATTATGCGCTCATTATATTAAATAATTAAATCGTGGCATAATCAACAAATTAGGCATCTCAATTCCTAATTGTCTAAATATGAAAGTACACTACAAGAATCATGCAACATAGCAATAAACATATTAGATTGATACCAAACAACCCAATTACACATTCTACGAGCTTAGTTTAGGGATCCTACCCTTGTAGATTCAAAATATGTATGCGGCAAAACCCAAAAATTTAAGGAGTTTTGCAAATTCTGCAACGGATCACTTCTTTGGCGATTTACCGAATACTTCATGTGCGTGTACACCACTAATGAAAATTGGCAGATAAGACTCAAATCGAACTTTCTTATGCTCACAAAGAGTGCTATAGTGTTACACAAAGTTTGAGGAGGTGTTGGATAAGCTCTTCGCACTCCAATTGATAACAATTAAAAATCGTGTAAGGCAATTTCTCAAAAATTGACCCAAGCAACTCCCAAAACGACAAGAGCTGGGTTGTATGAATGTGTTGGGCATCCTCTACAACTTGCACAGTTTCCTAGACATTCTCAATGTTGTTATATGCTTTCTAATGCACACATTTTCCAAGAAAACTTGATTTCCTTGAGGAAATCGATCAAAACAAAAGGAAAAAAAGAAAGGGTTGGCAATGATAGAGACGACGTTGCTGATGTTGAAGATGGCATCCAGAGTGCAAGACATGATTTCCTAGGTTGGGAATCACACAAGAGTAACGCCCCCAAAAAATTTATCTGAAATTTTAAAGGATTCTTTTTAATGAAAACACAACATAATAGTATATTTGGAAACCAATGCAACTTTGGGTGGGTTACAATAACATAACTACATGCACCACTGGGTTTTAAGAAAAATAATTAAGGAAATTATTGGAAACCAATACTAAATTAAATTCAGAGTTTACATGTCTTAAAATCCAACTTAATCAAATATATCCCAAAGAGAAGTTGGATTTTATGGGAAAGTAGAACAATGATGATCCGTCTGACACTACCGAGCAACCCACCATCACACCAACTCATGCATTATTTGAAAAATGTTAAAGTATGGGGCATTAATCCACAACCCCAATAGGATACACCAAAACAAACAAAACATGGATATCATCCAAACACAATAAATAAGCATTGGTACATTTTTAGATAACCAACTAAGACATACCACAAAGTATATCAAGTTAAGCATAGTTTACACATTCACAATCAATCATGCTTGCGGTCAAATTTAAGAAAAAATGTTATATAATGCATAAATTTAAAACTAAACAAACAATTCATCACAAACCCTACAATCTTGCATAGATTGTAGTCATGTCATTGATTCAGTAGTTAATACGACCCAAACTCATCAATTTCTAAAACCACTTACCTTAACACTAATATACCACTTATTTGGTAAGTTTTAAATTTATTTGTTTTTTTTCTCTTTACTTGTATTTTTTTAGGAAACTTTTAGAAAAATATTTTAAATAAAGTTTTTAACTTACACTTTTAAATTAAATTCCAGCATGAGGTGTCATAGGATGGGACTACATACTGGATGCCCCACCCTCTGGACCTCTATCATTTTATTAAACTTAGGTAATTAAAGTTTTTCATTCCATAAAATTTTTATTAAATATTTTGTATCATTTTAGATTTTAGATTTCAAATCCACAGAGACCCAATTCTAATTTAATACAATTACATTACATATATATCAAATTAAACCTAAATTCCTCTAAAATCATATTCAACTTTATTTCAATGAAATTTGTAAATTATTCTATTAAAATTTAAATTTTTTACAAGTCTGGTTTTGAATGCGAATTTCACTAAAATCAACTTTGTTTTTTACTAAAATCACTTTTAACATTCAACTTAGATGAATTTTATTTTTATATTTCTTTCACATAAAAATCATCAATAATATCATTTTATTCATTGAAATGCTATGAAAGATCACATATGTTTCATCCAAATTCAATTTAAACAAATATTCAAATTATTATATAATTTAAATTTCAAATTGACATTCAATTTAATTGAAGTTTAGGTGAAAATTCAAATCAAATCCAAATCTAATTAGAATATCTAAGATCTATTTATTAAATATGAATTAAATCCAAATCCATATTTAAATTTCACAGATTAAAATCAAAATCCATATTAATATTCAAATTATTGTATAGTTTAAATTTCAAATTGACATTCAATTTAATTATAGTTTAGGTGAAAATTCAAATCAAATCCAAATCTAATTAGAATATCTAAGATCTATTTATTAAATATGAATTAAATCCAAATCCATATTTAAATTCCACAGATTAAAATCAAAATCCAGTGAACCTCCAAAACGAAATACACACCAATTCAATTCCCAACTAAATTGGAACTCTAATTAAGTCCAACTTAAATCTAGAGTAAATCTGATTAAAATTAAAACCCAATTCAAAATAAATTTCCATTTTGAGATTCATTCCAAAACTAAATTAACGCTCAAATTATATCTCATCTCAAGTTTAAATAATATTTTAGTATTAAATTTGCCTTTATTCCTCATAAAAAAATCAAAAAACGGTGGGGTTTACATCCTTTCCTTCTTAAAATATTTTGACCGCAAAATTTAACTAGGGTTACTTACTAGATAAATTCTTGGTATATATTGCTTTTGTTTTTATCATTTATTTGCTTAGTAAATGTAAAAAATTTATGGGTATTACATTATTCTCTCTAAAAATGAATTTTATCCTCAAAATTCAATATCGAATCATCAAACCTATGAAATATAAAATATAAATCATTACGCTTCTACTTCACAATATCTTATATTAAACCTTTTGTCAAGATCCACACGAATAATCACAAACATGAATCCTTAATTTGTATATCAAAATTTATTTACAATGTTTATCCTCAGAATTTCATCGTATCTTGAAAACAAATTTCACTCTGGATTACCTGGTCTTGTAAATGTATAACGTCACACGGAGTCTCTACCCTAGTCGGATTACTTAGTCTCCGATAACACACTTCATCACAAGGATTTACCGTCCTAGCGGGTTACCAAATCTTGGACAATGCTCCTCCTCATAGAGATTTATCGTGCTAGCTGAATCACCTGATCTTGGTCATACACACCCTCACAATTATTGTCTTTAGAACAGTTTCTTAATAAATCTACTGGCATATGTACATAATCACAGTTAACTACTCATAGGGTCAATAGCCACCAATTAAGGCACAAGTACGCATATACTCGACATGCATCATATTATAGGTTACAATCATATGTCTATTCAACATGTAATCACATCTGAGCATATCAATAGGGTTTTGTGACCTAATAGAAACATCATTGAACTTACACTTTTATCTTATGCATTTATAACCACAAGTCATGTAACATTTCAATATCACGTAGAAGCACATCATCACACGCATTAACATCATACATAGCCTCATGTAACATTACATTTTATATTATATAAAATCAACAAGTTCATAAATTGAACTTTGATGCATGCATATTCGATTCATTTAATCAATTATGTCTCATAATTTAAAACATGTGTATTTTATAATATAAAACATTTAAACCTCAAGCATATGTATTTCTTATATACGTCATTTACGTCATACATAAGTAGTTCATACATGTATTATCAAAAGCTCATAAACATACATAAAAGCTCATAAAAACTATACATGCATTAAAATTACAGATATATCAGAGTTAGTGTAAAACTTTTTCATACGACTTACAATATGTTACATGCCATATATCACGCTACATGTTGCATAAGACTCGTTTCAATATAGTATGAACCATCTTTAAATCAAATAAACAATTAGAACCTACTCATCAAGCGATGTCAGACTGTTAGATGTGTCATGAGCCAATATTTTCATCTCGCTTTGATACCAAAGTTGTAATGCTCCAAAATTTTATCAAAAATTTTAAAGATTTTTTTTAATGCAAATACAGTGGTATAGTATATTTGAAAACTGATGTAACTTTGAGTGGTTTACAATAACACAACTACACACACCATTAGGTTGTAAGAACTTAATTAAGGAAATTAATACAAACCAAAACTCAATTAAATTCAAAGTTTGAATGTCTTAAAAAGTCCAACTTAATCAAATATATTCTGAAAAGAAGATGGATTCGTTGAAAAGTAGAACGATGATGATCTGTCTGACGTCGCCGATCAACCCGCCATCTCACCAACTCATGCATTATCTAAAAAATGTTGAAGTAAGAGGGCATTAATTCACAACCCTAGTAGGATACACCAAAACACACAAAACATGGATATCATCCAAACGTAAGAAATAAGCATTGGTACACCAAAACATGGATAACATGGATATCATCCAAATGTAAGAGGTCGGTTATTATTTATCTAATGTTATCATTGTTTTATTCATCTCCTATCGTTTATGAGTCTAATCCAACATACATGTCATAGTCGTCATCATCAATATCTAGGGGTGGGCATCGGGCTGAGCCAGCTCGTCCTAAGCTCATTTAGAGTTTGGCATGTTGGGCTATAATGTAGCCCTGGCTCGGAGACGGCCCAACCCATTTACTAACAGGTTGAGCTTTGACCCAGTTCTTAATGGGCTGGGGTTTGAAGAGTAGCCCGTGACCGACCCATTGGCTCAATGGAACAATATGAAGTGGGTCAGGCTAGGCCTAACCCAAACCCGACTAATTAGTGCAACTAATTACATAAATAACAATAGTTGTCAAGTTACTATGTAATTAATTATTTTGAAATTTTGAAATTCTTAAAAAATAATAAATAGCTAAAGCCCATCATGACAACCAGATAGCTAACGATCACAAGCCTAAAACCTTGACCCAAATTCAACCCATGATGGGTCAGGTCAACTTATCTTATCGTGTTGTCTCAACCATTGCCCACTCCGATCGATATCATCTAATTCTCCAATGTATGTATCATCGTTGCTACCACTAATTGTTTATTTCGTTGTTTAAACTAAATCATAATTCATTGTATTTATTGCTTCATTTGCTTCCACAAATACAATCTTTTTTTTATTTTTAACTTTTAAGATTAACCATAAAAATATAGCGTACATTATCACACCTACATCTCGAGCATAAATTACAAAGTTAAACAACTTGTACCTAACTTTGTCATCCGCCTTGAAAGGATGAATGACATCCACATTATTGCGAAATAAATCATTTGCACCAGTTTGCCCACGTAGTTTGACAACCCTTATAGTGTTCCATTGATCATGTATAGCATATATTGTTCGCGGTAGTTATTCATTTTCTGCACATCAAACATTTATATCTCAAATCGGTTTAGGCAATCACATGCCCTCCACGTGCTTGAGCTCAAGGTTTGGGGTATCAATATCATTCATTGTTTGGGATAATTTAATGTTAACCGGTGAGCTTGATAGATGTTACATGAGATAGAAGTATATATATTTTTCACAAGATTTTCATTATTTTATTAATCAACTGATTCTTGTAAATCACTTCCAACTACTTCTTATTTAACTTCGAAAGCAACATCTTCTTCTTCAATTTTGCGAACAACTTAGGTTATTTTCATCATTCATATTCAAGTATCAGGTTTTGGCACATATTATGGGTTATTTCTCATATATCTATGTAGACTTTCTTTTATTTTCAAGTATTATGTTTTTCATAAATGTAACATGTTATTTTTTTTATTATTATATGAATCATGATTCTTTTCGCACATGGTATGGTTCTAGTTACGATCATTCTTTTATGCACTTATTTCACATAACCATATGAGTTTCTCATATCATAATTTAAATTATAACCCTTAGTGTGCAATATTATATTCAAATAAATACATCATACTGCAGGTCTCACTTTTTTTAGTTAGTTATGAGGTTCTTATAGCTATTTCATGACCATACCATAGAACATTATTATATCCACATGTACTCTAGTGAAATATTATGAAAATTTATTAACTCATGAATCCATGATAAAATATGATTTGCCAAATATAACAAATACTTTACTTTTCAAAACTTTAACTATAGTCAATACTCATGCTTCTCGGAGCAAGGATCATCGGATATGGCCATTTGATGGGACACATGACACAGATGGAGGGATTTCCTTCACCTTCGTCTCTGTCACCCATGCCCTCCACATGCACCTTTTCTCATCTGCCTTTTCTGCTTCTTTTTTTCTCCATCGACAGTACAATTTTCGATCGTTCAGAATGCTAAGTTTAGGCGGTCCCCATCCTCCTCCCTCCTATGTTCTTCCTCTTTGCAATCGATACACTCCGGCAACAATACCGTGTGTGACTTACCTATAAATTTGCGTCCCTTGGACTATATTGCCAAACACAACTGGCAGTTATCTTAGGCTTACCGGCGAGGGGGGGGGGGTTCCATCGCGGTTTAGGATAATGGTACTGAAGACCTTTGCCTCCTCTGTTCTATTTTTTTTCTTCGTTTGCATCACACAACGACACCTGAGCTCTCATAACAACGTTGGGTTTATGATTGAGGTGTTCACATAGTGAGGGAGGAGAAAATACAGATGAAAGAAGAGGGACAGGAATTCGGTAAACGACCTTCATCAAGGGGGATGATGCTCAGTTCTACTTGCAGTGCACATGGGTTGGGGATTTATAGTCCTCAATAGCCATTCTTTCAGCCTTGAATGGGGATTTTAATCCCATTCATTACGTTTTAATAAAATTTTAATTCACACCTTGTATTTTCTGTGAGTTACGAGCCCACAATTTGTGGTGCATTGGATTTCAATTGTGAGACCGTTATGGCCACACTGAATCCGTTATCCGGTTCAAATATTGCCAAGACACTGATGGTAAGTGCAACAGGCAGAGCCAGCGTGCTAGGTCTCTGTTCCTGGGGGCGGTTTTTACATATAAATATAAAAAAAGCTTGCCCTCTCGTTAAGTCTCCTCTCCATTTGGTTTGTTGCTTTATCATTTTGAAATTGAAATTGTAAGCTTTGAGAATCATGAAATGCAACCAGGTTTCAACTTGGACCCGAACACGATTTGTATCAGTTCGGGCTTGGATCTAAAGTTAGGACCTGGTTAAGAATAGGCCTGACCCATTTATGCTATACCCGATTTATATCCCAACATAAAAACCCGAGTTGGTTCATCATTTCAGACGTACACAAAGTCGCAATAAACTAATTTTGGGTTGGCCTGATTCTCAGTCCTCAGACCAGCGTGACAAACGGGTCTGACGAAAATCGATCCGAACCCGATAGTATGGAACCATAAATGCGGAGAATTATATAAAACTCAAATTAGAAACCCCAAAACACTACAGCAATCACCCCAAGCGCTTCTGATTGTAGGCTCTCGTCGTTCGGACCATTCCCGCCCTTTCGCCTTTGCGCGACGACCGTTCGGGAGAGACTAAACCGCCTCTCCGTTTCCTTCCACCCTCAATAAACCCTAACGAATCCCTACGCTCACGGTTACGTTGTCCGTCGGTTTCAGAGGCACACCCGATCGTCGACGATCGGCCATGGCAACGCCCAGAGACATCCAGGACGTCGTGTCGAAGCTGTCCTCGGACAAGTCGAAGATCAGAGAGGTAACGATTCGATGCCTGAGCTTCTTCTTCATCCTCCTCCCCCTCTTCTTATCTGTCTCGGGTCTGATTTTGATGTCGTTTTGGTTTCCTTTTGTTGAGTACAGGAAGGGGTGAAGCTGTTGAGCACCTGGATGGAGGGTGAGAGAGCCGTTGGTTTCTGCAAATTGCTCAGCCGCAACACCGCGAAGCTTCGCCGCGACGAGATTCCTCACTGTAATGATTTCGATTCTTTTCTTTGAAATAGTTTTCTGCCGCAGAAGTCTCTTGTGCTTCTCTGTGGAAGATATCCATGGGTTTTTAGCTGCATGCTGTTTTATGTTCATGGAGGAAGAATCAAGTTACATATATTACGGACGTTCCAGAATCACCAATCATACTTCATTTTATTATCTTACTTTGGGATTATAGGAGCATGCACTGTGTAATCGTGAAAATGATAATTTAATAGAAATGCACATGCTTATGAATACACCTCTTGACAGCTGAAACGTGGCCGTTTCTTCTCAACTTGCTTATCAAATGCATTTCACTGGAAATATCCACCAGCAAAAGGAGGCCTCCAAAGCCATTTCTAGCCAAAACACTCCGGGATGTCATACAACACGCAGAGGATGTTAAGTTCTCAGGTTACTCAATTATGTCCACCGATTATATGACCATTATATCCATAGAAAGCTATTTCCACTGCTTAAATGTATATGTATAGCTTTATGTGAAATCGACAAAGTATGATCATCTTTTAACAAATTAATCATGATTTCCGGGAATTTCTAGTCATTTTGAGATTTAGTTGTTTGATAGTCATGGAAAATTCAATTGAATATTTTATTCTGAATTGTGCCATTTATAAAATTTTAGATTTAACTCTCAAATATCCATAAAAAACAAAGAATAAAGTTTTAGAATTGAAGATGGTTTAAGTTGATATCTTTGGTAATTAGTAAGTTGTAGGATATGGAAATTCAAGGAGAGGAAGTTGAATCCTCTCTTCCCTTTCTATATGACTCTACACGGAGAATTCAGTGGTACAATCTAACACCTGTTGAATTGATTAGAATATTCTTGTTGAAGCCTGTCAACTTGCTCTTGGGTCCAGGACTGTGTTGAGATCTGGAAAAATTGGGAGCTATCACGTGATCTTGTCATGGTGGACCAATCTAGAAATTAGAACCTTAGTGGACTGCAGTCTGCAGCAAATTGTTTAACAAACATTTATATTGAAAAACTCCTGGATAAAAATTTCAAAGTTGTTTTATGATTGTGGTATCAGACCCAAATGCTCTAAAATAAACACCATTTATGTTGGAGTTTCCTGGTAATTGATGGATAAAGTAGTCTAGAATAGGTAAATTAATATCATTGATGAATTCTAACATATACTATGGGTCAATGCATGATTGTAATTACCGTGCATATTGGGAACTAGCCGATAGTAACAACAAATATGGCAATAATCAAGATCTGAACCTTGGAGACCTGATTTAATAAGAAAAATAAACCTGGCAAGACTTGGATCCACACAAAAAATATTGTTTTCTTCAACCTTGAAGTTGGTGCATCCAATGATTGGTGAAAGGAGTGTCATATTTAAAAAGAAAAAAGAAAAAGAAAAAGAAAAAGTTGATGACTCAGCCCTAGTGGAGGAAAAAGTGCTGCTGGCATGAATCTACTTATTCCTTTCAATGGAACCACTTGAAACCCTAAACCCACCAATTAGAAAATTCCGAAAAACTTGAGCACCCTCTCTCCCCATTGAAACATGAGTTGTAGCATAAGACTGTTTGTTTTAAATGTAAGAAAAGTATAGGGATGAGAACCTTAGAGTGCTTGTAATCAATCCTTTGAAGAGTATCAATATTACTTCATGGTACCAATATACTATGTTCAAAGAATGTCTAGGATTAAGGGCACTAGAGTCCATTAAAGAGTACAATGATGCTACTTTAGGGTGTGTATGATTGGATGGACAAACACATCAGAAAGTCAAAGTTTGACCCCAAAGGGCTCGATTTTCGTGTTCCTGCACTGCAGCAAAAATGAGACCCATGAGAAGTGTTTGTCCCATAGGTTCCACGGTGTCCATGCATTTAAAATGTGGGACATCATATTGTGGGAATTTCTTTCTCCTCAGGTAGATATGTTCCACACATCAAATGCACCCTTAGGTATCAAAAGCATGATTAATGTAACGACCCCAACTTATACCCCTTAAAAAATATGGATTTTTTTTTAAACTATTGCGGAAATATTTTCAGAGACCGGGGCCTTTACAGTTTCACTCCCAATTGGATAACCAAACACACTACAAGAGATCTTACATTTATCCCCTCAAACTATAACAACTAATTATTTATTAATTATGAAAGAAAGAGTGTTTAAACAATAATTGCAAGACATATCAGAGTTATTTAAATGTCATAAAATTAAATAAAGAAAAACTGAGCCACACTGTCTCTCTGTGAACTGTCTAGCAACTCTCAGAAGCTAGTCGCTTCACTGATCTCCTGCGGCTGCGAAAAACCACAGAATTAGGGGTGTCAGAAGACTCAGAACCGAAATCCTGAGTACAAGTACCTCTAATGAAACAAATGAGCAAAAAAAATACAGATAAGATTTCATGCAATAACTCAGAGGAAATGCATTTATGACAGATCCATGATTTTAGCAAGCATGAAATTAATGTGGAACAATTGCTAAGCAAGAGGAAATATCTTATATCAGCAAGGAACATTAAGTCATGCTATCATGCAAAAGAAAATACATATCAGGCACTCATCCATATATCTCAAGTAATTATGCATGATCTAATGCATAGCAGGAATATGCATGACTTCAGTGAAATGCATTAATAAATTATTATCCTTTATTTGAGTTTTTTTTCATATGCATGTCTTTATTAAATGCACATAATTTAAGTTTCTTCTTTTAATTACCGTTGCCCGTGGATACACCAAACGAGTAAAATTCCCGAGGTCAAGTTATGTTCTCATGGTAGCTTAGCACACAAATTGTATTTTATTACTAGGTTCCAAAGTTAGCTCTTGACCGAAACAACTTTCAGAACATTAGACTACCCATCTAATATCGCGGACATCAGGGACCACCCATCCACAAGTGCCACTTTTCTTGGTTTACCAAAACAACAACTGTATCTACACACCACCTCAGACAAAGTGACAAACTCTCCCTAAAACCGTGACCAGAAGAAAGAACTTCAATATCGGACTCAGGGGTAACAATAGCGCACACAAAGTTTTTGTTTCCTCGTGGTCTCCCAAAATCGAAACTCTAAGATTCTCATTATAACGATGGGAGATCTCAGAACGTATAAGGCAAGTGCTCGCATATTCTCCTGCGAGAACCATCACAGGACTTCCGCCCCTGGAAACACATATAACAATGCAATAAAAATAAATGTGATTTTTGCGACGCATTTAAAAGTGAATAAAGAAGGAACATCTAGTATTCAAGGCTCTCAAGGTCTGCGATGATCCACTTGTATCATCAATGCACCATATGCAATAACCAAAGCAAGATGCCATTTATGACACAAATCACATGTTCCAAATGCACATTCATATATGCAAACCTGTATCATGCGTATGAAATAAAAATATTCATAAGCATGTATTTACTTAATTCATATGCAACTATGTCAAGTGCATTCTTTCATTTACATACACGTATCCATGCCAATGCATTTTTCTTTTGAATGTATGTGCTCATGTAAATGCATATTCTCATCAAGTGTGCATATTCATGCCAATTGCATGATCACAATAAATCAATGCATGTGCTCATTAAATTCTGCGTATACTTAGCAATTCATGTTCAAATCAAATTCTGCATAAACATAACAATGCATATTCTCATTAACCTTGCATATAAACAACAATGCACATAGTATATTCATAACAATAAATGCAATGCTTCTCTTTGGAATAACATACACACCCAGGCCAACACCCATGTTATATATATATATATATATATATATATATATATATATATATATATATATATATATAAATATGTGTGACCCAGTCGGCTTGGTTAGTCACTCAGCCCAGCCGACCCAGTCGGCCGGGGCTGATTGCCCCAACGACTCAGTTGACTGCAGGTCGACTGGGCCCTACAGTAACAACCACAAACACATTTTTTTTATACTATACCTCTGAATCATGCCCAGCCGACTGACAATCGGCTGGGTCTAAAACTTGGCCTGCACCCAACCAACTATCATTTGGTTGGGTTTTTTAAAGAAGACAACAAAAATAAAAAAAAGAAGATTTTTTTTTTGAAAGAGCCTTAACACCCAGTCGACCTAGTCGGCTGGGGTCCCGATCAGGCCCAGCCGACCCTGGTCAACTGGGTCTGGTCTGATCAGACCCAACTGGGCTGCCAGGCTTGCGTCGGCCCAGCTTCTTGGCTGGACTGGGTCTGGCAGGACCCTGCCAGCCCAGGCTGGCCAACCAGCCCGGTCGAGGTCACTCGACTGGGACTGACAGACCCAGCACAAGCCCAGGCCGGGCCTGACAGTCAGCCAAATGCCACTCTGCTGGCTACTGGAAAATGAAAAAGTGAAACCTCTTTAAAATAATGTAGATCAGATTTCCTTGCACAAAACACATTTGTTGATGTTTTTAGGTTTACTTGCGCAAAAAGGAGGTGCGGCTGAAAAAGGGTATCCCTAACCGAAAAACACTTCCTAGGACTCTGTTTTTGGAAAATCCTCAATTTTAGGGTTGATAAAAAATCACAAGAGGGGAAGTAATGTTGAACTTTTGGGTGTGAAAATGGGGTTAAAATGACCCCATAGGCTAAACCCCTTCCCCTAAAAGTAGTTAAAACCGTTGGGAACTTTAAGTTAGTGGCATTTGTCTACTTATACAATACTAATTGTATCATACAACCTTATATTATGCAATATGACCCAATAATTTTACTTGCTATTGTATTATTTATTTGCTACTGTCTGCTAGTTGGAATATCATAGGTGCAAGTTGTATCCACTCGATCTGACTTTAGAGATGTGTTCAACATGACTTGTTTGCCAGGGATCATACTTTTGGATCATCTTTATTTGATTTAAAAATATATATTTTTTGAGTCATGAAATGTTGGTACATTGTGGTCCATTTATTTTTGGAGCCCTTGGAAAACCAACTTACATGTTTCAAAAGTATGATCCAAAACCTGTTTTGTAACAAAGAAACTATGTCAACCATATCTATAAGGTAAGAATTGTTAGATCTTCAAAAAAAGTAGAAAACATGTGAAAAAGCAGTGTTTTCTACTAGACTGCATGTATAAATGACCTAGCATATGTATATATCACAGTCACCTATATCGTTTTCAAGGTAATATCTTGGCGAGGGTATTCCACGGAGAGATTTTCTAAAGTTGAAAAATCTTGGGAGTATTAAAAATAAAAAATATAAGAAAATAATAATTATTTTTGAAAAAATCTAAGGAATATAACTCTGAAAATACAAAAAAATACAAAAAATACAAAAATACAAAAATTAGGCTTAAAATATATAAAGTAAGTATTTTTTTTCAAAAATATTGCTATATCGCAATATTATCATGATATTTTTATTCATGGAGATATTTTGAAAATATTGCGATATTTTAGCTTTAATATGTGCTGCCCTGGATTTGCCGATAATATCACGGTATTTTCAAACTATCGGTGATATCGGTGACAATGATATATATATATATATATATATATATATATATATATATATATATATATATATATATATATATATATATATATATATATATATATATATATATGCTTGCATGTATATATATTAATGTCTATCTGGTGATTTTCGCAATGGAGATCAATGTCATTGCTGAACTTTCTCCTCTAGAGTATGTCGGTGTGGTTTTTTAGGGTGTTACATTTTCTTCCACATTATGTAAAAAGCCTTTTTTTTGTGGATAGACAAGTTGGGGTAACCCTCATGCGATTTGAACCTCAGACCCCTTGCTTATGATAATGTGATCTAACCATCTGACAGTCTGTCCCATGTGTTTACTCTTTTATCTGATCAATTGCCTATAAAACCTAAAATAAAAAAATTACATATTTTCTGTGATTTGTGTGGCTCAGGTAGGAGGCTGGTGCTTCTTGCTGCTGTGAAGCCTATCTTTAATCATTTATGGGATGTTATAAAAGATGTTCCAAGTTTTCAATCCGAATACAGCAACATTCTTCGGCAACTTTTGGAAATAAATGAGTACCGTGTACATATGAGGAAGCGGGTTTATCACAGTAAGTGATGTTCTAACAAAAGATACAATAAATGGCAGTTTTTCAATAAATAACTGTTGCTATTGTTGATGTATGAACATTTAATGACAGATTTTGTACTCCTATACATGCACAAGATTGAGGCAGTCATAGGTGGCGGAGAGGACAAGAGTTCAACTTCTAAAGAGGAAACATTTCGTTGTGTTCAAACACTCCATTTCTTATTGGAATATCCTGTTGGTGATTTTCACGGCAACCTAAGGAATGAAACTGTAAAGGGTTTCATTCATATATTTTCAAACCTAAGGTACATTGTTGTTATTTGTTACCCTTATCATTTGATACGTGTGTTTCTCCTGCAATTCATTTCCTTGTTGTTTTGGTATAGATTGGTGAAGAATGTTGATGTAACATGCTTCTATTTTCAATATACAAATAGGGAAGAGGGGAAGATTTCTCGAAAGCTTGTTGAATGCATAAATATGTATCTGCTAAAAGATGGTCCAAATTTAGGGCACAGATCTCTTGAAATACATCTAGCATTACAAGATTTCATGTCTCACTTCTGGCTTTCAACTCATGATCAAGGGTTAAAGGTATGCAACATAACATTTCCTGCTCCTGTGGTGCATTTTGAGTAGTATATTTAAGACTTGATGTTTTCAGAAGGTCTAATGCTAATAAAGAGTAGTCTCATGGAAAACAAAATTATGGAAAACTGCACTGAGAAAAACGTTCCTCAAAAGGAACTTGTAAATGATGTAATATGGATGGTAAACAATGAATTGACTTCTTGTTTTATTATTTGTAGAATGCCCTCATTCTTTATGCAAAAATCCAGTTAAAATTAGGTCGAAGCATTACTGATGTGAGTGCCTTGATTGAGCTTCTTCTCGATGTCCTGAGTAGGGAACTTGATCAGGCTAATCTTACAGGGAATATTATAATGCGGTGCGTTATCCTGTTTTTCTTTTTGTTATCCACTGAAAGTTATGCCTGATGCCTGCTGATTGAGTGTGCAACTTACAGGAACCCAGATGTAGACAGGGATGTAAAGACTGCAAACCCCACTAGCCTTGAAAGAAGTTTAATGGAACTTGCAGCTTGCGTTTTTCAGAAGGCATGTTCTGTAAAATATCCCCTATGGAGTCATTGTATCAAGTGAGTTTTCTTGTTTCCATCTTATTTGTTGTTTCCTTATATTTCCTTATCTTTATCTCAGGCTTGTGTTCATACCATTAAGCTACCTTCAGCTGCAAAAAGGTTGAAGAGAGATGCTGCTGCTAGCCGTCTGAAGGAGGGGATTACAAGTGGAAAATGGTTATGGTAGTTGAACTCTTGTACTTCTCTTTTCTTTGTAGGTGACTGCTTGGTTCTTTTAGCAATCTCATTTCCTCAATGTCTTTGTCTTATTATAGAGAAAGTGAAAAATGATTATGGTCAGTCTCAAGATGAACGATGCCAGATCAAACCCCAATGCTTCCAAGATGTACCCCACTGCTTTATCTGGTCAGTCCCCGTAAGGCATGGGGGTCGGTGGACTACCTGGGGTTTACTTTGTAGGTTGGCAGGCCCATAAGTGACCTGTATCCCTAAGAAGGCTCCTCTTCATAATTTTTTTTGATGTATATTGCAACGATCATCTTGAGGATTAAGACTTCAATTTTGTGCGTCCACATGGACTACTAAACTAAGATTATATATACTTATTTACTCAAGTCAACTTTTTAATATTTAGTTTTCACAATAAGCATGTTCCCCTGCTTTTTAATTATTTCTGTAACCTATGCAAATAGTCTTCTTGTACATAATGATGAGGAGATGTCACTATAGTTGTTAAAATGATGAAACTACATATCACTATGGTGATGAAACTATCCATTTGTTACCTTTCAAAGGAATGACATGGGTTTGAGCACCCATCAAGGGTTATCTACCAGGTAAGCCATCACAAGAGAGAAAAGAACAATATTATGAATATTAAGCAATCAAGTTGCTTTGATTGCATAAAGAAGACAGAAATGCCGTGAACATGCAAACTTATGATTCATTGACTTAAACAATTTAAAAGTGCTACAGCTGCAGGGCGCTTTCTCCAGTAAGAGTCACATTATTGTTTCTACCTTCTTCACTTTAGCAGAAGCAATTCATTGATACCAATCAGTAAAATTATTATAAAATGCTAGACCTAAGAAGGGTTAAATATCTTGGAATATTTTCTAGTGAAATGTTCAATGGACACAAATGATGTCCCTCTGATGCACTCAACGAGTTCTACTTTTATGGCATAGAAAACTATAAACTATGGCCTTGCAATTTTTGAAATATTATGCTGTATAACTATTCTTATGAATTGCAATGTATTGAAAATCAAAATATAAATTTAATTAGTATCAAGCTTTAACATACTGTACTTTTTAAGTTTTTTGAAATATTATTGCAGGAATGGTTCCTTCTGCTACCTTATACGAAATTACCACCATCAAATTCCAGGAACACTTCTCATTGATTGGTTTGAGGGTATATGTGAAAGCTTTGAGAGGTATGTGTGCAACATGTCCAACAGTGTCAAAACCAAGCTTATGTAAGATGCATTTAATACCTAAATCATTATCACCTGCAGTATATAGTTGGTTGTAGGTGGTAGATTGGGACTTGATCCCAAGCCTCCCTGGGGCTGAAAAGGGGAACTGCACTGACTATGATACTTTAAAATTTTCAAGAAAAGGAATCATCTGTAACTTGTTTCATGATCCAAGCTTGACCATCTATAATTCAATTTGAGTTCAACCAAGGATGCCATCTTCATGTTTATCCTGATAAGCAGTCTGCCCTTGCTCTGGCCTTTGATAGTCCAATGTTACATTAGCGCTTCCTTGTAAAAATGTTTTTAACTATATTCCAATTTGCTCTTCAAGCCCCTCATGATCTCAGCGTTCCTCAGCATACAAATAATTTGTTAAAGCTGCTAATAAGTTTGAGAACATGGCTGAACTATTGAGTTACCCAATTATATATCCTAACCGGTCTTTCTTGTTGTTTATGAACTCATTTCGTGAGTGCTTGAATTTGTTACATGTTTCCAATTTAATTGCCACCTTTGAAAAAAATTGAATGTGTTTCTCATCGAAACCTAACATGGTCTGTGTGTGTGCAGGGTTCTCAGTGATGGTGTCTCCTTGTGTGCTTATGATGGTCCATTGTGGGTGTTAAGGTAATCCCTGGGAATTTCATTCGACATCGTGTTCCCTCACTATATTCTCAGAAATGGTGACATGAGTTTATGATTATTGTTCTGGACAAATATGACAATTTATGATATCAGGCAAATGATTTAAATTGATATGTGCTGCCTTCTTCAGAAAGTTCTTTCATTTAATTTTACAAATTAGAAGAGGATAATGGACTCTTGTTTCTGGTTCATGTTTTAATGTCACGTGTTCAGAGTAATTGTCATTTAAATTTATGCTATTTTGGACTAAAATACCACTGCAATGCTGTGTTTTGCAGGAGCCTACAAGAACTTGTTTCTTTCTTATCATTTCCTAAATCAGAAAATAACTGTCATACTACTTCCACATTTACAAGAGATCCAAAAGAGGTCTCTCTCTCTCTCTCTCTCTGTGTGTGTGTGTTATATGTATAATTGTATATATATTACAAAGTCAACTTTTCCCCCATTAGAAATTTAAGGAAACCCCACATACATGTCTATGTTTTGGCTTATGTTGGACACATTTCACTATGTACTTCCTGTTGTTGAGCTTGACGAGACATATTCATTCTCATTTCAATTGGTATTTCCTATTCTAATTGGTATGGCAATTACTCATATTTCTGTTTTCTTGCTAGTTGCAGTACTTGATAATCTTTACCTCGCTACTTGTTTATCCTTAAAAATGTTAATTTATTCAGGTGCTTCACATTTTTTGGTACATTCAAATCTATGACACAGGGACTCGCCAACTGGGTGCCGCACCCACACCCGATGCGGTCAACCTGACCATGGGTGCAGTCAACGCACCCAGGGCCATTTATGTCCAACTTTTGGACTTTATATATATATATATATATAATTTTTTATATTTTTGCCGCACCCCTGCACCCAAGTTTTTTGAAAGTGCCGCACCCGCACCATGTGACATAGATTCAAATTGTTTCTGTTGCGATGCACTTCCAGGTGAGGGATGGTTGGCGTAAAATCTGGAGTTGTTTGATGCATTGGCTTCCTATATTCAGTAATGTGGCTCCATTGGTGAGTTCTCTAAGAACCAGTATGTGCATTTATGTTAAATGAACTTTAAACTTGCTATCCTGTTTGTTACTTTGTTGTGCCTGAAAGAATTGATCTTCTCCGACCATGAAAATAATTAGAAAATTCACTAAATTTTGGCTTGTAGCTGGCTCTTGTTCCAAGTGCTTTTGCATACAAAAATTTCAAAAATCATCTTACCTTCATTAAATAACTGATTATGACTGCAGCAGTCCCAAAGTAAATGAAATTTGAAACTCCTTGGTGCGCTTTGAGGATCTCCTTGCGTGAAACTTTTTTGTGTTGTCCTTTTTTGGAAGCATTCATTTGAACCATCAAGAAACAACTAGAGGAAAAGCAAATTAGGGTCTTATGGTTGCTTTCTGGAATATGGCAACTTTCGGTTTCTGCTATTCCAAATTTAACCATGATACTGAGATTGCCTTGTTGAATCCTCATGCCTTTTTGTGTGACATTTATTAACAATTTGCAAATTTTGGGGATCAAAATGATTTATGTAGGTATTCTTATGCCTGCATGTCTATTAGTGGGTTCCAGTATAATAGCTAGATTGGTAGAGCAACACTACCACATTGGAGAGGTTTGAATACCACCAGGGCTACCCCCTAGCTCGGGTATCTCTTTCAACACCTCTCCCATCCAAAATAAAAGAAAAGAGAGAACAAAATGAACTAGTATGTACACTAGTGCCTTATTTTTTAAGTTTTAACCAACTATAAGATCTACTCGGTTACTCAATTTGAGTTTTAGATGTACTTTATGCATTAGTGCACAATGCTAGTTTGGCCTTTATAGATCACATCCCGCCACATAGCACTAGGAAGTGGTTGTAATCCCTAACCATTGTTTGCTTGGTCCATAAGACCCCCACCCCAAAAACACACATGCACACATGTTTATACCAGTTTCCTAGAAAGAAGATATTTACTTTTGTTAGAGAGGGAGTGAGGGAGCTGCCTTTGCTTGTTTTCTCTCCCAGCCCTTGTTTGGCAAGCTGCTGCAAGTTTTCCCAATTAGGTCCATTTAACTGGCATACTGATTTCTGAGTGCATGCAAATGAAGATGCACCTAATGTCTCATGAGGTAGAGTATCACAGATAGTAGTAGGCACCAACGAAAAAACTCTTATTGTAAGAGAGAGTCAATTTCATAAGATATTGGAGTTGGTTTTAGCAATGAATAGAAGACGCTTCAGGCCTTCATCATTTGGAAGGAGTGAGCAAGTACCAACTAATAGGAAAACTTAGGCGCATAGGGATACCCTTTGGAGATGGGGCGGGAGGAAGGGATTTGGGAAAAGAGTTGTGTTTGAAGATTATTCTTATCAATGCGTAAATATGTTCATATAAATGCATATAAACTGCCATTGGCCGACCTCATAGGCATTGTTGGGCATGCGGGTGAAAGAGGATACTCGGTGTTTCGGGCCGATATGTATGCATAGTCTCGATGCGGATGGACGTTGTCGTGTACATTGGGTGTTGTCAGGCAACATCATTGACACAATCAGTCGTGCAGGTGATAGAGGACACTCGTCGTTCGAGTAGGCGACATGCTCATTTGGCAGGAGATGCATGTGCATTGTTCAATGTTGCGAGAGTCAGAATGTGGTAAGGGTAGTGTGAATCACCATTGAGTGAAAAATGCATCGGGCGTAGTAGAGGATAGTATGCATTGCACTATCAGTGACATGCAGTGATAGCATGGTATGTGATGGGTAACGATATCGGCATTAGTGAGACGGTTTTTTATGGCACAAATGTGGTATATTGTTTTGCATTGTTTTGGTTCAACAGACTAGAGGATGCTTTTGGAGATTGGATGGAGTACCTCTTAACTCGGGATAAGACTATCTCATGGGTAGCGTTTTGCATGCACGAGGGTGCATGTGGGTTAGGGCTAATTCTCCTAGGGACCACATTAGGTGGTCTCAATCGTGCATGGTGGCACGAGGCCAGACAAGTGAGTGCCTACGCGTCAATGGGTGACCTGCGTAGCATTGCTCATTAAGACATATAACTAGCGATTGACTGCAAGGCTGAGGGTTGGCAAGGACCTTTCCTTAGTCGTAAAGTACTCGCAATTCCTCTGGGTGACACTTTTAGGAGGCCGCGTCGCAGCCTTGGTGGTGTGACGTTGCTGTTGGATTTGTTGTTGGTCCAGAAGGGCGTAAGCGTCGCCCCCTCTTCGAAACTCGAACGATAACTGTTTTCGCACATTTATGAAGAGTACTGTGGTGCCGTGCATAGGGTGGTGCGCTGGGCCGTGGCTTGGGTTAGGTTGCTATGCATGAGGTGGTGCGTAGGGTCGAACATCCGTATATGCAGCTTCACACGGGGTAATGTGTAATGCCGATGATCATTTTGACAATTGCATATGTGGTGATTTGTGAGGCCTAGGGCCGCTAGGCTGGGCAGGTTGGGTTTGCCTGGCGCCGCACTGGCTCGTGAAAAATTAGCCCGTGACATAAACAATATATGTAATTTTTTCATTTTCCTGGCTGAACCATGTGATTTATGAAACCTTTTGTCCCAGTGTGATAAAATAGTGCTAAGGCTAATAACTAAATTAAAACTTTCTTGTTGCTCCATTTAATATGTTTCAGATTACATGTATCTCTATGTGCTAAGGTTAGATAAAACTTTGTGGATGTCTTAGGTGCTACTTCTGTCATGCATTTGACTATGTGATGAATCTTGACTGAGATGCTGCCATGGGACATCACACTATTTCCAGCTGCCTAGTGATGTCTATCTAGCTTATGTTAATGTGTTTGTTTTATAAATTTACTGTTCTGAGGTGCTTCCAACTTTCATTTCTTTGCAGGTGGATGATACATTAAAGCTTCTCAGTAGAATTTTACTAAATGTAACCTTCATGAAAGATTCTCTGTTATGTTATGCTGCGAAATTTTGGGGAATTAATTTGGTTCTTTATATATATTCTTCTCATTAATGTTCATCTTTTATTATGTTTCTTGCTTTTCTTTATGTAGTTCTGGAGACAGGGCCTTGTACATGGATTGCTGGTGCCTCAAGATGTGTGGGATCTTCGAATATTTAAGCACTTGCCCTCTCCGTATGGGACATTGCTTTGAGTGTCTATTATTGTGTTTATGCCTAGATCTTATTGTAACTATTTTTTAATTTATTTTCCCTGTTTAACACACCATCTCCACTGCATTCTTTCTTATTCACAATATTGTTGCAGGAGTTCTCTGTACTTCATTGCTTGCTATTTTTCTCGATCAGGATATCAGGTGTGCAGTTTTTCTGCTAAAATTTGTTGGCATTTCCCTTGTTTATTTTGTAATTTTTTCTCTTTTTGTGCATTAAAAGCCACACATTGGTTTTCAAACATTTTATCTTATTCCTTGCTTGAACTTGAATGCTTAGAGCATTTTTTGACCTGCTCAACCCCCTGGACAACCTCATTCATAGTCTGGTCTGATTGTGGTAGTAACATCACCATACATGGCCCAGTTAGACTAAGAGGTTTATGGTCAATGTCTGAACATCGAGTCCATTTCTTGTATGTAGCCAAATAAAGGCAACCAATATAGTGTGGTGAATGGGGTGGACGAATCCCACATCATTTAGTTTCCATCTACCACATTCAATTTATGTGCCTTATGTATGGGATCTCCTTCACTATACCTGATCTGCTGTTCCATATACACTTCTTCATTAAAATTACCATGCGAATAAGCAATTTTAACATCAAGTTGTTCAATAAACTAATCAGAACCAGTTGCAAGAGATAATAGCCATAGGAAACTTCCCCATCTTAATGACCAGGCTGAAGGTATCATAGTTCATGTCATATTCTTGTGTGTAAATCCTTTGCGACTAGGCGAACGTTGTATCCTTCAATCTTATAGAACCATTTAGATCTCACTGCATTCCTGTCTAGAGGTTGGTTTACTATCTACCATGTGCCACACTTATGCATGACTGCTATTTCCTTTCTAGTAGCTGCTATCCAACATGGATGATCTTTGGCTTCACTATGAAAGCATGGTTCATGAGAATGCACAAGTACTGTTAAGAAAAGTCTGAAGCTCAAGTGAAAATGCTCCATAACTGGCAAGCCTCTTTATTGGATGGGAACACCGAGAGGAAGGCACCACATCTGAGCCCTGTCTGGGCTAAGTTAGCCCACAGGAATTGACATGATTCTGTTAAAGGATTCAAGTCATTAGGGTAGTCAATGGGGGCATTTTTGTCCTTTTGCCCCTCATTTGCATGTAGTAATTTCTAAGGGTTACAAGGGTATTTTCATCCAAGATTTTTTGTCACTAGTGTGACATATATGGAAGGTAAAGAAAGAGGGCTGGATACTCAGGCCCTATTCCTCTTTATCTTTCTTCCTCTTTGTTCAAAAATTTCTGTCATTTACCTATACTAACAAAGCAAAGATATAGACTTAAGTCCTGTAAGATGGTATCAGAACAGAGCTGAAGATCTCGGAACTAGGGCTAATGGTTCTAATTGCTATAGTGGCGTCAAGCATAACGGGGGCACATGTTAAGCGGAGAAGGCTCCCCCTTGTATTGTTAGAGACAGTTTTAGGTGATTTTAGAAATATTTGTCAAGTGAAGGAATAAGCGTGAGTGAAGGTAAGGAGGGTGCTTCTATGTTTAACACTCAATGAAGTATTACTGTTAAAAGGTTTCAGGTAACTAATGTGAAATTTGATGGGAGAAATATGTTGAATAGGCTCACTCTATTAAGTTTGTAATTTTTGCTCAAGACAAGTATGCTTATATAACTTGTGAGACTGTGAAACTGGATGAAAAGAGCCACGGACATTGAAATTGGAGGACAGAGAGTGCCTATTTATTTCATGTCTACTCCAATCCATGATATCAAACATTTTAAGTTTCATGTATCTTCATGCTGCAAAAGAACTTTGAGAAGCATTGGCTGAGGCTTACTCTAGAAGTGTTGCCAGGGTGTATGAAACCCTAGACAAGATTAGAAGGTGCAAGCAAGAGGATAGAATCATAAATGAGTATTATATGGAATTAGCAGCTCCATGGTGTAATGAAACAAGAAAAATGTGCACAAAAAGAATGCCTCTACGGGCTACAAGTGCATACAAGAGTGCACAAATACAAAGAACCACTTATGGCAAGATACAAACTTAAAAGAGTCACAAACACAAGCTACTTTCAACACAACATAAAAAATATATATTTTATATTCCAAAAGTATGCTTGAGAAATCATAGCTATACACATGGGGGAGATTCCCTTTATAGAGCATAGAGAAGAGTTAAAGGGCTAGAAAGACTAAAAAAAACAAAACAAAAAAGAAGTTTTACAAAACTGCCCCTAATGGTCTGTCCCTATTACAAAAAAATGACCAAAATGTCCCTAATGGACATTACCTATTACATGCATATTTTGAATAATATATATATATATATATAAATAATCCATACACACAAATAATACATACACATAATGTATATGTAAGTACATATACATTAACACATGGGATGAGTTGTATCACTTCACCCAAATTGATTGTGATGAATGTGCTATGAGGAATCAGATGAATGAGAGAAGGAAAGTCTTTGAACTACTAACAAGGATTGGTTGAGTATGAGGCCATAAAGGCTAACAGCCTAATACCCTTGGGAGAGACAATCTACCTTTATTTGGAACCACAAGTCATTGAAATGGATATGCAACAGTTTGCTTTACTGGAGGGTCAAATGTAAGCAAAGTAATATTTAAGAGATTGCATTGTGAAAAATTCCAGTACACTGAAGAACAACTAGGATTTAATTGAAAAGCCCGACTTCCTATCGTAGACAACTTTATATCCAGATTACCATGAGAGGATAAACCATATAAAACTTGATTATCACTTTATGAAAGAAAAAGTAGAAGATACCCAATTTCAGCTTCATCATGTTCATACTCATCTTCAGCTAGCAATCATTGTGATTGAGGTAGTAACTAGCACAAAATTACAGTTTTAAATGCACTATGATATACAATATTTTGTCTATAATCTAAGTCACAGGGATTCGGCCAACCTGGTTCCCCACCCGCGTCGACGCGACGCGGGTACGGCACCGGTGCGGTCAACCGGACCCTGGGTGCAGTCAATGCACCCAGGGTCATTTGTGTCCAATTTTTGGACAAAAAATGGCTGATTGATGGAGTATTTATTTGCTTCTTGTAACTTGTGTTTGGTTGGTAAATACTAGCCGATACATGTTCCTAGGCATCATGGAAAAAATAAGGACGTTACCACTAATGGTTACTTAAAGGGGTTTCATGGAAAATGAAAGAAGAATTAATTCTACATGATTTGTAGTTACTTTTATCTTGGGAAGAAACTTTTTAGAGGCTAGCAAAGACGTAACAGCTGAGGGGTGGTAATTTTTTATTAACAACTAAAACTACTACGTAAATACAAACATTAAAATATGTACTAAAATGCAAAATAAAGCTACTTTTTCAAGCATTTTCTAATTTTCAATCATTTTAGCTCATTTACTGAAAACTAACATAAAATTGGGTTTTTGAAACAATTTTTCATAAAATCATGCATATTTTAATGTTAATTAACCGTGAAATATATGCATGATCAGGTGGAGATTTAACAAAGGATCGGACTGCTCAGTTCCCATTAATTACTCTCTCTCTCTCTATATATATAAATAATCAATAAATGCATTAGAAAAGTTAATTGCTTTGACCGGTAAAATATCATGTCCATTTATGTTTTACGCCGCTGCAGTGTAGGGATGAAAGTGGGGTTGGGTAGACCTGACCCAACCCGAATTGACCTAGCTCGACTCGATCATGCCCAAGATGAACATTCATTAGTGTTAATGTTGTTAACTGTTAAAACTTAAGTTTTTTGAAAGTGCCGCACCCTGCACCCGCACCTGCACCTGCACCCATGTGACATAGTCTATAATTATCTTGTTGCTTGATTTTATGCTGAATATATCTTTGCTATTAATTTTAGCAATTTATTGTAAATCCTGTATTTTTTATTTTTTGGTTCTGATTGAGCCTACTAGTCCCACCTAGGCCTTTTATGGGTCTACTGACTAGGTGCTGGCTAGCACTTTTTGTAAGACTCGTGTTTAAAAAAAAAGAGTTTTGGATCCAAATCCAACCCAGATCCGGTTCAACACACCCCCCGTGTTCTATTTAAACCCCCCACAGGGCGGTTTTCTTTTTAAAACACCCGAAACCAGACGACGCCTCATCCCTCTCGACTCTCGCCTGAGTCACGCCGGTGCAACCCGAGCCCCCTCTCGACATCCCACGCCGGAACCCCCTCCCGACTTCTCCCTGAGCCCTGACCTCCCCTCGCTGGAGGCACGCAGGAGCCCCCTTACCTCCGAGCTACCCTCGACGCCTCCCGCCTCTCTCCTACCTCTTCTTTCCCCCTCGTCTTCTTCTTGCTGTCGCCGGCACACCCGGACCGACACTGCCCCGCTTAGGTACACTACCTGCTCCCTATTCACTCTCCTTCTCAGTTGATTTATAGGGAAAACAATGCCCTCAAGATTACAAATGCAAGTTGAAATAAGACTATTGCGATAACTATTTGAAGAAATATTCCCAAGTGGAGTTAACTGTGTCAAGAGTGATCTTAACTTTTGAAGATCTAAATCTTATCGCCTTGCCTGGCCTTTATTATTTTTGATTGCTAATGTGGCTTTTTACTTGCAGGGAAACTCTCGAGATACTCTATTATTGAGAGAGGGCCTCTTGAGAGGAGTCTTTAAGTTATTAAGTTTGAAGGTTCGTTTTCAAGAACCTCTTGAAATAAATCTTCTAGTTAATTAATTTGAATAATCTGGGCATAGCATTCATGTTTTTATGAATTGCAAAGGATACTACAAAACCATGTCCAATTGGCCTTTAATTTCAACATGTTTTTCTTGTTTTCTTTCCATTTTTGTTAGCATTCATTGGTATTTCAAGCAGGGAATTTGGCATTTTGCGTGACAGCTATATACATTTAATTATATAGGAAGGTTTGCTGCTAAACCAGCAAAATGTCAAGCTTTTTCCTGCTGCAGTATTTTCACTTTGTGCGGGTCATGAGCTGTTCCTATCCCCTTTTCACAGACAGTTGAATATCTATATGGATCATAGTGACTGTATTTTCGTGGATGACTGGATGCAGGTATTTGTCCATTGACTCATAGTCTGCTGCTTTAACCTTTCTATTGTTTGTACCTTGGATATCAGTTGAACTAATGATTATTTTGAATCGTCTTTTATTGTAGCAAGTGGAACAAGAGCAAGAATGTATCAATGAGCTAAGCTCTCTAGAATGCTCTGTGGATGTTCTAGCTGAACTTAAGCTGAGCACTTCTAATGAGGTGATGCAATTTTAGCTTGTCTTTATGTTACCTGATATTTTTAAGGTTCTTGTGCTTGTGGCATGACAAAACTTGTTTTCAACAGGTGCTCATTGGTTGTCAGAGTTCAAATTTACATCTTCCTATTTCTGTTAGGCAGCCACTCCTAGAGGAGATGGAGGATTCCCTTCTCATGACTCTCAACATAAATCATGAGATTCAGGACTTGTCGCCGTCGGACCTTTTCTTGTTATGCACACTCTTATCAAATATTGGCTATGGGTCACTGATCGTGGGGTCTGACCCCTTTTCTAATCCAGTAGATTCATGTATATGCTTAAATGTTTTTTTAGAGGAAAATATTAAATTTCCAACAGTTATTAGATATCCTGATTCATGAATTACCTGTGAATGGACATTATGTAATTTAGGGAGTGAATCTTACCAACATTGTTCCATATGAGGTATGATAGAAGCTGATTGAGTTTCATCTGTTAAGCATCTTATGCCTATTTTAATGATGTGAGAAAGTTCTTGTTGGACATGCTTGTAAGACAGTCCTTAGTAAGTAGTACCAGCAATGATCTGGATCTTGCTCTAATATCCTATAGCTCAAGTATGGGATAAAAGGACAAATTACTCACACTTACTCGAGTACATGAAAAAGCAACATTGAACACCAAGGTGTTTAACAATTTATAGTTGCAATCTAATTCTTTTCTTGCATTTTTGTATCGGAAAAAAAATTGTGCATAGTTTGTATTTACATGATAGAATGCATGCTAGGTTTTTGCGAATAATTTTTGTATTTTTTCTATACTCTTTTCTTGCATTTTTTCCTTATATTCCTTTTGTTGGGGCTATTTGTTAAGAGATATTTTTTCTTTATTCCTTTTGTCTATTCCATATTTGTCAAATGGCTAGACTAGCTAGCTGTTTGAGATTGCTAGCATATGACTAGTTTAACTAGCTGTTAGACCACCTCTAATGGCTACTACATGCTAAAAGCCCCATTGTAAATAATCTTCTTTTCAAAGCAATTGCTAATGTTTTTTAGAATATTTGAACAAAAAACATTTATTTTTCAATTCTGGTTCTTTGTCTGGTAATTCGTGCCAATTCATGACATTCATTCGATCAATTACACACACAACAATCATTTTATGAAAGAACCAAAAGCGAAAAATGCCTTTATAGGATTCAGGAAAAACAGGCAAAGAACCACATGTAAAGTAAGAATGTAAACCTTGTGATGACAAGTACCATGTGTTTAGTTATTTAGTAATTAAATAAAATCTTGATTCCATTTTTGTGTTAATGCTTGCTTTGCAGCTCACAGTTTTGGGCTTTTCCTCCTACTTATACTGACTATGGTTTATTGCTCATTTTTCCCCTATTAAGGGACTGTAGTCCTGAAACATGATTCACTTGAGAATCATGCATCTTCTGGGCTTTGGTATGTACTATATCAGTATGGTAATTTTTGCAATAATATGCTGCATTGATTCTTGGAAAGCAACATATCTCTTTAATGATCGGTTGGATGTACATGACTAGAGGACTTCGATTGTTTTAAGCGCCCTTTTTTTCTTTTCTTGTTTATTTAGCTAATTCATGTTTACCATTTGCTCTTTTTCTTTCCCTCCATTGGCAGACAGGGTGGGAAATCATGTTTCATTGAAGATATGCTTAAGCATCTACTGAAGTTGTTATCACGAGCCTTTTCAATTATTGAGACAAGTTGCCATCAGAATGGTACCAATTCAGTCTCTGGTACCCTCCTCGATCTAACATGTTCAACTGTGGCTACTCTCAGAAATTTGTGTTCCTCTCCGCTTCTTGTCATTTTGAAGGAGGACAATTCATGTAGTAAAGAATACCTGAACAGTGTTGAGTCTCTTGCCAAGATGATTTTGCTTGGGCTGAATAAGATTTTTGAGGAGTTCTCTATGTTTACGAACAGTGAAGAATCTGAAGAATATATGTCAGAGTTCATTCGCTCCTCTTCAACTTACTCGCAAAATTATTCCAGTCAAATGCGAATTGTTGACATAGAGTTGGATGCTGATAATGATTCCAAGGATAAGGACATGGTTGCTGCAAATTCAACATGTTTAGGCAGATTTTCTTATTTTGAGCAATGGAAGGTCGACATGGTGTCACTTATGTCAAACTTCTTCCTGGTTTTGCCTGAGCTTACATGGGATATCATGTCCAATATTTTGAAAATAGAAACTGATTCAAAGGTACCATCATGTTTCTCAGTTTCTTATACATCTCAACAACAATATTTGTTGGCCCTGCACCTGGTGTGTGGCATTAATTGTTTATCATCATTATTACTTTTCAGGCATGGATGATGAATTGCATAGATATTTGTCAGATACTACTGTTTTAAGATTATTTGATGAAATGTTGCTTGTCTACAATTTAATTAGTTTTGAATCTTTTGATACTTGCAATATGGGAAGTCATTTCCAAGAAGGTATTTAAGATTAATGTTCTATCACAACTTAGCCTTCCTCCAATCAGTTTCAGCATCCCTTTCTTCAATCTTTTGTAAGGATACAGTGGTTTGTAAACAATCATTGTTGCCGTATTTAAATGTTTATTAATGAAACTTTGTTTGATTAGAAGGTTCGTGAGAAGGTACTTTACCATCTTTGCAAGGCTTTTTCTTGCTTCCCAACCAGATCCCCAGCAGACATGGTAAGTTGATTCATTGCAAATATGAAATAAATTTTTTCTGCATTAACCATGTCACAATTTTACTAATGGTCTTTCCACAATTCCAAATTCTTTAGGTAGAGTTGATAAATGACTCATTGGATGTATCTGAGGGTCTGGAACTTGAATCTGCTAGTTGTTTGACTGCCATCCATGCATTGTTGGAGTCCATGCTATCTTTATCCTGTCATCAATTGAAAGAAAATTCTTTTCATCATGAGATGAGAAAGTCATCAGAGCAGGTATTTGGTAGGATCCATATAATATTTTGGAGCTGAAATTGCCTCCAGTTTTCTTGTTAATAATTGGTGAGCTTTTCATAGTTTGTGCTGCCTTGCTACAAATATGTTCTCGATTAGACGACTTTCTTTTTTGTTGCATCATTTGCATCTATTTTTTCTTTGATAGATGTTAGCATATTAAATAGTAGCATGTCAGAAAACGGAATAGGTCATCTTTCTCAAAGCCATTAGTCTCTCTGTAGTCAAACAGGCAACCTGGCAAATTGGAACATCTTAGTAGCATCATGCTCAGTTATGGTTTACTTCACACCAATTGCGATATTGTTTTTTTGCAGTTTTTTTTTTAAATTCTCTTTGTGAATCTTGCCTGCACACATTAACACACACATAAAGGTTTAGATGCTGTTATCCAAGACAAAGCACTAGCTTGAAATTTTTAAGTCTAATTTTTGTGTTGCATGTTGGTGTCTTCAAGACACATTTATGCTATTTTATCTTCTGCTTGTTATGCAACATAATTACATCTCTAGCTGTTTGAGCCTAAGATATGCTGAATGATGCATTCAAGAACAGGGAATCACATTGCATTGTCGTTGGCCTAGCTCTTCAAATGTCGGTTATGGGATTTGGCTAGTAAACTTTGTATTCAGATCTTCAACTATACAGGATTTGAAATATCTTGTTTTGTTCGGACTACAGAAAACAGTGAGTTGATCTATTATTGCCTTCATTTTGTTGAGATAGCAACATTACAATTCCAAAAACGAAGGCAATATGTTGGATGGGTTCATGCATGAGACATAGTTATGCAACTCTTTTTGTCAGATTTCTCATTGACTGAGGAAGTCAGGTGGAGTAGGTTCACTACCATCAGGGCCGTTGTCTCCATCAGTCTCTAAAAGAATGATATGTTTTGTTTCTTCTTGCCGATAGCATTGGTAGAATTTCAATGTAGTTCTTGAAGAAAGATGTAATGATGGCTCGGGCAAAGGAAAAAAACGTGGAGAAAAATAAGTGCAAAGATGAAGAAAAAGAACTGCAAATGAAAGAAATCACATCCAGCAAGGAGATTAGTAACGGGCATTAGGCGGAGCATGATCAATAGAGAAGTTAAGGAATCAACTAGCAAGCCTTCCCTCATTTTCCTTATCTTCCCACCTTTGTTGGAGCATTAAGAGGATGTCCCAGCAGATCAGTCAGTTTACTCGAGTGCTGCAGGCATAGTCTTTGGGGTCATGCTTGGCTGTTCTTTTTTAACTTTTTTGTTTTTTTTCCCGCTTTGAAGATGTTGATTGACATTGTTCTATTCTTTCCTGACTTTAAAGAGAAAAAGAAAGTGAGAAAGGGGACAAAAAGAACTCGGACAGATAAGGAAAGGAAAGAAGATACAGGAAACAAAAGAAGAAATATTAGATTCGAAGGGGAAGAAAATGTAAGGAAAATAAATGGATTTATAAAGAGTAAAGGAAACTTAGAAAATAATACATTAATGGAGAGAAGATTAATGATATGGAACTTAGAGAAGCATATATCTAAGATCAATATGTTACCTCAATGGAAGCGGCTACTTTGGCACTGGGACAGTTTCGAGAGTTCAACATGAACCAACAATGAAGGCCAAGAGAAGACAAGGAGACAACATATGGGGCTGAAAACACATGATTCCCAATATAGGAAATCATACCTCTTGCTTTTCTTTTATATTAAGCTTTGGATAAGTTACATACTAAGTCACATGGGTGCGGGGGTGTGGCACTTTCAAAAACCTAGGATGCGGGGGTGCGGCAGGGAAAAAATGTAAATATATATATATATATATATATATATATATATAATTTTGAAGTTTTAACAATTAACATTGTCATAATATCATTCATCATGCATACAATATATCAACCTATCGATCAAATAAGTAAAGCAGAAAAGAACTAAATTACATACCAAAAGTAATGGATTTTAATAATTTTTTTCTTCATCATCAAATGCATCATTAGAAGGAAGACTGGGCTCAGATAAATCCATGTTTGTCATGTTGAAATCATGGTCTCCTTCGAAGTCACACTTTTCTGAGTTTACATCCCCAAATTTGGATGTTTTTTGTCTGCGTTACAAACCCAATTTGAAAATGTTAAATAGAATAAAAGTATATTTAAATGAAAAATTAAAAAATAAACAATCAAATAACTAAGAGAGCAAATTAGTACCTGTATTCATTATTAGTTCCCAAAAGTAGTCGAAGATTTGAATCAACATATACTCAATCCTCTGCACGCTTGCTTGTGAGTTTGTTTATCTTCATGTTGTGGATTTGAGAATATGTGTTCCAATTTCTTTTACAACAAGATGAACTAGCAGGTTGCGATAGCAATCGTAATGCAAGATATTAGAGAATAGGTGTTTCTGATCCAAATGTTGACCACCATGTGATAGGATTTATATTATCATCCTCTCTCGCGAATAATGCTGGTCCATATAATCTCGAAGATGAAAATTTTTCAAACTCTTGTGTGACTTGATTTAGAAAATATGCTTCAAGAAAAAGTCTTATGATACACATATTTCTATGTCTTGATAGCTCTGGGTCTAGATTTAGAGGGACACGACCAATACCACCTGCTTTTCACTTTTTTGCATAATATTTTGGATTAAGAGAATGTGCCATGCAATGCAAATGAGTGTTGGTCTTATCCCATCTTCTGACTAAAATTGAATGAATATGGTTAAAAAATTCTGAATCATCTAATGCAGGATTTTTTTCTTCATGCTTGAAAACAACATCTTGTATTTTTTCAATCATATTATCCCACATTTCATAAACTCTGTGAAGCATGTGCTCATCCTTATCAACTTCTCTCAACATTTCCCAAATAGGTTGGGTAAATTAAAGAAAGTATACTACTTTGTCCCAAAACTCATCATCAACAATGAATTTCTTAATTTCTTAAGCCTTGTCATCATCATCAACACGATAGAATATCCAATTTTCATCAGTCACTATGCTAACCAAAACATCCTTCACTTTTTTAATCCTCTTCACCATCACAATGATGGACACAAAACGTGTTTCTACGACCTTCAACAATTTCAAGTCAGAATGCCTATTAAATATAGCATTAGCACAATGGCGGTTAACAACAAAATTTCTAATGATTTTGACATTTCTTTTTAAATCTTCAATCCATGAACATAAAACATATGCTTGTGAATTTTCTTCTTCTTTGGGGTTGCATATGCTCTTTAGGGCCATATTTAAGCCGTTGCTATACATGAAGTCCAAAAAATATGAGGGTAGTCACTCTCCAAACTCAACGCTGCACTTTTACAAACTGGAGCGTTGTCTGTAATAATTTGTACAATATTCTTATCACCTATTTCTTTTATGACTTCTATAAACAACCCCTTCAAATACTCTGCATTTTTATATTCTCTAGATGCGTCAACTGCTTTCAAGAATACTGGACCACTAAGCGAAGAAACAATGAAATTGATCAGTGGACACCTTTGAATATCTGTCTATCCATCAGACACAATAGAAACTTCATTTTGCTCCCATGAATATTTATTAATCTCCAACAACCTCTCCACATTTGCGAGTGAACTAGAATAAAAATATCTCCCAACTTTTCTGTCCAATTCTTTTCTTCTATATGTATTGAATGCTGCTTGTATCGTTCCTCTACCTCCTACATTGACTTTTTTTTTCAACATCTTCTTGGTGGCTTGAAAATGGCACACTAACTGCACAAGAATCAGTCATTGTCTTTCTCTTCTCATATTCTTCCCCTGCAGGGGGGCTCCGCCCCTCCATTGTCGACACAAGAAGAGAGAGAGAGGGAGCTAGAGGGTACCTGCGACGAGGGAGAGGAGGTGCCGTCGGGAGGACTCGAGCTGAGTTGCGCGGGAGAGGAGATTAGGGCAAATTTTTTGCCCTAATCCTCATTTTTCATCAATTTTTTTTAACGTCCAAAACATTGGACCAAAATGACCCTGGGTGCGTTGATTGCACCCAGGGTCGTGTTGACCGCACCCAGTGCCACACCCGCGTCGTGTCGACGCAGGTGCGACACCTACTTTGTCGAGTCCCTGTGACTTAGGTTATATACCGGAAATTCCCCCATTTACATATGATACAAATAATACTAAGGAGGGGCATTTAGGTCAAGAAGAAAAATGTAATAATAAACAACACGTCCCAACATGGTGTCTAACGGATCTGGATCTCCAGCCTCACGTAATAGCCTCCCTCAAGTTGAGCATGAGTATCAACCTTGGACAACTTGCTTCTTAAGTACCAAAATCTGTTTCGTGAGGCCTTTGGTAAATAAGTCAGCTACTTGCTCTTCAGCTCGTACATATCTTGTCTCTATCTCTTGATCCTCCACTTTCTGACGAATGAAGTGTTGATCAATTTCAATATGTTTTGTCTTCCCATCCTGTATAGGATTTATTGAAATATTGATAGCCCCTTGATTGTCACATAACAATAGTGATTTGGGAACAACTTCTCCCAAATCATATAACATGTGTCTGATCCAAGTCACTTCTGCAGTAACAACAACCATAGAATGATATTCTGCTTCCATACTTGACCTTGCTACAACCTTCTGCTTTCTACTACTCCATGAGACAAAATTCCTTTCAATAAAAACACAGTATCCAGAAACATATCTTCTTTCATCAGGATCACCAGCCCAATCAACATTTGAATATGCCTTGACCATCATCATATCTTCATATCACGTTCTTTTTTGTAAAACAAACCATCTCGTGAGTACCCTTTAAATATCTCAGGATTCTCTTTACAACCTCCATGTCTGACAGCCTAGGTTAATGCATAAATTGTGACACCTGATTGACAACAAATACAATGTCCGGACGAGTGAATGTAAGATATTGTAACATTCCAACTACACTTCTGAACTCTATTGGGTCTTGATATAATTCTCCTTCACTAGCACCCAATCTTTGATGGATAGGAACAAGTGTTGCAACTGGTTTGCATTCCTTCATCCCTGTTTTATTAAGGAGATCCATCATGTATTTATGCTATGTAAGGATGAGGGAATCATCCTTTCGATCTACTTCTATACCAAGAAAATATCTCAACAGACCAAGATCCTTTATCTTAAAATGTTTATTTAAGAAAACTTTCATCTTCTTAATGTGTTCATCATGGCTACTAGTAACAATTATATCAACATAGATAAAAAGTAAACTAATAAAATTGTTACCTTTATAAATGAAGAGTGAATGGTCTAGAGGGGAATAAATAAAACCGTATCTTTGAATTACAATAGAAAAACTTTCAAACCAAGATATCGAAGCTTGCTTCAACCCATAAATGACTCTTTAATTTACAAACATAAGCCTTTAGATCATCCTCATTATACCGTGGTGGCTGCTTCATTTAACCTTCTTCCTTAAGATGCCCATGCAAAAATGCATTCTTCATATCCAATTAACTTAATTTCCATCCATGATGTACTACTAAGGATAAAATGATCCAAATGGTACCTATTTTAACAACAGGACTAAAAGTTTCTTCAGAATCATGTCCATACTCCTGTGTAAACCCTTTTGCTACCAACCTGACTTTGTATCTCTCAATGGTGGTCTGTATTTTATTTTATACACCCATTTCGAGCCAACTACATTTTTATTAGGTGGTCTTTTCACTATCTCCCAAGTCTGACACTCATATAAAGCCACAATCTCTTCATTCATGACTTCTATCCACCTATTTGATTGCACTGCATGCTGAAACGTTTTGGGTTCTTGCTGCATCTCAATCTGAGTGAGAAATCATTGAAAATCTATGATGAATTTTTCACAACTTATCCATCTTTCAATTGGATGTCTCACCTTATTTGACCTTCTCAGTGGCTCGAGTTGACTCCCTTGATCTGACCGTGGCTGTTGGTCACTCGAGATTGGCTGCTGTTGACTCTGATTGCGTTTTGTGTACACACACCCTTCTTTAAATCTGCCTGAAATTATTGGTACATTGTCAAAATAAATAACCTTTGTAGTCATCAGTATATCTAACAAAGCAATAAATATAAGTCTTATAACTCATTATAATTTGGATGCTTCTCGAATAACATAAAATAATGAGAGTTATTCTGCAAGAGTTTCATGGGCAATGGATTTATGATGTGAACAACTGTGTGAAACGCCTCGGTCCATAGTTTTATAAAAATCTTATCAACAGAAGCAACCGTGGCTGATTCATTTTCCATAGGGATCAAGATCGTACTCTCCTTCATATCTTTGAAAGAAAATGTTGGGCCTCGAAGCATTCGGTTGAAAATCTGCTATCGGATAATCAACTCTTGTTGAAGCTTTTGGTTGGGGTCTTTATCAGTGAGCCTATTGAAAGCACACCAAAAACTTCAGATTTATGTTTTAAGAAGAATATCCAAGAGTAACGAGAATAATCACAATGAATGAAATATAATATTCACTACAAGAAAACGAAAAGTGGAGATCGTCCCTATACATCAGAATGAATAATTTCAAATGGTCTTGAAGCCCTTTTATTATATGAATTGAATGGAAGTACATGACTTTTGCAAACTTGACAACTAGAACATAGACTATCACTAGACTCTTAGCTCGGGCATTCAAGGGATCTTCTTTGAAGATGTATATGTTGCCACATATTTCTTCTTTAGTGAAAGCCTTTCTCGTTTGAAGATCCTCAACATACACAAGAGATGAAATAAATTCAATATAGGAATTGGTGATGCAACTTTTCGAGAAAGTATTTTAAAAGATATTTTCAATAAAGTTTGTTTGTGCAAACCGTACATCAAATCTTAAATTCCGGTTTACACAAGTGCTGAAGTCCGGGTCGAACATAGGGAATGTGTTTAAAAAGACTTTTGTACCTCACACAAAACAATCTTTACTATCTGAAATGAAAAGCAAATAAAATGTGCTACCCTCTGCGGAGGGTTAAAAAATAAAAAGACCTTATTACAATCCAACTTAAAATAAATGGCCCTTTGGCCCACAAAAAGAGAAAATAAAGAAAGGGAAAAATCTGCAGGCTTCTCTTCTCCTCGCGATCTAGCCTTCTTCTTGCTTGGATGCTACATCTGAATCTTCAGGCTTAATGGCCCCTTTCTCAAGGGCACGTTCCTGAGAGGATCTTTGGAGGGCCCTTCACACAAGAGAACTTACCCGCAAAACCTGAAAAAGACAAAAACAAAACACAACACAAAAGCAGAGAACTATTCCAAAAAAATGTTAGTTGTAACAAGAACAAACTCAACTGAATTTAACAAACTAACTAACTTGCAACAAACTAATAAATTCAAGATTCTAACTGACAGTAAAACAAACAAAACAAACTCCAACTAAATGAATATGCAATTCTAAACTTAACTGACTATAAGAAAATGTAATTCAATCTACCTACTTAATGACATGAAATAATAAAAAAATCTGATCTAAGCTACTACTGAAAATAAAAAAAGTAAAACATATTTAACTACTAACGATGCAATTGTTCCCTTGTGACTTACAGTGTAAAGTTGCGTCTAGAGTCTGTTTTGCTTTTGTTGAGTCTGATGTAAGCTGCCCGGTTCAGGTGAATCAATACCCCGAAGGGGCATCCTGAATACTTGAACTGTAATAGCCGGCGAGCAAATTTGTGAATGAATCAAATGCGTTGAGCTTTCTTTTGTTCACCCTCGTGATTGCTTCTTGTGATTGCAATTATTCTCTCTCTATTCTCTCTTGCTCTCTTGCATTCTGATTACAAGCTTTTGCGACTGGCAAGCGAGCGACAAGTAGGCTTGCGACGGTGAGGAAGGACCGTCGCGCTGCGCTGGCCTATTGAAGGAAATAGGCCTGTGACAACAATACTAAATCAACTAATTAACTACACTAGAATTCAAACTATTCTAAAACAATGCAACATTTTTTAAATGATTAACACTATAAAGAATTAGAATGTGCTAACTAACTGACGCAGGAAATATTTGATCAGTGCAGGCTTGGAAGTCGGTCAACGTGATCTCGCTGAATCGCTGGAACTCACACATGCGTGACCTAAAAGGAAAATCTGCTAGAAAAAACTTGATCAACGCACGCTATGATGCAGTCTATGCTGACCTGGGTATTTCGCAAATGCTGCTAACCCGCAGACTCAACATATCAGGCTACTGGGCTATCCAGTCTACTACCAAAAAATAAACAGCAGACCCTGGGCTCGGTTGTCAGCAAATCTAAAGCTTTGATCAAATAGGACAAACCGAGTAGGTTCAACCTGATTGATCCGACAGAGCAAATCAGGTTGGGTCTGGTGCCTGTTAACGCAGATTGGTAGTCCACTTATACGGGACAGGTCAATGGCTAATATTTGACAGACTTGATCAGGTCTGGTCCGATCAACGGCCAAAACTGATTAGCGCCTATGCTGCTGACAGATCTGAGACTGGATAGGTCTCAGCCGGGTTGCTCTAGCCGATGTGCAGATCAGTCTGCCTGCTACCGGCAACAGACTTGATCAGATCTGATCAAGTGATCAGATCGGCCAATCAAAAATCTAACAAGCAGCCTGCACGATATATTTTTTTCTTTTCTATTTAATCAAACTGAAAGCAAACTACCTATACTAAAAGAAATTTAATTAAGCAGGGACTTCTATTATGCATCAAACAGAAAAAAATAAAAACAAAGAAAACTAATGCATGCAATACTACGCAAAGAGAAAAGTGAGAAGAGGAGTACCTGATGGTCTGCCTCCGATGGATGGGTTGAGATAAAGAGCGGTATTCCACGTTGACTGCACGTGGCTTTGCCCTCCGATTAGAGAAGAAAAAGAAGCCGGTGACGAGAAGGGAAGAAGGAAGAAGAAGAAGGGAAAAAGTAAGAACGGAAGAGAGAGGTAGAGAGCCAAGGTGAGAGAGAGAGAGAGAGAGAGAGAGAGAGAGAGAGAGAGAGAGAGAGAGAGAGAGAGAGAGACGCCCCCTCCTCTCTAACTTATTCTTTTTATTGACCTAATTTAGGGTTAGTGGGGTTTTAAATAAAATCTCTAAAAAAAGTCTCTAATCTTTTCATAAATTCAAAAAGACTATGTTTTCAAAAACTATTTAAAAAAATGTTATTAAAAATTAATTTTACAAAAACACTCAATTAGATTCACTTTATTTAATATTTTTCCTTTTTGAAAAATAAAAAATGCTCTGCCAAAATCGATGAAAGACTTGGCAACACATTGGACAACTGAATGGGATGAGATTTAGACAGAGGAATGAGAATATTTTCAGAGTGTGTGATGGGATGACATCTACCATCTCAAGTAACAATGTTATTTTTATTAGAATAAGGAATTCATTTAGAGAATTTACCTGCAACACCTGTGACATGACTGACAACCCCTGAATCCACATACCAAACACCCTGATCATTTTGTTTAAAACTCATCCCACAAAGTGCACCCAAAAGAAGTTCTTTGTTAGGATCATTTTGTCCCTTGTTTTGCCCTTGATCACTAGACATAGGTTTACCATTCACTTTAGGATTATATCTCATATCATCCTTGAACCAACATTTTGCTTTTACATGACCTTTCTTTTTGCATATATAGCACGTAGGGATATTGTTGTTGGAAGTACCTCTTCCTGCAAAAAGGGGTCTATTGGGAGTAGGAAGTATTCCACATCGTTTCTGATAAAAACCTCTGCCTCTACCACGTCCACGATTAAGAAATGTTCCCGTAACCAACACATCATCCGAATATGCTTCAGCTGCATTCCCTTTAATGACATCTCATACCTAATAAGTTTAGCCTTCCGATTATCAAAACTACAAACAATCTCAGTTTACTGAAGGGTAGTGGACAACACCTGAAATTCAGGTCCCAATCCAACAAAGGCTTGCTGAATTTTGCCTTTCTCAGAAACTTCTCATCCAATCAATGCTAACTGATCTGAAATGAACTTGCAAGTCTGCATCAATGTATTCCATAACACCATGGCACTTCAGTCATATGGTGTTCTTACTAATACCTCCTGAGATAGAGTGAAAGTAATGTATGCAACTAAATCCTGACCCTTCTTTATCCAGATGGTGTAATCTGGATTACGAGTTCTGGTTGCAGTGACAACCCCTTTGTCATCTTTAACTTCCTACACAAGAAACTCAGATGGAGCAACTGCTGATCCATCTAGGTGACTTGCAAGATCCTGACTCCTAGTAAAAGGAACGATTTGCCTTTTTCAGGTAAGGAAGTTGGAGTTATTGAGTTTTTCAGAGATCAATTGACTAAGAAAATTGGCATAGATAGACCCTTGGGAAAAATTTGGATCCATGAGAAATAAATGAAACGAAACAATGCCAAACGGTAAAACCACGGGTATGGAACGATAAAACCACGGGTATAGATGATAATAAAAAAAATGATATCACACAACAAATCATGTGCATGAAACGATAATAAGCAAAGACAATGTCACACGATAAGCCACAATTGTTTTTTTTCTTGAGATCAGATTAAACCAGAACTCAACGATTACCAATAATGACTAATAATATTTTTCAGCAAAGCAACATATCGATATCGATGTTGGGTTGTAATCACACCATAGTCATATATCAAATCGTGTGATGTAAAGGAATCAGATTCGATCAGAAAGAAATAGAGTAGGGAGCAATAATACCACACTTTTTTTTTATTTAGAGAAAAAAGTGACCCAAGCACATTTTGAGCGAGGAACGTGTTAGGAACTTAGGAAGATAAAGATTCAAACACATTTTTTTTGAGAGGAACATGACCCAAGAATTCAAGAGAGGAAATATCAAGTAATAATTATGGGAATCAAGAATAACGAGAGGAAATAAACACAGATTTCAAAAGAAAGGTCTGATTTGAAGAAACTTTGAAGGAGAAGAAGTTGAAGAGAATAGATGATTACCTGAAGAAAGGAAAATCAGATCTTGAGGGTCACAAAGATTTAGCATTTAGGTCAAGAAGAAAAATATAATAATAAACAACACGTTCGGATATGGTGTCTAGCACGGATCTGGATATTGATATATATATATATATATATATATATATATATATATGACAAAATAAATTCACACAATATTACAGAACTGCCATCCTTGTAATATCTTTCATCTCACACAAGATTTGGTAACTACAGATTTTAGAATGATATACAGGAAATCCCTATGCACCTTCTTGGTTGATATGGGCCCAGATTTGGCTAAAGCAATGAAAAATCTGTGCAACTTTACACTGCTTTTTGTCTAACGCACAAATCAGTTTCTCTAAAGATATACTTACATTTTGTGTTTGTTTGAGTTTCTATGCAGTTCACATGCTTGACATTTTGCATCTATTGATGCCAACTAGTTTATCATATCATGGCCTATCATTTTTTTTTCGTTCTTGTGAGTTCACATGAGACAAGTTTATTGCTATTTCACCTTCTCCTGTTATACTTGAACGGATCTGCCTGCCACACAATCATCTTTTCAATCTGCTGTTCCTTTTCAAAACTCAACTTCTGTACCTTGGCTTTTTTCATGTTTTGGGAAACATCCTTGATTACCTAGGTTGTGTCATTATCATCGGTTTGATAGGAGTGTCACATGTATGTGCTTTACTCTTTATGCTTTTCCTTTTCTGCAGTTTTTGTACTCTTTTTGACTTGAGAATTTATTGGCAAGTATGATTGCATACTAGATAAAATGCCATTTAATATTTGCTAATGTTCCAGGGCATTTTGGTGTTTAGGATAATCACTGTATTCAGTATCTGCTTAAACTATTTTTCATGTTGTCTGTGTTTAGGGATGGCAGTGGACCGGGGCGAGGCGGGGCGGGGCGGGTGACAAAGTCTCCACCCCTGTCCCGTCTCAAAATTTTGCCCTCCTCCTCCTTGAACCCCACACGGGTTTTGATTTTAACCTCCATCCCCGGTCCATTCACTGTTTCATGTCCTCCATCCCTGGTCCAAACGGGGCAAGGCGGCACGGGGCCCCGTTTCCCCATCCTTCCGCCGCTGCCGCCTTCCGCCATTAGAGGAAGGAGAGAAAGGAGAGGAGAGAAATGAAAGCTCACGTGGGTCGTTAGAGGAAGGAGAGAGGAGAGATTCGAGAAAGGGTTTTATGTTAGGGTTGGTAATATATATATATATATATATAAAAGAGTATAATAGTAATTTTCTTAACGGGGATCGGGGCTGGGCGAGGTGAGGTGGAGAGGGGGCAAGAGTAAGTCCATCCCCGCACGGGTTTTGATTTTAACCTCCATCCCCGGTCCAAATGGGGTGAGGTGGGGCAGGGCCCCCTTTCTCCCGGTCAGCTGCCATCCCTATCTGTGCTGGTTACTGTGATTTCTCAATTTTTCTACTCAATAAAGAAATTGAACAATTTTATCGATATTCTGAAAAATCAAAATAGTCTGTTGTTAGATGTTACTTGAAGGCCTCCAACTTAGGTGATGCCATACTATGTGCAATTTTCAGATCATTGCATATATAATGCTACTGTCTGTCATAGTCCTTGTCAGAGCATGCATTAGCTTTAGAGTTGGATTAAAAAGAAGTTCCTGTGGTGAGGACTCATAATGAGCTTGTTGCTTCTCTGCCTCACTAATGTGCTCTTTTGATCATGAAATACAGAACTATGCAACTCTGGGGGATTTGCTAATTAGGGTGGCAGAAGTGCGATTTTTTGAGTGGCCTGTTCGTGTCAAGCTAATAGATTGCATATTTTGCTTAATTCGTCTCGATCCTTGCATGGCTGAGGTTTTCTGCTAGCAATGAGCTATTTGAATTGCCTTTTTCAAAGTTCAGAACTATACAACATGCATGACTGCTTCCTTTCTACATTCAACAGGGTATGATTGATAAATTGTTTGCAATGCTCCAAGACACTGACTTTAGAGTGCGTCTATTTTTGGCAAGACATGTGGGTCTGCTTTTCCAAACATGGGATGGCCATGAGCAGCTGTTTAAGGATGTATGGTAAGCTTCTAAAACTCAATCTATTATCTTATGCTCCTAATGTTACTGCAGGTTTTAGCTTTCATAAAGAACTTGACTATTGTCAAATAAGTTTTTGTTTTCTGTGCTGTCATCCTTTCTATTCTCTCCTTTTCCCCCTTTTTCGGACTCCTCTCAATCCAGTGTAAGCATGCCTTGTTCTCTCTCTTCTCCTTTCTCTTCTTACTCGCCACTTTCTTTATTCCTGTTTTACAACAGAAAAATACAAGTTTCTTTCTGTGCAGAAAGATCTCTGGCATGGAAAGGAGCAGGAAAATTTGGTTCTGATTTGTGTACTGAAAATTTGGCTTTGGTGAATAGAATCTCACCACAGATGCATTTTCGTGTGGATCTCACAGTTTAGATCAAGGTTGTATCATATCGTTACCCATATCGGTCGGGCCAATAGTTACACCATATTCTATCATATCGTAAAGATATCATAAAATTTTAATAAAGATTTTTCAAAAAAATCCAAAAAAATCAAGAAAAATTTAGCAAAAATTCTAAAAAAATAATATCACATGAAACAATAATGAATTGCACAAAATACAACCATAAAATCACATATGAAGTATTTATGTCTACGAGCCGCATAAGGCATCATCAAACATCAACTAATATAGAATCATAGATAATATTGCATGGATGTCTCACACGAACAATGCAAAATATTAAATATCTTGCAATGAAGAACATGACACAAGACTCGTACTTTCATATTACATAAACAAAAACAAAAACAAAAACAAAATAATCAAGTTTATGAACAATTAAGTGTTAAATAACCAAGTTTTTTAAAATATATTACATAAAATCTCAATAATCATAATAATCTTCTTCTTCTCCTCATTCGAGATACACATCGTCTCCAAGATACATGGGGTCTTCATCATCTACCTCGCTCCTTCCATATTAAACTACTAAATGTCCTCTTGTAATGACTCCAACTCATCTCCGTGAAAAGTAAAATTTTTTATTTTTATTTTAAAACAATTACGGAAACCAAAACCCAAGGATCTGGGGCCTTACAAACTAAACTTCCAAACCATAAGTGATCTTTACATTGAACCAACCAATCAAATAGCTAACCTTATTAGTCAATAAATCAATGTCTGAGAACAAAATTAAAATAAAGAATAAAAATCTAAAGCCACACTGTCAAGAAATATTAGAAGTCACGCGTTTTCGTAGGCTCCTTGATGTAGTCATCCTCGTCACTAAGCTCCAGGTCCTGTGAAAAACATTGGAAATACTCGGTAAGAATCAAAGATTCTTTGTACGAATTCCTCTAAAAATCCAAATAGGCAACAAAAAGTATAAATCAAATTCATTCAAGTTTTCAGAGGAACATAACTACAACAATCTCATAATTCAATTACCATTCAAACATTTAAAAACAATTATCATGCAATAACAATATCTCACATGAAATAAAAAAAGTAAGAATACATGAACTAATGCAGAACCATAAGTATGCATGATTCCAATATACATGCATGAAGAAATTATTAAGTTATTATCGGAGTTCTCTTTTGCATGCATGTCCCTATTAAATGCACACAATTTTAGTTTTACTTTTCATTAAACCTGCGGATACTCAAAACAGACACAACAATTCCCGAAGTCCAAGATAGGTTCTCAATTGTAGCTTAACATAATATTTTATTACTGGGTTCCATACTTATTCCTTGACCGATATAAGGAATCAACACCATCCATCGAAACATTAGACATCAACATCTAATGTCGGGACACCACAGAAATCAACATCCATTTATGTCACTTTCTTGGTATACAAAAACAACAGCTGTGTCTATAACATAACCCCAAGGCAAAGTAGCTGAAAACTCCTTAAAATCGTGTCCGGGAGGCAAACCACCATATCAGCTTTAGGGGTACAAACACACATGGAGTTTTAGTATCCTCACGGTTTTCCCAAAACCGCCATTGAGGATTTTCACACTATTAAAAGGACATCCAGAAAGAAAATTAATTACACTGTTTATCTCTTTTATCTTTTAACAAAAGTTAAGTTCTTTACACAAAAACCATTTTGCAAATCAACATGTAAACCTAACACGGGAACTGACCCATTACACTTTTAACAGTGCAATTAAATTAGAAAACCAATATTTCAGAATGAATTTTGCAATGCATATAAACAAATCTTGGAGCAACACATGCTCTTGGCCCACACAACCTACAATGGTTTACATCTGACCACCAATGAATAAGGAAAATCTTTAGTGAACATGCACACACACACACACAATTATTTAGCATGTTCATAATGCACGTTCATACACACAACAATAATGCACATATAAAACAAATTGCATATGCATACGAACAAATGCTTACAACATGCATTTTTCATGATCCATCATAGGTATAAACTCTCAAATATGCACATGATCATATTTATGCATGTAATAAATTTCATGAGTTTCCATGCGCAAGACATAAGCACGATAATCCAATGCATATCATAACCAATAATTACTTTTGCCATTCATATGCAACAAGTCTGGGCATACAACATTGCTCGGGATGCATAAGATAACCATTGAGTCATAACTAGGCTGCCACAATACACGGGACAACATTAGTATGCTGTTGACAACATGTTCAGTCACAAACATTGGACAATGTTGCACATAAATGTGCAGCATTCTTCCGCCCTACAACAACCCACAAAAATCATAAATAAAACACATTAACAACATTAGAATAACTAATTTGGCAGCATTGAGAACAAATAAATTCAATAAATTATAACATGGATAAAAAATCATGATATAAAGGTTGTTTCGATGCCAACCTATATGGCAGCATCGAACAACCTATTGACAGCCATCTCAAATTAACCTCATTGTAGGTTGGATTGTGAAACAAAGAGCCTGTGCATGCACCCATTATTTTATAGATTCAAATGATTGCAATTAAACTAAGTACTATCATTACAACTGACATATGCTGGATGGCACCCAGTACAAGTATGATTTCACCAACTTGAAACCTTCGATAAGCTTTCAGCAAGCTAACAAAGTACCCAATCTCGTGTAGGTTTAGGATCATTACTATAAAAGTTTATTCCAAAATTTATGTCCTAAGAATGTTATAGAGACCAGATTTGTCCAAGCGAAATAATGTGACAAATTTGTCCAGATCTGCCTGCGTAATCGCAGCAGATCTGTCCACTAATAAAGCCCCGCAAGTCTGTTCAGATTTACTTCTTTAAACCAAGGTTTTAAAACCTGTGACTCGGGACTTGACTTGTTCTTTATTGACTCGTGACTCGGTGGGTCAACTCGATGACTCGGACCGAGTTTTGTTAACTTTTGATTTTAAAAGAAAAACAATTTATAATTTGTCTCAAACCATGTTTTTCAGTAAACAAGAGATCCTTGGGTTGTGTTACACACACACACACACATATATATATATATCTATATATATATAAATTTTTTGTATTAAATTGCAGATTTTCCTTTTTCCACTAAAAATCTTACATAAACGGATCAAGAGAGGAACCCGTACCTTCGATCAGAGACGGAAAAAGAATCAGAAAATCTTCGTAGAGTCCTTCTATAGAAGATAGAGTTCTATAAAACGTAGAACTCTATCTCTCTCTAACTACTCCTATTTATCCTCTTATTATCTCTTATTTTATTTTATTTTTTTAAACTAATTTGGGAACTATCTAGAACTCCTGTCAAGGTAGAGTTCTACCAAATATGGAATTTCTCCTTTGTCTAGATAATTAAAATTTATAATTTATTAAGTAATATAATTTATTTATTATTAATTATTTAATTATTAAATAATAAATTTCCCGAATGTTCCTGGGAGTCTTTTTAACATGAAATTTCATTCAATTTAAATTTTATATTGAATTTAAAACTTTAATTTGGTTGAACTTGGATTTCGGATTTGGATCCAGATTCAAGATCCAAATCCATATTTAATATCCATATGGATCTCACACTGGACTAGATCTTAATTAATATGGGTCTTGGACTGGGTCCTGATCCATATCAACTTGGATCAAACAGATTAGATCCTATCTTATCTAATCCAATCCAGAACTGGCCACATCGAGGTAGGTCATTTTTGAAAAAATGCGATTTTTGAGCTAATCGTAGCTTGAATTCAGAAAAACAAAATATCAATGTTTTTAGAACTTCGAGACACATCTAATGATATATTACCTGAATTTTGCCTCCAAATTTCACATGAATTTAACCCGAATTTCGCTTGATTTTAAACGTCAGAAATAAAAACTTTTACAAAATCTTATTTGCCTCGTTTAGGTCTTGTCAATGGGTCCTGGGCTACGCCCAGACTCAGCTGACGCCACCTAAAATTGAGGATTTCTGTCAACTTTACAAAACACTTAGCGTCTTCATTCAATAGAGTCTTTGCTTCTTCTTTAACCCATGTATTCAATTCATCAAAATATTCTATACAGATGGGATCAAATTGCTCTTTGTGCCTTATTGCTGATAACTTTTCGATTAGCCTAAAAAGATACGTAAAAAATTAAAATTAGTTGGGTTTTGAATAAAAATGATAAATAAACTTTATAATTTTATATACCTATGCCTCAATCTTAAGTTGTAGCGAATGTAGACGAGGTCATTAAGATTTTTGTACTCCAATATATTTTTTTTGATATGGATTTGCTCAAAGACACTCCAATTTCTCTCGCATCCATTTGCACTATATGTTTGATTAAGAATGCGAATGATAAAATCTCTCAAATTTAGAACATCACTTCCAAACTTGACCCACCATATGTCTAATTTTTTTTGTTGAAATGAACAAGACAATAACAGATATACAAAACATCATAACTAAATAACAGTATGAAATTAAAATTGAAATAAAAAAAATAAATTACTTGGATGCATCGTGACCCGATTTCACACTTGTAAATGTCTCCCTATATCATACAATGCATTATTATAAGTTTTTATTTCCTTAGAATTTGATCTTGAATGCTATAATCAAGGTCTAACCTTTCGATGCAATCCAAAAGTCCCTTGTTGACTTCCCTGTCAATTTTAAATGTAGGGGAGTATCTAAATACAAGATTTTTATAATATGCTGGTTGATGAAGAGGTTGATAATCTAAATATAAGATTTATATAATATGCTGGTTGATGAAGAGGTTGATAAAGTTGACCAGTCCACCTATGATCAATGATGTTATATATATATATATATATATATATATATATATATATATTTTTTTTTTTTCTTCCCCTTCAAATTATCTCCAATGACCTCTTTTGGAACGACCTCAACTCATAGCCATGAAAAAGTGACAAATTTTTTTCAAGTGCGAAAACATTTCCAGAAACCCGGGGAGTTTACAGTTTAAACACAACCACCACCACAAGGGTTGGACCTCAGAGAATCTAAAAACACAAAAGTAGGGGTGTCAGAATTCAAAGAATTTTGTGTACGAATTCCTTTAATAAATCAAATAAGTAAAAAAAACACAAATAAAATGCATGCAATATTTTAAAGGGATGCATTTATGACAATTTTATAATTCAAACAATCATTTAAGCAATATGGATCAATTGCTAAACAAAAGAGAACAATTACTATCAATAAGGAACATCACAAATACATCATAAGAGAATAAGTGAATATGCATGATCTAATGCATAACAGGAATATGCATGATTTTAGGGTACAATTTTTATCTTTTATCAAAGTTTTCTTTTCATATGCATGTCCCTATTAAATGCACACAATTTTAATTCATTTTGGACTCTTAAATTGACTTTTCAAAATTTTAATTCATTTTGACTCTAAGTCTCTTAAAATTTCTTAAGTTCTTCTACATGTGTTTAAGGACTCTACTAAGAGTCCTAAATAAATACCAAAATAAAATTTCAGAATTAATTCAAATCAATGAATTATTAATTATTAAATAATAAATAAATATTCAGAAGCTTCAAAAAGTTGCCATATTAACTTGGGAGACTTCTTAACACTAATTAACTTCAATTTAAAGGTATTTAATGAATTTAAAGTTGGAAATTCGTTGGGCATGGATTTGGATCTAGATCCAGATCAAAGATCCAAATCCATCTTCAAAAATCCAAATGAGTCTTGGGCTGGATCAATACCATATTAATATGGGTCGAGTCCAGATCCATATTAGTTTGGATCATAGGCATTGGATACAGTCTGATCCAAATCCGGTTCTAAATCGACAAACTGTTCTTTTTTCAAAAAAATGTGATTTTTGGGTCAATCGTAGCCCGAATTCATAAAAGTAAAATGCCGTTATGCTCAGAATTTTGACACGCATCCATCGATATATAACTTGAAATTTTGCCTGTGAAATTCGTTTGAAAATAATTCGAATTTTGCTTGAATTTAAAGGCTGAAAATAAAACTTTTTCTTACATTTCGATTGGCTCGTCTCGATCTTGTCAATGAGACCTCGGCCAAGCCCATACTCAAAACCATCGGCCTAAAATCGAGAATCTACCGATATTTCTTCTATACTTAGCCAAATTTCCGATGGCGAAGTGTGAAAATACACGATATTACATCTTTTGCCTTATCCATGGCCTCATGGAGATAACCCTAGCTGGTTTGTCTTTATTGTCAATAAATCGAAGCACCTTCACTAAAGGTATAGTTATTCTCAACAACTTCATGCATGAATCCCAAAATTCACTTCTAAATACTATATCTACAATTTCTTTGGGTGTTTTTTTTGTGTATGGGTTCTTAGTGCAACTCTATTCTTTACTAGACCCTACACTGTCAAAAAATTCGTAGCAAATCTAGTAACTGCACTATGAATCAACTTAACACCACCACTGTACCTTTTCATTAGGCTCAAAACCCATGCATGATTGTAATAATTTTAGTAATTTCTTGGTAGCATTCAATTGTCTGCTGGACCTTATCTATGCTAACGATTTCCTCAAGCCTGAGGTTTATGCAATGAGCAGTACATGAGGTGACCCAAATTTTTCTGCTTATTCTTTATCTACTGCCCTATAATTTGTTGCACTATCAGTAATAAATTACACAACCAGATCAAAAACTCTGAAAATACATTTGCTGTCTTGGGCGTGTCAAACAAATCAATTGACTTCAAAAACATAGTTTCTTTGGGGCAATAGACAACAAAAATTATCAAGGTCCTTGACTTTCTGTCTATCCACCCATCTGTCATGATGCTACACCTAGTTTCTCTCGATGATTGCCTCATCGCATCATAATATGCCTTCATTTCGTTCTCACTAGTATCTAAAGTTTTTTCTTTCAAAGCATGATATGAAGACATCTTCTATCCATGTTCAATAATGGTTATGACATCCGCCATGACCTAAAATTGAAAGCAATTTATCGCATTAAAAGGAATGCATGCTTCATAGAACCATCTCTCATCCATGACATTCGCCAATTCGATTTGAAGAGTCATAGCATTACAAATGTTGGGTTGTGCCCTAGGGGCAATCGTAGGAGGGAAAAAGCTCTTAATAAAGCCTCTAGATTTACCTCCTCTCGAAGAACTCTTTTCCGCTCCTCTTTCTCCTCATCTTCTTTTTGTACATGCGATACTACTACTAGCACCAGCCACACCTTTCTCATTCGCTGCATAACTTTCTCATCTCTTTTTCTTATCTTTGATATAGCTACGATGTACACTCGTATCATAGGATATAGCTACGATGTACACTCGTATCATATCGTTTTCCTTAATAGTAACGATACATATCATACGATACGGTACGATACAAACAACCTTGGGTTAGATGGATTTATCATGTTTACCTTGGAAACATGTTAATATAATTAAATAAAACCTTTAATATAATTGTTGCATAGATGCAGTGTTAAGCATCGTGATAACTGTTATCTAGTTGTGGAGTTGGTCGAGGGGTATTAATTGTCTTTCTTACTAATCTATGTTTCATGATATATGAAGATACTCGTTAAATTAATGTAATTTCCCAACTCTCTCTCTCTCTCTCTTCTATATGTTCTCTCTGTCATGGAGAAAACTGTATGGTGGTCGGGCTGTTCTGAATCAGGATCAGGTGCTGAACGATGACAGATATTGAAATCAGGCTTGTTTTTCTATAACTAATTGTTGCAATGTTACATCCATCATACTTCTTTTGGGAGACCTAGACTGTGGGAAGAACCACTCTATACCGAAGTTATTGCTGTCAAGTTATTACTTTGTATTGTTTTAACAGAATGTAACCACAATAGAATGTCTTTAATTTGCGTTCTCGGATATCTTCTCATCATAGTTTGGTATCACATCTTGAATTTCATTTATCTTTCTTTATCTGCACAGCTGAACTACTTGTTTGATTGGGCTATTACTGTTGATTTCTTATTTGCATCTAGGTGTCTTGTGATGCTGCTAAATCACATTTTCCAACCACTGTTCAATTTTAGATGATTATCTGTGGCTTTGGTTTTTTGTTCTTGTTTTTTATATCATTGTGGAACTCTTCCAACTTTAGTTGGCAAACTCATGACTTGGATTCAGGTCGCTCGACCCTCGACTTAGAGTCAGTGGGTCAACTGGGTAACTCAAACGAGTTAGGACTATGCATTTTCTAGTGTAAATATATGGAAAAAAATTGTACTGTATAATCACTAAATTTAGCACATGACATCAATGACTAAGTATTCAACTATACATAATTGCTAATATTTATTATTTAAAAACATATGATTCTTTATAACAAGTATTCTTTTATGAACATTGCACATTAAAACCACAAAATACATGACAAAAAATACATAAGAGGCATGTGGATCAGTGGTCCTGAATCGTTGACCCAGTAAGGGTCTGATCTGGGTCGACTTGGGTTATTCCTGAGTCGACTCGTCGACTTGCCAGGTTTGCCAACTATGCTTCCAACATCTGAAATTTAATAATGGCTTCCAAATATGATTCTTTTTTGAATGAAGTCTCTTGCACTAAGGCGTCGTTCTCGCTTTCCGTCTTCTGATGACAGTTTCTTCGCTTGAGTAGTGTTTTTCATTTTTTAATTGTTGCTTCAATTTTCCAGTTGTAATTTTGGTGTAAAGTTTCCGATGGCATTAAAAGGGATGCTTGTCATGGAAAAGGATATCCTGGATGCTGGTGATCAGTCTGAAGACTCTGAACCAATCATTGAAACAACTATTATCACTCTTGGTCACCTTGCTTTCTTCAGTGAGAAAATGGAGGTGGAGGTAAAATTGGGTTTTCATCTGCTTGACTTCATTCTAGCGAATCTGTTAGTAATGAAATGGTAAACTCAATACTATTTAACTGTGTGCTCAATAGAAAATGGTTTTTATCATAGAGCATTTTTCTTCTTTTTCAATTAATCACTTTTACCTGATCTTCATTCCATTTGAGCAAAATAAATTATCTGAGGCAGACTTCAGATTGCATAGCTGTACACTAAGCCCACGTGAATTTGTCCTACTTCTCTATTCCTATACTTTAACTTTGCAGGCTCTTTTCATCATATGTGCAATAGCTGCCATGGATGCCTTGCAGAGGTAGGTTGTCTGCTTGCATGCTGTTTATCTCTTTCTTTTATGTATTTGTGTGCTTTGGTACTGATATCCTTGAATGGCTATTTATTCAGGAAATTTGTCTTTGCCTTGCTTGACAGTCTTTCAAAGAGCCTAAATTACGACACTAGGTTTAAGGTGAAGGTTTTCTTGCATTTGAATATTTTCATGAATTGTACCTATATCTTTCAGGCATGACAGATCTCCATGTTTATTGAAGTACTTGGAGGAACACATTGGATCAGTCCTTTCTCGCTGGGTAACATGTGGGGTTAGCTTGACTGCACTTGTGGAGGTAGAGCTTTATCCTTTCTTTTCATCTTTCTTTTTTCCTAAAGCATGTGTTTTTTTTGTTTTTCTTGTTTTTGTTGATAATGGCCACAAGAAATCATGTTGTACTATAAAATGAGGTATTGGTGAACTATACCCATAAGATGCATGTGGTGGGGTCCCTGTAGGACCGACGGGTAAATTCATAGGCGCACGAGTGTGCTCATCCAAGCACACTGAAGCGGAACTGTAACGCCCCGAAATTTAACCCAAATTTTTAGGGATTTTTTTTTTCAAGCGGAAACAACTAATAATTCTCGGGTTAAGCATTTCAGAACGATACAGGAAGGTAAAAGCAAACCACACCATTTTTTTTCCACTTCAATAATAATAAAATCCAACATCAGAGTTTTCACATTTAGTCTCAAAACAAAAATATCAATCTGAAAGTAAGCAGAACCGCCAGGAAACAAATGGATCAAGTCTCGGTCAGCGCCTCATCCCGCATCGCTCATAGAACTACTCTTCTCCTGAAAATAATAGAAATTATAGGAATTAGACTACCACGTCTAAGTAGGAAAACTGTAATTATTCTGGCAAGTAGATCATGTGTCAAGTGTGATGTGGGTGTTGTGTTGGAATTTCAGTCTAAACATAAACACATAGGGAATTCGATGCAATAGCAATAATAGACATATATCTGAATAGAAAGGTAGATTATGTAACAGTTTATACTTAAGCACAAAAAGCATTTTACTCAACTACAACAATTAAACAAGGTATTAATCAATTAAAGCAGAATTTACACTAACAGGAATAACATCTATATAGCATCCATAATCTGAATTCAATTAACTAATATATGCACAGTTTAGGATGTTGTTTTATCATAAGCACCGAATATACAACATGATGAAAAAGTAAACAGTTGTCTCTTTAATGACTCCAACACAGTGATACCTAACTGTTCTAATTAATGTTTATCTTTTCTTATCCCGCGGGTACACACGGGCCAAGGCAACCATCACAGAAGAGAATGTCCGGGGGTATATTATTCAGGGTTGTTTTATTAACCCGAACATTCTAACTGTGACTGAAATCTCAAGGGAGCGGCCAGTGACCGAGAGAAACTCCCAAAGGCCAAAACCAAAACAGGATGCATCCCTAACTTCTGCAGAAGAACATGGAACTACCGCCTAGGACACAATTGGTAGTCCGGGTCCCCCGACTCTGAGGACTGGGACCAACGAGTCGCTTTACGCTCGAAACCAAACACATGTCCCCAGAGTTTGTACCACTTACCCTCTCCAAGGTAAGCCCGAAACTGAGTGGGTTAATCTTTTCATTTAGTTAATTTCCCGGAGTATGGGGCATTTCCCCAACTTCTTTCTACTATCATAATAGTAGGATTCTCTACCTTAGTCATTCTACCCAGGTGTATATAACAGTCTCAGTCATTTGTCATTTTAATTGCATAACCCACCCACAGTGCTCCGGTGCCTTTAAACCAGTCAAGCACACAAGTTATTTTTTTAATTTCCTTACCAATATACTTGAACCAGACCACACACCTTCATTAGGTACTTAACCCGTATCGGGTAGTCCAATCTGTCTTGCCCATTAGGCAAGGCACATGTCTAACGATTGCAGCGTACACCAAGTTATGTGTTGAATCAACATCTAATATGTAACAACTTCTATGTATGCTCAGCATAATTTATTATCATGTAGGGTCTCACTATGACAATTTCCAACAAACCTGGTAATTACCAGTATCTTCAATAGTTAACATGAGTTATCATAAGCATGCCATATCTCCCAACATAATACATAGGCAAAAATAGGCTAACAGGAATTTACCTAGACAAGTTAGGGTTTACGTAATGGAATAGTGTCAATCGGCCAGCATAAACATGCTATATTTTACAGGATGAAACCATTAGCATCAGTCAACATAAATGATGTTATGTTTAACATATGTTTACATAATAATTTAATCAACATAGGCTAATTATAACTATGCTAAGTTCAGCATAACTTTACAGACTAAACCATCAACATTGAGCAATAACAAGAATATCAAGTGGGTGATCAGAATTAGCATGGAAGACTTATAATCACAAAGCAACAGCTGTACCAATCGGCCAGCATCAACATGCTATATTTTACAGAATGAAACCATTAGCATCAGTCAACATAAATTATGTTATGTTTAACATAGGTTTACATAATAATTTAATCAACATAGGCTGATTATAAACTATGCTAAGTTCAGCATCATTTTCCGGAATACTTTAACTATGAGAAAGAAACTTATGAGACTGTGACATATAGAATTTCACCCAACATCATGTATACAATTATACACTCTTATACATGGCTTCAAGTACTCAGATCTGATCACATCTAACAAACTAATAGAAAACTACGGACTTAATAGAAAACCCCAAATTAACGTATTGCTCTAGTATTATAACCATCAAAATAGCATAACATCTCTATACTGTCATACACTTAGAGATTTGTTATTTCAAAAAAAAACACATTCCTAATTTACTATTTTAATATGTCAATCATGCAAACTCACCATTTACTGTTTAAACATGTCCCCAATTCCGATCAATTAAATCATGAATCATGCATATACAAGAAGGAAACATGAATCATCCCGCAGTGATTTATCACAGTTCCTAATACGATTTATTCAGGAAAGACCCAAATCCATTTTCTATCGAACACCCTAAGAGTTCAAACCCTGATTATATGTATGATTACCAGAAATTTCTGAAGTATACCTACTTTAATGATACACAAATGTCATCACTGTACACATGTAATCAGAGGAATTCAATTCTGATAAAAATGAATAAAGTATGGTTACAAGTAGTTAAAACATAAGTATTCAGTCTTAATAGCATTTAATAACAGCATATTAATCGAGAAAATGACCGGAAAGGAAATCTGATAACCATTGTTATGAAATCTTAAATGAACCAGACTCAAGGGATCGGCTAACCTGTTATAAGTAAATTTCTATTATAACAGAGTTTCTATTATTTAGGAACCATTTTACATTTTAACAACTTGTGCATCGTAATGGCAACTCGCATAACTAAAACTCATAATATGTATTACAGTATACCACCAAGAGTTGAACCCACCCAAATCGATGTGGATTTGAGACTTTAGGGTTAGGGTTTGGGGTTTTTCTGGCGTGGGATTTACTGAAATCTCCAACTGTCACAACACCCCTCGTGATTTGGGGATTTTCGATCCCCCCCTTCCCACTCATTCACACCCCCAACACGCGAGTTACCTACAGAAAAAAACAGTAACCTACTATTATCCGGCGAGGTTGCTGCGGCATCCACAAGAGGGTCGGTCGGCCTGGACAGCACCACCACCGGAGGGGTCGACTCTTCTCTTCAAGGTCTCGAGTTGCAGGTCTGGGATCGGAAGATGCTTCGAGGGTTAGAGAGGTAGAAGAGAGTGAGAGAGAGAGAATGGGACAGCGAGAGAGGGAGAAGGAAGGGTTTGGGGTCCCCCTTTGTAGGTGGGTGACCTTCCAAAAAGGAAGGAAGCCCGGCGGCTTCGGCTTCCCCCCTCCCATTTCCAAATGTTAGGGTTCAAAAGAACCCTAACCAGTGACTTATCGGGGGGTTTCCCCCTTCATTTTTATCGGGCAACCCCCTTATCGGGCCCCCCCTTTGTATCCTTTTTACAGGGTGTGGGCCGGGTCTGAGTCTGACCCGCGACCCGCACTCGGGATCCAATCACATGTTGGATCCGGGTCTTATAAAAAAAAATTATGGCTTCTTAATTGGATCCAAAACCCCCACTTATATATTTATTTTATTTCTTTTCTTATTACGTATTTTAATATTTAAATAGGTTTATCTTGTATAATATGGGTGCTGGATCCGAAACTTGGATCCGTGCCCAGATTCGCCCATTTTACTCCTAAAATACTAAAATTTTTAACGGTAAAAATTGCGGTTATTACAGGAACAATCCACAAGGCGAAAGCCGAACCGACTAAGCACCTCTCTAGCCCGTGCTTGTGAGCGGGCCCAAGGTTGCCAAACTAGGAAGTGGAAGCGGAAAACGATACGGGAAGCGCAAGCGAGAAGTGAGGCATTTTAAAATTTATACGAAGCGGGAAGCAAAGTTTCAATTTAAAAGCAAAATATGAATAAAAAATGAAGCAATATGGAATCAAACAAGAATCAAATAAAAACTAAAATAAAATTGATAATTCTTATATTTCATGATTTTTCTGTAAAAGAGTTAAATTTTTTGTTGAAATCTAACAATTATGGTTACCAATTTAAAGAAACTACATGGAAAGTGAGTGAAAGCGTGAGAAAAAATACATGAAAAAGATGAAAAGCAACGTGAGAAAAGTATATAGTATGCATAGACCATGTCATGTGTATGAGAAGCATAGAAGAAGCGTAGGGGAATCAAGCTTTCCATGAAGTTTTGGAAGCGAGGAGTATCACGCTTTCAAAGCGAGTTTCCCGGAAGCGAGTTTCCCACCCACCTAAGAAGCTTCCGGTAACTCTGAGCAGGCCACATGTGGCACGTGAGGGAAAACCGTGCACGCCTTGCGTAGGTTGCGAATCCCAGCAAACACATGCAAAAACCACTGGCTTCATAGCGGGCTTTCGGCTAGCATACACTAGAGTACAGACATAAATGTTCGGGCCAGGTGCACTGTGCTGCATGCCGTTGGCTCTTGTCGCTGCTGCATGTCACTGGGAAGGTTGTGCTCACGCGTATGCGCATGTCCGCTGTACAGGCCACAAAAAGTGTCGCGTCTAATGTGCATGCCTATGTGCGCCACATGGGCTGTGGCACGCTAACGAACGCATGTGCAACATTGTAGGGCATGACACCTGTAAAGGCACTGCTCAGGTGGCTTGCGGTCAAGTGCTGTGCACACACATCAAGGGTTCGACGACACTCAAAAGCACCGGGAAGGATCCGATCGGCGGAGCTCCGGCCGATGGATGGCCAGGGATCAGGTTGTCAGCGGAAGTGATGCCAGCGCCAGTGGAAAGGGCGGCGGTTGCCTGGAAAAGCACTAGAGGCATCGGAAGCACGTTGTTGCACGCCTGGTGCGCTGCGACAAGCTGCAACACATGAGCTGTGCTGCAGCAAGTGGTTGCCATCGTTCAGACACACCAAAAAAGTTCTCAAGTGTGGAATTCGGCCAATCACAGCCACAACGATACGTTTGCCAGCGAAAATCACAAAAACACATAGTAGAGATCAACACAATCGTCGAAAAATGGGAAGGGGCATGCGGCTGTCCTGACACCTGCATCAGGGCCTTGTGGCTCGCCTGAAAAAATGCTCGAACATCAAAGTGACCAGATCGCTGACCCAACACCACGATCGGCTAGATCAGAGGGTGAGGATCGCCAAAAAATGGTTCTCAGCCTCTGATATGACCGGAGATGGTTGGAATTGAGGTCGAAAATCCCAAAATACCGTCGGTCGTCGGATTTACTCAATCCAAACGATGGATCCGATCGATCTAGATGATCTGATCGTTCCACACATTACTACAGGCCTAGGTCACTCAGAATATCTCTAGCATGATTTCTAGCTTGCAAATCAACCATAAGAGGAGTCGATGCAACTGTCTAAGACTCACCGGAAAACGGTGAACCCGATTGAAGGCTGCTTGAATGGAGAGTTTAGGAAGACGACTTCCAAGGTGATCAACCCAATGCTGCAAACCTCCCTTGTGCTGATTTTATGTTGTATACATGTCTGTTATTATTTGTCTATTGCTTATTATTGGTTGATTTTATGTTGTATACATGTTTGTTATTAATTTTAGTAGTTTGTTTGTAATGAAGTGGATTGAATCCGATACACATGCAAGAACACACTTTCAATCAAGTAAAAATACTTGATTGAATCACGAAACCACCCACACAAGGGTCTACAAACTTGTTATTGCATAGAAGCACTCAAGAATGAGTTAGGAATACAAGGCCACAAGAGGCCAATTTATAATACAATGGAGCCAATGGGGTGCAACTCAATATGGCTGTTGGGGCTGCACTCAACCGTCATAAATATAGCTGTTGGGGGCAGCTCCAACAACTATATGGAGCTGTCCCATCATAAATATAGCTGTTGGGGTAACTCCAACAGCTATATGGAGTTGTCCCATCAAATCTGAAAAATACAAAAAGGTAAAAAAAGAAAAAGACAAAAATAAATACATGAAATAAAATGCAGAAATGTCAGCCCCTAATGGGCTGACACCTATTACAGAGAAAAGACCGAAATACCCCCAATGGGTATTTCAGTTAACAATAAACACATATATACATATACATGTATATATACATATATACACGTATATGTATATCTTAACACCCCCCTCAAACTCATGGTGCAACAACCGAGAGTTTGCCAAGAAGGAAGTGAAATCTGGTTGAAGGAAGTGCTTTGGTGAAGAAGTCTGCGAGTTGATACTCTCATGGAACATAAGGCAAGGTGATAGTCTTCCGCATAAATTCTTCCCGAACATAGTGGCAATCCATTTCAATGTGTTTTGTCCTCTCATGAAACATATGATTGCTCGCGATATATACAACACTCTTGTTGTCACAACATAATCTGGAAGGTTCTATGGTGTGAATTCTCAAATCCTTTAGTAGTTGTCGCAACCATACTAACTCAGACGTAGTCGTTGCCATAACGCGATACTCAGCTTCAGTTGAGGAGAGAGACACCTTCTGTTGCTTCTTGCATCACCAGAAGATTAGGGAGTCACCTACAAAAACACACAGATCAGTAGTTGAGCGTCTATCATTCACATCCCCTCCCCAATCAGAATCTGAGTATGCAATGACTTCTAATGAGGAAGAAGATGATAAAAACAATCCATGACTTATCGTAGAGTGAATAACATGCGAGATATCAGGACGAGTAATAGAAAGGTAAGACAAAACTCCAATCATTTGTCTGTATGGGGTTGGATCTTGTAGAGGTTCTCCATCATCCTTCTTCATTTTTGCATTTATGACTTCTGGAGTGTCAACCCGTTTTTCATCTGAGAGTCTTAATCTCTCTATGATCTCTGCGACATACTTAGTCTGTGACAAAAAATAACCACGAGGTGAGTAAGCTACTTCAATTCCAAGGAAATACCATAAAAAGCCAAGATCTGTTATAACAAAGTTGTCTTTAGGCACAACTTTAATATGATTTACTCCTTGCTTATCACCTTCTGTGATTATCATATCATCTACGTAAAGCAACAATATAACTATTCCTGCATTGGAAGACTTAACAAACAATGCAGTGTCAGTAAAACAAGATTTAAAATGCTGTTGAGTCATCAGATTACTAAATCTATCATACCAAGCTTTGGGAGCTTGTTTTAACCCATACAAGGCTTTTCGTAGACGAAAAATTTTCCCATGTGCTAAATTCAAACCTGGTGGAGGATCCATGTAGACCTCCTCATCTAGATTACCATTTAAAAAGGTATTTTTCGCATCCATTTGAAAAATTGGTCATTTTTGGATTGATGCTATAGAGATGGGAATTCTAACAGTCATCATTCGAGCAACTGGGGCAAAGGTCTCATCATAGTCAATTCCATATTCTTGACTGTATCATTTAGCTACTAGTCTAGCTTTATATCTTTCCAATGTCCCATTCCATTTGGTTTTGATTTTGTAAACCCATCTACATCCTATAGTTTTCCTTCCTTTAGGTAATGTTTGAATTTCTCAAGTTTTTGGCTTTTCTAATGCTTCTAATTCATCGTTCATGACTTTAATCCATTCTTGATGATTTTTAGCTTCATAGTAGGATGATGGTTCAAAATATGAGTGTATGGCCATTAAGCATGCTCGGTATCTTGGTTCAAAGGATTCATAGGATACAAATCTACTAGGGGCTTTTAAAATTCTTACCGATTTTCTAATACTAGCAGAATCAATATCTTGATTTTGAGAATATCTTTCTAAAGCACATGGTGGGTGCCCTTCGGTCCGCCTAGTATATGTTTGTATGTTACTATGGGATGGGTCGATATTGTTAAGATTGTTGTCTATATTTTCATTTGCATCATGAGAGTCAGAGTCTTCATGTTCACTTTCATGCTCATTATGAAGATTTTCATACCCTTCATGTTCATTGATGAGATAAAAAAGAAACGAATAATCATAGTTTTCTTGGGTTTTTTCCTTGCTAAAACCATCTTCATTTTCAAGAAATGTAACATTTCGTGAAACATATAATTTGTCCCTTTCCTTGTCATAACATCTATATCCCTTTTGATTTTCGGCATAGCTCAAGAAAACACAAGGGATTGCTTTTGGGGAACGTTTGTCCTTCTTATGGGTAAAAACAAAACACTTACATCCAATGACTCTCAATCTTTTATAATCGAGGGGGATTTTAAGCAATTTTTCAATAAGGTATATATTTTCAATAGCTTTTGAGGGCATTCTATTTATTAAATAGACTGCCGTAAGAGCAGCTTCGGCCCAAAACATTTTTGGAACATTTTTTGATACAAGAAGTGTTCTGGTGGTCGCAACAATATGTCTATGCTTTCTTTCAGTTAGTCCATTTTGTTGAGGAGTGTAAGGGCAAGATTTTTGATGAATGCTGCCATTTAAATCAAGAAATTTTTTAAATTCTTTTGATAAAAATCCCCCCCCCCAGAATTAGATCTAAAAATTTGAATATTGGTTTTGAATTGAGTCTTGACGTAATAAAAAATCTTTTAAAACAATCAAGTACTTTTGACTTTTGCTTAAGAAAAAAGATCCAAGAATGTCTACTATAATCATCTACAAATATAACATAGTAAGATACCCCGCCTTTAGATATAATTGAAGCTGGTTTCCATACATCCGAATGTACTAACTCAAATGGATTTTTGGATATAAATTGCCTTTGCCCAAAGGGTAAAGCTTTCATTTTGCCAAGAATGCAATCTTCACAAACAAAATTCTTTTCTTTATAATAAGTAAGAAATGGAAACAAGTGTAATTTGGTCACACTAGGATGTCTTAGTCTTTTGTGTCAATTTTCTATATCTTTCTTTTCTACAAAATTACAAAAAGATTGTTTTGATAACTCAAGATTGTCCATTACATAGAGATCTCCTCTTCTATGGCCTTGCCCAATCGGTTTCCCAGACTGGAGATCCTGTATTAAACAATCATTAGAAGAAAATAAAACTTTACAACCATGATCCGTAATTTGTGAAACCGATAAAAGTTTCAAATTTAATTTTGGCACAACCCTAATATTTGGTATGCGAAAGTTTGGTTGTTTTTGAAAGATTCCAAGACTTTTGATTTTTAAGGATGTTTCGTCGGCGGTTGAAACATAAGAATCATTTGAGTTAAAATGACATTCGGATAATATTGACTCATTTGGAGTCATATGAAAAGAGGCACCGGAGTCAAAGATCCAAGAAGTCTTATCAGGGTCACCACTTGTGGATACGGTCGCCCCCGAAAAGGAAGAAGCTCGAGTTTTGAACATTGTTTGTCGCGCCTCCATTAATTGAGCTAAAGATAGGGAGCCAATGCATTTGGAGTTGTCAACATCATTTCTTTCCACCGAAGCAACTCTCTTATCATCTCAGTGATCTTCTTTCTTTCTTTTTGGACAAAACGGCTTGATGTGTCTCGGTTCATAACAATGATAGCATATGATTTTGCCACCGTTTTTGTCATTCCTCTCATAGTTGTTAGGATTTCTTCCATTCTCATTTTTCACAAAGTGAGGAGGTTTATAACTCCTAGTATGATTACCGAGCTTTGACATAGCAAGCATGGTTTCTTCATCCTTTGAAGTGGATGACTTCTTTAATCTATTTTCATTTTGGCTCAAGAAGAGACAATTCATCCCAAAGGAGATAAAGTGCATTGTAATATTCTCTAATACTCATTTCTCCTTGGGTCATGGTTCTCACGTTGTTTTGGACATTGCATATGTGTAATATCTTTAAGACTATACATGTCTTTAAGATATTTCCATACATCACTAGCGAAATCAAATTTCTCTAAGCTAGAACATTTGTGGATGTCCACACTATTGATGAGCCATCCAATTATTTTGGAGTGGCCCGTCCTCCACTCTTTCCATTTTTTCTCGTAATCGGAAACGGCTTTACCCATTTTCTCTCCTTGAAGAGCAACTTCTTTCCCATTCTCATTTTTTGTAAGAATGAGCTTGGATTGTCTTTCGGTACCGTCCACCAAACCCCATAATTCCTTTTCTCATATTTTGTGTTTAACTATGGATGCCCACATCACATAGTTTGTATCGTTTAGGCGTATGGGAATAGAGACCATTACCTCTCTTTCATTCTCCATTTCCTTACAAGGCTAAGAGAAAGGGTAGAGAACGAAGAAGAAAGAAAAAAGAGTGAAATATGAGCACTTATTTGAGAGATGGCACACTTCCCGATGCAACAATCCTCGATTTGTTGTATCTCCTAAGCGTACGATTCTCACCTTGATATTGTCACGAACTTTCTTCAAAAAACTTGCCTTTGGACCACCAAAGCTCTGATACCATGTAATAAAGTGGATTGAATCCGATACACATGCAACAACACACTTTCAATCAAGTAAAAATAATTGATTGAATCACGAAACCACCCACACAAGGGTCTACAAACTTGTTATTGCATAGAAGCACTCAAGAATGAGATAGGAATACAAGGCCACAAGAGGCCAATTTATAATACAATGGAGCCAATGGGGTGCAACTCAATATGGTTGTTGGGGCTGCACTCAACCGTCATAAATATAGCTATTGGGGCAGCTCCAACAGCTATATGGAGCTGTCCCATCATAAATATAGTTGTTGGGGCAGCTCCAACAACTATATGGAGTTTTTCCATCAAATCTGAAAAAGACAAAAAGGTAAAAAAAGAAAAAGACAAAAATAAATACATGAAATAAAATGCAGAAATGTCAGCCCCTAATGGGCTGACATCTATTACAAAGAAAAGACCGAAATACCCCTAATAGGTATTTCAGTTAACAATAAACACATATATACATATACATGTATATATACATATATATATACACATATATGTATATCTTAACATTGTTTACATAGTTTGTATGTTTTTTATAATTTTTTTTATTTGGGGTACTACCTAGGCCCCACCTATGCCTCGCCTAGTCTTTTTAGGAGCTCACCGCCTAGGCTCTGCATAGCGCCTTTGACAACTAAGTTATCATCTATTAAAGCTGAGTATTGTGCAATGGCTACTACAATATAAAAAATCGTGTGGTTGAGAATATTACTTAAAGATATGAGCGTTCATCTTCAGACACCTTTTAGACTATGTTGTGATAACAAGTACGCAATATACATAGTTGACAACTATACATTTCATGAAAGGACCAAACATAAAAAAATAGATTGCCACTATATGCATGAAGATTTTCTGAGCCTGACCATCACTGTACCGTATGTTACTTTCGAGTATTAACTAGCGAACTTCTTCACCAAGGCACTTCCGTCACTTCATTTTCATTTTCTTCTTGGCAAACTTTCAGCGATCACACTGTAAGTTTGAGGGGAGGTGTTAAAATTTATTGGGTTGTCTTATATATATACTCAAATATAATTTGGGTATTTGACCAAGGATATTTGGTCATTTTGTATATATAATAGGTGCTGACCATTAGGGACATGTTTGAGTTTTTTTTTCTCTTTTTATTTTAATCTTTAGATTAAGGGCTCTATGGTTAATCTGACCATAAAACAGTTGGGGCTCCCCAATGGTCATAAATATGACCGTTGGGGAGCTCCCAACAGCCATATTGGGCTCCCTTAAGCCCTCTCTTTTTGTGCATAAAAAGGGATCACTTGTCGAGTATTTTTATATTTGTGTTCTCTCTCTTTTGAGATGTTTATATGTTAGCCCTTAGTGGCTTTTGTGTATTTGGCCCATAAGTGACATTTGTATTTGTGTATGTGCACATTTGTAGCTCCTTTGTGGCCTTTTATAGTGCACTTGTTGTTTCATTACATCCATCACATATGCTACTTTTTTTGAGTCATAATATTTTCTACTTGATAAAGAGAAGACTAAAATATCCATTATATGATATGACTGCAAATTAAAAGGACATTAATGTAGACAAGCAGATTCACATTTCCAAATCAGATGGCATGTGTGGTATAGCAAGGCACTCTCAACAATATACTTATGTAGACTCTAAAGCACTATTTTGTTGAGCTGTGTTTGGGCATGAATTCCATGATTAATTGAACTATTGAAATGATCGTATTACCCTCGAGAATAATGGTATTTCACAGTATAGCTAGAAGATATCACAATATTCCTTGCACATAAACACTTGATTTTTGCCGAATTTGAGAGCATTTCTAATGATTTTGCTCTTATGCGAAAACGTGAAAGTGACTTTCGCTATCCTTGATCTAGCGACACTTCTCCACCATCACCATCACCACCACCGTTATCACTACCACTACAACAACAACAACAACAACTACGCCTTCATCCCAAAACAATTGGGGTCGGCGATATGAACCAAAAAAGATTTGTCAACCATTCTTATATAGAGGCACCAAAGTACTCTTCCTCCACTCATTAGGCATCTTATTTGTCCGTAAAATTTTGTTAAAAAGATTTGTCAACCATTCTAAACCTTTCTCACCCAAGCATTTCCAAGCCTCGATAGGTATACCATCTGGGCCAACTGCCCTTCTTGATTTCATTTTCTTTAAAGCCTCTGCAATTTCTTTCTTTTGAATCTTGCGCATGAAGTTACGATTCATCTCATGAAAATGAATGGAGAAGTCTCCAAGATCCTGAGCATGACTTCCATTAAATAGCTTATCAAAAATAATCTTTCCATCTCTCCTTAATCTCCTTATCTTTGACTAAAACCCTTTGCGTTTCATCTTTGATGCATCTAACCATACTCAGATCCCTCGATTTCCTATCTCTCAGCTTTGCAAGCTTATAAATATCCTTCTCGCCTACTTCACTATTATCGCCATTGCCACTACCACCACCATCATCACTATTACTGCCAATACCATCATCACCATTACCACCACCACCATCTATCACCATTTCCGTCGCCACCATTACCACCATCACCACTACCATTACCATTAGGTCATTACCGTCATCACTATTACCACCGCCACCATCACCACTACCTTCGTCACCATTTTCATTACCACCACTGTCATCACCATTGCCTCTACGTCCATCCACCATCATCTTCACGATTACCACTGTCATTACCATCATCACCATTGCCACCATCTCCATCCATTATCACATGACCATCACCATCACTATTATTACCACCACCACCACCACCACCACTAGGTTTTGCTAGACCTATAGCAACTAGGTTTCATAACTGATGGTGGTGGTGGTGATAATGGTGGAGAAATAGTAGTTGTAACGCCCCAAAATTTCGAACCTTATAAATTCCTTGAAATAGTTGGAAAATGCCTTTTCTTTACAGAGTTTATTTCTAAATCAGCGGAAACGATTTCTTTTAAAAGAAAAAAAAAAGATGGGTTTGACAACCTTGGGCACGTTAGCGAGAAAACAAAGATTTACCATGGACGATCTGCAATAATACTTAGGAAACCATTCCTTCTATTTGAAGAGAGTATTAAGTTTGTACAAAATTTTGGTTTCCTCAAGGGAAAACCGTATCAAAAACCAAAAATGTCCAGGAGAAACACTACGAGCAGAAACAGTGGATCCTTAAATCATCTCGCAGTCGCGCCATCGCCTGATGCACCTAATCGTCACCTGTGCCCATGAAATGGGTTAGTTTTGCGAAAAACTAGCAGGAGAGTACAAAGACAGAAAGAACTAAATTAGGCATAGATAATTTATGCAGCAGGTAGTAACGAGCAAACTAAGCAGATAGACTGGAGGAATAAGCTAAGTACAACAAACTGAAAAGGGTGTGCATGCTCAATTTAGTTATTACTTGATAACCGACCATGCGGGTACATACATGGCACGTGAGTCGAAACAGTCGAGTCCAAGCCGAGTGTTCATTATGTTAAGTATTTTAATATACCTCGGTTGTCTGACTGAATCCTATTCCTATAGAGACGACCGATGGTCGAGAGAGTAAGTCCCCAAGGCCTGATAGGGATGCATCCAACTTCTGCAGAAGTGTTAGGCTAACTTATGTAGCCCCTATCCCTCCCCCTAACCTCCGATGACTGGGGAAAAACGGGTCTTTTGCCCTTTTTGAAAGCCATAAATGGACTGTCTATCGGAGTTGGTACCCTTCGTCCTCTCTCTTGACGAAGCAAGGTTGAATTGAGCGCGACGGGGTTTCTTAGCCGTTGCCTCATTCTACATGCTCTGGTCCATTAGACCGAAACGAGCATCTTGCCTATGAAGGCGATCCCACTCTTATATGTGTTTCCAACAGCCTGCACTAAGCATTAATCGAAGTCATAAGACTCTCTCATCCAATCGTCGTAGTACTAACATGTCTCGCATGTTTAAGAAGTATACTTACGAGAAAAGGGATACAGGTCCTTAATAGGAGCCTCGGGAGTGTGTTTCTCAAAGATATAATGTTTTTTTTAAAAAAAAACTATTATATCAAATCTTTCGAAACCACACACAATCTTGCCAACATAAGGCATGTGATTTTCTCGAATCTGACATCCGATGACGCAGTGTCTGGGTGCTTTGTAAGTCACGACACTGGTTTTGGTAAATGGGTTTCACAAAGGAACCTATCACCCAACAACTTGGTCTTGCCCCAGATCAAGGGTTTTCCCAAAACATATCGGGTGGAAAGAGGAATAGGTATTCCTCTCGAATACACTGAGTCTATGGCAAGGAAAAGAAACAAAAGATAATAATGCGAAAAGGAAGTGCCTGGGCGCGAAGCGCGACGGCAAACAGGAACTGCGAAAGCAAGGGACAAGGATCGCGAAACCGCGTCCTTGAATTAAAAGACAGTAAGTAGTAACTTATGAAAGCAAAGGCCTGGGCGCAAAGCGCGACGGCAACAGAAACAGAAAGTGCGTAAGCAAAGGACAAGGACCGCGAAACCGCGTCCTTGAATTAAAAGACAATAAGCAGTAAATACGAAAGTAAAAGCCTGGGCGCAAAGCGCGACGGCAAACTGAAATGCGAAAGCAAAGGACAAGGATCGCGAAACCGCGTCCTTGATTTAAAAGTGTACTTATATACATATAAGTATATAAATATATCATTAAGTCCTTTCGATTATCAATTATTTAAGCTTGATTTAATTATTTAAGTCCTTGTGCATCTTCTCCTACCTTGGAGTATTGCGAGAATGAAGCCGTCTACGAACGTAAGTGATTGTCGGTTTAGTTCGCGGGGCGCGAACGGGCTCCGTTGCGTAAACTGTAAAAATACGTAGTTTAGCATGCATAAAATGAATATAGGTAGGGAGAAAGCTCGGTTTCTCCGCAACTCAAAGTATGGGTGCAGGGGCCTTCTTAAAAGAAAGGGGCAGGGGCCGATGGCCCCTGCCAATGGAACGAGTAGGGAGGAGGGAGCGCAGGGGCCAAAGGCCCCCCTGCGGCTCAAAAGGAGAGGAGGTAGGGGAGTGCAGGGGCCAAAGGCCCCTGCCGAGCCCTTGCTCGACAGAAAAGAGACAGGGGCCTATGGCCCCTGTCGGTTTAAAAGAGGGGCAGGGGCCAAATGGCCCCTGCTTGGTTTCCGAGGGGTGGGGGCAGGAGCCTTCGGCTCCTGCCCCCCTCTCTTAAGGGGAAGGGTAGGGGCCATCGGCCCCTACGTGGAAAGGGAAGGGCAGGGGCCATGGCCCCTGCCGGAAAATTAAAAGGGCAGGGGGCTCCGCCCCCTGCCTGCTAAGAAGAGGAAAGCAAGGGGGGCGGAGCCCCCTTGCTTGTCGAAAAAGAGGAAGGCAAGGGGGCGGAGCCCCTTGCCTGTCGAGATAAGAGGAAGGCAAGGGGGCGGAGCCCCTTGCCTGTCGTGAAAAAAGAGGAGGAAGGCTCGGCAGGGGCCGCCGGCCACCTGCCGGCCTTCCGGCGAATCAGGGGGAGGAAAAAAAAAGGGGGAAAAAGAGGGGGAAAAGGAGGAGGCTACCTGGGCTGCCGTGAAGGGGGTTCGCCGGAGAGGGTGGCGCCGTGAAGAGGGGGGGGTTGTCCTGCGTCGGCAAAAAGGGAGAGGGAGGTGGAGTCGGGGGAAGAGAGAGCAGAGGGGAGAGAGACGAGAGATGAGAGAGAGAGCCGGGGGGTCGGGGGAGGCTCGTAGGCCCTCCCCTCTCCCCTCTCGTCTTTTAGTAGGGAGGGGGCGCACACAGGGCTCGCCCCCTGTGTCGCCGGAGGCTCCCCTCCCCCTGTGGGCTGCCAGTCCCCTCGAAAAGGGTTTTCGAGGGGCTGGCACAGGTTGGATCCGGGTCGGGTCTGGACCCGACCCGGGTCCGATCTTAAATTTTTTTTTTAACTGGTATTACAGTAGTAACGATGATGGCGATTGTGGAGAAGTGGCGGTAGTGATGGGGGTGGAGTGGAACAAAAGTACTTGTAAAAAAAAGGCAACTAGGTTTCACAACTTAGTTTTGCTATTTCGATGTATAGGCGAATCTCAATTTCACATGCGAAAGAGTTTCGCTAGCGAAAGTCGAGTTTCACTGTAACTATGAGTTTCGCTAGATCAGTCATAGTGAAAGTCACTTTCACGTTTTAGCGAAAGGGTAAAATCATCAGAAATGCCTCCAAATTCACATAAATTGGGTGGGTGGGTATGCAAGGGATATTGTGATATCTTCTGGCTATATTGTGAAATACCATTATTCACATGGGTAGTACGGTTATTTTCTGAATCAACTATTTAAGAAGCAATATTTAGAAGCACTAAAAGTGTATGTTCAACGTCCATCACTTTTAAATCATATAATTTGTGCTGAAAATTGATTGTTAAGGTAGGCATTAAAGTTATAAAGTTCTTGAGTATTGGAAACACATTGGATGTTTGCTTGAAAAAGAAAATTCACGTGTATTTGCTGAAATCATCCACAAAAGGGAGATAAGAATGAGAATGGGATAAGGAAAGGTCTCCAGACGGTTTCCCAATCTTCCACCTTTGGTCACTGTTTGATTTTTGTGTCTTCTACAACGAAAAAAGAGAAAGCTGCATGGGAATTCAACTTATCAACTATTTGTGATTCAAGTACCAAATTACACTTAATTTGAATGGGCCAAAACTGTATTCAGAAGATTCATAAACTGAAAGAAGTTTTAACATGCACAAGGCATATATGAAATATGGTACATATATTTTCATCTTGTATTTTTTGTTTCCTAGATAGGTAGTTAATGTAGATCTACCTTTATCTCCCAAGGCGTGGTTCTCTCCACTTGAATCCACATGCCATGACCAATCTCTTATTTGTACACTGAAATTAGGGAATGAATGCATAAGGACAGCATGACCGATGATGGCAGTGCTAGTTCCTGCATTTGTAGATGCTCATCGTGTAGAAGAGCCAATAGGTCATTTCATGAAAATCGGTCTATCAGCATCACGGATAAGATGATATCAGTACCTAGTCAGAATAAACTCATATATCTTATAATATGAACAATTTGTAACTCTATCAATTGTTTTTATAATTGGAGTAGGCATGAGGCCTTGTCATGTGAAGGATTGAGAAATTGTGAGTTGATGCAAAGCTTTTGCATTTTCATCTGCCTTCCATCATATATATTTATATAAATATATAAAGATATATAAAATACATATATATATTGTGTATATTTGATATTTATGCATGTGTGTGTATAACATGCACAACCCAGCCAATTCTTGCATCTTCTTTAGGCAAATAACCATGCTGTATCAGCTGTACCTGTGTTGTATTGAGGAAGGATTTCATCCAAAATAAAGAAGGAACACACCCAAACCTGCAGCTATTTGACGTAGAGTACATGAATATCACAAAACACACTTACATCAATGTCAAGAATTACAAATCTGCTAGTATTGCCTCTTTTGCATTATGGGCCTCTCAAGTGCACCCAATTATTTCTCATGCATGTATTTGTGCATGCATTCATGCACACACGTATGTGTTTATGTGCTGTGCACCTAGGGATGTCTTTATGTACAAAGTAGCCATTGAAGTGCCTCTTTTGCATTATGGGTCTCTCAAGTGCACCCAATTATTTCTCATGCATGTATTTGTGCATGAATTCATGCACACGTGTATGTGTTTATGTGCTGTCCACCTAGGGTTGTCTTTATGTACCAAGTAGCCATTGAACCGCATCTCACAATACTGGCAATCATGGTGTGCATGTTTAGTTGTTAAAGAAATTTTAGCAAATTTCTGATACATATAAGCATTTAGTTTGGATAGAACTGATAAATTGACGTTTCGGAATGTTATCCAACCTGTAACAAAAAATAGCAGGGAATTCAAAGAATTTCTTGTAAGGCCCTTTAGGATACTGTCTAACGAGGAAACTTCTTAGTGCTATTGGAGCCATTTGTGATGTTGGAGTGATGATTATTGTGGAAGTCTAAATATGATTTGTACTGTATACTGAAGGTATATTTAGTCTTGAAACATTGGATTTAAGTTACAAATGGTGATCTTATAATTTGTTGAAATATTGGATCCTTGGTAATCTAACAAGTGCTGGCTTTATTACTTTTATATATGTGTCGATTTGCTTGCAGGGCAGGTCCAACAACTGTTTGATTTGTGCTTTTGGTATTTGTAGATACGAGACCTTTTTATTCAGGATACAGAAACAAATTTTTTCTTGCGCTATTGCTGCCCTTGGCTTCTTCCTTCACTCATCTTAAGTGGAAACATTGCGGGCCTTAACTGGGTTTCCTTGGTATGATTAAATCATTGATTTTGTTTCTGTTCTTATCTCCCTATGGTTAGATTTTTGTCTGAATTATGCCATCTTGGTTAGCCAAGAGGAGCTTGAAGAATTCATAAGATAATAGAAAATATGGGAGTGAATTGAAACAGTTGTTTACTGTCTTGATTGTTATATTTTCTATACATCTAGATCTTTCTTTGGTTCAACTATTTTATCATCCTTTGTCCTTGGTCTGATTAGCACTTACTGTATGTTCTACATTGTGCTTCTTGCTTAACTATGAACTTATGACCAGTCTCCACTTTATTGAACATGCTGCATATTCCTCTATATATTCAATGGTTATCTGATCATATGTCCATCTTTTGAACTTTGAATGTATACGAAATTGTGGCATTTGAAGGTTGCAAATTAGGGGAATAATGAATAGATATGCAGAAAATTTACTAGGCCCAGTGCCTATATGGCATGCTGGTGTAAGAGCCTCTCTCAAAGGAACAAATTTTTACGTTTGGAGGATTCATAATGGCAAAGTGATTCTAATGGTTTATCATCTTGCTCATGCCACATATGATGAAACAAAACTATTGGATAAAGTGGTAGAGTAGGTTGGATATTTTTTTCCAGCCTCTTCAATGAGTGGAGTAACCATAAGCATTACAACGTCCATGCATCCACAAATATATTATTGGACAGTCAATGTTGGCCACCTGGCCAACCCAGCCACAAATCAAACTATCAGTACCCCTTATGCTCAACTAGTGTGTCATCACGAGCGAGAACAAGCTATGATTTTAGAGTTGGAGAGTTACAATGTGAACCTAAATGGGATGTTCTACATCTTTGGAAAGGAGACGTTTGGAAGTAATGCTTCTTCAAAGTTAAGAATAGGTTAGATTGATCTCTTGAAAAATACTAGTCTAGGTTAGCACTTAAAGGGTGAAAATAGAAATATGATATAGACCACTATAAGACCTTCACCGTTGTCGCTCCAAAGTTTGCTTTTCATAATTCTATTGATTTAGCTGCTTTCTGAGGTGGACATGACGAATGCATTGATTTATGGAGACTTGCATGACGTAGTCTATACGAATGCACCACCACCTGCTATGGAGCTTTGTTTGAGAAAGTCTGGTTTTCACCAAGCCCCTTGAGAACAATGTCACAAAGTGACTACAACAAATGCACAAGCACAAAGACAAGAAGTCACTAATGGGCAAAATACAATAAGTCACAAAGGGCTAGGCACCAAACACACAATGTGTGTGAGAGAGAGCTTGTAATAAACAATAATGTATTAAAATGCTATTAAAAACATTGAACAGGGAAGGGGACAAAGGCCCCTTTTTATACAGTTTATGGGACTAAGGGGGGCTCCCATAGAGTCTTTGGGAGCTCCCCAATGGTCAAATTTGTGATTGTTGGGCAGGGTCTCAATGACTCTATGGGTTGAACCCTCTCGCCCCTTCATAAATGGACAAATAAAAAAGAAAATAAAAAACTAAAAAAGACAAAAAATGTCCCTAGTAGACATGTCGATTTACATAATAGAAAAAGACTAAATTTTCCATAGTAGGTACAAAAGGTAACAAAGACAGAGTATACATATATTCTAACACCCTCCCTCAAACTGACAGTGAGATCATTGATAGTTTGCTTAGAAGAAAAAAAACCTAAGAGATGGTAAAACTTTGGTAAAGAAATCCACAAGCTAGTATTCTTAAGTGACATATGGAAGATCAATGGTGCTTCATAAAAACTCATCTTGAACATAATGATAGTCCATCTCAATGTTCTTTGTTCGTTCATGAAATGTATGGTTGCTAGCAATGTAGATGACACTTTTGTTGTTGCAATATAACTTCGAGGGAATATAAATGAGAACTCCCATGTCTATCACCCTATACTCAACTTCTGTAGAAGACAGGGAAACCTTCTGATGCTTTTTACATCTTCAAGAAATTAATGATTTTCTAAGAAAAACTCAATAACTTGTGGTAAAAAAACGCTCATTGGGATTTTCTCTCCAATCAGAGTCAGTATAAGGAATTAAATTTGGAGATGAAGGAGATACAAATAGTCCTTTTGTTATAATGTTCTTCATATGTCTGATAACTCGCATGCCAATTGCCATGTGAATAGTAGTAGGAGCGTTCTGAAACTGACTTGCATTGTGTACAACATCAGCAATGTCTGGCCTGGTAATAGACAAATATGTTAGAGATCCGATTAATTGACGATAAGGAATGAGATCTTCTAAATGAGGTCCATCATTGACTCTCATCTTAGCATTGATTACTTCTAGAGTCTCTACTTTCTTTTCTTCAGTCAAGCCGGACTTAGCAATAATATCTGATGCAAGCTTCATTTGATAAAGAACACATCCCCGAGGAGAATATGCAACTTCAATTCCTAAAAAATATTTTAGAAATCCAAGGTCAGACATATAAAAAATGTTTTTAAGAATATTTTTAATAGACTTAATGCCCCTTTTATCATTCCCAAGCTTAAGTGTTTTTCCTTTTTCAATTTCAAGACCTGGCGGAGGATCCATGTTGACTTCTTCACAAAGATCTTAATTTAAAAACACGTTCTTGACATCTAGTTGGTAGATGGGCCGTTGTTTGATTGATGCTAAAGCTATTATAGTTCTAACACTTGTCATCCTTGCAATTCGTAATCAATTCCATATTCTTGTACACATCCCCTAGCAACTAACTTAGCCTTGTACCTTTCAATTCCATATTCTTGTGCATATCCCTTAGCAACTAACCTTTTAGTCTTTACTTTATAGACCCACCTACAACCAATAACCTTTTTTCCTAAATGGGTAGTTCTAACTTTCCAAGTGCCGGCTCTGTTGAGTGCTTCTAATTCTAGGTACATGGAATCTATCCAATTAGAGTATTGCTTAGCTTCTTTAAGGTTAAAAGGCTCATGATAGGAATGGATCATCATTAGACACGATCTATAATTTGGGGAAAAGGAGTCATATGATAGAAATTTTTTGAGGAGGTCTAATGCTACTAGAGGATCGTCGAGGCAAGGATTCCTCAACTTGATCATTTAAAGAGAGATTTTGTGAATATATGTCAAAAGCATTTTGATGCTCATTTCCCTCACGCTGAATATATACATGAATACCATTAGGATTCTCACTAGGAGAATCACCTCTTTGACGAGAATGGTTATCACAAACATTCTCATTATAACAAACAATCTTACTATCCCAAATTATATCATTAGATTTTTTAAAGTCATCTTTAGGGAGCAAATCAAATGAAAAAGAATAATCATCTTTCTTGGGTTTTTGATGTTCAAATCCATTTTGATCTTCAAGAAAAAACACATTTCTTGAAACATAAAGTTTATTATTTTTAACATTATAACACCTCTATCCTTTTTTATTTTCACCATAACCAATAAAAGCACATTCAAGAGCCTTTGGTGAGAGTTTGTCTTGTCCTTGAAAAAGAACAAAACATTTACAACCAAATATTTTCTTAATCTTTTGAAATCCGGAGATAGTTTAAACATTTTTTCAAAGGAGATTTTTTTTTTTAAAGATGAGGATGGCATCCTATTTATAAGATATGTTGCGGAAAGAAAGACTTCGGGCCAATTTTTTTTGGAACATTTTTAGAGATGAGAAGAGTTCTTATGGTTTTGGGATGTCTATGCTTTCTTTCGGCAATGCCATTTTGTTGTGGAGTTTTGAGACAAGATCTTTGATGAATAATGCCATTTTGTTTAAGAAAATTTTGAAATTCTTTTGACATGTATTACCCTCCGGAGTCGGATCTAAATATAGCTATATTACGTTGAAATTGATTTTGAATAAGAATTTCTTTGAAAGTAGAAAAAATATCGAATTTGTTTTTGAGAAAGTAAACCAGTATATCTAGTGAAATCATCAATAAAGACAACATAATATGAATATCCTCTTTTAGATATGACGGGTGACGGTCCTCATGCATATGGATGCACAAACTCAAAGGGTCTTTTCGAAATGAAGTTGCTATGTTGAAAAGAGAGAGAATGCATTTTTCCAAGGATGCATTCATTGCATGTGAATGCCTTTTCATTACAAAATTTCTCAAAAAGAGGAAAGAAATACATCTTAGAGAGACTAGGATGACCAAGCCGCTTGTGCCATCTGGCAACATCCTTAGTTTGAACATGATTGTAAAAAGACTTAGATGGTAATGACAAGAAATCCATATAGTATAGGTCTCCTCTTCTATGGCCTTGCCCAATCCACTTCCTGGAACAAAGATACTGCACATAGTAATTTAAAGATGAAAAAGAGACTTAAGGCTCATGAATTTAAAGGAAAAAAATGTTTTGGATCCGACCGGATCCGGGTCCATTCTCCCCCCCATTACCCCATGCCTTACCACGCTCAATCGAGCTGAGCCTCGATAGGGCCAGCCCTTGTCGCACTGTGAGGCGCTGTCGACAAGTCGGGTTGTCTAGGAATGCAACCCTGTCAACCCCCTTTCCTGTCGCAGCATGGGGGCCGGGCTCGACCTGACTATCGAGCCCACCCATTCCCGTTGGTCGCATAGTTGTCGAGCTAAGCTCGGCTAGAATCGAGCTCAGCTCGGTCTCAACTTTCAGACCGAGCCGGCTCAGTTAGCAAGCTGAGCCTGGCTTAGTTGAGCTTTACTACCCGCCTCTTGTATAGAGCCCAGCTCGCTCTGGTCGGCTCAAACTGGGTTCAGATTCGATCCCTACGACATAAACATGGCTTTCTTTGTTAAATTAAAATGGTTGTATCATTTTTTTTGCAGCACGATAAAATATCTTTTAGCATACCACATCAATGCAACAAACATGACACACTCACTGAGGCACAAGCCCTTGAAAACCTATGCTCAGAATCATGAGCGAGTCCGACCATTTCCTTAGCTGATGTACGATTTCGTACGTCGTGCATCACTTATGCAGTTTATTTAGCTCGATGTGTAGTTTTACACATCGAGTCTGGCTTTATGTCATTTACTTTGTCGCCGTGTTGTAACGTGCACAGGCTACTGCTTACGCACTTTACTTAGTCGATGTACGGTTTCGTATATCATGCACTGCTTACGCAATTGATTTAGCCGGTGTATGGTTTCGTACATCGTGCATGGCTTATGCAATTTATTTAGCTTGATGTGTGGTTTCACACATCGAGTCTGGCTTTATGTCATTTACATTATCGCTGCACTGAAATGTGCACAGACTTATGACCTTGTAAGATACGTAGTTTTGCATACTCCTGCCTACTTGGCATTTCGCTTGCATTTCTTTGGGTCGACAGGGGAGGGGCCGAGCCCCTCCCCCATCTGTTTTTTTTTTTTGGGTCGACAGGGGAGGGGCCGAGCCCCTCCCCCATCTGTTTTTTTTTTTGGGTCGACAGGGGAGGGGCCGAGCCCAGTATTCCTTCTAATGATGCATTTGATGATGAAGAAGAAAATGATTAACATCCATTACTTCATCAGGATATACTTTGGTATGTAGTTTAGTTCTTTTATACAATACTTATTTGATTGATATTTAGGTTGATTTATGTAATTGCTTTACTTATTTGATTGATAATTTGATATTTAGGTTGATATACTGCATGCATGATGAATTATATTATGAGTTTATGACAATGTTTACTGTTAAATGTTAAACTGTTAAAACTTCAAAATTATATATATATATATATACACATTTTTGCCCCTGCCGCACCCCCGCACCCGGGATTTTTTGAAGTGCCGCATCCCCGCACCCGCACCCATGTGACATAGTCCAACAGCTAGTTGGAGCTGTCCCATCACCTGAAAAAGCTGATATGCAGCTGAAAATGTAAGAAATAAAAAACAAAATAAACTAAAGGTTAGTCAGCCCATCAGCCCCTAATGGGCTGATGCCTATTACAGGAAATGACCGAAATACCCCTGATGGGTATTTCGGTTTACACAAAGATATATATGCTAATATATATATATGCATATACTTATATATATCTTAATAAGAGGTAGCTTATTGTTGACATGGGAAGGCACATTTTTTCCATGCTCATTGTTCTATGACAACAGGATTGCCATCTATTGTGTTAAACAGTATATATTAGTGAACAAATTGATCATATAGGAATTGATTGCGATTTTGTTTGCAAGCCGTAGTTAGCTGGTTGTGTTTTTCTTCCATCTCTTCAATGTTGCAACTCGTGGCTTTTTTCATGATCCCGTCAACTAGTTTTTTAGTTCCTTCTCAGCAAAGTCTCATTGATCACATTGTGAATTGAAGGCAGTAGTCGGGATAGCGGGCCTTCTGCTGTCTGTGTGTGTTTCCCTTCTGTAGTTTCTTTCTTTTGCAGGGCTTGATCTTCCTCGAAGATTAAGGCTATGGCAGATGGTTAATATTAGAGTGCATACATAAATATGTTTTGTACACTTTTTAGTGGTTTTGTCTGCGTTTGTATTATTCTCTTTGGTTTTTTATTGCCTCAAAGGCCATTCATGTTTTTGCATTTATCTGTATTGCTGCATGTGTTTATGCATTAAGGACCCCATTAATCAAAATATATCGACAAGTTCTGATCCATGTTTTCCTGTGTTTTTGTATTCCCTGTAGTTCATGCCTTTGATAGGACTCTCTTTTTTGGATATAGGATGTTTGGCTGCTTTCATTTCTTCTGCATTTCTTTTTATTTTCTTGTTGATTTTGTTCAATTCCATGTGCTACTGGTTGATTTTCTACAATTTTCTATGGTGCTAGCAGGTTGCTTCTGAATCATTGACCAGCCTTGCTAGGATTTACTTCGTTCCAATTTATTCTGTCTGCATAGCACTTTATTGCAGCACAAGTAGTGACAAAGATAAAGGAGAGAAGGTGCTTTGCAGCACAATATTGGAAGTTGCAGAAATGACAGAACAAGAGAGAGACAACCTCATTAAGAAACAAATGGTTACACTTTATCCTGATGATCTTTTGCCCCAGTTGAAAACAATTCTATAATCTAGTGAGCTATTAGCAAAATGCATACATCAACAATTTCATGCACTTAAATTTGTTTTATGTCAAGATGTGATCCGTTGGACTACTCATGTTGGGTTAATGTGTGGTCAGGTTGCCATGCCGTCTGAATGAGTTATTTATTTATAATTTTGTGTTGTTTTCATGAAACTAACCTTACAGATGTGGTCTACATGGTTTAATTAGTGGGAATTGGCTCTTGGAACATCTGAGTACAACATATAGTCACAATTTTATGAGATTTGGAAAATCAATGGCCTATAATATGTGATATTTTGTCGGCTCATAAAATCACGTGTTTTCATCCAACAATCACTGTCAAAGAGCCGATTCCTAGCATTTGGATCGTGCTAGACCCATCTATGAAGTTTGACTTTGTCAACACAACCTGCACCTATGATTTTTAACTCATTTGGACGGTCAGGTCCACATGGCCAAATATTACCCATTGATTAAGTTGAATATCAGTGCAAATTATAAGAATCCATACTATTAAGTTAAGGTTATCCACGTTAGTGAAAACTTGTTGCATAATGGTTGCAGCTTGTAGCAATCTGTATGTATAAAGTTAAAGATCATCGATGTTAGATGAATGGCAACTTGTCATAGGATGGTTCTTTCTCCATAGCATATGACTTGCTGCTTCTTCATTTATGGTGCTGTTCCTTGCAAGTACATGATTGGATTTTAACATTCATTTTTAAAATATGAATACTCTTATTGTGTAGGATGAATGCAAAAAGAATATTTTCACATCTGTCACTATTTCCTATCTGTAGAGGGCAACTTTGTTGAGATTTATTTGTTATTTACATGAGTGCATTTTGGTCATTTTAATGAGATGTTATTTGGCACAGTTATGTATCTGAATCTTATATCTGTTTGAGATTGTATCCAGCCATGTGTTTAATGACACATGCTTGTAATCTGACCCCTCATTAGGGCATTATTATATCAAAGAAACCCCAACTGGAGCAGCCTCTCATGTTGGGAAAATTGGAGCTTGGAGGGACGTCTGCTGCAGCCCAGGTCTTTCCTTTCTTCCTTTCAATCTTTGATACCAGATTTACACGTATCAAAGAACATAATCTTTCTTGGGTCCTCTCTCCCTTCTTTGTTTCCTCTTCTTCTCCTTTCTTTTCTCTCTTCTTTCTTTCCTCCAACCGACCTGATTCTTCTTCCTAAAATCATCAAAAGACCTCCTGCATTTGAATGCTACCAGTCCCAAACTTCATTGGGCCTCCTTACTTTGCAGTCACTCCTTTTGGTAGTGCTTCAATTGAGGATGAACTACATATGCGATGCTCTAGCTACCAGTCCATTTTATGCTCTGATACCGTCTTAAAATTGATGGTAGAGGATTCTTTGAAGTGCAGTCATGAATGTGTGTGTGAATAGGGTGTAGTGAAGTGTGTAGAAGAAGAAAAATGTAGGAGAAGAGATACCCTATCCCTTTCTTATTCTTCATTAGATAAGCCAGGATAAGCCATAGTTTAAAAAAACAACCATGACTAGCATATCTATTTCCCTTTTGTCTCAAGTATATAAATAAAGTTGACCACCTCCAATAATCTCTCCTAACAACTACTTGTGCTAAGCTCCACTTATTAGCATGAACTTGCTCCATCCCATGCAGCCTTGAACATACAATGGAACTTTCTCTTTCAGCCATTTTTGACTGTTTAAATCTGGTATCAAAGATTGAAAGGAAAAAATCAACTACCTGGGCTGCAGCAGACGTCCCTCTAGGCTACAATTTTCCAGTCCAATTCAATAGAATCACAAGTTGGAAGTAAGTAACGACAACAAATATTATGATGTTAGTGTAATGAAATATGCGGAAGTACAAAACAAGGGCCTCTAAGGACTTCCAAGATCATAAACACAAAGTGCACATGCACATACATAAGTCCAACTAAGGGACAATACAAGAGCATAAAGGCACTACACAAGTACTAAGTGCATTCAAGACAACAAAGAATTTAAAAGAGGGACACAAGAACATAAAAGATATTTTATTGAGCATGAATGCTTAAGAGAAGCATTAAAGAATAAGAGGGGGGTTCACACCTATTTATACACAAGAGGTAGCCTCAAATAGAGCTGTTGGACTGTTCGAACAACTATAAATATAGTTGTTGGACTGTTCCAGCAACTCTATTGACTAGTCAACTCTACGTGGACTAATCCAAAAAGAACCCAACAACTTTATTTGGTCTTTGACCAAATAGTCCTTATAAAAACAGTAAAGGACAAAAAAACCAAAATAAAGCAAAAGTACTAATGTGCCCCTAACGAACACAACCTATTATAAGGACTAAATTGACCAAACTACCCTTGGTTATTTACTTATTACATCATTATAAATATAAGCCGTTGAATTTCAACCCTTAAAAGAGGGCCAAAACATATATAGAGATTCTCAAAGAACTATATAGGAAACCAAGAGCATACACAAGTACAACTAATCATGGATACTTGTACCGATATCAAAATTCATGTATATGCAATAATCTTATTAGCTTAAAGCCACATATCCTATATAAAAGCTATGAAGATTTAAATAAGATATGTATAAGAACACATTTAAGCATATATGCAAGTAATAAAACTACTTTTAATAATTTTAAAAACATTCATAAAGTGAATAACTCCCATAAGAAAAATTCATGCTCATTACCTTATGCATAAGGATCAATTATCAATATAAAAAAATGTTTATTCAAATTTCAAAAATAACAAATTATCCATGATCACTAAGATCCTAACCACATAATCTTTTTTTAATATTTCATAAAATATTTTATGTTTCACATAATAATATATCAAAGCAAAATCTCATAAAACATACTTGTGAATGATACACCATACCATTTTAAATAAAAAATTTAAATTATTTTAATGTATTTAATTTTTTTTCAAAAAACAAAAAATTTCAATATAACAAAAAATACAAACATGATTTGACATTTATAATCATGAAGTGTTCGAATAAAGCATCTAAATGCCAACAAGACATGCTTAAGAATACTAGATCATATACATGCATATAAAACAAGTTAAAAAATCTAAGATTCAAACTAGATCTCATAAAAGCATACACATATATCATTTTACAAGATCAAGCAAAATTTATAAACCTTATAAAACATTTAATATGAATAAATCAAACAATAATTTTAAAAAATATTTAAATATTTTAGTTTTTAACAAAAATAGCCAATAACTTTTCAAAGATAAGAAAAATGAGTGCTTTCTCATGCTTAATGCATGAGATAGATAACTCAAGTAACACTAAAGATTTAAGATACATACCAAGTCAAGATTTGGCTTGAATCCAAGCAACACAACGATCACAAACCTTCACGAAACATGAACTTGAACCAAAGAATCCCAAGACCCAAAAGACAAAATGCTAAGAAAGATTTCTTTGGCTCTGACACCATGTAATGAAATATGCAAAAATACAAAATAAGTGCCTAGAAGAATACAAGACCATAAAAATATGTATATTTTATTGAGCATGAATGCTTAAGAGAAGCATTAAAGAACAAGAGGGGGGTTCACCCCTATTTATACACAAGCGGTGACTAGTCAACTCTATGTTGACTAGTCCAAAAAGAACCCAACTGCTCTATTTGGTCTTTGACCAAATAGTCCCTATAAAAGCAGAAAAAGACAAAAAGAACAAAATAAAGTAAAAGTACTAATGTGCCCCTAATGGGCACAGCCTATTGCAAGGACTAAAATGACCAAACTACCCATAATAGGTATTTACCTATTACATCATTATAAACACACACACACACACACACACACACACACACACACACACACACACACATATATATATATATACACACATACATACAACGTAACAGTTAGAAGGCATCAAAGGATGGTATGAAGACTTATTTATCTTACTATTGCCGGGCCTAATATTGCCTATGCAGTTGGAATAGTTAGTTGGCTCATGTATACACCCACATACTCCTATATGAATGTTGTTTATTGAATTCTGAAATTGCTTGAAGCAATCCTCTATGCTAAGCTTGGACACTTTAACCTTGGATATGAAGGCTGAGACTTGTTGCTTGCACGTATCTAAAAATATGGTGACTTCAGAGGAAATATTAATTCACTAACTTGCTTGTACAAGCACATATTCTTGGAATACTGGGGGAAGACCAAAATGCCTCTGTAGTATGCATAACGCGGTACAATAGAAATTCAGTAAAATATCAGCTGTATATATAATCTAACAAGCTAGAGGCACTGTCGTATGATATAAAAATAAAGGGCAGCTTTTATATTCTTTAGGCAATTTGCATTTGGTTATTACTTTTAGTTATGCTGATCTATATTTTATTGTTCTTCAACATTTCCTTGATCTGTTTATTTGACTTTTCTGGCAATCTTGGCTTTCTTCTTTGTCTATTATTTTTATTGCATATGGCCTTTTTACCTACAAATCTCTTGAAATACAATAATTACTTTGTCTTGGAAATTCTTTTGACCTTTAATCTGTAGATTGTTTTCGTGTTTCTTCAGATAGCAATTGTCAGCTGTCTTTTCTCTCTGTGTTCTGCTGCTTTGGATCCAACAGTCCCGTACTTCTCGAAGGACACAATTGTGCTTGCAGTGAAAACAACTGTTGATGGATTCTTGGATATGTGGGGATTTTTTCTATTTTATATGATGTTTTTGTAGAGTAAAATTGTTTCATTTGGCAGCTAACTTTGCTTTTATTGCTTCATTTTCCATTTTCTTTTGTATTAGCAGGGATAATATTCCAAAGAGTGTTGGTGTTGTTGACAAGATACATGTTTTTCGTTCAGATAGAGTATTCAGGGTGATTAGGATTAACATTTTGTAACCCCTCATGCTTTTATGTTGGATTCTTTTCCTTTATGAAGTTTTGTTTCTTTTGCAGTTCCTTTTGGAGATACACTACCAGATTACTGCTGCAAGTCTCCCAAGACACAAATGTCATGGCTTGGCTAGAATAGAAGTACTTATCCTTGTGATTGGTGATCGGACGACAATTTCTAGCACTTCATGGTATGGTGCTGTGATAATTATCTGTCATTGGATGCCTCCGGGCCCACGTGCAATTTTGTCATTTTGTTTGGTTCATCTAATATTTTTTAGAACCATAATTCTTTTTCATACTTTAGCTGGATGATGCTGTTTAACCTACTTGTTATTAGTTATTTGGTGCTTGAGTGTTTGTTTTATGTATGCCACACTGCTTGTCACGGGCTTACTTTTTTCAATAAGCCATTGTGGTGCGACGGTCCTTCCTTACTGCCGCAAGCCTTTCGGTCGCTCACTCGCAACTAATTTGTCATGGGCATAGAATGCTTCGCAAACCCGTGACACGCCAAGCTGCCTAATCTGGCCAGCCTACGGCCAAAGGCTGCGTACCAACACCTTTCCATGTGCCGAATCATTTCATTGGCCATGCACACCACCTCGTGCGCAACTGCCTAGTGGAAGCTGATCAAGCATCTTCAAATGCGTACTGTATGTAGTCCATGCCGCTTAGTGTATAACCATCACATACCAGCTATCACTTCCGAAAGGGTACAAAATTGCCTTAGCCTTGCGTGCCATGAAGCGTATTGCTAGTCCATGCGTACGCTATATCAAAACCTCGATACTAAATGAACAAGACCTTGCGGCCCCCCGTCCGAAGACCAGTTGATGATTGAACACCATAGTGAAGAGCACCACCCAGACTCATTAGCCAGCGCCTAGGCATTCACTCGCCTAGCCCCGAGTCACCATACTCGGTTGGAATCACCTAATGTGATCTCTGAGTGAATTAGCCCTAATCCATACGTACCCCCGTGTGTCCAACCGCTACACGTGGGACACTGCAAGCCGAGAGGTCCTTAACAAAATCTCCAAAGGCAACATCCTCTAATATGCTGGCACTGCTTAACCAAACAATGCTCCATGTCTGTGCTGCCATACAACGATGCACTAACGATGATACCGTTGCCTATCGCATGCCATGCTACCATTGCATGTCATCGATCAAGCCAACACATACCACACATTCCTACACGATGCATTTTTCAATCAGTAGAGCTTCACACTGCAACTTGCCCTATTCCGAAAGATAGGTCCGGGACATTCTCCCCCACCCAAACCATTGTCCTCCTTGGCAATGCCGGTGCAGGTAAGAACACAATCTTTACAAATATGCCAGTTTTCCTTTGTACTTATCTTTGGTTTATTCTTTTTCTTTAGCCTACACAACTTGTTCTGGTTTACATCCACTATTGCCAGAACCTTTAACATGCCAAGTCTCATTCCTTAACGCATCTCTGATCACTTAGACATTGGTCTTCTACTTTATCAACATCGAGCATTCTCTGCTCGTGAGACCCCAATGCTGTCTCATGCACAAACGAGTCATCCTTGCCCGCACCACAAACTTGTCATCTTCATGCTTATGGTTAGGGTGCCTTCCAACCTCAGCAAGGGAAATTTCAAGCCCTTCGTGGTCTTAGCAGAGAAAGACGACCACCAACGCGTGTTGCAGGGATATTAACTCCCTTAATCACCAATTCGCGGCTTTTCAACAGTCCAAACTAGTTATCAGGTGGGGAACGTCTTCTTGCGTATCACCTCAAAGTGGTCCTTCAAAGCGTCTACCTCGTTACTCGTCCTCACAAGGGCATCTTGGCCCAACGCTGCAACTCCTCTCCCAGAGCCAGCACACTGTAACTCTCTCTCAGAGTCAAGAAAACGTTCACGCAGGAACCGATGAGCCACGAATAACAACTTTTTTCGCACACACAATCCACAGAGGATCTGCCAACTCAAGGGACCAAAACAGTGAGCATTCTACTCAACATGCGCACTCCGCTAACCCACAATCTTGGGAGAGAATCTAAAAGTTTAGTTGAGTCTCTCATACCCAAATGTGCGAATCCATCCAGCTGAATTCAACGTGTATTCTCTGCATGCACAAGGCAAACGTCACGCTCCACCTGTGAGCCTAACACATAATTGGTTGGTATCTTTGGCTTATCTACACTTCTGCTTACTATGGCCAATATGTCTCATACCATCCTGCTAACATCTTGCTTCTGTACTCGGTCAACAATACTTTAGCTGCACAAATTTGCGTAACCAAGATAAACTATTATTGTCTTCTTCAGTGTCACACTCTATGAACAAGGTCTTTGTGAATCTTTCTGCTTTGATACCAATTTGTCACGAACTTACTTTTTTCAATAAGCCAGTGCGACACGACGATCCTTACCGCTGCAAGCCTTCCGATCACTCACTCACAACTAATTTATCCCGCGACACGCCAAGTTGCCCAGCCTAACGGCCTAAGGCCACGTGCCAACACCTTTCCATGTGTTGAATCATTTCATTGGCCCTGCACACCTCCTCGTGCGCAGCTGCCTAGCGGAAGCTGATCAAACACATTTTCAAATGCGTACTCTGTGTAGATCTGATGCGAGACAAAATTGGTTAATTACAGAAAACGTGATCAGATCTGATTTTGATCAGGTCTGATCAAGGTTGAGAAGCACAAAGATATTGGTCTGATCAAGGTAAAGAAGCAGAAAGATATTGGAAATCAATTTTCTGACTTGGGAGACTGAACAATCTTTCTAGACATACCTTTTGGAAGCAATCCCGGATCCAGCTCTAGCGTGGCTTTGATACCATGTTAGATTTTATAAATCCAGAGTTTTAGCATGCGTGAAGGATGAGGAACAGAGAGAGAGAGATGGAGCTGCAGAGAAACCCTGATTCCCAATACAGGAATCGGCTGCTACTAATCTTGTCATTATATGCTGTTACTAATACAAAAATTTAGGGTACTAAAATACCCTTTTACAACAAAGAATAATTACATATGTGCCATTAATGAAAGGAATACATGATCACGGGTCTTGACCCTGAGCCGTGATCTGATATGAACACAAACACGTCTTTTCAACATGTTCCATCTCTAAATTTCTACAACCTTCATGTTTTTTTATTTTATATAAGCAAAATTTTCATCTATTGTTTACAAGTTTTGGCAAATCTCTATATTTTACTTCCTATTTGGCCAATTAATATTTTTGCTAAGCAAATCAAACCTCACTGGAACACGGATGTGTCTAACTTTTAGAGGTGTGCCACGTAAGGCAGGGTGCTCGTGGGGACCCACCCGGGGTTTTCCTTGCTTAGGTGAGGGTTCCTCTTCATAAAAAAATTGCTATATTCCTGCTTGCAACTCCTTGTAGTAGTTACATTGGAGAAGTGACTGATTGTTCTCTTACATGAGAACACATAATAGTCCCAACAATGTCTTTTCAGTTCATTCTTGAGAATATGTAGAAATCTTCAGAAAAACTTCTCTTTGGAATTGAAGATATAGCTTCCTACCTCATGGTTTCCCCCTAAATACATAGATGTATCAATTTCACACATAAAGTGAGCTTCCCAAATGTTGAATTAGAGCAAACTTTTAATTATCACTCACAAAATGTCTCTCAAGAACTGAAATGAGAAAAGTCTATAGAGCTCCTAAAATGAGAGGGGAAAGCCTCTTAGTTTTTTGTGTATACAAATAGGTGAAAATGACCTTATAAGTGCTTGAAAGTTTTGCGAAAAAATGGTATAAAAAAGCAGATTCACTGGAAAAAGTTTCAATTTCAGTGAATGTTGACTTGTACGATGAGGGATATATATGTTGACTTGTAAGATGAAGGATATATCAAAACATTAACATTAGAAGCAAGGAGTAGGGCATTAGATAGTGAGGAATATGGAGACCTTCATTAGCAAGAATGAATAAGTTACAACAATAAAAGGAGTCAACCCCCCTTCTCACTAATACCCTAATTGAGCTAGGACAAAAATAGTCCTCTTTGCATTGACCCTTTACAATAGATTGAAAAAATACAAGATTACCCCTATAAATAATGTATTTACAAAAAAGGGGCTCAAATACAAGAAACATTATAAGGTTTAACTCATTTCTCAACACTCAAACTTGAAATGATGCTAGAGGTATCATTCCAAGTTTGGAGGGGAATATCTCGAAAATAGAAAGAGGGCTCTTGGTAAACACATCTATAATTTGATCCTTGGAGCCAACATGCTCAAGCAAAATAATTCCATCTTAATATGCTCTCCTTGTAAGTGATAATCTATTTCAATATGCTTGGTTCTTTCATTGAACTCTGGATTTTTGACAATGTGAAAAGCACTCATGTTGTCACAATACAATGTGGTTCATTTACATATTGAAATCCCAAGCTCTCCTAGAAGCCATCTAATCCATGTGATCTCTGCTGTAGCATGAGCTGTTGCTCTATATTTTGCCTCAAATGTGGATAGGTAAACTCTTTGCTACTTTTTATTCTTTCAAGAGATCAATGACAAAATCCTGACATCGAGAGATTATTCTTATTAGACCCTAAAAAATCTGCATCACAGTAGGCTCTGAGCTGGATAGGTAAACTCTTTGCTACTTTTTACTCTTTCAAGAGATCAATGACAAAATCCTGACGTAGAGAGATGATTCTTAGTAGACCCTAAAAAATTTGCATCACAGTAGGCTCTGAGCTTTGTAAAGGAAAAGGATGAAAAAAATATCACGAAGTGCATTGTATCTCTCACATACCTAATAATTCATAAAAGCTGCTGCAAAGTGGACCGATCTAGGAGAGGTCATGAATTGGTTGACAACATGAACATCACAAACAATATCGTGTCGGGTAATAGTCAAATATATCAAACTCCCGACTAGTTGCCTTCTAACTCAACACCATCTGATGCTCTCAACCTAACATTCCCTTCCATGGGCGATTCCACTCTTCTAGAGTCACCAATCAGTCTTGCTTTTACCACCAAATCAATTGCATACTTATGTCGAGACAAATAAAGTCCTCTTTTTGATATGCAACTTCCAACCCAAGAAAATATTTTAAAAAGCCCAAATCTTTCATTTCAAAGATTTTAGCCAGTCTCCTCTTAGTATCTTCTACTTGCAAATAATTTATTGTAATAATCATGTCATCTACACACAGGAGCAATGTACATCTTCCTTGAGGTGAGGGGAATAGAAATAAGGTTGCCTATCACATGCCATGCTACCACCGCATGTCACCGATCAAGCCAACGCATACCACACGTTCCTACACTTGATGTATTTTTCACTCAGTAGAGATTTGCGCTACACATACCCCATTCCGAAGGCACGGTGCGGGACAACTATAATGAAGTAACGTGGGTTCATGATGAGGTTTTCAGCCTCCAAGAAGCTGTTTTTTGGCATCCTACACAGTTCTTCCTGCAATCTACTTCTTTACTGGCTCTGATGCTTCTCTCATTGAGAGAGAGAGAGAGAGAGAGAGAGAGAGAGAGAGAGAGAGAGAGCACTGGAAAATCTCCTTCTATGGTGGTGCTTCATGCTTGAGAGGACACAAAGCAAGAGGGAGAAGAGTCAAGATTTGGGAAAAGGACGAAAGAGTAGGGATTTGCCCCTTATTAAAGCTTTACTTTTAAAACTTGACTTGGTCGAGTCATAAATGACTTGTGAATCGGCTGAATCATCTGAGTTAACACCAAAACTCGGGCGAGTTTTGGTTAATAACAAGTGAAGCCTTTTTCTTGACTTGGTAGGTGTCCGATCCGGGTTGACTTGGCCGAGTCTCGAGTCAACTCGGTGAGCAATTCAATCATGAGAATATTTATAGCATTGCCTTATACAACTTCTGTTATATGTCCTCATTTCCAACAAATCCTCCAACATAACTTGTTGTATACAATTTGAAAGTGGAAAAAAATAACCCTTAAAGTCACTTGAGCTTGCTATTTAAGTTTCTACACATGATTTTGGAAGTTTATGCAGTTAGATTTAGTGTAGAAACACAAAAAACACAATATTTGGTTGTCTTGAAAACTAAAGAAGTTGGAGAAAAATCTTGTGTTTCTTATTTGAGTAAGAAAATTTTGTTATGACTATTACAACTTGCCATACTTTCATCTGTAAATGTTTTGATCTAGCTTTGCGGAGCAGGGGTTGAGCTTTATGTAATTAGGGGGTATGAGAAATTGCAAAACGTTCCAAATTCTAGTCTGTTCTTAGAAATGAGGGGGTTTTCGAGGTTTGATGTTAGGGGCCTACCCTTGACTTGATTCCTCACCTCTCTCTAAAACCTGTCAAAAGCTCCAATACGAGAATGAATCAGGGAATCCTAGGCATAATTGTCCTGAACCAGCCTATGGAATTTGTTCTGGAGGCTCCTATGTATTGTTGGTTACAGTGAAATGGAACCCATTTTTCAATGTAGAAGGTGCTTCATGTTGTATAGAGCTGCAATATTACGATAAATACCAGTCATGGTGATAGAGTTTTGTTTTTTTAACAATGGGAACAACTTCCATGTTACCACATACATGAACCCTTGAGAACAGGATTGTTGGCATTGTTAAAAACTTTTAGTGTTTGGATTGTGCCTTTCATGACCTGCTTGGGCAAGTTTTGTCCCATCATCTCCCATCTTCTTTCATGGATATTTTTGCTACTTTGTGCACTCTTACTCATTGTTTCAATAAACACTTGATTGGATTATTCATTGCTCCTCCTTTATGCTGGTAATGTTGTGCTCTCTGAATTTAGGCATGATTTTTTGCTTAGAGTTTTACATGAACGTTATAACACTTTTCCATTATTTTCTTATAGTTATGAACCTTGAGGTTAATGAGACCAATTTCTTTTTTATGCATATGCTGTAATTTTTCTTCCACAAATGTGCCAGATATGAATCACTTGATAGCTTCCCATAAATATGGACTTCTGCTAGTTTCATGATATCTTCTCAAAATTTTGTTTTTGACAGCTATCTTTTCAGTTTGATCGGACAGTGCATTGGGTCCCCTGCATTGCAGGAGAAATGCTGCGATTTACTTTCTTTGTTGCTTGAAAATTTTGGAAATAGTGGCTCAAATGATTCCATCTGTGTGCTTCGTGAGCAACTCCAGGTAACCTTCCTACCGTCTTCCTTGTCCCCATTAGTGAATTTCTGAAGAGTGTATGTTTTCATTATGAAATATTTAAAATTCTGTCCGATATGAATGCAGTTTTTAGTGTCAATATTGGTAGCTTCTTGCATTCCTGCTGACCAAGATGAGAGGCGCACCGGCATGCCCTCTCCTAAAGTTCTGTCTCTGCTTCATAAATTAATCGTGGATGCAGATCAGTCTCTACATGATTGTATCAGAGTAGGCTTCCCGTGAACAACCTTTTGTTGTTGTTAGTAGTCTAAATGAATTATTTTATCCCTTGTCTGATGCAGTATTCATTTTGAAGGAGTTGGAACCCTTTCCTGAAGTTGATTGCTTTGAGAAGATGAGGATTTTTCATCAGAAACTTCAGATGCGCTACACAACTGCAGATAAGTTTGTCAAGGTAGTTTATTTTAGTTTTTTTTTTTCTAATTGTCCTCTTCAAGGTGGAAATCAAAAGATTTCTTTTGTCAGTGATGCAAAATACTGTTTTCCCCATAACAGTTTGTACAGAGAATGAGTGACCTTCCTCCTCCAGTACGCCTCTCAAGGTACTTGACTTATTACCATGCCTCAGGATGAAGAAATATTGCTGGATACTTTTCGTTATGGTTTTATAAATACTAGTTTATTGCCATAGCTCATTTTCTTTTACTTTTGCCTGTTTCCCTCTAGTCTTAAAGCACTTCACAGGAAGCTGTTAAAGAGAGAAATCATTCAACCTGAGAAGAATGTTGATAAGTGTCAAACAGAATCCAGTTACTGGTGTCATGATCCTTCAACTGTTTCAGCAGTGTGGGATCTTGTTTCCAAGTGTAGCTCAGACGATGCAAAATATATCAGACACATGGTTGCTGACTTCCTTTCCCGGGTATATATGAGCAAAAATTGAATTTTGTAATGATCTGCTGTTTAAGATCCATGCTGGTTCTTTTCATGTCCTTGTCATTGAGTCAGGGACACAAGTCTTTATTTTCTACACACTTATTTTGAATCTGTACTTTCCTTTGTGACTTAAATAGGAATGATTTCTATTTTCTCTTGTTTGGTTTAATTCTAAAAAATGGGTCCATGCTCGATGCACATTTATGTGTTTGCCTTCATGTGTATGTATGCACATACTGTGCACATAAATTTGTTCAGGTAGTTGCAGCAACATGCATTTGTTTTTGTTGGCATTGTGTGCTTTCATGCATCCATGCATGTGTTTGTGCCTTTGTACCTTTGGGGAACAAAGAGAAGCAGGAGGAAGATGAGAGGCACAAAGAAACTTGATTTCTTTCCAAAAAGAATAGTTACAACTCTTGTAGGGCTCGATCCCTCTCTCTAGAAGAAAGAATCTAAAAATGAACTCTATAACTTTGACTTTATGACCCTTACGAAGTTTATGTACAGAAATGCCCTTGTATACAAAATAATGGATATTAAAGTACAATGGTGATACCTATGTCACATGGGTACAGGTTGCGGGTTCAAGGTACGAGATGGAAAATTAAAAAAATAAGGGTACGGGGCTACAGTTATATATATGTGTATTTGTTATTTTGGTTTGAGTTAAATTAAACACCAAATTTATTAGTATTTTATAAAATATGGGTTTAGATTGAACCCATACATAAAGATATGGGTTTGGATTGAACCCATACTTAAATATATGGGTTTGGATCAGAGTTACTGGAAGCGCCTAGGAAAAGGGGAAGCGCGAAACGTCGTGCTTCCGAAGCGTGCGAGGAAGCACCACTTTTAAATGAGAAGTACACTTCCCTTTAATGGGAAGCACACTTCCCATCACGCTTCCCCCACACTTAATTTTTTTTTTCAATTTTTTTGTATTTTTTTTTTTCGCTTCCCTCTCGCTTCCTAGGTCGCTTCTGGTTCGCTTCCTAGGTCGCTTCCGAGACGATTCTCGACTTGCTCCTAAGTGGTCCCACGCTTCCCGCTTCCTAAAATTTTGAAAGTGCCTCGCTTCCCGCTCCCGCTTCCTCAACTGGCAACCATGGTTTGGATTGACTAATCCAAACCCATGTCCGGTATAAAATAGAGAGGGTGGGGCGGCAAAAGGGTCTCTTTCTCTCTCTGTCCGAAGACTGTGAAGAAGAAGAATAAAAAAGAAGAGGAGTGAGGTATGTCCACCCCCAAACCTCTCTCTCTCTCTCTCTCCATTGCTTGTTCCTCCTTTTCTTTCCCTCCATCCTTTTTCCTCCTATTTTTTCTTTCTTTTCCTCTTCCTCTTCTTCCTTTTTCTTCTTCTTTCTCTTGCTTCTCCTCCTTCCTCTTCTCTTCTCTTTTTTTTCCTCCTTCTCTTCCTCCTCCCTCTGCCGCTGACAGTCACTGGCAGAGAAATTAGAGGAAAAATGGGTCTTTTTGGTGGGCTAAGCCGGGTCTGGACCCGACCCAGCCCATGTCGCACTTTTTGTGCGGGCGGTACTTTCCCCCGCACCCTCTGCACCTGACTCAAGTGTGCCGGCCTGCTCGATGCACCCATGTGACATAAGGTGATATTACTTATTACACATTTCTTTATGCTCCCGCTCATACTTATTATAGAGGAAAAATCGATAGATTCTCGATTTTGGGCCGATGCTTTTGAGTTTGGGCTTGACCCAGGTCTTATCGGCAAGGCCTAAACGAGCCACTTAAAATATGAGAAAAAGTTTTATTTTCATCCTTTAAATTCAAGCAAAATTTGATCCAAATTCAGGTTGTTTTTGGGCAAAATTTGAGTTATATATCGTTGGATGCGTCTCAAAATTTTGAGCGTAACATTATTTTGTTTTTCTGAATTTGGTTACGGTTGACCCTAAAATCACATTTTTTCAAAAAAGGACCGCCTCGACGTGCCGAGTCCGGATTTGGATCGGATTGGATGCAATTTATTTGATTCGAATTAATATGGATCTAGATTCTATCCAAGACCCATATTAATCTGGAATTGATTCAGTCCAGGACCCATTTGGGGTTTGAATATGGATTTGGATCTTGAATCCGGATCCAGATCCAAAATTCATGCCCAACAAAAATCCAGCTTTAAAATCAAATTTTTTATTTAAATTTAAGTTAACTAGTGTTGAGAAGACTGCCAAAGGGACAAGGTACCCTATGGAAATTTATGTATATATAATAAATAATAATAATAAATAAATAATTTTAATTAATTCCAAAATTTAATTTTGAGCGTTGTTTAGGACTCCTTGATAGAGTCCTTATACATGTCTAAGAAGGCTAAAGAATGTTTGAGAAATTTTAATTAAATTAGGAAAGAAGCTTTGAAAAGTCAACTTTAGAGTTTTAAAAATCTTGGAAAGAGAGAGAGTCCAAATAGGAGATTAACCTCCGGCCCTCTCTAGAAGGGCTGGATGGATAAGGGGGGGGTGCCACCCCCCTTTTCACCTATTTATAGCTAAAAAAAAGAGAGGGAGAAAGATAAGAGAAAATAGAGAAGAGAGAGAAAGAGTGAGAAAGAAAGAGGAAGGAGGAAGAAGAAGAAGGCTTCGACTCCAAACAACCCATCCGTTTTTAGTTTTCATTCGATCTACGATTAAGGTACGGGTCTTTCTCTTGTTTCAAATGAGAAAAAGCGCATGAATTTGTATTCCATGCAAGATTTTAGTAAAAGTATGAATTTTTCATGAGCGAATGAGGATACAAACATGGTTCGATCATGATAGCTCTGCTGGGTGTGAACTCCACTACTAATGTTATTGCAACCTCATACCTCTCATTGCACAAGCTGATGAAGGACGATCTCCTTGGCTCTCCAAATCTAATTTCAAAACTCTCAGTGCTGCGAACATAGTTTTGATACCATGGGGAAACAAAAAGAAGCAAAGGGAAGATGAGAGACACAAAGAATAGTTACAACTCTCCTACAGCTCAACCCTCTCTCTAGAAGATTCTGAAAATGGACCAAAATGACTTTATAACTGACTTTATTACCCTACAAAATTTTATGTACAGAAATGCCCTTGCATACAAAACAGTAAAATATTGTACAACAATGGTGATACAAGTATTGCACATTTCTCCACATGTGCATGTGTGCGGGTATGGTAGAGTGTGTTTGCATGGTGTGTGTAATTAAACAAAAGCCTTCACTTGCGAACAAATATCCACCAAATCTCAAAGCGAACACATACACAAAAGTGGCCACAAAGACCACACTCACAAAACCCCACAATCGGCAGAGACAATAAGACTCACAAATATAAAAAATATGTTTTTATTAAGGCTCACAAGTATGCAAGAAAGCATACATTAAGTGAGGGGGTTTACCCCCTTTTATATACAATCAATAAGGCCCATAGAGTCATTCGAGCTAGTCCAACGACTACATTTGTAGCCGTTGGACTAGCCCCAAAGGCTAGTCAACATAGTCAACAATGTGTTGATTGGTCAAAAAATAAAGAAATGAAAATTTAAATTATTCTATAATGATTTATAAAAATACACACATATATGCATATATTGTTATATATATATTATATATATACAATTTAACACTCCCCCTCAAACTTACAGTAGAATAATCAAAAGTTTGCCTAAGAGAGTGAAATCTAGGAATGACAAGAGGTTTGATGAAGAAATTTGCCAACTGGTACTCTGATGTGACGTAGGGTAGATCGATAGTGCATTGTAGAGACTCCTTTTGTAGATAGTGACAATCCATCTCAATATGTTTTGTGTGCTCGTGAAAGGTTCAGTTGCTGGCAATGCAGTTGAAACTTTTGTTACAACACATTTGTGAGGATGCTGTTACTTGAACTCCCATATCAGCCAACAGTCTTTTGAGCCAGACTACTTCTATCGTTGTTGTGGCTATGTCTCGGTATTCAACTTCAGTAAAAAAAAAAAGACCTGCTGCATCTTGCATTGCCATGAAATCATATATTCACCTAAAAAGACACAAAAACCCGTGGTTAAGTGTATGTTATTGGGATCACCTCCACATCCATAATCAATTTAAGCAATTAAATCTAAAGTAGATGAAGCATACAAAAAAAGATCTTGATAAATAAAAGACTTATTATTATCTAATAATATATAAAATAACTTCCATGTGAACATATGTAGGAGCATGCTGAAATTGACTACCTGTGTGTATAACATGTGCTATATCAAGTCTAGTAATTGAAAGGTAAGAAAAAGCTTCGATGAACTGTTTGTAAGGGGTATTTCAGACCTGGAAACAACATCAAGAGCAAATTTAGACCGAGACAATAAATTACTTCTAGGAGAGTAAGCAACTTCAATCCCTAAGAAATATTTAAAAAAACCCAAATCAATCATTTCAAAATTATTTTTGAGGAGTTTTTTAATATTTTCGACTACTTGTTTGTTTCCTCTAGTGATGATCATGTCGTTCATATAAAGGAGAAGAATAACAATACATGCATTCAAAGTCTTAACAAAAAACACTGTGTCACTCAAACAAGATTGAAATCCAATATCAAGTATAACTCGACTAAACCTCTCATACCAAGCTTTTGGTGTTTGTTTAAGACCATAGAGAGCTTTATCCAAATGAAGAGTTTTTTCCTTAGGAATAGTGACAACAGGTGGAGCATCCATATAAACTTTTTCAACTACGTTTCCATTAAGAAATGCATTTTTGACATCCATTTGGTATATAGGCCATTTTTTAACAGATGCTAATGCTACTAAAGTCCGACCAATGGTTATTTTAGCAACTGAGGCAAACGTTTCTTCATAGTCTATGCCATATTGCTGAAAATATCCCTTGATAACTAATCTGACTTTGTATCTTTCAAGAGTTCCATCACTATTGATTTTCACCTTATATACTCATCTACATCCTATGGGTTTCTTTCCATGTAGGATGTTTTGAATAGTCCAGGTCTTGGTCTTTTCTAAGGATTCTAGTTCGATACTCATGGCTTTTACCCACTCATAATGTTCTTTGGATTGCGCATAGGTTGAGGGTTCATATTGAATTAATGCAATGTAAGCTTTGTGCTTAGCTATGTCACAGGGATTCGGCTAGCAGGGTGCCGCACCCGCGTCAACGCGACTCGACACGGGTTCGGGTGCGGCACCGGGTGCGTTCAAATCGATCCTGGGTGCGTTGACCGCACCCAGGGTCATTTCGGTCCATTTTTTGGATTTTTTAAAAAAAAAAAATTTGCCCTACGAAATGGGCTGTGGAATTTAAAAAAGAAAAATCTGCTGACAGCTGCTTGATGCTGCTCTTGTTTTATAAAGGGGCACTTGTGTCCACAACATCTCACGAGCTTTGTTGGCATCCCAGATTCCCATGCTATTCCTGCCTCCAAACAATTAATTCGCAACGTTGGAAAACACACTGTTAACTTGGAAATGTTGATCCATCTTCCTCAAAAATTAAAACCAAAATTCAAGAGCCTTTTGAAGTCTTTATCCTTCAAGGCTTCAACGATCCAGATCCTTCTTCGTCAAGGATTTTCTCTCTCCATAATAAATGTTAATGATGGTGGTAGCCTTGGTGGCTATTAGTATTCACTTTTCTCCTGACGAGATGTCGTAGCCTTGTGTAGACCTCTCTTTTCCACATGTCAAATCCAATAAATTTCTTTTAGTGGTCATCTGTGTGCAACTGTATATAAAATGAAATTTGAAGAACCCTAGGCAGTGGCGTGGCAGTGGAGCCGTAGGCCTCGTAAAGACTCTCTCCAACAAACCACATCAAACCTTTGCTAATATTTTTTTTCGTGAAGACCAGGGAATTTCAGACATGATTGAATCATGACAGTCAGCAGAACACAACAGGCTGAGTCGATAACTGGACCCGACCCGCGCCGGGGGAACCTATGGTATATATATATTTTACATTTTTGCCCCTGCTGCACCCCCGCAGTCGGGTTTTTTGGAAGTGCCGAATCCCCGCACCCGCGCCCGCACCCATGTGACATAGGTGCTTAGGTGAAAAGGAATCATAACAGATAAAATTTTCAGGTGGTTTTGAAGTTCTGGAAGACCTTTTGGTTTGAACTTCAGACTGGGTTTCAATATCAAAATATCTTTCTAGTGCACAGAGAGGTTTGTGATCCTTGCACCTATAATATTGTAAATAGTTTTTATCCTTGTGGGATTGCTCTTCACTATCATTATGGAGTTGTTCTTCATTCACTGTATCATTTCTAAACTCATGATCTTCATCAAGATCACATTCATAATCACAATCATCATCATATTTTGAAATTAAATCCAACAAAAAGGAATACTCGTTATTTTCTTAGAATTTTTGAAATCAACGAATTTTTATTTTTCTAAGATGGATATATTTCTTGAAACAAAATATTTGCACCCAAAAACTCTAAGTCTAGCATAATCAGGAACAAGTTTGAAAAGTCGGTTGATGAAATGAACAACAGTTAAAGCCATGGTTGCCAGTCGAGGAAACAGGAGCGGGAAGGGAGACACTTTCAAAATTTTAGGAAGTGGGAAGCGTGGGACAACTTAGAAGCGAATCACGAACCGTCTCGGAAGCGAACCGAAAGCGACCTAGGAAGCGAACCGGAAGCGAGGGGGAAGCGAAAAAAGAAGAAGAAGAAATAATAAATAAAAAAGAGGGAAGCGATGGGGAAGCACACTTCCCATAAATGGGAAGCGCTTTTCCCATAAATGGGAAGCGCTTTTCCCATAAAAGGGAAACACGGTTCCCAAAAAAGGGACGCTTCCCCGATATGCGTTTCGGAAGTGCGACGTTTCGCGCTTCTGAAATGCGTATCGGGGAAGCACGCTTCTCCTACTGTATAGGCGCTTTCGGTAACTCTGGTTAAAGCAACCTCATCCTAAAAATGTTTTGGTACTTAGTTTGCTATAAGTAAAGTTCTAGAGGTTTATATAATGTGTATGCTTTCTTTCGGCCAAACCATTTTGTTGTGGTGTGTGACGATAAGATCTTTCGTGTGTGATGCCATGTAGATTTAAATAGTCTTTAAGTTTTTTTGATAAAAATTCTCCCCCTGATTAGTACGAAAGATTGAAATAAGAAAAATCATCAACAAAAATTACATAGTAAGCATATCCACCATTAAAAGCAACAGGTGGCGGGCCCCTCACATCCGAATGTAGTAACTCAAGAGGTCTAGAAGCAACAAAAGTTCTTTCTTGAAATGATAATCTTTTCATTTTTTCAAGAATATAATCTTTACAAGTAAAATTTTCAGATTTACAATTTTTTTCTAAACTTGAAAAATACTAAATTTTGGATATACTAGGATGACCAAGCTTTTTATACCTTAAATCCAAATTTATTTTCTGAACATTGCAACAAAAGGTATTCTTGGGCATTTTCAAAAATCCGTGTAATATAGGCTTCCTTCTCTATGGCCTATCTGCACCCAACCACCATCAGAGGAGGAGACATTACATCCATGGTAAAAAATTTGAGAAACAAACAAAAATTTTAAATTCAATTTAAGAATATATCTAACTTTTGAACTATCAAATTTCCTTGAGTTTTGAAAAGAGCTTTCGAAATTCCCTATTCCTTTATCCTCAAGAGATGTACCATCAACCATAAACATATTAGACATACTTGAGTTATTATGACATTCAAATAAGATGCTACTAATAGGTATCATATGAAACGAGGCACCTTAGTAAAGAAGCCAAGGGGATTTACCAGGATCCGAGAAGGATGAAACAACGGCTCCAGTAGATGGAGACACTCCCTTTGACTCTTGTGGACGATCGACCGAAAAAACCTTCTTCTCATATGTTTTTTTTAGTTTGCAACATTGGGGCTTGATATGTCCTGATTCATGGCAATAATGACAAATAATTTTCTTCTTATTATACTCATTGCCTTGTTTTTCATAATGGGGTGACTTGTAATTACGTATATGGTTTTCCGGTCTAGAGACAACTAGGGCTGGGTCATCTTCATTTTTAATAGTACACTTCTTTAATCTGTTCTCCTCTATACTAAACTCTTCTATAGTGTCTTCAATAGAGGGCGATTTGGCGGATTCAAATGCCGGTCTCAAACCGTTAATGAGTTGATAGAAATGTCCACATCCATTTGCTTTTGGTGGAGTTCTATATTTCGGGATAATTCCATCTTGGTTCTAGAAGAGCCAACTCTTCCCAAAGTTCGGAAAACTAGTTATAATATTCTCTAATATTTTTTTCCTTGGGTCATAGTGCAAAATTTATCTTACAAATTGCATACATGTGTAATATCCTTAAGGGAATACATCTTGTTGAGTTATAGCTTTAGTTTTCTCACCCTTCGTAAGTGGTACTTCTTTCTCATTCTCTACCTTAGTGAAAACTAGTTTAGGCTACATATGGGATCCATCCACTAGTCCCCATAACCCTTTGTCCCAAATATGATGCTTCATAATTGAAGACCATATTACATAGTTAGAATCATAGAGTTTAATATGCGTGATGGTGCCATTATCTTTGTCATCCATTTTTTACAAGGGATAAGAGAGAGATAGAGAGAAAGAGAGAAAGAGAGAGAAAGAAAGAACTAGATATAGAGAGTGAAAAAGAAAAACACGAGTACTCTGGCACAAAGAAAGAGAAAAAGCACCACAATGGATCACACAAGCACTTGAATGTGAATCTTCAAATGCACCATGATCACAAACACTTGGATGTGAATCACCAATGAGCTTGAGCACCACCAATCTCTGATACCATGTAATTAAACATGAGCCATTAGAGCTAGTCCAACGGCTAGTCAACACAGTCAACAATGTGTTGACGGGTCAAACCAATAAAGAAATAAAAAAATATTCTACAATGATTTACAAAAATACATATATATATATATGTACATATATATATATATACTTATATAGATGTATAAAATACATATATGCACACACACACACACACACACACACACACATATATATATATATATACATACAATTTAACAGTGTGTGTGAATGTTTTGAGGTAGTTGCAGATGTCATGCATATTCTTTGTGAGTGTGTTGTTAAATATATTAACATATACTAGTGGATTTCTGTATCTTATATAATTTTGATGTTTGATTATTGAGCGAGGGGAGCTCATTGCCATGCATTCATCTGATTTCTCTGAATGTGGAAACAAAGATATAAGATGAACCCTATTCGCTTAAAATGGGGCTTTGGCTTCCTCTTGCAATGACAAGATAATAAAATAAATTGTTTTGATTAATTTAATGTTTCACTTTGAAATACATACTCGGTTATATTATGTTTATTATTATTTCTCTTTCATTCAAATTTTTTTTTATTATTATTATCATTGTTATTATTATTATTATGTGAAAAAGTGTATCAGGTTTTATTCATTTAGTAATATTTTGCAGGTCGGTGTTAGGGATCCTTACTGTACAGTCTTCCGTTTGCCTGGATGTTCTAGCAAGCTTCATGTCCAAACGCCTCGTGATTGCAGTCCAAACGCATTTGCTTTCTTTTCGGATATTGGTGTTTCAGATGAGCAGCTCACTGCCCTTATTGCATTATTAAGGAAGTATCTATTGGATGCTTCAGTTACTACTGTTGATATGGCAGCACAGACACTGCAGGTAAGAAATGGTTTTTTGGTTTTGCTTAAGATGTTTGAATTCTTTATCATCTTGTTTGTTTGATTGACCCCTTACAGAGAAAAAATCTGTACAGGATGCATTTTCTGTTGCTTTATAAGGGGCTTGAAGTTTTCAGTTTTTGAACTTAATTTCGGTCCTTTTGTTATTTTCTGGAGGTTCTTTTGGTAACATTTTAGATTATCATGTTGTTGGGAGTCAAATAGTAGTGGGCTAGGGAGGGAATTAAATCATGACAGATGAAGATCATCAAGATTTTCTTTCAATTATAGCTGGACATCTTTGTCAAGGCAAACGGATTTCTGTTTCTTTAGTATGATAATATATTTTGCTGGCAGTCACTTTGTCCTTCGATTCTAAGAGATGCGGTGAATAGACGATTGCATCATTTTCGTGCATGTGGGACTGTTCTTTCTCTTGAAGAATGCAAAGATGGATCCAGAATAATTAATGTGTCAAATATAGAAACAAAAAACTTGCTAAATGCACTAAATGAAATGTTTATGGTTATATGTAAATAGGTTCTATAAGTTAATCATTTTTTTTATTTACTCATAACGGAGTAATAAATGTTCACTGTGGAAGGCCGAAGGACTAATAAATCTTCATTAAGAAATGCCCATGGGCATGTTCTGATTGACTCACCTTGCCTTGGTGTCATGAAAGAAAACAACAGTGTTACTGCAGAAAAGGATGTTAGTTTATGCCGCATTCTCACAAAAAAAAGACTCTCTCTCTCTCTCTCGGCTGATTCTCTTTAGAGGATATATATAAGTATATAATTACATATTAGATTGTTCAGAAGTCAGCAGAATATGCTCCATTGTGTGATGAGGTTACGTTAATTGCCAAAACAAGCCTGAGAAACTAGCAACATATTAAAATTAACAAAACCAAATAAATTGGAAAAATGTGAAAAGTTGTGCTGGCATATCATCAGTCACACTTGTACAATCCTTGGCGTTGCATAGGATGTACAGAAGCAGTATAAATGGAACGAGCATGCAATCCATAATCCGTTTCTTATTATGTTTCTTATCTTGTAATTTCTGCTGTTCTTAGTTTAGCTGCTATGGTGCAACCCTTGTTTCTCGCTATATGATATTTTGCTAACTAATGGTCCATTTGTTTTTTTTTGTCCACTTGGCTGGTTGCTGACACTAGAGATTTTGTTTAATGCAATATGCAGGGGATACTTTCAACAGAAAGTGGCCAACGTTCTTTGTTATCATTTGATTCATATGATAGGTCACTTCTGGAGGTAACACTGTAGTTAGCTTCTTGTTCAAAATGTTGACAATACTTTTGCATGAAAAAGTCATTTTTTCCCAGACTGCCTATTATTGTTTGCACCTTCTTTTGTCAGTTCTTTCTTTTTCTTTCAATTTATTGTTTCTTCTGGATGCCTTTTGATTAAATCATGTTGTTTGCTGCAGATTCATTCTAAAGGAGTTAATCTGAATCATGTTGGGCAATTGTTGTCAGAGTTGGAGGCTAAATCAAACTGTAGGAGTTTCTTTTCTTTGATGGTGATTTTTTTTTTCTGATTATGGATGTGTTAAGATAGAGGTATTGTGTTGATCAAATCCATAGCTCCAAAATTTCTCATCCTATTGCTTAAAATGCATTAGCAAGGGAGAGAAAAACCTTATTTGGATTTTACTTGGACACTCCTTGTGGCCAATCATTTGCATTTTTGGTTAATAATGACACTCCTTCCGCACTTCTGTTCACCGGTCTTTGGCTCGTAGGGTGTTCCAACACATGTCAAGGCACTCTGTCAAGTTATCCTTCATCTACAAATATCACTGTTGCTCTTTGTGATATTTGCTCTTGGTTTTTTCTGTTTGTGTGGTGGCCTAACTATGCCTCTCATTCTGTGTTCTGGGGGCTTGTCTGGTGAGTCCATGCAGTCTTTCTTGGGTATGCGTTCTGAAACTATTACTAAAATGTGAACATATTAAACAAATATAGTCAAATTTAAATATAAGACCACATGTGCTTGTGACTCGGCATGATGTTAGAGGACCATTCTTTTGAAAGTCAATTGATGATAGTCTGTCAATAATCTCTTACAAGCATACATCACCAATAGTGAAATAAGTGTGGGTTTATTGTAAAGAGATGCCTCCAAGAATACAAAGTCTCAAAGCCACTAAGGGCATACACAAGAGCACAAGGTGCACACGATCACGAGCCACTAAGGGCACACTCAAAGCACAATATAAAAATATTATTTTATTAGTGATAAAATGCTCAAGAGATGCATATCTTAGACGGAGAGAAAACACATATATACACGAGAGAGAGAGCCATTAGCTAGGTCTAACGGGTACCCATTAGGTATGGCTAGCGGCTATATTGACTAGACATTAGCTAGCCTAACTGCTAAAGACCAAAAGACTGAAATGCCCATATTGAGCATTTCAAACTATAAAAAGTATAAAAAATGAATAACAAGAAAAATGAAAAGAAAAAATACAATCTATTAATGTATATACACATATCTCCACATGCCACATATATATATATATATATAATTCAACATATTGATCTTTGATGTTAATAGTTTGTTTGACAGAGGTGCATAAGAGAAAGGAGGAAGGGAAGACAATGAGTATAAGCCGGTCCCTCGTTTAGACTCTCAATAGGATGGCTGCACAGATGTTTTCTCAGTTGTGTGAGGTTTGTGGCTGCAATATCCTCTTTACCTGTTGTCAAATGACCCTAGAATAAAGCTATCATAGAGATGCAGAGGGGGAGATCAGTTATGTTTTTTGTTGATATTGATGAGTTAAACCACCTTTTTATAAATCTAAGGGCCGTAGAAAACGCCATATTTTAGTTACTTTGGTCCTTGTATTATATTTAGTAAAGCTTCCACACTCAAATCCAAGGCCTGACTAAAACTGTTTTGTTATTTTATCACTCAAAAACATTGTTTTAGCATGCTAAAATACCAATTATGTTTTTTGTTGATATTGATGAGTTAGTTAAACCACCTTTTTATAAATCTAAGGGCCCTAGAAATGTTTTTTGTTGATATTGATGAGTTAAACCACCTTTTTATAAATCTAAGGGCTGTAGAAAATGCTATATTTTAGTTACTTTGGTCCTTGTATTATATTTAGTAAAGCTTCCACAATCAAATCCAAGGCCTGACTAAAATTGTTTTGTTATTTTATCACTCAAAAACATTGTTTTAGCATTCTAAAATATGTTTAAAATCGGTCAATAATGAGAAAAAAATTAGTTGTGATGCCAAGCACTATAACGACCCCAACTCATACCCCTTAAAAATGCACATTTTTTTTAAATCAATTGCGAAAATATTCGCAGAGACCCGGGGCCTTTACAGTTTCACTCCCAATTAGATAGCCAAACACACTATCAAGGATCTTACAATTATCACCCAAAACTATAACAACCCATTATTTATTAATCATTAAAGAAAGAGTATTTAACAATAATTGCAAGAGACATATCAGAGTTATTTTAATGACATAAAAGTAAATAAAAGAAAACTGAGTCACGTTGTCTCTCTGTGAACTGTCTAGCAAAAGTGTGACACTCGTAGTTCTCCTAGAAGCTAGTCGCTTCACTAATCCCCTGTAGCTGCGAAAAACCACAGTAGGGTGTCAGAATCTAAGAAATTCTGAGGTACCTTTAATGAAATAAATGAACATAAAGAATACAAATAAGATTCATGCAATAACTTATTGGTATGTCATTATGATAAATTCATAATTCAATTAAGCATTCATGCAATAAGAAACGATTATTAAACATTCACCAACATGTAACAATTAAGGGAACAAGTAAACATGCATGATCTAATGCATAACAAAAATATACATGACTTCAGTGCAATGCATGAATAAATTATTATCGTTCATTATAGTTTTCCTTTCATATGCATGTCCCTATTAAATACACACAATTTAAGTTCTTTTTAATTACCGTTGCCCGCGGATACACCAAACGGGTACAATTTTCCGAGGTCAAGTAGGGTTCTCAGGGTAATTTAGCACACAAGTTTTTACTTTTTTACTGGGTTCTAAACTTAGCTCTCGACCGAATCATCTTCGAAACATTAGACCTCAACATCTAATGTCGGGACACTAAGGATCTCAACATCCAATAGTGCTACTTTCTTGTTATACTAAAACAACAACAGCTGTGTCTACACACCACCCCCAAGTAAAGTGGCAGACTTTCCCTAAAACCGTAGCCAGGAGAAAGAACCTCAATATCAGGTTCAAGGGTAATAAGTAAAGCATAAAGAATTTTTGTATCCTCGTGGTCCCCTAAAACCGAATTTCTAAGATGCCCATTCTTTCGATGATCAATTCTTCCACACCCTCCTCTGGTGCCGCAATCTCATCAATCCTAGGTATGTCCTCTTGGATTCTTGATTTGGGTGCCTCTTTCCATATGACTCTAAATGCATCTCTTTTATCAAAACCAAGTCTCAATACTTTTAAATCTTTTGTTTCTACTGCTGATGGGACATCTTTGGATGTTGAAGAAATTGAAAATCTTGAAAAGTTTATGGTCAAAACAAAGAATTTTATGTTCCGAAAATAAAAATTATTCCAAAACCCAATTTAAGTCTTTTTTCGGTCTTTCAAAACACCGATTTCAGATGTAGTTTCTCTTTTTTACTTACCGTTGCTATGTGCAGGATCTTCAGTTTGGGAAGCGGATTGGGCAAGGCCATAGAAGTGGAGATCTATACTATATGGACTTTTTGGCTTTGTCATCCAAATCTTTCTGTAATCATGTTCAATCCAAAAATATTGAGACTTGACACAAAAGGCTTGGTCATCCTAGTATTTTCAAGTTGTATTTTTTTTTTTGAAAAATTTTTGTAATGAAAACTCATTTACTTGCAATGATTGAAAAATACATTCGCTTCCGCATTCACATAGTAACTTTGTTTCAAAAAGACCATTTGAACTTGTGCATTCCAATGTATGGGGATCGACACTTGTTATGTTCAAAGGAGGTCATTCATATTATGTTTTTTTATTGATGACTTTACTAAACACACATGAGTGTATTTTATTAAAAACAAATTAGATGTCTTTTTCAAATTTAAGGAATTTCATATTCTTATTCAAAATCAATTTTCAAAACAACATAGCTATTTTTAAATCCGATTCCGGAAGAGAATACATGTCAAAAGAATTTTAAAACTATCTCAAACTAAATGACATTATACATCAAAGATCTTGTTTAAAAACTCCTCGACAAAATGGTCTAGCCGAGAGGAAACATTGGCATCTCATTGAAACAACAAGAACTCTTCTTAATTCTAAAAATGTTTCTAAAAGTTTTTAGGTTGAAGGTATTGTTACCGCAACTTATCTTATAAATCGTGTGCCTTCTTCTTCTTTAAAAAATGTTTCCTCTTTTGAAAATTTATTTAAAATATCTCCAGATTATAGGACTAAGAATTTTTTGTTGTAAATGCTTTGTTCTTTTTCTAGGACAAATAAATTGTCAGCAAAAGCTCATGAATATGCTTTTATTGGCTATGGTGAAAATAAAAAAGGTTATAGGTGTTATGATATACAGAAGAATAAACTTTGTCTCAAGAAATGTAACCTTTCTTGAACAACAAAATAGTTTTGAAATTCAAATATCTAAAGAAGACATTGATTACTCGTTCCTATTTGACTTAGTACCTAGAACTAAGTCTCAAAATGATTTAATTTGTGACAATACTTGTAATGATAATTCACATCATAATGATGATGTGTCATATACTATTGATGGTTCTCAAAATGAGGATCCTAATGATATTCATGTGTATACCCGACGTGAGATAAATGAACATCAAAATGCCTTTGGGAGATACTCCCAAGATTTCTCCTTGGAAGATCAAGTTGAAGAAAACCAACCTAACTAAGAGTGATGGAACTTTAGAAAGATACAAAGGTAGGTTAGTTGCTAAAGGATACACTCAAGAATATGAGATTGATTATAAGGAAACCTTTGCCCCAGTAGCTAAGATAACTAGTGTGCGAACTTTGATCGCTTTAGCATCTATTAAACAATGGCCTATTTATCAACTTGATATTAAAAATGCATTTTTAAATGAAAATCTTTGTGAAGAAGTTTTTATGGATCCTCTGTTGGGTCTTGAGATAGGAAAATAGAATATTCTAAAACTTAACAAAGCTCTTTATGGTCTCAAACAAGCTCCAAAAGCTTGGTATGATTTATTTAGCAAAATAGTTTTTGCTAATGGTTTTTCCTCCTGCTATACTGATACTGCTTTGTTTGTTAAGATTACAGGAGAGCACTTAACAATATTATTGTTATATATGAATGATATGATCATCACTGGTAATGATAAAAAGTGTATTGAGCTTATTAAAAACATTATAAAAGAAAATTTTGATATGTCTAACCTTGGTTTTCTAAGGTATTTTTTAGGGATTGAAGTTACATACTCTTCTAGGGAGTATGGTCTATCTCAGATGAAGCTTGCATCAGACATTATTATTCAGTTTGGGTTAACTGACGACAAGAAAGTGGAGACTCTAGAAGTAATCAATGCCAAGATGAGAGCCAATGATGAAACTCCTTTAACAGATGTCACTCCTTTTCGTCAGTTGATTGATTCACTAACTTATTTATCTATCATCAGATATTACTTATGTTGTTCACAATGCAAGTCAATTTCAGACCACTCCTACTTCAATTCACATGGCGGCAGCTATGATGATTATCAAATATTTGAAGGGCACCATAACAAAAGGATTATTCTTATCCTCCTCTTCATCTCTTAATTTACTTGCTTATACTGACTCTGATTGAGGGATAACTCTGATGATTGTATTTCTACAACAGGTTATTGCGTGTTTATTGGAGAGTCACTAATTTCTTGGAGATGTAAGAAGAAACAAAAAGTTTCTCTTTCTTCCACGGAGGCTGAGTATCAAGCGATGACTATTACTACCACTGAACTTGTCTGGTTGAGAAGCTTACTCAAAGATATAGGCGTCCTCTTTTCCACTTCTTCGAAGTTGTGTTGCGACAACAAGAGTGCTATTTACATTGCTAGCAACCACACATTTCATGAACGAATAAAGCACATAGAGATGGATTGCCACTATGTTCGTGATGAATTCCTACGGGGTACCATTCAACTACCCTATGTTTCTTCTGAGTATCAACTAGCGGACTTCTTCACCAAAGCTTTGCCTTCGCTTCTACTTTCTCCTTAGCAAAGTCTCGGTGATCTCACAGTGTGTTTGAGGGGGGGGGTGTTAAATTATATCATCTTTCCTATATATATCTACATATATATAGATTGAGACACATATACATATATATATATACATATTCAATACATATGTAATTAGATCATCTTTCCTATATATATCTACATATATATAGATTGAGACACATATACATATATATATATATATTCAATATATATGTCTATATATATTATTTTTGTAATACCCACTAGGGGTAAAATAATCATTTCCCTATAAACATGCATATTCATTTTTTGAATATGCTTTTATTTTTGTCCTTTTCTTTTTTTACTTTTTCTTTTTTTATTTAATTGAGAAGGGTCCACATAGAGTCGTTGAACCCCTCCAACGGTCATAAATATGACCGTTGGAGGGGCTCCAACGACTCTATGGGAGCCCCTCCTTGGGTCCCATTTGTGTATAAATAAGGGGCAAAGCTCCATGTATTTCTTATGCTTCTTTGAAGCTCTTCATGAGTAAAGATCCTATATTTTTTAGTTCCTTTTTTTTTAATGTTCTTTGCCACTTTGTGGCTTGTTGTGGCTTTGCCCATTAGTGGCTATTGTGCTTGTATGCTTGTGCATTTGTTAGTCACTTTGTGACATTACCCTTTCTCTTTAGTGTTTCATGACAGCAAGCCCCAAACCTCAAAATACAATGGATTAAAATACAAAAACCAAACCCAAAATGCAACATAATATACCAAATAGACCTTATGTGGGACATGTAACCTAAAATAAGGATCCAATCCAATTTCATCCTGGATCTCTAGGGAAACTATGTGTGGGTTAACTCTTGAATTATGTTCCATATGGGTCTTGGGATCAATGGCCGAAAAAACAAACAAACAACCAATGTGGCATATATTTTGCATGGAAATGAAGATACCTATATTTCATACTCGAAGACAAAATAAGGTTCCAAGAAATGATATGTTCAAGATAATTTAATAAAGCATTTTAAACATTTACATTTAGGATCTGTTTGGGAAATGGTATCTAGGATGCACGACATTTGGTAAAAACCTGGTCAAACTACCTTGGTGGTGGATGGTTGGAAACTGGTAGCTCGGATGGGAGTTTGCACATTTCGAAAGGAAGTGAGGCCATCATCTCTCCATTGCATTTGCTCTAAAGAATGGATTTAGTAACTACCACCTCCTAGAGGCGGTAGCTGACAAATTCATGATTTGGCAGTCGCCACTTTTCCAAATGCACTAATTCCCTCCGACCACCAGTTCCCCAACAGAGCCTTATTTTCCAAAGCATTTGTTTATCGAGGCATTTATGCAACATACCAGATTTTATTGGACCACAAGGTTAGGGTTGGATTTTAACAAAAAATATTCCAAACTCATGGATTGATATAAATAAACTAGGTTTTTACCTTTAAGAATGGTGTAAAGACATGGATAATCCTTGCAATGACTGGTTCACCATGTGTTCATTGGTTAATGCAATTATAGTCAAAGTGAGATCATGCTATTATCCCAGTGGTTTTAAAGATGTTCTTATGGATTTTTCACCTAGTGTTGCAATGATCTAATCCTTGCAAACCAAGTAAATGAAGAGTACTACATGTAGTTAAATGTGATACTAGGGCTTTGCCTGACTACGACTGGTTGACTGGACCCCCTTGGTTGCCTAGTTCACCAACTAGGTCACCTAATTTGCTTCTTATTTTATTTTAAGGTTATGATGGGGACAGACATTACCATGTAAGGGTGCCATTCTTCTTGTCCCACCTATTTTGGGTGATAAAACACCTTGAGTCTTCTTTGCAATTCTCACCTATTTGTTGAGAAGGGATCATGAATATTGTCTGTGATGATCATTGTAAATGTGTTATAGGATATGGAGTTTCTGAAGAAATTCTAACATAGTTCCTGATTAACTTGTTATGTAGTGGAAGCAATTTCTTTGGAAGAATCTTCCCTCTGGCAAACAACTGGCAAAACATTTGAAAGGTGGATTTGCCCACTTGTCTATTCCCTTATCCATCACACGAAAGACTTAACTTTAAGGTGCTATGTTATGATTTGGACATATTTTTTTTGTCTATGCTGATCCATTTATTATGGTTTATTTTATCTTGCTGTTTGTTAACATTCAGTGTTATTGCAGGCTGTGCCAAAATGTCGTGTTGTTGAAGGCTGAAGCTGCTGAGCTTTTGTTTCCTGATGTTCTTGCTAGTCTTGCTATAAGGAAAGATTCTAGGACTGATCTTTCTCAGTTGATTTCTTTGCAGGTAGTTGCTCTGGAAAATGGCTCTGTTACCATGGATGACCATATTTTTCAATTTGTCTGTAGATTGTACTCTTTTCTAAGATGCTATAATGTGCAGTTTTTGTGTTAGTGTTATTTTTAGTGATTTTATTCATTTGATTGATGCTTTCATATATATTATGACCTATGCCACACGGACTCGGCTCCAAGGTCGACGCACCCGCGTCGACACGCACCGACACGGGTGCGGCTCGGACTCGGTCAACCCGACCCTGGGTGCGGTCAACGCACCCAGGGTCATTTTGGTCTATTTTTCTATTTTTTTTAAAATTTTCTGGGCTACAGAATTTAAGGACCCCCCCCCCCCTCCTGTAAGGAAAAAACCCTGAATCAGGCTTCACAACTCATCACCTGTCCCCTAATGTGCACAACTTTGATCGAGTCTTATATATATATATATATAGCCGAGTCCCCGTGTCCAAATTTTTTGAAATTGCACTGCACCGGCACCCGCACCCATGTGACATAGATTATGACTGATTTGAGTTATTTAGATTATGATTCTTTTTGCCCTAATTGTCATGCTGTCTTTTTCTTATTCTCCTTTTTGTTTCTTTCCTTTCTTTCTGCTTTACTCCATATACTGACGCTTGAGCATGACTTGTAATAAAATGATACAAGGGCTACAATAAACCCTACCTACCTGGATTTTCTTTGTTTGTATAATTTATTAGTTGATATGGCCTTTCTACAATGGTACAATGACTGCAATTAACTCTACCTGCCCCATTTCTCTTTGTTTATCTGATTTTTTTTCTGGTGACATCTTTATACCGAGTGGCCTAATTGCACCCACTTCTGTTCAAGTATGAATGCTATAGTTTTCTTATGTATTTTTTGTGCTTTACGACCAACATTGAATTCTTTATGGATGAATTAAATAGTTAGGAACTCTTATAATGTTCTTGGGCAATGGATGGCAGGATAGAAAAAATGAGATGGGAAGGCATCATTGGTTCCAGGAGCACGCTTTTGATGGCTAACAACGTATTTCTGCTGATGCATGGGCTACCTTAGAGAGTTTGCTAGTTATCTTGTTGGATGAGCCTCACAACCTGGTTGAGAAAGTTGGCTCAAAATAAATTAACCTCTCAATATGGATCATAATGAAACAAGCTTATTGTTGTGGATGTCTTTAATTCTGGGCCCGCTCCGATCCAGACCCTAACTGAAAATATTTTGATGACCACACAATGAGATTTTCAATCGGGGTTTGTGGCGGTAGTGGAGGGATCAGGCCGTTAGGCCCAAAGACCAGCTAGGGTTTTGTACTCTGTGTGATATATATATCCTCCTCCTTTTGTGAGTTGGGATTGAGAGTTTCGGTTTTATTGGGGATTAGAGTTTTGAGAGCTTAGTATCTTGGATTTGTATTTTCCCACAATTGCTAGGGATTTCTTGCTCCTCCTCTCGTGGATGAAGGCCTGAGTGTCGAACTGTTAAAATATATGGATATCATATTAATATATATGTGTGCACATGTCCACTAGGGACATTTTTTTTCTTTCTTTTTCTTTTTCCCATTTGATTATGGGTAAGAGGGTCTTCCCAATAGAGCTGTTGGGACCCTCCCCAACGGTCACAAATGTGATGGTTTGGGAGCTCCCAACAGGTCTACGAGAGCCCCCCTTAATCCCATAATGTGTATAAATAAGGGGTCTTTCTCCCCCTTATTCTTAAGGCTTCTAGGAGCATTTCAATGAATTGTTCTTTATATTTTTGAGCTCTTTCTCTCACATTGTGTGTGTTTGGTGCCTAGGCCTTTGTGGCTTATTGTATTTGGCACATTAGTGGCTTCGTGTTTATGTGCTTGTGCATTCGTTGTTGTCACTTAGTGACATTGCTCTTTGCACTAGTGTTTCATTACATGATATCACAACCCTTAGGTGTTTGAATATTCTTGGGACTCTCGCTTGGTTCATTTCTTGTGTGCTTGTATTTTGCACACTTGTTCTTGTATTCTCCTTTTTTTCCATAATGGCTGACAAGGATGCAAAGATTGATCTCCCATTCTTCAAAACCTGTAAATTTTGGCTATTATTAATAAATAAATAATTCAGTTTTATCTTTGAGTTAGAAATGTGTTTCTATTGTTTAAATATCATTTATTGTTGTTTAAATGCTCAATTACTCATGGCTAACAAGGGTAAAATTAGTATTTTTAAAACTATTTCAGATATTTAGCAATCAATTATATTACTTCTTATAAAAAACATGTTTTTAAGAGCTTTGTAAAATATTAGTATGATATCATTGAATTTTGGAATTTACTAGATGAATTTAACTAGTTAAAAATCTTAATTTTTAATTAACGGGTATTTTGATTATTTTAATCAAAAGTACTATTTAAAATATTTAATCTATGTTTTGCAGTAACCAAATCTGGTGAGATGGAGATGGTGTATGCAACATTTTTTGCTCAGTAGTTAATATTTATTGGTGGTTCACCTTATCTTTGGGGATTTTATATTTTTAGAGCTTTTGACATTTTTGATCGCGCACCAAGTATTCAATGCATCGTTGCTTGAGAGGTCTTTTCGGATTTTGAAACCCCTCGATCTTTTGGGTTTCAATTTGTTGTTCTTCTTATTATTAAAGTAAGTTTCCTTAACTGAACTTGTATAGAGCATGTTTAGGCACTAATGTAATGAAGTGCGAAACGAGAGAGGTGAAATCTCCAAGAGAAAGCACGGAAGCACTCACATACACAAGAGGCCACAAATTCGCAAAATAAACCACAAAAAGTGGTCAAACACACAAAGAGGTAAAAAAATATATTTCACTCATAAAATGCTTCATAAGAAGCTTGAAGAATACATGGGGCCATGCCCCTTATTTATACACAGCAAGGGACCCAAGGAGGGGCTCCTATAGGGGACGTTGGAGCCCCTCCAACGGTCATATTTATGACTGTTGGTCCAACGTCTCTATGTAGACCCCTCTCAAAGAATAAAAAAAGAAAAAGTAAAAAAACAAAAAAGGAAAAAGAATAAAAAGAAAAAAAGAAAAAAAGAAAAAAAGGGAAAAGAATAAAAAAAAAAAAGAAAAAAAGGAAAAAAGAAAAAGAAGCATATCTAGGATATGCGTGTACAGGTGAAATGACAGAATTACCCCTATCGGGTATTACAAAATAAATATATATATATATTTATATATTTAGATAGACATATAGACATATATATGTGTATATGTCACAATATAAATATATAGATATATATGTATACATCATATTTTAACAACTAATTGCGTAAGCATGATGTTGTGCTAAATACTTCACTGAATTGCAAATACAAGTTATGCGCACACACCACATATAGTTGTATATATCTAAGGGTGCTATGGTTGCCTATATGTTTAACTGATTTGAGTGTAGGATATACTAAAAATGTGATACGCTAAGTATTAAAACAATTATAAGCTAATGCACATTGAATGCAATGCAATGCGAAATGCAAATCGGGTAAATGCTTATGGTAAGTACGTGGTGCAAATGCATCACCTAATAAATTTATTTTTATTGTATGTAACACTTTCCTGCTCACGCACAACACTTAGTTGTGGATATCTAGGACTGTTGTGATTGTATTTCGGAGATCATGCTGAGCATGATTTAAATGTATGGGAATAAAAGTGATTTTCTTGTCGTAGTTCGGAGATCATGCTCGTCATGATTTTAGATAGCGGAATATAGAGTGTGTTTGTTGCAGGTATATGTTTGAGCATGCATTTGTGTGAATGATGTGTTTGATATGACCATATTGAATTCTAGTATGGAATAATAATTGTGTAATCATGAGCGATAGAATAATGTGCATGATAGGATTATGCAAATACCATTATGCTTGGACTGATACGTCCTGTGCTCTCATGAACGAACTATATTTTTATTGTGAATGCTATTAGTATATATATATACTATGTGTGAGACACATTATGCATGAAATGGTTGCTTTGCATATTGATTCATGTGGTAAAATAATGCATATATGACTTGAATCCTGTGTGCATAACTCGAACTACGTAGGAGTTACGTATGTTGATGTTTAGTTGCTTCATATTATAAAATGTGCATGTTTATGCATGCATGCATACGACTTATGTTTTGTTTACGCATACTTCGAGGTTCAATTTACGAAATACAATGTTTCTTGTGGCAATGATATGATGCGTAGGATAATATGCTTCTGTACGATATGATTCAAACGCCACGTGATATGAAATTACGAATGCATACGATAAATGTTTAAGTTTAATAGTGAACTATGGTTCATGGAATCTTATTGGTTAAATGTGTGATTTTATGATTTAAGTGCTATATAAAGTGATGTATGATGTGATGTATATTGATTGTATACATGATTGTGACCGTGTTGGTGGCTATCGACCCTGAGAGTGGTCAATTGTATTGAAGCATGTATCACAATAGTTTTCACCGGATATGGTACCCATTGATGAACTGTTCCCAAAGGATTCTCTGTGAGGGTGTGCATGACTAGATCAGGTAATCTGGCTAGAGCGGTAAGTCTCTGTGAAGAAGTGCATTATCCAAGAGCAGGTGGCCCGCGAAGACAATATATTCCTGTGAGGAAGTGCATTGTTAAAGACCAGGCGGACCATCCGTCTAGGGCGGTCACTCCTTATGAGGTTGTACATTTTTCAGGCCAGGCGATTCGGCATGGAGCAGTCTCAGGTAAACATGATGTAAAGCCAATATCAAATATACCTTTGCTAAATCTATCATAACATGCTTTGGACGCTTGTTTTAACCGATATAATGCCTTTTGTAGGCGAAGAGCCTTTTCTTGAGAAATGCCCATACCGGGAGGTGCCTCAATCTAAACTTCTTATATAAGATTTTCATTTAAAAATGCTTTTTTAACATCCATTTAATATATGGATTGATTTTTAATTGAAGCAACTGCAATAGGGGTTCTAACCGTGGTCATGCGGGCAATAAGTGCAAAAATTTCTTCATAATCTATGTTGTATTTTTGTGAATATTTTTTGGTAATTAGCCTAGCTTTATATCTTTTAAGGGTCTCATCACTCTTGGTTTTGATTTTGTATACCACCTACAACCTATGAGTTTCTTTCTGTGTGAAAGATTTTGAATAGACCAAGTTTGAGTCTTTTCCAAAACTTCTAGTTGTACCCTCATAGCTTTAACCCATTCAAAACGTTGAACGTTATTTGGCTTGAACATAAGATGAGGGTTCTATATATAAATGAATTAGGGCTATGCATGCTTGGTGTTTTGAGGAAAAAGAGTCATATGATACAAATTTTGATGAGGGTTTTGATACTCTAGATGATTTCCTAATTTGCCATTCTTCATTAAAGTTAGAAAAGTTTTCAAGTGCATATAGATGATTTTGATTTCTCCGTCTAGAATATTGTGTACAAGTTTGATCATCATGAGGTAATTCATCAAGAGATTCAATATCGTTCTCAAAATCATACTCACAATCACAATAATTAATTTCTATCTTTGAAACAAGATCAAACAAAAATGAACCCAACAACCATAGGTTGAACAGAGCCGAACCCAATAACCTTGGGTTTTGGTTCTGCCGAACTTGGGCCTAGGTTCCATAGAGCATTACCCAACAACCCTGGATTCGGTTCTGCTGGGTCCCAGTAGCCCAAACTGTTAAAATGTAATTGCAAACCAACATTGTAAGTATATATATATATATATATATATATATATATAGAGAGAGAGAGAGAGAGAGAGAGAGACTATGTATGTATGTATACGTATCTCTATGTATATATATATATATATATATATATATATATATTTGTCCATAATACCCGAAAGGGTATTTCTGTAATTTCTCCTTTTATGCATATTCCACTTGGAATAATGCTTGTAATTTCTTCTTTATTTTATTTTCTATTCTTTTTATTTTTTTATTTTTATTTTCTTCTTTTTAAGTGTCATATCACATTGGGGGCCTCTCAACGATCACAAATGTGACCGTTGGGGGCTCCCCAACGACTCCTTTGGGAACCCCCCATGTGGTCCCTTTTGCTTGTATAAATAGGGGTGCTCCCCCTTTGTAATTGATAAGTTTGAGAGACTCAAGCATTCTCCTTTTTTATTGAAACACATGCCTTGTTCAAGTGTTGTGTTAGTGCCTTCGTGCACATCTTTTGTAAAGTATTTGTGCTTGTATACTTATTGTCTCTTCGTAGACATTTTCACATGGTAGGAGAGCCAAGTTGGTGATAGATGATCATGAGATTCTTCTTTTTTCGAGTGCCTCGAAAAGTGTGCCTTCAGTGTTTTGAAGATTGAAGTGGTAGATCTTGCTTCTCCAATATTTTAGAAGAATCTTGTGCAAGTATGCTTAAAGATATCCTTTTGGTACGTATTTCTCCCTCTATCTTAACTCTCTAATGGGCGAAAAAGAGTCCCCCTTTGCTCTCGACTTTAAACTAAATGGCTCCAACTATCATGTTTGGGCCGGGAACAGGGAGGCTCACATAAAAGGGAAGGGTTTATGGGGTTATGTGCAAGGCACAATCCCGGAACCCGAACCGAAAATTACTCTTGTTAAAGATGGAGAAATCAAGATTCTTTAAGGGGATGGAAGAACAAAAGCACTTGAGGATTATTCCAAGAAACAAGACGAATGGGAAATGAAGAATTTTAAGATTCTTTCTTGGATTTTTTTCGTTGGTTGAAACCAAGATTAATGCCAGTATTTTTAAGTTCAAGAAAGCTTCAAAAGCATGGCATTATCTTGAAAAAATGTATACCTCAAGGGATCTTTCCCATAAATACTACCTTCAAAAGAAGGCTCTTACTTTTTGAATGGGCTAAGGCCCGAATTTGAGCAAATAAGGTCATCTCTTTTATCCTCATTTTCTCCCCTCTCTTGAGGATGTTTTCACCAAATTAAGTGGTGAAGAGACCCGTATGGGTATAAGTAAACAAGGATCAAATGTACTTGCCGTTCCTTCTTATTATGAAGAAAATGATGGGGTCAATGCCGTATCAAGACCCGAAAACCATGTAAAAGCCTATCGTCCTCATTTCAAACCACAAAATCAAGGAGGAATAGTGGGAAAGGGGGACAGAAGGACTATAACAAATTTTTTTGCCATTTTTGTAAAGAACCGGGGCATATCAAATCTATATGCCTTAAATGGAAGAGACTTCTGGACCGTTATACTGCAAAAGGAGGAGGCATCTTCAAGTGGATCTCTTTCACTAAATCAAATAGTGAAAGCTCTTCAACCTCTCCTCAAGGGAGCTACCTCCGGTGTCGCCGTATCTACCTCTTCACCTCCAGGTAAAGTTTCTTGGCTTTTGGACTCCGGTGCATCTTTTCATATGTCCCCAAACATATATTCTCTTTCCGATTATTTAAAAAATATTTCACCATCTTTTGTTTCCACTGCGGATGGAACCTCTCTTGAAATTAAAGGCATAAGAAATTTTGAAACTCAAGATTTTTTTATTCCAAAAACCAGATTTATACCTAAGCTAAACTTAAACCTTCTCTCTGTTTCTCAACTCTTGGACCATGGTTGCGATATTAAATTTTCTTTTGATAAATGTTCAATACAGGATCGCCGGTTCGGAAAATTGATTGGGGAAGGCTTTAGGAAGGGAGACTTATACTATATGGACTCTCTTCAAATTTCATTTTTTTTTGTAATGTTGCTCGACACAAAGATGTAACTGTGTGGCACAAAATACTTGGTCATCATAACATCACCAAGTTGTCTTATTTACATTTTGCAAAAGATCTCTGCAAAAGTTCATTTTCTTGTAATGATTGTATTCTCGAAAAATGCAAAGTTTACCTTTTGAGCAAAGAACTATGTTCTCTTCTAAACCTTTCGAAATTGTTCATTCAGATGTTTGGGAACCTGCACCAGTTGTTTCAAAAGAAGGTTTTTCTTACTATGTAATCTTTGTGGATGACTTTTCTAGACATTCATGGATTTATTTTCTCAAGTATGAGCATGAAGTATTTTCGTGCTTCAAATCCTTTCATGTAATGATCATGAATCAATTCAATAGCAACATAAAGATATTTAGAAGTGATTCTGGAGGAGAATCTCTCCAATGAATTCAAAAAATATCTTGAGGATAATGGTATTGTTCACCAAAGGTCTTGTCTTAAAATCTCTCAACAAAATGGGCTGGCTGAAAGGAAACATAGACACATCATTGAGACCACTAAAACCCTTCTAATATCTTAAAATATTCCTAAATTTTTTTGGGCCGAGGCAGCCCTTGCTTCAGTATATCTCATAAATGGCTTACCTTCTAGGAATTTAGGAAAGATCTCTCCTTTTGAAGTTTTGCATAAGATGAAACCTGATTATAATATGTTACGAGTCTTTGGTTGTAAGTGTTTTATACTTACTGATAAGAATGGCAAACTCTCTTCCAATGCTATTCCTTGCGTCTTTCTTAGATATTCTGTAACTCAAAAAGGGTTTCGATGTTATGACCCTAGAAATGATAAGTTATATGTCTCAAGAAATGTGACTTTTTTAGAAAATGAGAGCGGATTTGAAAGAAATGTTTTCCACCAGGAAAAAAACTGATTATTCTTTCTTATTTGACTTATTGTCTAGTAATGATGATATGTCTAGTGGTAATGAAGTATCATCAAATCATGATGGGGAAAATGGAGTAAATACTGATGAGCTTAACTCACCCAATATCCAAGACGACAGAATTTCAAGTGACCCAATAACCTATTCTCGTAGAAATCGAGATACTTTCAGAAGTGGTATTAATCAATATAGTGAGTCTGTTCCCACTCCTGATCACAGAAGATCTGAAAGAAATAGGAGACCTCCAACTCGATTTGTCTCTTTTGATTCATTTTCACCCAGATATAGGGTTTGTCTTAGTGCTATTCATTCTTACTTTGAACCAAGAAATTTCGAAGAAGCTAAAAAATGTATAGAATGACAAGAAGCTATGCAAAATGAACTCAATGCTCTTTGGAAAGCTGAGACATGGGGATTCCAAACTCTACCTATTGGAAAGAAAACTATAGGTTGTTGTTGGGTATTTAAGGTTTAGACTAAGAGTGATGGATCTCTAGAGAGATACAAAGCTCGCTTAGTCGCAAAAGGGTATAACCAAGAATATGATATTGATTATGAATAAACTTTTGCTCCTTTAGCCCAAATGGTTACAGTTAGATGTCTTATTACTATTGCGTCTATAAAAAAATGGAAAATTTTTCAAATGGATGTGAAAAATTCCCTTTTAAATGGTGATCTGAACAAAGAAGTTTATATGGATGCCCCACCAGCCATAAAGATTCCTAAAGATAAAGTTTTTCGCCTTCGAAAAGCCCTCTATGGTTTGAAACAGGTTCCCAAAGCCTGGTATGATAGATTTAACAATGTAATGCTAAAAAATGGATTTTTTTCTTGTTATACTCATACTGCATTATTTACTAGAAAATCTGATGCAGGGATTGTGATATTATTGCTCTATGTTGATGACAAAGTTTGCGAAACTCCTGAAATAGTTGGCTTAAAAATGAAGATCGATGACGGGATCCTTCTAACCGATCCTACTCCTTACCGGCAACTGGTAGGCTCATTGATGTACCTTAGCATCACTCAGCCTGATTTGTCTCATGCAATTCACATTGCCAGTCAGTTCCAACATGCTCCCACAACCGTTCACATGAGTGTTGTGCTTCACATCATCAGATATTTAAAGGGAACTGTAAATAAGAGAGTATTCTTGTCTTCTTCTTCTTAATTAAAGTTAATTTCTTATACTGACTCAGATTGTGGAGGTGACCCTAATAATCGTCATTCCACCACTGGTTTTTGTGTCTTCTTAGGTGAGTCTCTGATTTCTTGGCGATGTAAAAAGCAATAGAAGGTCTCTCTATCCTCCACCGAAGCAGAATATAGAGCCATGAGAGAACAATTAATAAACAAAGATCACAAATTATTCAATAAAGACATTTACCATGTATTAGAGAACAAACATGCATTCACCAATTTATCACAATTTAGGGAACAAGTAAATATGCATGATCTAATGCATAACAGGAATATGCATGAATAAATTTTTATCTTTTATCAGAGTTTTTTTTTTCGTGTGCATGTCTCTTTTAAATGTACACAATTTAAGTTCCTCTCCTTAATTACCGTTGTCTGCGGATACTCCAAACGGGTAAAAGTTTTCGACGTCAAGTAGGGTTTTTAGTGTAACTTAGCACACAAATTATATTTTATTACTGGGTTTCAAACTTAGCCCTCAACCGCTATCATGAATCAATACCATCCATCGAAACATTGAAAATCAATAACCAATGTCGGGACATTATGAAAATCAACAACCATAATTCCACACTTTCTTGGTATACCAAAACAACAACTGTGCCTACACACCACACTCAGGCAAAGTGGCGGATTCTCCCTACAAACCGTGGCTAGGAGAAGAACTTCAATATCGGGTTCAGGGCAACAACACACACACACGGAGTTTTAGTATCCTCATGGCTTCCCAAAACCGCAATGTCCAAGATTCCCATACTATAGAAGAGACATCAAAAAAACGTAGTTTACACTGTTCTTTAATTTCTTTTATCTTGTCATTAATTTATCTTTTTTAATTTGCAATTCAACATGCAAAATTAATAACATAAGCTCACAAATCAATATGCGAAGCTCTTCACGGAACCACAACCGGTGATAATGCATTCATATACAAAAATCATAAATATCATGCCACTATGCATTCATTTCACTTCACATAATCATGTCAAATACATGCTTTCATTCCTGAACACTCATGCAAATATGTACATGCAAAACATATCAATTTCATGTATGCACATGCACATGAAAGCAACTTTGCATTAATACTTTAATTCAGCATAGTATATCAAGTTTAAGCATGCGAAGATTTCATTCTTTTGCATACAAATAGCACATTCTGGAAATTTACATGCATAACTGAATTCAAATCATGCTTCACGTTATTACAATAAGCATGAACTAACAGATATGATTATGAAACAAATCTGCATTTTACTTAATCATAAATCTGGACATGTTATGACAATTAAGAATAGCATTCACTTCTTGAATTCTTTAACAAAAATTTTCTTGTTGACAAATGATTCAGCTGACCCAGTCGGTTGGGACGGGGTCTGGTATGCTGTCAAAGCTGGGTCAAGCCCTCTGCCCAACAGACACAGTCGGTTGGCCGACATAGCCCACAAATAATCATGATCAGAAACATACTTATTAGCACAGAAAATAACTCATGTGATAGCAATAAAAAACACATACATGTTCAGTCCATTCATGGCAGCGTACATAATATTTTCTATCTCATTGTTACATAGATGCATGCCTAAAGTTTAGGCTAAGACATGCATACATGACAGTCTACTCACATATAAGCATACATAATCTGGACATGGGTAACATACAAATATGAATTTTCAACATGCATAAAGCTGCAGATTCAACGTGCATAAATCTGCATATTTGTCATGTCAAAAATCTAAATACGTAACAAGTAAAAATCTGGATATCTAACATGTTAAAATCAGCATAGGTGACGTATAAATTCGAACACTTGACATGAGTAAATCTGGGCTTTTATCATATATATATATATAGTCCCCCTTTTTTTTTTGAAGAACTAAATGGAAACTGGTACTGCCAGGCCATCACTTGCTCAGTTGACTGGTTAGGTTCGTGGTTACTAGGCCTGCCCAGCCGACGAAGTTCTTAAGATGAAAGAGTTTCTTACTTGAGATATGGCCCCTCGCATCCGTGTGAATATGGAAATAAGCCATTTAAATGACATTCTTGGAAAGTTATAAACAATGGAGCTGATGTTGTCATAAAAAGAATTCATGAGCTCATATACTAATTGCTCTAGTTCTTTTCATACTATCATGACTTTTTCACATAATCGTGGTTCATTATATTTGACTTCCCCTTGTCTAATAATCCACAGCAACCCGCAGTTGCACGTAATGCTCCCATATTTTATATAACAAAGTTTTCATTGCTGGTTGTAGGTAGATAATTTATAGAAGCAACTCCCATTTTATTGGGAGCATGCCAGAGCATGATTTACGTTCAGTGGTGACATTTGCCTTCAATTTACCAACAGAACAGTTCTGTCAGCAATCTGCATTAATTTGCAAGGAAATATCCTATTAACCGTCCTTTACATCAAGGTTCAATTCAAATCAGTGTTATATCGTGATGTCATAAAAATATCATTAATGCCTGTTTAGGATAGTTGTTTTTCCCTTGCCATGCTTGGTGGATATGGCATAATCCACGCTGCTTCTGGGAAATTTTGTGAGAGAAAATTAAAATATAAATGCAGCATATGTGCATGCATGCATGCATGCAAACAACTCAACGGCAAGTTGAACAGGAATCCAGGTTCACAAGTTGAACATGATGTAGGTGCAGTATAGGTAACATTTTTTTTCCCTTTCGTTATGACAGTGTGCCAGCCCCAGCCGACCAGTCGGCTGGGACTGGACTGTTCCAGATTCAGTCCAGCCGATTGAATCGGCTGGAGCCATATATATATATATATATATATATATATGTATGTATGTGTGTGTGTGTGTGTGTTATACTATTTTTCACATCAACAGTGGTCCAACCCAAATCTGGACAGTGGTCTGGGACTGGACAACAGAGTGTCCTGTCCCAGCCGACTGTCCAGGCTGAGACTGGACAACTGTCCGTCCTGTCCCGGACCAAAAATCACCCAAAAATCCATTTTTCTTATTTTAGCCGAATATGCACAATTTTATTTCCATAGATCTGGTTCCGTTTTAAGAACCACAGCCCCGTGTCCACCTGTCCATATATACACGCCCGTCTAGGGGACAAATCTGTCCAGAACGGGCAGCATGGACATAGGCTCAAATTTGGCCAGATCTGCCCATCATCATCGTGGCCAGATCTGTCTAGATCTGCCCGCTAAAAGCATGAAACAAAACTGTCCAGACCTGTCCAAAGTATCATTTCTAGGCAAAAACATATATACACATATGTATACATGCTTCTATATATATTGGGTTAAACATAAAAACTTGCAGAAAATCGTAGGAAAACAAATACCACATGATCTAAGCCTTCCTACATCGATTCCCATGGATTAAACCATGAAAAATCAAGATAGAATCCATGGTTCCCTATAAAAACATTACCTAAAGCTTATTTAGGCTGTTTTTCTCATTCGAGACAAAAGAAAGACCCGTACCTTGACCGTAGATTGAAAGAGAACTAGAAATCAATGGTGAAAACATCATCTCCTTCTCCTCTTCTTCCTCCTTCCCTCTTTTCTTGTCTTTCTCTCTTTCTTTCTCCCTTTTTTCTTCTCTCTCTTTCTCTCTTTCTTTGAGGCTATTTATAGAGAAAAAGGCAGGTGACACCTCCTCTTATCCATCCAGTCCTTCTAGAGAGGGCTGAAGCTAATCTCTAATTGGAACTTTCTCACTTTTCAAAATTTTGAAACTTTTTTATTTTGTAGGCAGAGCTACCGGAAGCGCCTAGGTAAAAGGGGAAGCACGCTTTAGAAGCATGAAACGTTGCGCTTCCGAAGCGTGAGGGTAAGCGTCTCCTTTTTTGGGAAGCGTGCTTCCCTTTTATGGGAAGCACGCTTCCCCCACACTTCCCCATTTTTTTTCATTTTTTTCGCTTCCCCCTCGATTTTGGTTCGCTTCCTAGGTCGCTTCCGAGACGGTTCAGAATTTTCTTCTAAGTGGTCCCACACTTCCCCGCTTCCTAAATTTTTGAAAGTGCCTCGATTTCCGCTCCCACTTCCCGTATCGCTTCTCGCTCCCACTTCCTCGACTGGTAACTCTGGTTTAAGGGCTCTTTTAAGAGTCCTAAACCAAAGCCAACTTAAAATTTTGGAATTAAATATAATTAATTAATTATTAATTATTTAATAAATACTTAGAAGCTTGCAAAAGTTATTTTTATTGAACTAGGGTTCTTCTTAAGTAATTCTATATAGGTTTAAGGACTCTACTTAGGGTCCTAAACCAAAACTTAAATCAAAATTCATAATTGAAATTAATTAATTAATAATTGTTAATTACTTAATAAGTATCTAAAAATTTCCAAAGGTTATTTTAATAACATTGAAGACTTCTTAACACTAAATAACTCCAATTTAAAGGTTTCTAATGAATTTAAAAGTAAAAATTTGATGGATTTGGATCTAGATCCGGATCCATATCCAAATATCCAAATGGGTCTTGGGCTGGATCAAATCTAGATTAATATCGGTCTTGGATAGAGTCCAAATCCTTGTTAATTTGGATCAAACCCATCAGATCCGGTCTGATCCAAATCCGGGTCCGAACCGACAAATTGCTCATTTTTTGAAAAACTGCGATTTTTGGGCCAACCGTAGCCGAATCAAGGAAAATAAAATATCGTTACGCTCAGAATTTTGAGATGCATCCAATGATATATAACTCTAATTTTGCTTCTAAAATTCGTTAAAAAATAACCCGAATTTCGCTTGAATTTAAAGGTCGATCATAAAACTTTTTCTCACGTTTCGAGTGACTCATTTAGGCCTTGACAATGAGACCTGGGCCAAGCCCAGACTCCAAAGCATCGGCCTAAAATCGAGAATCTACCGATTTTTCCAAAATTTCAAATTTAACTAAGTGAGAAATAACGTGATATTACAAGGCGAGGTCTAGTATATAAGAAACAGTGCAGGTCTGTGGCATCTTTAACAATTAAAATAACTTGGATGTGATAGTTGCTTACAGAATATTTTAGCTCATTAGTCATTTATATTGTTTCATAGTTAAAACTTTGTTCGAGGTAGCAAAGATTTTTGAGAGATGCTTACAAGATACTTCAACAAGGATATATTGACAAGGGAGCAAAGTATTTTAGCCTACAGGTGAGTTGTTAATCTATCAGTTTAATCTTTTGAAAGACATTATATTGTCCCAAAGTTGTATTTTTACTTGTATTGTGGATTTTAGTAAAAAGTGAGTTATTAGGTAGAACTGTAGTTTATGCTCTGTAATGTTTATATTCTTGATTTTCTTTGATGCTATTTTGAGTTTATTCAATTCATGTAATTTTTCTTCTTTTTCTTTTCTTTATTTTTTCTTTTTATTTTTTTAGTTCTTTTGGATATTAGCCATGGAGGGGCTCACCTCATGTGAACGTTGGGCCCCTCCAACGGTCAATAAGATGACCGTTGTCCAACGTTCACATGTGGGAGCCCTTCCAATGTCTCTCTCTAGTCTCTATAAATAGGGGACTTCCCCTTCCCTTCATTTTAAAGTAAGCTTTTGTAAAACTCTCCTTTGTGGTTCAATAAGAGATTCTATTTTCTATTTTTGTGCATTTGTATCCGTGATTTTGTGCACTTGTGTGAGTGTTCATTTGTGCCTTTGTGCACACGTATCACATTAAGAATATTGTGCCTTTATGCACAAAATCTCATTGTAGACATTTTTACATGGTATCAGAGCAAGGTCAATGAAAGAATAACTCATGTTTTTGCCATACTCCGGTGGTTGCCTAAAAAAGCGTGCACTTCCACAAACTTTTCTTTTTGGCGTGGAAAGCTCTTGCAATCCACTTCTAACTTCTAAGTGCAATATATCTCTTCAAGTGAGCTTAAAAGACCCTTTGTGGTAAGAGTCTCTATTCTTGAAGTTTTTCTTTCTCATAAACTTCTGCATGTGGGAAAATGATTCCCACTTGTCTCTTGGCTTTAAGCTCAGTGGGTCAATCTATCATGTTTGGGCCGAAAATATAGAAGATCATATTAAAGGGAAAGGCCTTTAGAGCTATGTCAAAAGTACTATCTCCGAACCCAAACCCCAACCTAAAATCACCACTATTGAAAATGGTGAGATTGAGGTTCTTGATGGGGAAGAAAGAGAAAAATCTTTTGAAGAGTACAACAAGAAACATGAGGAATGGAAAATGAAGAATTATAAAATCCTTTCATGGATCTTCTCTTTGGTTGAAACCCGAATCAATGCAAATATTTTGAAGTTTAAGAAGGCATCTCAAGTATGAGAATACCTTGAAAGGATGTACACTTCAAGGGTTTTGTCCCACAAATATTATCTTCAAAAAAGGGCTTTGACCCTTCAACAAGGCGAATTGACTATTAGGAAATATTTCGCCGATATATCCTCTATTTGGGATGAACTTGCTATGCTTGAACCAAAATGAAGTGGGGAAGCCATTGAGCTTCGATACAAGCAACTAGACGAAGATGGGTTTTTCAATTTTTTGAATGGGCTTAGACCCGAGTTTGAACAAATACGATATTCTCTTCTATCCTCCTTCACTTCTCCACCACTTGAAGATGTTCTTACTAAATTAAGTGGAGAGAAAACTCGTATGGGCATGAGCAAGGCCAATCTGAGTGTTCTTGCCACACCTTCAAACAAAAAAGAAAATGAAGGAGCTTATGCCTTTTCTAGACCGGGTAACAACTTGAAAGCATACAAGCCTCCTCATTTTAAAAATCAAAATCAAGGAGCAAGAGAAAATGATGGTCAAAACAGAAGTTATCATGGAAGAGAATATAACAAAATTATGTCATTTTTGTAAAGAACACAGACATATCAAACTGGTGTGCCCAAAATGGAAGATGGTGGCTATGTCCACCATATTTCAACCGCATACGGAAGATGATCCATCCACCTCCAAAAACAGAGTTCTCTCTCTAAGTCAAATCATGAAAGCTTTACAACCTCTTCTCAAAGGATCTATCTTCGAGGCCGCCATGTCAACATTCTCTCCTTTCAGTAAGACTTCTTGGCTTTTTGATTCGGTGCCTCATTTCATATGTCTCATAATATTTTTTCTCTTTTTGAATATTCAAAAAATATATCTCCATCTTTTGTTTCAACCGCGGTTGGCACTTATCTTGAAATTAAAGGAATTGGAAACTTTGAAAAACAAGGTTTTTTTATTCCTATAATTAGATTTATACCAAAATTAAATTAAAATTTGCTTTCCGTCTCTCAACTCTCGGACCATGGATGTGACATAAAATTCTCGTCTAATAAATTTTGGATACAGGATCATCGGTCCGGAAAGTTGATTGGAGAAGGCTCTTGGAAGGGAGATCTATACTACGTGGACTCTCTTCAAACACCAAAGAACTATTTTTGTAATGTTGCCCAATATAAGGATATAAATGTTTGACACAAAAGACTTGGCCATTCTAATGTCACCAAACTTTCTTATTTACATTTTGTCAAAAATCTTTGTAAAAGCAATCTCACTTGTAATGATTGTATCCTTGGAAAAATGAGAAGTTTGCCTTTTGAACAAAGATCTATATTTACAACCAACTCTTTTGAACTTGTTCATTCGGACGCATGGGGACCAACACCCATTGTATCAAAAGGAGGGTTTGCATATTATGTTATTTTTGTTGATGATTACTCTAGATATTGTTGGATATACTTTCTTAAACACAAACATGAGGTTTTTGCATCATTTAAAGCATATCATATGATGATAAAAAATCAATTTAATCGAAACTTAAAGATTCTTAGGACCGATTTCGGAGGTAAATATCTTTCAAATGAATTCAAAAATTATCTTGAAACTTATGGAATTGTTTATAAAAAATCGTCCTAAAACACCTCAACAAAATTGGTTAGCCGAAAGAAAACATAAGCACATTATTGAAACCACTAGAACATTACTTATCTCTCAAAATATTGTAAAAAGATTTTAGGCCGCGGCAACTCTTGTATCAGTTTATTTCATAAATTGACTTTCATAAAAAAATTTAAATAAAATTTCACCTTTTGAAACGATATATCAAAAGGAACCCGACTATAATATGTTGAGAATTTTTGGATGTAAATGTTTTGTTCTAACAGATAAAAATGACAAACTTTCACCAAAAGCCATTCCTTGTGCATTTCTTGGACATTCCGGAAGCCAAAAAGGGTTTTGATGCTATGATATTAAAAATGATAAATTATATGTTTCTAGGAATGTGACTTTTTTGGAAAACGTTAGTGGTTTCGAAAAATATGAATCTCACGAAGAAAATGTGGACTACTCTTTCTTGTTTTACTTATTGTTTAGGAATGATGAAATTGTGTATAATAGTGATAACGAACTAGAAGAAAATGACAACTCTTCTCATCCATCAACCAATCATCATATTGAAGAAAGGGCATCTAGAGATCCTATCACTTACACTCATAGAGATAAAAACATTTTTAGAAGTGCAATTAAGAAATATAGTGAACCTAGTGAATCCCCTTTTTCACATGATGAAAACCCTCGAAGAACCGAAAGAACTAGAAGAGTTCCTTCTAGGTTTATATCCTATGATTTTTTTCCCCTAAATATAGAGCTTGACATTTGCCCCCGTTGCGCGTATGGTTACTCTTAGATGTCTCATTACCATTGCCTTAATTAAGAAATAGAACATTTATCAAATGGATGTTAAAAATGCCTTTTTGAATGATCTTAACAAAGAAGTCAATATAAATGCTCCCCCGGGTATGGAGATTCCTAAGGATAAAGTGCTTCGTCTACGGAAAGCTCTTTATGGTTTGAAACAAGCTCCCGAGACTTGGTATGATAGATCTAATAGTGTAATGTTCAAAAATGTTTTTTGTTAAGACAAGAAAGTTGTACACGACAATTCAAGTACAAGATTTTGATGATGAATAACTCGAACAACTGAATTTCAACAAGGCAGTGAAGAAAGATAAAAAGAATTGAAGAATCTGTGAAGACAAGTGTGCAAATGTAAATATCTTTAAAAGTCTTAGATTCTTGTAAGAGCCTTACTTTGATTGCATATCTTACTTGCATTTCACCTAAAAATACTTAAGAAAAACTTTTCTAAAAGAACCCTTGGCAAAAGTTATTTTAGAAAGCTCTTTACCCACATTTTCGAGTTTATCAGTGGACCAATAGACTCATCAGTCGACCGATTTTTGCGCCAGTTTTTAAAAGCAAAACATCAACTTTTTGATTAGTCGACTAATCGACTCTTAGTCGACCGACCAAAATGTTCGATTTCTGAAAAATTTTGCAAGAGTCGACTGAAAGTTTTTTTTCAGTCTACTGATGATTTTCATCAGTCGACTGACTTTTCTTTAGTCAACTAAGTTTCAAAAACCAAAATTTAAATTTGTTCGGCTAGACATAGTAGTCGACTGACTTTAACTGCCAGTCTGCTAATATTTGATTTCATTCGACTGATAACTTTTTTAATCGACTAATATAACCATTTTTCTGAACTTTCAGAAGTTGCGTTCTTTCATTTTTCAAGCATTTTGACTGTTCAAAACTGTCAGTTTGATACCCATTCGTACCACCAATGTCTGAAATTTTTCAACTATAAATAGGAGTGAGATCTAGACTTAAAATCAATGAATTGAAACATCGAATTTTGTGTTTCTCACTCCTATTCTTTCAAGCATTCGTTTTCTCACTCACTAAGTCTTTTCACTCAAGTTCTTCACTCTAATTTCTTTTGTGAGACAGTGAAATCGTGAGTTGAGTATTTTTGAAGCCTTAGAAGCCTGCAAGCCTATTCTACTTCCTTTGCATTCATAAGAAAGGCTCATAGGCTGATTGTAAGTTGTTTAATTCAATTTTTTTGTAAAAAAGACAGTTTTCTTGATTTATAGGAGAAGTTTGCTTTCAACAGAGTTGTTGCTGAAAGTGGGGCCAATTTTGGTATGTTTGATCTTATAGTGCCACAAGTTTGATAGTGAAAATCTCAAGCGGGTTTTGTTTGGGGACTGGATGTAGGTCTGGAGGACCCGAACCAATATAAAATCTTTGTGTTCTTTGTATGTGATTGCTTTGCAGAATTCAAAATCTTTCAAATTTCAAAGACAAAGTTTAAAAGCACTATTTCCCCCGCCTCTAGTGCTGCTTGCATCGATCCTACATTACTTTCAGTTTTTTATCATGTTTCACTGATACAACTTTGTTTGTCAGAAAATCCAATGCATGAATAATAATTTTATTGCTATATGTTGATGATATGCTAATAACAGGTGATGATACTAAAGGAATTAAGAGCATAAAATCTATATTAAAAGCTAAATTTGAAATGTTCGACTTGGGATTCCTAACGTATTTTTTAGGCATCGAAGTTGCGTATTCTCATAGAGGTTATTTTTTATCTCAAACTAAACTTGCATTTGAGATTTTTGATAGGTCAGGAATTACAGATGATAAAATTTTTGAAACTCTTGAGGTAGTTGGTACAAAGATGAAAATCGATGATGGGATTCTTCTAAAAGATCCCACCCCTTATAGGCAACTTGTTGGATCTTTAATGTATCTTAATATCACTAGACTTGATATTTCACTTGCTGTTCATATTCTAAGCCAATTTCAACATGCACCTACATCAGTTCATATGAGTGCAGTTCTCTGGATCATCAGATATATAAGGGGACCATTGAATAAGGGATTATTTCTATTTTCTTCTGAATTAAATTTAATAGCTTATACTGACTCTAATTGGGGAGGTGACCCAAGTAACCGTCACTCTACCACTGCCTTTTGTGTGTTTTTAGTAGACTCATTAATCTCTTGGAGATGCAAGAAGCAACAAGGTATCATTATCATCTACTGAAGCAGAATATTGAGCCATGACAATTACTACCATGAAAATTGTTTGGATTCGGCAGTTGTTGGAAGATATGGGAGTACAAGCGCACAAAACATATTGAGATGAACTGCCATTATGTTAGAGAACAATATCTGAAAAGAGTTGAAGGGGCTTCAACGTTCACATGTGGGAGCCCCTCCAATGGCTCTCTATAGTCTCTATAAATAGGGGACTTCCCCTTCCCTTCATTGTAAAGTAAGCTTTTGTAAAGCTCTCTTTATTTTGCCTTTATGCACAAAGTCTCATTGTAGACATTTTTACAACATCCGCATAACTGCATCTTGTTTTTTGCAACCAGATCTCGAGGAGATTTGGTGGGTCTGCCTTCAAAAATGAGAGAAGGGTCCAATGGTTTAAGTTTCCTTGCCATTTTTTTTCCTCCTCTTATTATCGTTCCAATGTTTGGGCAGAGTCAGATTTGCGTTCCAATGCTGAATGATTACCATTGTAGAGCCTTCCATCAGCTTAACATCCGATTCATTGATTATTTCTAGTTTACATTTGACTGTACTTCAGCAAATCCACTATACATGAAGTATGCTTTTCTGTTTAGGCAAAAAATTGGACACATTTATTTTTCATTTTAGTAAGCTATTTATTACCTCTAGTTATCTATGCAAAGTGTGCATTTGCTTATTCTATTTTAGTTGCTCCATGTATGACAGTGTTGTTGAACTCCTCTTTTACTGGATTCCAGATTATTGTTTACCATGTATATCTTCAATACTTCTGCCTGTATCTCTGTTTCTTATGTTTTTTGTTTTATCTTTTATTATCTTTTGTAGGCGGAAAATTAAATAAATGGCTCCTGGTTGCTCTCTCTTATAAGTTTGAGCATGTCATTCTTGTTGTGGACCTTGAATGTTATTTGCTTTGAGTATGATAATCCTTCTTTTTTTTTTGATAGTTCGCTGATATGTTCAGGTTCAAAATTATATATTTGTTGAATCTAATCACATGATGAAATCAATTCAAGTTATGCTTGATGCAATGAATGAGCTACGGTTGTTCTATGTAATGGAAAGAGCTGGCACATTCTCATTCCAGAGCAGGAAAGAAATTTCGAAGGTTGTTATTTACTCAAAAGTTTTTTTCCATGATATTGTAAAGCTTTCTTTGTAATATTGTTTCCTTTTGTCTGTTTTCATATATTATTTGATTTAAGTATGTTTGTTTACTTAGGCTGCTGTTTATGGGCATTCCGAGTTATTTTGCTGTATGTACGTATGCTTATTCAGATATTAAACATTCTAGGGCCTTAAGTCACTAAGCTTGTACTTGTTTCACATACATCAAGACCAACTATCAAGATTAATGATAATATATATATATATATATACATATATATAAAACAGCAAATTTTGACATATATATAGATAGTCACTAGAATATGAGAACTGGAATATGAAAACTAGAAATATGGGCATTTCAAATGCTTCTTTTGCAAATCCAACCATATAGATGTGTTCAAAATGGTGACTTCGCTAGGAATCAACTATTGGATTGTGTATTTTCGTTAGGAAACTGTGTTTTTTGAATGCTTGAATGTTTATGAAGATTATAAGCCGTTGATTTAAAAGCCTTAAAAAATCTCATTTATGCATCATAATTGGATGATTCAAGAACTTGTCCTTATAAAACCAAGCACGTAGATCACACATTAGTATAATTAGATTTAAAAGAAAAAAATAAAAAATCCACGAAAATCGCTGTTCACAATGTAGTTCTCATATTCTAGTGACTATATGTATAAACAAGCTTGACCCAACTTGACTCGGGTAGCAAGATCAAGGTTGCCACACTAGGAAGTGGAAGTGGAAGTGGAAAACAATACGGGAGGCGGAAGCGAGTCATTTAAAAATTTATAAGAAGTGAGAAGCGAGGAATAAAACATGAAGTTGTATGAGAATTGAGTGGGAATCAAATAGAATGCAAATGAAAATAATTATTCTTAAATTTCATGATTTTTTAGTGTAGGAATTATATTTTTGTCAAAATTTAAAAATGATGACTACCAATGTAGAGAAAGCACATGGGAAGCGAGTGGGAAACCTGAGAGGAAGCATAAAAAATATGAATAGAAGTGCGAGAGAACATATAAAAAGCATGACTGAAGTGTGTCGAAATCATAGGAGAAGCGTGGGAGAATCGAGATTCCCATCAACTTTCAGAAGCGAGTTTTCGAGAAGCGTGCTTCTCACCTGTCTAAGAAACTTCTAGTAACCCTGAGCAAATCCTAGTTGGACTAGATCAGCCAAGTTTTAACTGGTTTTGCTAGTTCTTAACGTGCCGACTTGGCACCTAGTTGGAAAAAAACTAGAAATCAGTATGATTCTTAGTTTATCCCAATAGGGGTACCAATTTTTCCGACTAGGCGCTGATGCGTCTGCCCTTGACAGACCCTGTAGAATCAGTGCGCGAGACAGTGCAGCGATGCACAGACCTCACCGCCACCGAGCCCCATGGAAGCAGGAGACCCCCACATGGCTGGACGCTCACACAACCTAAAGTGCACACTCAGCTGCACGCATGTGCCCAGTTCCTTTTTGCACCAAGTGGAAAGCTCAATTGGTTTTGGAAGATCCACCTCAAAAGCTTGGTGGACCCCACTAGCTTGCCACCTCATCACCCTGGAGCACCCCACCCATCCTCATCAGCCTTTGATGTGGACAATTCTAAGATGGATGTCCTTTTCCTTGTATAAGTATACATATATACATATGTTTATATAGTATGTATATATATATATATATATATATAATATTTTAGTATGTAATATATATATATATATATATATATATTATCTTAATCAATCTAGGTTGACTAGGATTTGGTCAACCTAAGTTGACTGAGTTCTAGCCGTTGGAGGCTAGTTCAACGGCTAGAATTCTAGCTGTTGGGCTAACTCAAAAGTGCACTACTACAAGTACTCTAGGATAAAAGGGGTATAATTTCTCAATAGGAACCTCAACAGAAGTGTTTCACAAAGATGTAATGTTTCTCAAGCTTTACTTTTAACATTCTTTATCTTTTGAAACAACCAACAGCTTGTGCCAACATTTGGCATGTGATTATCTCGAATCTCATTCGCTATCGGGGTTTCTACATGTCTCGCATGACTCGATACCGACCTCGATAGACGGGATACAAGTTTCTCAACAGAACCATCCAATCACCTCATTCCAAATGCTTTGATTTGGGCAGTCTTTGATGCTTTTGCGCAGCTCCCTAAAATCTCAAGTCGACTTTGCAGGACTGCGTACTCGAAGAGCCAAGATCCTTGCGAGGTATCCCTCTCCTTAGACGAGGATGTATCACTAGCTCCCGACTTAACTCTTGTCGCAAGAGGGAGAGTGGTAGATGCCTCTTGCATCCTCCACGAGGATGCCTCAAACACGTATGCAATGAGCGAAAACTTGAGCGTCATCTATAATAGCAATGTAGTAACACATATGCAAAAGCAAAAGCCTGGACGCGATGCGCAACGGCAAAGTAAATGACTGTAAGCAAGAGTGCAACACAAAACCTTTGCGCGATACGCAACGACAAAGTAAAGGCTATAAGCAGGAGTGCAACGCAAAACCTTTGCGCAATGCGCGATGACAAAGTAAAGGCTGTAAGCGGGAGTGCAATGCAAAATCTTTACGCGATGCGCGACGACAAAGTAAAGCTTGTAAGCAGAAGTGCAACGCAAAATCTTTGCGCGATGCGCGACGACAAAGTAAAGGCTGTAAGCAGGAGTGCAACACAAAACCTTTGTGCGATGCGCGACGACAAAGTAAAGGACAAGGATCGCGAAATCGTGTCCTTGAGTTAAATGCGTACTCGTATAAATATATATGATATACATATGCATATATATTTATTTAATTGTCTTTTTAGTTAATTGAACTCAATTCCATTGTCCAAGTCTTCTGTGCAATCTTCCCCTACCTTTGGGAGTTGCAAGTTTGCTGGCGTCTGCGAGTGTAAGCGATGGACAACTCGGGTCGTGGAGCGCGAGCAAGATCCGTCGCATGAGCTGCAAAAGTAACGATCTTAGCAAGCTAATACCAAAAACAGAAGGTCAGGGACACTGTCGCCGTCCTGACGTAAGGGAAACAGAGGAAGGGGCATCGTGCCCTTGCACACCTTCTGTAAGCGTAAGAAGCAGGGGCAGGGGTTGTGAGCCCCTGTCGACCTGCTGTCAACAAACAACGAGGAGGCAGGGGCCTCACTCCTGCCGAAAAAGAGCCACAGAGGCAGAGAGCTCATGCCCTTTGCCTGCTAGGACAAAAAAGGAAGGGGACGGAGCAGAGGCTCTCTGCTGAACCTGCCTCAACAGGAAGCAGGACAGGGTGCACAACCCCCTGCTGGAATGTAAAACCCGCATTTAAAAAAAAAAATAAATTTTTTCGGACCCGGGTCAGGTCCGGACCCGACCCGGGCCCATCGTCGTTAGTTTTTTTTTTTTAAAAACCCGACACAAGAGAAAGGGTTTTGAGAAAACCCTTTCTCCTGTGTGCCGCACCCCCCCTCACCGCGCCTTCGACCCGTTAAGGGAAACCCATCGGGGTTTCCCCTTTTGTCGCCCCTCCTCGAGCTCTTTAAGAGCGTTGCGGGAGGGGAGGATCGATGCCCCGCCCCCCTTCTCGTTCCCTGCAGGCGACAACCTCGCCGGCAAACCTACCGACGCCTCCTCATGCTGGTCCGATCGCCGCCGCCACTGCGACCACCGCCGGCGATCTGCCCCTTCCAGGTACGCCGTCTCCACCCCCTTCACCTCTCTCTCTGTCATCTCGCCGGAAGGCACGACAGGAGGCCGATGGGCCCTACTGTGCCCTCCCTCTTCACCTCCTTCTTCTCCTCCTCACCCCCTCTCTGTCACCTCGTCGGGAGGCCGACAGGCGGCGCACAGCCATTGCCGCGCCCTCCCGCCTCGCCGGTGCCCATTGGAGGCTCGACAGGTGGCCTACGGGGCCCCTGTCGCCTCCCCCTCTCTCTTGAGGTTGCAGGTGAGCCTGCAGGGGGCCAGTCACCCCTGCGACACCCCTCCTCCCTTCTTTCCCTCTCCTTGAGGGCTTGCCGAGAGGTCGACAGACGACATACCGCCTGTGTCGTGCCCTCCTTTTTCCCTCTATGCCTACCTAAAGGGTGGCAGGGGACTGACACCCCCCTCCGCACCTTCCCCCTTGTTTCATCGCTGTTCCGTTAGGCAGGGGTCGGGACCCCTGCCATTTTTTTCGTTTCGTCAGGCAGGGGCCGACGCCCTTGCCGGTTTCTGTTTTGTCTGGCAGGGACTGAAACCCCTGCCATTCTTTGTTTTGCAGGGGCCGAGGCCCCTGTCGTCCAATATTGTCAGGCAGGGACCCAAGTCCCTGCCATTTGTTGTTTCCGTGAGGTAGGGCCCTCGGCCCTTGCCATTTTTTTTCTTTCGTTAGGCAGGGGCCTAGGCCCCTGCCGTTTGTTGGTTTGGCAGGCAGGGGCCGAGACCCCTGCCGTTTGTTGTTTCCGTGAGGTAGGGGCCTCGGCCCCTGCCATTTATTTCTTTCGTTAGGCAGGGGCCTAGGCCCCTGCCGTTTGTTGTTTTGGCAGGCAGGGGCCGAGACCCTTGCCGTTTGTTGTTTCGGCAGGCAGGGGCCTCGGCCCCTGTCGTTTGATGTTTCTACGGAGCAGGGGCCTCGACCCTTGCCATGCACCCCCTTTCGGCAGTGGGCTTTGCCCCTGCCACTCACTCTCTGGCAGATCGCCAGGGTCTGAGTTCCTGTCGACTGAGTCCTTTCGGTGGGTCGATATGGGTTGAACCCTTACTACCTCCTATGACTTCCAACTATTCGCAGGATCTAAGCTCTGCAGTTTTCCGACTTCTGGCAGGCAACAACCTAGCCCTTTGACCCTGTCCGCGATGTCAGAAGATGGGTGGAGGGCCAGGCCCCTACCACCTTCTGTCACAGTCAAGTGCCCTAGCGGACCGACATCCCTTGTTTAATGTCGGGTTGGATCAGGATCACAACTGAGTCCACCAAGCCCCTTCTTTTTCTTATTCAAGTTGCTATTTATTTGTTCTTCACAGATTTGTACGACGGAGCACCCTCGCGTCCCGCGGCCCGAGATGTACATTACTATGTTCAATGATGCGTGCAGCGCTGAAACCCTCAAGGTAGGGGAAAGTTGCGCAAAAAGGGCAGTATATGAACTGAATTAAGTTGAAATAACTAAAACAGTCATGCTAGATATGCCTAAGTCATACTTTATTTCCTTCCTGTACTTATCTGCCTTGCGTATTTACTTGCTTGCACGCTTATTGGTTGAGATATGGATTCATACCGTGTTCCTTATTTGCACATTTACTTGCTTGCTTAGATATGTGACTGATGTATGGTTTCGTACCTCATGCCTTGTTTGCATAGTTACTTGCTTGTTTAGGTATTCAATCGATGTACAAATTTATACCTCGTGCGGTTTGCTTATACTTCTTTCGCTCAATGTGCGATTTTGCATGTCGAGTATTGCTTAGTACTTTGCTATCACACTATAATGTTCTCATGCTCGCAGTTATGGTATACAAGTCGATGCAGCCTTCTATATATCCTGTCTTTGCTAATTTTTGAAGGATGCGAGTTGCGCTTGTGCACAACAGTTCCTTTTAAAAGGATTCCTTATGCGAATCCAGTTTTCAGATGCACCGTTTTGCAAAGGCGAAAATTGGAAGTCTTGTAGATTGCGAAAGTGCGACTAAGTTTTTTTAAGACAATACTTTCGAATAAAATGTTTTACAACTATAATGTGATATTTTAATATGATTCAGAAACCCTGAAAGGGTCACAACTTATCAAGGGTGAAACCTTGCAAAGCAAGCTCGAAGGTTTTGGGAGTTTCAATATATATCAAGTAAGTCTCTTAAATTGCCGTGTCTTTGGAGAACGGAAGCTAGACTCGCACCGATCTCTTGCATGCAATGTGTATCGTCACTTCAAAAGAGTGATTCGAGGCAAATCTCGTATCGTACAACATGCCATTGTGTTAATATAAATTAAAAGACTTGATCTTATGAAACAAAATAATTATTGTATCACTTCTCTTATAAAGGATAAATGTTGGGGTTTCTTTTGAGAAACCGTTTCCCCCGTTTATCGTAGTTGTATCTTTTAATAGGTATGGCCGTACCTTTGGACATGTACGTCATGTTGGTGTTACGATGATCGGTTGAGAGGTATATGGTAACCTCGGAACATGTTTTGGCACCTTATTACAATCATGTAATGTTGATGATCGCCTAACAGGCAAGTGGCTCGTGAGGGTCTAAAGGACTAGAGCATGACAAATATGAAATTGAATGATTGTATTGTGTACTTTTACAAAGCAGATGTGTTGGGGATTTCATATGAGAAATCCATTCCCCTCTCATCGTGATTATACTTTTGAACATGTACGTTGTGTATTACGATGAGTAGGATGAGGGGTCCATGTTTACCTTGAACATGCAATGGCGCGTATAACACACATAATGGTGATGGTTTCGCCTTCACAGGCAAGATGCTCAAGTGGGTCGAAAGACCAGGGCATGTAGAACGGGGCGGCGGTTAAGAAACCCCCGTCGTGCTCGTTCGACATGGTTCGTCAAGAGAGAGGACAGATGGTACAAAACTCCGATGGACAGGTCCTTTAATGGCAGTTACGGGCAAAAGACTCGGATTCCCCAGTCATCGGAGTTAGGGGAAATGGGCTACAAATGGTAGCTTACAGTTGGATGCATCCACAGACCACCTATGCCTTTGGGGATTTACTCTCTTGGTCACTGGCCATCCCCTTAGGAACGGACTCAGTCAGCCATCCGGGTTATCTAAAACACATAGCATAATAAACCCCTGGACTGGTCTCGATTGGGTCTCGATTGTTTCTATGTTTCATGCCTTGCGTGTACCCGCCTGTCCAGTTAATATCGAAACATAATTTAAATCCGATCACACAATGTGTTCAATTATGCACATATGAAAGTTATAGGGTACAACAGGTTCAATACTTATGGAATTGTGTGTGTGGTTGATATAGCATTGTATGTTGCTAGTTAAATTTGTTATGAAGTTCTTTGCTTGTAATAGTTAGCCTACTTGTGTTAGTAAAATGCTTTTAAAAATTCTAGCATCGTGCTCATGATAGTTTTCTCCATGACACTGCTGAAAGCAAATTGCTATTTAATTGCCTGTCTACTTGACATATTAAATTATTCTGCTTAATTATGTTTAATATTGTCATGTCTATGCACCTACCAGTTTTTAGCGAAACTGACCCATTTTATGGACAGGTAATGGATAGGTAATACAGTTTGCGATGACACGATGGCGTGATGAGATCAAGATAGAGCTCTTTCCCTGACGTTTCGTTCCTGAGGACATGTTGGTAAATTTGGTATAAAGTGTGTTTCAAAATTTCTCTTTTATTAAACCGTGAGTTAATAAAACTGTTTTAGTAAGCTTCTTCTTGGTTTCAACAAACGAATTCTCAATTATTGAAACTCCATTTCTAAACCATTTGATTTCAATGGTTGTGCGGGATTTGACAAAGGAAAGTTTACGCTGTAATGCGCTCAAGGTCCATTGACTTTTGGTTTTAAAAATATCATTTTTCGCTGAAGTATTATTTAAACTCTGATTATTGTATGATTTCAAAGCTTTCTAAACTATTTTAAAAGTTACAAGTCCTGGATTTTTGGGGGGTTACATAGAAACGAGACATGCAGCAAGATCAAGGCAGAGGGGCGAAACCTCCTATTGGAAAACAAACAAGGTGCAGGGGGCAACGGTCTTCGCCAACCTTGAAGAAATGCGAGGCAGGGTCCAATGACTCATGCTGCCGAAGAACAGGTGCAGGGGCCATCGGCCCCTGCTGGAAAAGATAAAGGGCAGGGGCCGATGGCCCCTGCTGGAACAACAAAAGGGCAGGGGGTTCGACTCCTGCCGACCTGCCGAGAAACGAGAGGCAAGGATCAAGGCCCCTGCAGACCTATGATATGCAGGCGACAGGGGGCGTCACCCCTGTCGACAAAGGACAGGCAGGGCTCCAGCCCCTGCCGACCTACCAGAAACGACAGGCAGGGGCCCGACCAATCCAAAAGTTTTAGGCGACAAGGGCGATGCCCTTGTTGGCCTACCAAAAGACGATAGGTAGGGGCCACAACCCCTACCGGCCAAAGGCAACAAAGAGAGAGTGAGGGGCAGGGGTTGGAAACCCCTGCCAGTCGTTCAACAAGCGGCAGGGGGGGCATCACCCCCTACCAACCAGTCAGACACATACGACAGGGGGCGTCTCCCCTGCCAACCTACCGGCTGAAAATGAGGAGAGAAGAAGACGAGGGTGCAGGGAGGGGTTCGACACCCTCCCCTGCCGCAAGAGAGAAGGGAGGGGCTCGCCCCCCTCCCCTGCCGATATAGGGAGCAGGGAGGGGCTCGGGGAGAAAGAGAGGGGATCAGGGGAGAGACCAGAGAACAAAGAGGGGAAAGGGGCGTACCTGGGGAGGCTGCCGAAGAGGAGCTCATCGGAGAAAGGAAGTCGCCGGAAGGAGCGGGGTCGCCGATGGGGGTGCTCGGCAACGCAGAGGTCAACAAGGGGGGTTGATCGAGAGAGCGAACAGGGGGGGGAGGAGGTTTCGAGAGACCTCCTTCCCTTTGTCGCTGCGTGCTTTTATTAGCACGCAACTGACTAAGCCCGTGACGGATCCGGGTCGGGTTCGACCCGAGCCCAAATATTTTTTTTCTTAGGTTTTACAATCATTTCTATGGAGCTAAATGATACTAACTATGTAATGTGGGCTTCAATTATGAAGCACCACATATGGGAAAAGTATTTATGGGGTATAGTGGATGGTTTCTATTCATAACCTAAACTATCTCTTACCAAGAAAGAGGGTGATAAAGAGGTTCCTTTTACAGAGGAAGAGAAGAATAAGATGTTAGCCACTTATGAAAAGAAATGGAAAGAGTGGAGGATAGAGTATGCAAAAATTATGTAATGGCTAATCAATAGCGTAGACATTAAAAAATGCTCTAGTCTAGCTAAGTTTGAGCATGTCAATAAAGCTTGGGAATACCTTAAAAACATGTATTCCCTTAAAGATATTGCACGTGTGCAATTTACAAGACAAAGTTCACACAATGACTCAAAAAGACAAAACTATTCGAGAATATTATAATGAGTTGTTCGAACTTTGGGAAGACTTGGCTCTTCTTGAGCCCAAATGACATTGTGTCGAAGATATCGAGTTTCGCCAAAAGCAACTCGATATGCAACATTTTTATCAATTTGTGAATGTTCTAAGGCCGGAGTTTGAATCCACCAAATCGGCTCGTTTACATCGTGGAAAAATTCCTTCTATTGTTGATATTATAGAATAGCTCACTATGAAGCAAAATAGACTTAGAAAAAGTACTCCAAAAGTTGATGATGACTCAGTTCTAGCTGTGTCTAGGCCGGGTTATCATACTCGCACTTATAAGCTACCTCATTTTAGAAGGCAAAACAGTGACTTTGATAAACTAAAAGTCATTTGTCATGAACTGAGGCACTATAGGCCTTAATGTCCAAAGTTAAAAAGAAGAGAAGAAAAATGAGTTGCATCTCTTGAATCCGAGTCAAAAGACTTGTATCTATGGCTCAACTGATGGAAATCCTTCAACCTCTTCTCAAAGGGGTATCCTCCTCAACTGGAGTGACTGTTGCATTTTTCTCCGATCCAAGTAACTTTCCTTGGTTTTTAGATTCTGGTGCTTCTTTTCACATGACCTCAAATGTGTCAAAGGTTTTTACAACCGATGGCGTATCTCATGAAATAAAAGGAATAGGATGTTTTGAAAAATTTCAAAAATCAATTTTTTTCATCTCAGAAGTTAAATATATGCCTAAACTTAATTTGAATCTCTTATCTGTCTTGCAAATATCTGACTATGGATGTAATATCTCCTTCTCTTCTCATGGTTATTGGGTACATGATCGCCCGTCAGAGAAGCTGATTGGGGAAGGCCATAAAGAATGACTCTATGGACTTTTTGGAATTAGCCAAGAATGCATTTTGTTATAATGTTTAGAAATTAGAATTGGATTTATGGCACAAAAGACTTGGCCATCCTCATATGTCTAAAATTCAATATTTTTCAACAACAACAACAACAACAACTACGCCTTCATCCCAAAACAATTTTTCAATATTTTTCAAGTTTGAAAAAATTTTGTGATTCTGAAAATTTTTGTAAAGATTGCATTTTCGGCAAAATGAAAAGATTACCATTTCTTAGTAGAACTCTTGTTTCTTCACGACCACTTGAGTTAATACATTCGGATGTTTAGGGCAGAGTTACTGGAAGCTTCTTAGGTAGGTGGGAAGCTCGCTTCCCGGAAACTCGCTTCGGAAGCACGATACTCCTCGCTTCTGAAACTTTATGGGAATCTCGATTCCCCCACGCTTCTTCTATGCTTCTCACACACATGGTCTATGTTTCCTATATGCTTTTCTCACGTTTCTTTTCATGTATTTTCTCTCACGCTTTCACTCTTCATGTACTTTCTTTAAATTAGTAATCATCTTTGTTAGATTTTAACAAAAGTTTAACTCTTTTACTGAAAAATCATGAAATATAAGAATGATCAATTTTATTTTAGTTTTTATTTGTTTCTTGTTCGATTCCTATTCAATTACCATATTGTTTCATTTTTTTTAATATTTTCTTTTAAATTGATACTTCGCTTCCCGCCAGGTATACATTTTAAAATGCTTCGCTTCTCGCTTCCGCTTCCCGTATCGTTTCCTGCTTCTGCTTCCTAATTTGGCAACCTTGGTTTAGGGCTCTACACCAGTTATTACCAAAGGTGAATATACATATTATGCCATTTTTGTTGATGACGTTTCTAGACATACTTGGATTTATTTTCTTAAACATAAATATGAAGTCCTTGCTAACTTCCAAATATTTCATAAAATGGTTAAAAATAAGTTTCAGAATGATATTTTTATTTTTTGCACTGATTAAGGGGGAGAGTTTATGTCCGAAGAATTTAAAGACTATCTCAATTTTTATGGTATTACACATCAAAAATCTTGTCCACACACTCCATAGTAGAATGACCTAGCCAAATGCAAACATCGGCACATTATGGAAACTACTAGGACCAGTGTTGTTAAAAGCGCGCCTCAAGGCGCAAAAAGCGCGCCTCGCCTCGAGGCGAGACCCTTTTCGCCTTGAGGCGCACGTAAAAAGCGCAACAACCTCAAGGCGTACGCCTCATGCGCCTTGAGGCGTACGCCTTGAGGCGAGGCGCGCCTCAAAGTGAGGCGCGCATTAAACATCGGATGGCCCGGACCCGAGTTCGACCCGGATCCGGGCCCGTATTCTCGAAAGATCGAGAACCTGTGTCTTTAAAAAAGACACAGGTGCTTCGGGGCGAGGGAAAGCCCTCGCCCCTTCTCTCTCCACTCCGTCCCCTTTCGTCCACCGCCACTGCTCGCCGCCGGCTACCACTCGCCGCCGGCCACCACTCGCCGTCGGCCACCACTCGCCGATCACCGCCTCTGCTGAGAAGGGATCACTCGCAGTGCGACCACTCGCCGTGCGACCACTCGCCGCCGCCACTGCTGTCGCCGACCACCACTCGCCGCCTCTGCTGTCGCCGACCACCACTCGTCGCCGCCACTGCTGTCGCCGACCACCACTCGCCGATCACCGCCTCTGCTGAGAAGGGACCACTCGCAGTGCAACCACTCGCCGTGCGACCACTCGCCGCCGGCACTGCTGTCGCCGGCCACCACTCGCCGCCGGCCACCACTCGTCGCCGATCATCGTTTTCCTTCAGGTATGGCTTTTTCGTTTTTTTTTTATTAACCAGGGGCGTATCTAGGGGGGGGGCAGGACTGGGCTGTAGCCCAGTCCTGCCTCCCGAAACAGTTAATTTTTTTTTTTTTTTAAAAGCCCAGTCTTACCCCAACCCTGATTCCATATGAAATAGATTTTTATCCATTTTTGTAGCTCAGCCCAGTCCTAGCCCAGCCCTGACTGCAGCAAATAGTTTGATTTGTCCATATGAAATAGATTTTTATTAATAATTGTAGTCATTTTTTATCCATATGACTGCGGTCCCTTGGTTTCCTTTTTTGTCCATATAACTGTAGCGATGATGATTTCTTGGTGTGCAATCAAATATGCGATGTCCTGAATTGTTTAAGCATGCATTGAATTGGTTTTTCGTCAATAATGCTCTTATGGAACTGAAAAGGCTCTTATGGAACTTGTATCCCTTGTCATGTTGGTGGTCACTTCAGCGCAACTTCTCTTGAAGATAAAAGTTGGACATAAAGGAGCAGTTGTATGGTTATTTCAATCAGTTTCTGATGTATAGGAGCCCACCCGACCTACATTTTGGAAATAAATTTGTTGAATGAAACAATAAAAAGCAACTTTTTCTTCAAACTGACTATTTAAGGATCTCTCAAGATGCTATTAGGTCTATCTAGATGTTGATCCATAGGATATTTTACACTATAACCCATTTTAATTGAATTAATTTGTGATTTTTATTGGCTCACATCTTTGAGTATGAAAACAGTCTCAGTTTTGAGTGCTTTTACAATAGGATAATGAAGCAAACTAAAACAGATTGTGGGGTTGTAGGTTTCTTTTCACTACTGTGTAAACTGAGATAGAACACACAATTGAAATATTCAAACATAATGGTGACCTCTGTTTAGCATATTCAATATATGTTTTTTTTTCCGGCATTTTCACAATTTCTTGGGGTTGATCTCCGGAGTTTGTTGGTGTTTTCTTTTTGTTTTTGAGAAGAAATCTGGGATCCAAACCACCTCCACTCTATCTCTACTATGTGTGTGTGTGGCTATAAGTGTGCATTATTGAATGAACTTTGAGACCCAATTAAAAAACTGACCTAATTATATTTATTATTTTTTTCTCGTCAATTATGTTTTTTTCTAGGATTCGTATATAGCTTATACACCAAGATTGTTTATTTTGCATTTGTTTTCATGTAATGTGGTCAGCAGAATGCATGATGTTAATATATATTTTGTGTTATGTATTTTTGCAGTTGAAAAATGGCAAAAGATGTAGGATGTGATCATGGAGTTAAAGTTCCAAATCCTACTAAAGATCCTAAACTTGTAGGACATGTAATTTGCAATTACTGTCATAAACAGACTACAGGAGGCATCTATAGGCTAAAACATCACTTAGCTGGCACAAAGCATGGTGTAAGCATGTGCGAAGCGGTTCCACATGACGTGAAAAGATTTTTTCAGAATCATCTAAAGGATCAGAGGCTAAAGAAAGAAGAGTTAGAGCAAACCAAGTTGGATATCGGGAGAAGTGTTTATTTTGGATCATCAACCGGCGATAATGTGAATAAAGAAGCTAGTAGATCAGGTAGTGATGCAAAAACAAGTGCAGCTGGTCCTATGGACCTTTTTGTGAACAAAGAAGCACGGCAAACCACAATAAACACTGCTTTCAAAAGGGATGAAAGAAAAAATGCATGTCGTGCCATTGGTAGATTTTTTTATGCAAATGCCTTATCATTTAATCTTTGCAACAGTCCATATTTTGGTGCAATGGTAGAAGCTATTGCAAATTATGGGCGAGGGTTCAAACCACCTTCTTATCATGAGATCAGAACGTGGATTTTGAAGGACGAGGTAGATTGTACTCATGAAATTTTGAAAGAGTTCAAAAAAGAGTGGCCAAAGGTTGGTTGCAGTATTATGGCAGATGGTTGGACAGATGGGAAAGGAAGAAACTTAATTAATTTTCTTGTGAACAGCTCATCTGAGACAGTATTTTTGAAGTCTGTTGACATCAGCGACATGGAAAAAACTGGTGCAAATTTGTGTCAGTTGTTTGAAGAAGTTGTTAAAGAAGTTGGTGAAAGTAATGTGGTGCAATTCATTACAGATAATGCACCAAATTATGTGGCAGCTGGAAATATGTTAACAGCAGGAAAAACATGTTTTTGGACACCATGTGCAGCCCACTGCTTGGATCTTATGTTAGAAGATATTGGAAAGATATCAATTTTTAAAGATACAGTGGAAAAGGCAAAAAAAATTACAAGATACATTTATAGTCATGCATGAGTATTAAATTTAATGAGAAAATTCACAAAGAAGAAAGAACTTCTGCGTCCAGCCGTCACTCGTTTTGCCACAACATATCTTACACTTCATAGTATTGGATGTTATAAGAAAGAGTTAAAGTCGATGTTCTTATCTTCAAATTTTAGAACATCTAATTACTATAAGAAATCTGATGCTAAGAACATTTCTTGTATTGTTCTTAATGATCATAAGTTTTGGGCTGCCATATCATATGCAATTAAAGCTACACTACCTCTCGTCAAAGTGTTGCGACTCGTTGATGCAGATGAACCTGCTATGGGATTTTTGTATGAGGCAATGGATAGAGCGAAGGAGGAAATTGCTTCAAACCTTGACAATGTCCAAAGAAAATATAAACCTATTTGGGATATCATTGATAGACGATGAGACTTGCAACTTCATAAGCCTTTGCATGCAGCTGCCTATTATTTAAATCCACATTTTCATTATGCTGACAACTTCAACCCTGATGGAGAAGTTATGGGTGGCTTTTATGATTGTGTTGAAAAATTAGTTTCTGATGCAAATATTCGGTTGAAAATTACAACACAAATCGATGCATTTAAAAAGGCAAATGGCTTGTTTGGCAGAGAGGCAGCTGTTACAACAAGAAAATTAAAAAGTCCTGGTAAGTTTGCAATTATGTTGTTATTTGTCAATATTTTTTTATGTTTTTGTTAATTATGACATTCTTAATGTTTTTATCAATTTTTTATTATTTTATTTGAAAGCAGCTGATTGGTGGAGTTCATTTGGGCACGAAAATCCTGAGTTGATGAATTTTGCAATTCGAATTTTAAGTTTGACATGCAGTGCATCGGGCTGTGAGAGGAATTGGAGTACTTTCTCATTGGTTTGTGACTTTGTATTTTATTTTTGAAATACATTTTTATATTTTAATTATCTTATATTTGATTATCAATGATTTGAAATTATAGGTGCATACAAAACGAAGGAATAGACTTGAACAAGAGAAGATGAATGCATTGGTTTTTGTAATGTACAATATGAAATTAAGAGAGAGAAATATGAAGAGGAGGGCTACCAAAGACCCTATATGTCTAGATCATATAGACTCAGACGATGAGTGGATTGTGGAGAAGGAAGATCCAGTGTTGCCAAGTGATCCCAATTGGTTGGAGGATTCATGGTTGGATCCGAACTTCGACATAAATGCCATTGAGCATGTTCCTATTGAAAAAGTCACTTCACCTCATGTTTCACAAAGTGGTTTTAGGCAAGACATGTCTTCAAGAGATCGAGGTAAAGTTATATTCCTTTTACCTAGCTATGAATATAAATGTATTTTTTAATTACATAACCTAAATATTTAATACATTTTTTTTATTGAAGGAAAAAGAAAAGCAAAAGAAGTAATTGAGGACGTGGATGAAGAAAGTGTAGATGATGAAGAGTCAGAGAATGAAGATGAAGAAGAACCTATTTATATGGATTCTTCAGATGATGATATTGAAGACTTAAATATTGATGATGACGAGACACAACAAGAGCCTAGGCCCTAATTCATATCATAGAGCTATTGGCCATTTATATGTTTTTTGGGACTTTCAGTTGTAATTGTGAATGTTAACACTCTTATTTTAAAGAATTCTGGACAAATACATTAACATTTGGTTGTTAATGTTAACATGCATTTTTTAATTATGACATGATGTTGTTAGTGCTAATATGCATTTTGTTGTTAATGTTAGTTTTTTATTGAATAAATGCTCATATTTATGCAATTAGATACTTATATAGATCAAGTTGTTGCATTAATGCTACTTTTACATGTTAATCTCATATTTTTTTCGTATTTATTTGAGATTTTTTATTTCGTGTTGGTTGGCGCTTCATCAATAAAGCATTTCTTATTTATTTATAATTTTAGATCATTTTTATAGTTTTTTTTAAGTTTAAAAATATTTTTTTTTTGAGGCTTACGCTTTGCGCCTCGAGGCTTACGCCTCGCCTCAGATTTTGGTGGAGCGCCTCGCTACGCCTCAACGCTTTTAACAACACTGACTAGGACCTTGCTAATTGCAAATCAGGTTCCAATTTTTTTTTGGGCTGAGACGGTCTTAACTGCCACCTACCTCATCAATAGGATGCCATCTTCATTATTAAAGAATATAACTCCAATAGAAAAACTTGTTAATTTAACTGGAGATTATTCTAGATGAAAAGTCTTTGGATGCAAATGTTTTGTTTTCACCACAAAAATGACAAACTCTCTCCTCGTGAACTCCCATGTGCCTTTTTAGTATATTCTGATAATAAAAAAGGCTACATGTGTTTCAATTTTCAAAATGACAAATTATATGTGTCAAGAAATGTATCTTTCTTAGAAAAAAAAGCTTCTTTGAATTTGAAAAATTCAAGGATGTCACTGAATACTCGTTTTTAATTGATTTAACTTCAAAATCCAATGAATGTGATTTGAATATGACTTTGACAATGATCAAAGTTCTATTGCTGTTGAAAATGATGATAATGAAGTGAAAATCCATAGGGATGTTAGTCTACAATATTTAAGACGTAGAGAGCAAAATCTTCCATGTGCATTGAAAAAATACTCTGAAGTTCTACTCAGAAGGACGTCTAGAATTTCTAGACCTCCTAGAAAAATTGTGTCCTACAAATCTTTTTCACCCACATATGAGGGCAATAATTGCATTAATACAATCATATGTTGAACCATCATCTTATTCTCAAGCCAAAAATCATATAGAATGGATAGAAGCCATGAAAATAGAATTGGATGCATTAGAAAAGGCCAACACCTGGACTATCCAAGATATTCAGGTAAGAAACCTATAGGCTGTAGGCGGGTATAAAATGTCAAAGCCAAAAGTAATGAAACCCTGGAAAGGTATAAGACTCATTTAGTGGCAAAAGGATATGCCCAAGAGTATGACATCGATTATGAAGAAAAATTTGCTCTTATGGCTCGTATGGCCGTTGTCAAAACTTTAAAAGCCTTGGCCTCCATTAGAAAATGACCTATCTTTCAATTGAATGTCAAAAATGCTTTCCTGAATGAAAATCTTGTTGAAGAATTATATATGGATGCCCCGCCTGGTATTAGTATCCCTAAGGGTAAAACTCTTCATGTAGAAAAAACTCTTTATGGTCTTAAATAGGATCCAAAAGCCTGGTATGACCGATTTAGTCATGTTATGCTTGATATTTGTTTTCAACCTTGTTTAATTGACACTCCTTTGTTTGTTAAGAAATGTGATGCATGCATCATCATTCTCCTTTTATATGTGGATGATATGATCATCACCTGAGGCGACAATCAGGGAGTTACAAATATCAAAACTCTTCTTAAAAATCACTTTGAAATGACTGACTTATGATTATTAAGATATTTTTAGGCATTGAAGTTGCTTATTCGCCTAGGGGGTACTTGATATCTCGATTTAAATTTGCTCTTAATATTGTTTTCAGGTCTGGAATTGCAGATGATAAGAAAGTGAACACTCTAGAAGTTGTCAACGTTAAAATGAAAATTGATGATGGAGAACTTCTTGATGATCCTACTCCTTACAGACAAGTTATTGGAGCTGTTTCTTATCTTTCTATTACTATGCCAGATATAGCTCATGATGTTCATGTGAAGAATCCTTGCAAACAATCAAGTTTTCAAATAACTTGATAATTCAAATACACAAGACACAAAATAAATGCACACTGTTTATAAGCTTTACACCACAAAAGAAATGCAATAAATGCAAGTGTTTATAAGCTTTGCACCACAAAAGAAGTGTAATAAATGCACAGTGTTTATAAGCTTAATGAGACAACTCCTTACTGAAATTTACCCTTTACAATGGGCATACAACCCTTATTTATAAGCTTTAGCAACACATAAGAGCTGTTGGGCTGATTCCCAACAACTCTAATTAGAGCAGTTGGGAGTCAGTCCAACGTCTCTTATTCTTACCTGTGTATAACAGTCAGTGGCTGACTGTTGTACACTGTACACAGTCAGCTACTGTCTGTGTACAAAAACAATACATAAAAAAGGATAAAATAAAAAGAAAAAGTTACAAAAATAAGAAAAATTAAAAGGAATAATTACAATCATATTTAACGACATGAATATGTGTAAAATGACTAAAATACCCCTACAACTAATACAAGAAAGAAATATATTATATATATATATGTATCTTCTTTTATACATATAAAATATATATTATAAAATACATTGTCTTATGGATTACAATTTAACACCCTCCTCAAACTTAGGGCATAATGACCAAAAATTTGCTAAGAAGGAAGTTGAATCGTAGAGAGCACAACGATTTGGTAAAGAAATCTGCCAGCTGATATTCTGAAGTTACATATGGAAGATCTATGACTCCTTTCAGATATGATTCACGGACATAGTGGCGGTTACATATGGAAGAACAATTTTGCGTATTATTAGATACTTAAAATCCTCTTTCACGATGACTCTTCTTGCATGTTTCATCTTCATTAAATTTAATTGCATACACTGATGCTGACTGAGGAGGTGATATCAATAATAGGCACTCAACTAATAGTTTTTGTGCGTTCCTAGGTGAAGCCTTATTGTCATGGAGGTGCAAGAAGCAACAGGTCTCTCTTTCTTCCACCGAAGCTGAATACAGAGCCATGTCAACCACTACTATTTAGGTTGTTTGGCTCAGAAGATTGCTAGCGGATACGAGAGTTGAAGCAACACAAGCTTCAAAGATGTACTGTGACAACAAAAGTGCGATCTACATTGCATGCAACCGGACATTCTATGAGCGCATCAAACACATTGAGATGGACTGTCACTATGTCAGAGAGGAATACTTACATGGAACCATTAATCTGCCATATGTTACATCCGAATATCAATTAACAGACTTCTTCACCAAGCCTCTCGCTGCTCCCGGATTTCACTTTCTCTTAGACAAACTTTCGCTCATTATACCATAAGTTTGTGGGGAGTGTTAAAATATAAACTGTAGTATATATATATATATATTTTCTTTTATTATTTTTATCTTTTATTTTATTTTCTTTTTAGCATCTAGTTCAATAAAAACTAGATACTTTATCCAGTCATGTTCCTGTTGGAACTTGACTGTGCTATAGCCATTTGACTCTAGTCCAATGGCTAGAATAAGAGCCGTTGGACTAAAGTCCAATGACTCTTTTGGAGAGCTCACAATGAGCTCTCCTCTCTCTTCCACCATTTTGTATATATAGGGGTGAACCCCTCCAATGTAAAATAACAATGCTTCTTAAGCATTTTTTGCATGAATAAAATATTTTTTATTTTTCAAGTTTTCTTTTTATACCCTTTCAAGGGTCATGCTTGTAGTGTCTCCAATAGACACTTATTTGTGAGTTGTTTGTGCATTTGTGGAAGACCGCCATTTCATTAGAGCACCACCTAACGCTTTTGACTACATAGACAACAACTCTCAAGTAGTCATCCAAATTAACTTTTTGTTTCTAGTCATCCAAACAAACCTTGTAGATCACATCCATAGGTTCTGATAAAAAAATCTAAAAAATATGAAAAGAAGGTGATTGCTACTCAATAGTTCTGTGTTGACCCGTGCTGAGTATTGGGGGCCATGGGATGTGCTCATGTTATATAGCTGGAAATAAAAAGGAAGGACACAAATAAAGCATCAAAGGCAACCTGCATTCTTAATGCCTTTGTGGGTTAATCTTTTTTTTTTTTTGGATAGTACAAGGGAAAAGCCCCCAATCACGGACCACACATTGGCTGGCCTCAAACTTGTGATGTCCTGTCAACTTGGTGACGTTCACAAGTCGCCCCTGCCAGATGACCGGAGCCCTTGTGGGCTGTGAGCTAACCTTTTTTTTTTGTACATGTTACACATGGATAGATGTACTGCAGTTCATATGATCTCCTACTTTGTGCTAGGAATATTTGCTTTCTGACATTATTGATTTTGTCAGTGATTTACTAGGTATCCTTTCATGGGTCCAAATTGGTTTATGTTTCCTTTGTTAAAGTCATCTCCAATATTAGTAACCTAGGCCCGTCATACCAGATATCTTCTGGTGAGGTTTTCTAATACAGAGACGTAGAACAAAATTTAGTGAACCAGGTGTTTGTATAGGTGGTTGTTTTATTTTCTCTTTTGGTTGAGCAATACCATTTTTTTCGTGTATGTACAGTTCTTGATTCCAGCATATTTGGATATCTATTAATTAAAAAATGTCTCACAACGTCTGAGGATGAAATCAATCTTTTGTCTCTTCACTCTCCTTAATTGCTAGAATTGATGAGTTCTATTTATAGAGGATTTCTTAGGTAAGTTTTTCTATTACTTGTGCAACTTTTACTATTTTTCTGAGAAGTAATGATAATATTTAAGCAAAAGCAAAGCCTGAAAGCTAAATTCCTACTGCAGGGTTGCAAGCCTTCAACTGGACGTAATTCAAAGGCTCCTTCTTCATATGAGAATCATAGCCCATTATGTTCATCTGCCATGGGAATCATATCATGCTTGTCATGGGATAAAGTATGTCTTGTGCCACCTTGAGTACTATTATAATCATGTTTCATTTGTGAAATACTGTGCTTGTGTTTTCCACATCTGAATTTGGTAAATACTTATATCATTAGTTTTATCCTTTGTTCATTACCACAGCTGTTGGACATTCTCTGCTGCTGGTATGAATTCAGTCCCATATTGGCACACTGTTTCTCTTGGTTATGTTTGGGATGATTCAAGCTTTTGTATCTGCAGTGGATGTTTTAACGGTAGATGAAAACTGCATGTGTTATGCTAACAATTCCAACAAATTAATGTAGTACATTTAAATTGGAGTATTTGGTTATCACTCTCAATGTGGTGAGCTGCTTGCAAGTGATTTTTCCAGAAAATCACTTGGGCTACTTAAAATTCCATATATTTATTCTTATTTTTAAAATCATTTTGGTTTGAGCTCCTTGAATATTTCCTTTTGTTTTAGAATTCACCAAAATAAATTCATTCTTTCCTGAAATATTTTGAGTACGGTATCGAGTGTATCAAAACATTTCAAGTTCACACTCAAATTGTCTTAAATGTGAACAAGCATCCCAAATTTTGACGTGTCATCTATATGACTTTGTGTCGAGGCCAACAAACTTTTGGTTGGGAACCCAGAAAATTTCTGTGCCTATACAAAGATTAACAGGGCTGAGATTAGCTTGAGTTTGACCCATTTTGCTTGATGGGATCAGCTTATGCATGAGTTTGTGCTGGGCTATGAAGTGACCAGGATGGGGTTATATTTTGCTTGTTTATTTTCCTACCTTGGCAAAACCAAGGTTGCCAAACTAGGAAGCAGAAGCGGGAAACGATACGGGAAGCGGATGTGAGAAGCGAGGCATTTTGAAATTTATTGGAAGCAGCAAGCGAAGTATCAATTTGAAAGCGAAATATAAATAAAAAATAAAGCAATATGGTAACTGAATAGGAATCGAACAAGAAGCAAATAAAACCTAAAATATAATTGATTATTCTTATATTTCATGATATTTCATGATATTTCAGTAAAAGAGTTAAATTTTTGTTAAAATCTAATATTGATGGTTACCAATTTAGAGAAAGTACATGGGAAGTGAGTGAAAGCGTGAGAGGAAATACATGAAAAACATGAAAAGAAACACGAGAAAAGCATATAGGAAACATATACCATGTGTGTGGGAAGCATAGAAGAAGCATGGGGGAATCGAGATTCCCTTGAAGTTTTAGAAGTGAGGAGTATCGTGCTTCCAAAGCGAGTATCCGGAAGCGCGCTTCCCACCTACCTAAGAAGTTTCCGGTAACTCTGGGCAAAACTATTTGCAATTCTGATACTCTGGTTCATTCATGTTCTATGATGAAAAAACATTATTGTATGATTCATCATCCTCTGCAGCATGAACCTTTATCCCCTCACTTTTTTCATTAAACTTTTTTTGTTTCTATAAGTTATGTTTAATTTGTCGTTTCCTTGCCCCATAGTATATAGGCATGCTTATAGAAGCTGGAATATTTTGTTAGACTTCACTATGAACGGCACGATGACCCTTATGATTCTTTGTTTATAACTTAGGGATGTAAACGGTTTGGATTTGGATTGGATGTGGCCAATACTGACTAAATCAGGTGTTGGCTACGCGGATTCAAATTTGGATGGTGACAAGTTCATATCAGACCTGTTTTTTTATATGTAAACAGATTCGGATATTCGTCAAATTCAGATATTTCTTGGATTCAGTAGCAAAAAATCAAAACCATATCTTCATCTGATTACAGTTGGTTATTGTTTTGGCTTACCAAATGCAACTAAATGGAATCAAATTTGGTAGGATATCGAATAAAATCTTGTTCGTTGACCTACCGACTTGTCTCCATATTCCACTGTTCATCACTATCCATTATGTGTCTTTATAAGGCTACTATCATGCCTTGTAGGTAGCACTCTAGTAAAGGTTGATTCTGTTGCACAAATATAAGGGCATTTAAGACACGATGGATTACTCAATCTCGTTTATAGCGGCAATAACTGAAAAGCTATGTATCAACTTATGAAAGTTTAATGGATAATCAATGTAAGAAATAATGAAATCAATTAGCAGTTACTTTTAGTCACATTATTTACATACTCCAATTGTACCCGCAGCTGCATGTCTGTGCAAGTGGTGGTACCATTAGCTGAAAGATTCTAGGTTATATTTGCTGTAAAAAAGGATGTAAGCTTTATAACTTATCTTGGCTGGTGTTTTCAATTTATAGATCACTGTCTACATGCCGATACAGCATATGCCAATACCTCATTCATAACTTGTTTTCAGGCTCTTAACATTAGCAAGTTTGGTGATATACTACCTCGTCCATGTACTGTTTTATCATTGCCATTAATTGTATATTTGGATCATAGTCACATGTATTGTTCAAGTCAATTTCTCGCTGTTTTTTTTTCAATATAAGTGGGTTTTCTTGAGAAAGTCTTGGAAGTTTAAAAAATTGCATTTTTTTTTTGCAAAAATATAAAGAATCAAGTTTTAAAAGGCTTTAAAATATAAAAGAAACAAACAACAAAGTATAAGTAGGCTTAAAATAGAGAAAATAAGAGTTGTTCCAAAAATATCACGAAAATATTGTGATATTATTGTGGTATTTTGAAAATATCATGATATATTGCCGATAATTTCGGCCTTCTCTAATATATATATATATATATATATGATATTTTCAAAATATCAGCAATACCAGTGACTGTGATTTGGATGCATTATCTTGGAATTCCATTGAAAACTGGAATTCCCGAGGTTGGGCATCTGATTTTCATGCTTGCTTCATGATGGTTTTAAATGTGTTGCTTTGCAAATAAAGCTTATTGCGTGCAATATGTTAGTGTTGAGTTCCTTTATTATTATTATTTTTTAACTTTTTAACCTTCAGGCTATTCTCCCTTAAGGCGTTGTCTTGTAAGCTGGAGTTGGGGAGTATGTCATACTTCCCCCAAAGTGGTTGTTTGGAAGTCAAAAACTTCCCAACTGAACACCTGAAAACAAGGTCTGCTAATATCTCCTATCTAGGAGTTATTTTCTCCAATTACAGGAATCAGGTGCCTTCCATTTCTCCAATTCCCCAGCCCTTTCGGTTGCTGCAGAGCCTAAAACCAGTTTCTGTTAAGATTTTTGCTTGTGCGTGGTCATAGATAGTTCATTATTACATTCATAAACTCTTTTCATGTTCCAGAATCGTGAGTCCATGACTATAAGAAGACTATCTTGCCGCCAACAACATTATTTTTCCAAATTAACAAGGAGAACATGATATTAGATGCTTACCACACCTGCATGCATGTTGCTTCTCAGAATTGGAAGTTAGCTTTTTGTGCTATCAATTTGTGGTTTGACTGTATATTGAACTATATAATGACTTAATGCTGCTTTCTGACGTGCGTACCTTTTGTTTGGGCTTCTAGGTCTACTGGCTTAGGATTGATTATCTTGTGGTGGCTAAATATGCAATTGTAAGTTAATACTTGTTTTTTTTTCTTTTTTCGGGGCATACATTGTACTCCATGCAGTTCTTATTTGATGAAAACTCTTGTGTCTGAGTAACCTTTGTAAGCTGTAGGATTTAAAATTGTCTGTCTTTTTTTTAGATTTTTGACTAATTACTTTCGGTGTAGGCATGGGTAATTGCTATCCTGTTGGTTGATGCACAACTATATTGTTTTATGCATTTTAGATGCCTATGAATGCATATATTTGAAGCTTTCATGTCTTATCCTGAATTTATGCATGAGCTTTCTCCCTCTCTCTCTGTGAAACTGTTAATATAAATTTCTCTTCTTGGCAGTTTTGTGGCTCATTCTTTTCTGCAATCTTGTATGTGGAGCTTTGGTGTGAAGAGCATTTCAAGAGTCTCACGTTGGGAAACCCTGACTTTTCTCTTCATGAAATGGTTAGTGTTCGAACATAAAATTTGAAATCTTTGGCAGCTTCATCTTAACAGTTCCTTTGGTTCATTGGAGGCAACAATGTCAATTCTAAGGTTTTCTACTTTACTTGTTTTAGTTCATGATACAATTGTCTCATAACTCCATCTACTATGTTGTTCCAGCTTCCAGCCCATGTAGAATTGTTGGTTGCAGCGGTAACAAAGATCAATGAGCCTGATAGCATTTATGGGATCCTTCAGTCTCATAAGGTTAAGTTCCTCCTGTTTGCTCATATGTTTAGTAATCATCCTTTACCATGCTATATATGGTTGGATTATAAGTTGTGAATTTAATTGTCATTGTGATCGTTGTGTGTTATAAAAAAGTATTGTCAAGCTAGAAGTTCAATGCAAGTTCTTGTTTGAAAACCCTTAGTGAAATATATCATATAAGATGCTTTCAATCAGCAGGAAGGTGTTTTGTGCATGAAAAAATTAGGATCAATATATCTCAGGCGTACTAAATCTAGAAAACAGATCCATATGCATGTGAGAGTTAGCCGGATAGAATATGATGAGGGATGAGATTTGGAATCTAGAAAAAAAATTTAATGTTTATACTTTATACTCGTTTTTGGATTTTGTGTATGATTTGTGGTATGCATTCGCAAATTTTCAGATTCTGTCTATATTTCGGTGTACATTGTAAAACCTGGTAAAAAAAACTTGGATTCGGGTCAGATCCGGATCCGACCCAGACCCAATGGAGGCACCGCCTCCCTCGTGCCTTCTAAAGACTGCGAGGCAGGGGTTTCAAAGAGAAACCCCCCCTTTTCCTCTCTCTCTCTCTCTCGTCGCTTTCCTCGACCCGCAGTCTCCCCTTCCCGTTGTTCCTTCCCTCTTCGGCGAGCCAGCCCAGAGACCCCTGTCAACCCGCCGCCACCTGCGACCTTTCGTCCAACCGCCGACAGCCCCGAAGCTCCTCCGACGACCCCTCAGTTACGCATCTTCTCCTCTCCTTCCCATTTTCTTTTCTTCTCCCCCCTTTTTCTTTCCTTTTTCGTTCCTTTCGCTCCCTCGGTCCAGCAACAGTTCGACGGAAAGGGGTCAGGACCCCCCCCCCCCTTTCCGTTGTCTTAAGACTTTTGGCAGGGGCCAATGGCCCCTGCCTCCTTTTTCCCCTAAAAAACGACAGGGTCCTTTGGACCCTGTCTAATTTCCCTGTTAAGCAAGCCCGACAGGGGCCATTGGATCTTGCCTCCTCTTCCTTTTTTCTTTTATTCTCCCTTCTGTCGACAGACGGGCAAAAGCCCCTTCCTGTCGGTCGTTTACGACAAGGAAGGGTCGTGCGGCAGGGATTTTAGCCCACCAGTTTACCGACAGTTCGACAGGGGTAAAACCCCTGCCGCCTGTGAGGAGTGTTCCGGCAGGGGGTTTTGGGGCCCATGCCTGCCTTTTTGTCTTCACCAGGGAGGGTCGAGACCCCTCCCTGTCTCCTTTTCACAGGGAGGGTCAAGCCCCTCCCTGTTCCCCTATTTAGGTGCACATGGGAGGGTTTGACCCTCCTTGCCTCTGTTTATCGCAGGGAGGGGCTCGAGCCCTCCCTGCCTTCGATCTTCGCATGGGAGGGATCAACCCTCCCTGCCTTCGTTGTACGTAGGAGGGGTCGAGCTCATGGTTGCCAGTTGAGGAAGCGGGAGCGGGAAGCGATACATGAAGCGGGAAGCGAGGCACATTCAAAATTTTAGGAAGCGGGAAGCGTGGTACCACTTAGGAGCGATTCGAAAATCGTCTCCGAAGTGACCTAGGAAGCGAACTGGAAGCGACTTAGGAAGCGAAAAAAATAAAAATAAAAATAAAAAATACAAAAAATTGAAAAAATGGGGGAAGCGCGCTTCCCATTTAAAAGTGGCGCTTCCCTGCACGCTTCGAAAGCGTGACGTTTTGCGCTTCCGAAGCATGCTTCCCCTTTTACTTAGGTGCTTCCGGTAACTCTGGTCGAGCTCCCTCCTTAGTCCATTTGATGGCAGGGGAGGGTCGAGCCCCTCCCTGCACCCTTGTTGTTCAGGGGAGGGGTCGAGCCCCCTCCCTAGGTTATCGCCTCTGCCTTCGTTGCTTTTCGATAGGCAGAGGCAAGGCTCCCTGCCTCCGTCTTCTCTAGCGTCAGGCAGGGGCTTCGCCCTCTACCTGTTTGCGTATTCATCAGGCAGGGGTAAAGCCCCTGCCTCTTTGCATGATTGTTAGGCAGGGGCGAAGCCGCCTGCCTCCCCTGCATTGTTGACAGGCAGGGGATTTGCCCCTGCCTCTCCTCTACTTTGTCAGGCAGGGGCGCAACCCTGCCTGCCCTCACTTTCTAAGGGCAGGGGTGCAACCCACTGCCTCATTGTAATTTGCTGACAGCAGGGCAGCAGGGGCTCGCAACCCTTACCCCTGCTTCTTGCGCTGATAGCAGATGCGCAAGGGCACAATGCCCCTGCCTCTGCTTCTTTCACGTCAGGTCAGCGACAGTGCCCCTGATCTTCTATTTTTGGTGTTAACTTGCTAAGACTGTCGCTTCCCACTCGCACTTCGTGACCCGTGCCGTCAATCGTTTACACCCGCAGGCGCCAGCAAGCTTGCAACTCCCCAAGGTAGGGGAAGATTGCACGGCGGATTTGAACAATTGGATTGAGTTCAATTAACTAAAAAGGATATATATATATACATATATATACAAGTATGCATTTAACTCAAGGGCGCGGTTTCATGATCTTTGTCTTTTACTTTCTGTCAGTCTTTACGTTGCTGTCGCGCTCTGCGCCCAGGCTTTACGTTTGCACTCTTGCTCACAGTCTTTACTTTGTCGTCGAGCTATGCGCCCAGGTTCCCATTTTTGCAAATGTTTCGTTACTGCCTCGCCATTGCAGATGATGCTCAGGTTTTCACTCATTGCACGTGCTATAAAGGCATCCTCGTGGAGTAAGCAAGAGGCATTTACCACTCTCCCTCTTGCGACAAGAGTTGAGTCGAGAGCTTAGCGATACATCTTCGTCTAAGGAGAGAGATCCCTAGCAGAGATCCTGGCTTTTCGACCGAGAAGTCCTGTAAAGTTAACTTGAGAATTTAGGGAGCTGCGCAAAAGCATCAAAGACTGCCCAAATCAAAGTATTTGGAAGAATGTGTTTTGGCTGGTTTTGTTCGTCTATTCGGCATATCTTGGGTAACCTCGAATTGGGCTTGAACAAACTTTTTAGCGGGGGTTCTGTTGAGAAACCCGTATTTCGTTCATCGAGGCCAGTTTCGAGTCATGTGAGGCATGTAGATACCACGATAGCGGATGAGATTCGAGAAAATTACATGCTAGATGTTGGCACAAGCTGTTTGCGGTTTCAAAAGATAAAGAATGTCAAAAGCAGAGCTTCAGAAATATTACATCTTTGTGAAACACTTTTGTTGAGACTCCTATTAAGGAACTATACCCCTTTCATCATAAAGTACTTGTAGTCATGCACTACACGCTAGTACTGCGATGATCGGTTGAGACAGTCGTGCGGCCTCGAATAGTGGTAAATACAAAATGTTGTAATCACATAAAATGGTGACTATTCGCCTTCACAGGCAAGATGCTCAAGTGGTTTAAAGACCACAACATTAGATTGGGTCGTTAGTTAAGCAACACCTAACGCACCCATTTGCTTCTTGTAGTCTGTCAAGGGAGAGGACAGAACGATACAAAACTCCAATGGACATGTTGTTAATAACCACCCCACAGGCAAAGATCCGGCCTCTCCAGTAATTGGAGTTAGGGGAAGAGACTACCAGACATTATCCTAGGTGGTAGATCCTATGGACTTCTGTAGAAGTTGGATGCATCCATTGCTCAGTACCTGCCTTTGAGGAATCCTCTCTCGGCTAAAGCCATCCCCTTAGGAGCAGACTTAACCAACTATTCGGGTTATTGAAAATACATAGAATAACAGACGCTCGAACTAGTCTCAGTTGTTTCTATGCTATGTCACATGAGTGCGGGTGCGACGCAATTTCAAAAATTTTGGACACGGGGACTCGGCTATATATATAACAATAATTCTAGTAAACAATTAAAATTAAGGTAAACACATCTATGGGCCATGGTTAAAGGAAAAAAACTTTAAACTATAACCTTGTGAAATGGTCATTAATTTGTACTGGTCCAATTTTTGAAATGACCCATTTACTATAGCATTCACATCTTTGTGACCTGTTCAGTTTTGACATTCAAATGTTTAAACTTTATACGTTAATAGTTGCACAAACTGTGCAATGCAGTTTGTGCAATGCAACCTGTGACTGTGCAGACTGTGCACAGTCACACAGACTGTGCACAGTCACAGACTGTGTGCAGTGACTGTGCAGTTGCAGTTGCACAGTCACACAGACTGTGCAACTGCATTGCACAGTCTGGTTATATATTTAAAAAAAAAGATATATAAAAAGTGTTTTTTTTGTTTTTTATCCTAAAAATGGACATTTTTGGACTCGGTCAAAGTTGACCGAGTCCAAAATGTGGACGGACTCGGCCTTGACTCGTTGATCGAGTCCGAAGCTGCACCCGTGTCGGGGCGTGTCGACTCGGGTGCGGCACCTCCCTAGCCGAGTCCGTGTGACATAGTTTCTATGATTTGTCTGCGTGTACCCGCAGGCCAGTAATATCGAAACATAAGTTTGTTCACACTGGTTGATTGCTCATAAGACTTTCGTGTGCTTTGGGTACGTATTTTTTGTCAAGTAAAAGCTTATCGATGAAATTACGTATGACTTTGTGTGTCCCCGAGATTCTTATGATTATGATGCTTATGTTAGCATATAGGTGGATGATATGTCACGCCGACAAATGATTAATTTAGACTATTTAGGTGAATAATACATCACGCCTACATAGTTTTATTGCAGAGAATTGCGTTATGATTGCCTAAGTGAATATAGCATACCTGTATAACATGATTGATAAGTATCTTGAATTTGATTAAAATGTCTTGAAGATATGTGCATGAGTTACACACTAGAAAAGTTGAATGCGATGTGCCTTGAGATGAGAATTGTGAATGCATATGATGATGCAATGATTTGAATATTTGCACCTATAACTTGAATCCTTTGTAAATTTATTGAACTACGTAGGAGTTACATATGTTGATGTTTAGTTGATTCATATTATGTAATCTACGTGTTCTCATGTGTATAAAACTTATGCTTTGTTTATGCATGCTTTGAGGTCCTATTTGAGGAATGCAATGTTCCTTGTAGCAATGATACAATGTGTAGTATTATATGCGTCTGTATGATGTGATTAAAATGCCACGTGATAAGAAATGTTGAAAGCATGCGATAAATGTTCATGGTTCATGGAACCTTATTGGAGGAATGTGTGATCTTGTGATTTGTTTTACCAAGTGAAGTGATACGATGCACATTGCTGATATGCATGCTTGTGCCCATTTTGGTGGCTATTGACCCCAAGAGCGGTCAATTGTTCGGAGCAATCGATTGTATCTATGCATATATCACTAAGTATGGTATCTGTTGAGGACCTGATCTCCAAAGGATTATCTGCGAGGGTATGTATGATCAAGATCTAATAACCGGCTAGAGTCGTAGATTCTCTGTGCGGATGTACATTGTCCACGAGCGGGTAGCCGCAAAGACGGTGAACTGTTGTGAGGAAGTGTATTGTCCAAGACCAGGTATACCATCTAGGGCGGTAATTCCTTGTGAGATTATACATTTCCCAGACCAGGTGATCCGGCATTGATCTTGTTAATTATAGTAGTGACTATCGACCCTGAGAGTAGTCATTTGTGTTGATGCGTGTATCACAATAATTTTTATTGGATATGACATTTGTTGAAAAGCAGGTAGCCGCAAAGAGGGTGAAATCCTGTGAGGAAGTGTACTGTCCAAGATCAAGTGACCAAGCTAGAGTGATAGATTCTCTGTGAGGATGTACACTGTCCACGAGCGGGTAGCCGCAAAGATGGTGAACTCCTATAAGGAAGTGTATGGTCTAAGACCATGTATACCATCTAGGGTGGTAATTCCTTGTGAGGTCGTACATTTCTCGGACCAAGCGATCCGACGTGGATCTTGTGAATTTTGATTACCATAAAAAGTTATGGTAAGCTGTGATAATCTTCTGAGTTTGATATTGATAGCCAATTATGAATTTATAGATTTGGTGTTCTGTTATAGCATGATTTCATGTAGGACTCAGATGTGAGAAGCAAATTTTTATTTGATTTTAGATCATGATCATGTTTTGGATGTTCTATGGAAGGGTAGATATTTTTGAGAAAGTATGACGCCTTAAGTGAGTCATAACAGGTGGCAGTTGGCCACGTAAGACCTTGAGAGATGAGAATAAATTAAGGTTGTTCAGGACAAAGAGTTTGTTAGTAATAGTGAGAGGGACAAACATTGACCTGATAATGATTAAATATAGAGATCTCGTTCAAGGAACGAAAATTGCTAGTTGCGTGGTAGTTTACAGCTTACGATCAAATGAATCGTCATGCTGCGTTTGACAGTTGCACTGCTTACCTGGTTTGAACTGCTGATCTGCTTTAAACTGTTTAGCATGCTGAATTAAATGTACTTAATTCAGTTTCCTGTAGTCTCTCTTGTGCACCTACTAGTTTTTTGCGAAACTAACTCATTCTATAGGTACAAGTGATGATTAGGTACACCGCGGGCGATGGCACGATGGCAAGATGGATTCAAAATTTCCTTTTTCCTGCTCTTAGCTTGCGTCCTGGATGTTTTGGGGTTTTGTCACAGGTTTTCCTTTGGATATCCGAATTTTGTACTTTTTGGTTCTTTTAGCTAACATGCCCAAAGTTGTCAGCTTGCCTTTCTAAATTCAACAAAAGAATAGTCTTCCGCTTATTTCATAAACAAACTCTGAAGGAAAGAGATTTTTTCTAGTCTCTTGCTTGTTTCCTGAAAGGTTCGAAAGTTTAAAATTTTGGGGCGTTACATACATGATGTTGATTTAATCATGTGACTCATGCTTAGGAAATTAGGAATGCATGCTTAGTTTGATCGATTTATGATATGTATACATTTTGTTGATTTTGTGTCTATATATTTATATTTATGTATTTATTTATTTATGTTTGATTCTTTGATTTTTTATAGTTCTTATATTCATGTTTTATTGTTTTTTTGATCTATTTATTGTATTGAATGTATTGCAATTGTATGTATACATGTTGCTATATATGTATAAATATACAGTACATTGTACAATATATATTGATATTATATTTGATTCTTTGGACTTTTATAGTTCTCATATTCATGTTTTATTTTATGTTTGATCTATTTATTTGATGTTTATAATGACATGGATGGTTATTTAATGTTGTTAAGTCTTCAGATCGTGTTTAAGTTATTTAACATTATCATATTGACAATTTTTTCAATTTTTTTCAATTTAGGTTATGCAAAATTATAGTTACATAGTGCTGGACGACATGCTGTGTGTTGTCTATCTGCTTATTGTTGATTAATTTTATGTTGCATTTATCTTTAGCAATTCATTGTATTCTTTGCATTTTTGTATCTTTGCTACCGGCTAATCCAATTAATCCCGCCTAGTCCTTTTCTAGTCCTTTTAAGTGTCTAACTAACACTTTTGACTAAATAGTTTCTGAATATAAACAACTAATGGTTCGATTCTCTAAGCTTAGGTTGGATGTAGAATATGAGATATTGATTCAATTTGAATAGCCTAATGACTGTATGAACTCCTAGACAAAGTGTGAATAGATCGTAGATCGGGTTTGCACTGCAATTCGGTTTTCTATCTAACTTGTGAGTTAACGTAGTGGCCTAAATGGACTCTGCCCTATTTGGGTATTTGTAATTATGTCTTTCAATTTGTATGCTCCCAACCAAGGTAGACTCAATGACACGCTTGTAATTATGTCTCGATTTGTGGGCTCCCAATTGAAGTATGAGACAATGACACCCAACATAGATTTGCTGGTGGCTCAATTTGCATTTGGTAGGTTTAAAAAATATTGCTTTGTGTTGGGTCCATTCTCATTTGGGTGGCCCACTTCCTCTTCAACCCCTTTTGTAAAGAGTCAAATGTGAGTTTGACTTATGGAGGCTTATTTTTGTCCATATTTTATGTGGTAATTCTAATAGTCTTGAGTCTATTGTTGTAAAGAGACGTGCTGGGGGACATGAGAGTGTGAGGTTCGCCTTTATTGTGAGAGAGAAAGAGACCTAGGGCTTCTTTTACCACCAAGAGAGCATAAGGTGGGATTTTTGTAAGCAAGGCTGTATCCTCAGGCTTGGGAGCTTGAAAAGAAAGCACTGTAACCTGATTACACAGTGGATTTTTGCAGCAGCCTCTTGGTTTTTCCTCTTCTTATGGAGAGGGTTTTCCACCTAAATGGTCATGTTCTCTGAGTTGGTTGCACAGTAGTTGGGGTTTATGTGATTTTGCCTCCCAAGTGTAATCCATTAACCTATATGAGTCTACAACTTTTAGCCATACCCAATCCCGAATCAAATTGGGTTGAGTTTGGGCATAATTTTTGAACCCAATTAAAATGCAGGTCTATTTAAGACTCAACCTGTTTAGACCCAATCAGGTTTGTACCCAAATCCATTTACAAATGCGAGTCTATGATTTTTAGCTGTACCGATACCTGGAATTGGAATTAGACACAAACCAACTTGAGTTGAGTTCGAGGCTAATTTTTAGACCTGATTCGAAAACGGGTCTGACAAGACCCAGCTTGAACCTGAACCAAACCCGACTCGTTTACACCCCAGAGAGAGAGAGAGAGAGAGAGAGAGAGAGAGAGAGAGAGAGAGAGATCCCTTTCTCCCTCTCTTTACGTTGAAAAAAAAGTGAATTGTGTTGACTAGGCACCTAGTGTTAGGCATGCTTTTGAGTTTTGACCAGAGTTACCAGAAGCTTCTTAGGTAGGTGGGAAGCTCGCTTCGTAAGCACGATACTCCTCGCTTCCAAAACTTCATGGGAATCTCGATTCCCCCACGCTTCTTCTATGCTTCCCACAATCATGGTCTATGCTTTTTATATGCTTTTCGCACGTTTCCTTTCATGTTTTTCATGTATTTTCTCTTACTTCCCATGTACTTTCTCTAAATTGGTAACCATCATTGTTAGATTTTAAAAAAAATGAGCTCTTTTATTGAAAAATCATGAAATATAAGAATGATCAATTTTTATTTTAGTTTTTCTTTGTTTCTTGTTTGATTCCTATTCAGTTACCGTATTGCTTCATTTTTTATTCATATTTCGCTTTCAAATTGATATTTCGCTTCCCGCTTCCTATAAATTTTAAAATGCCTCGCTTCTCGCTTTCGCTTCTCGTATCGTTTCCCGCTTCCGCTTCCCAGTTTGGCAACTTTGGTTTTGACTACTAAGTGCAGCTGGTTGCAGTAAGATTTGGCTTGCCGTATCTTGCCTTAGTATGCAAGTTCCCAACCAGGTTGAGGGGAAATCATTTGAACTAGACCATATCTTCTATATTTCAATTGTGCTTGTCTTTACTATCTAATAAAGCTATTTGTAAGCAACTTATACCTGGTATATGCATGTATCACATTGGCTTTTTTTTTAACTATTTGATTGCACAAAAAAAGAACCTTGTAAGGTTGAGGATTCACATTACATTGGGAAATAGTGCATAGTTTCCCAGTCTCAAAATCCTCCAAGTTACTCTCTCTCGACAATGATGTGCCTTCCAACAAGGTATTATCCAAGTTTTCCCTAGAAAATGGAAATTAATGGAATGCCATGTTTTGGTTGAATCTTAGTTAAACCGCTGAAGTGGACAATATCGAAGCTCTCACATCTACTACAATTTTCTTTATCACATTCCAGATGTTAAGTTGTAACCTATGTCAGACGGACTCGGCTAGGGAGGTGACACACCTGAGTCGACATGCCCTGACACGGGTGCAGCTTCAGACACGGCCTGGACTCGTTCAACGTCGAGTCAGACTCGGTCAATGAGTCAAGGCCGTGTCCGTCCTTGTTTTGGACTCAGTCAATGTTGATTGAGTAAAAAAATATCCATTTTTAGGAAAAAAAATGACCTTTTTGTATATATTTTTTAAAAAATATATATAGCATGAGTCTCAAACATAAGCCTCAGAAAAAAAAATTCGGGTGGCGCTGCCCCCTGGACCATAGACCCCCCTTTCTGTAGGGGCAAAAGTACAATTTGCAAAGTTTGTAAAAACACTCATGCTGGTGCCAAACTTTAGAGGACAATATCCACATATATGCACACACTGGATATATTATTATATATATATATATATTTTAAAAAATATCTATATATATATATAGCCGAGTCCTCGTGTCCAAAATTTTTAAAATTGTGCCGCACCCGTGTTGCACCTGCACCCATGTGACATAGGTTGTAACATATATGTATGTATGATCATATATATATATATGTATATACATTCTATTGTAATATGCAATACCATTAGGGGTATTTTAGTCTTTTCACTGATATGTATAGGTTGTGCCCTCTAGGGACACATGTCTTTGTACATTTATTTATTTTCTTTATTATTCTGCTTTGTAAATTATCTTTTTGTAATGGGCATTTTTGTCATTGCCCAAACATAGTAGTTGGGAGCTCCCAACGGCTCTCTTGAGCTACTCTTGTGTATAAATAGGGGTGCTTCCCCTTAGTTAGGTAATGCTTTCTCAAGCACCCACTCTCTCAATAATATTCTTTATTTTTTACTTGTGTTTCAGCCCATAAGTGGCTTATTTGTGAATGCTCCTGTATTGATCCGTAAGTGGTCATTGTGTTCTTGTAAGCGCATAAGAGGCATCTACTTATATTTTTCCTCTTTCATTACACCAAATACATCCTACATTACACATGAAACTTTGAAAAATTAGATACATACATATAAATAGATACAAGGATTACGGATTATCAACACTTATTTTATAGTCAGAAGGACAGAGAAAAGTTATGGAAATAGAGGAAAAGAGGTGACACAACAAAGAAAAAGAGAAGGAAAGTTGCTAATTTTGTAACGCCCCAAAAATCTAGGACTTGTAACTTTTAGGAGTTTTAAATAGTAATTCAGCAAAAAATAGTATTTTTGAAACAAGTCAACGGACCTTGGGCGCATTACTTGCGAAACCTTTATGCAAACTTATAGAAATGTCCTTAGGAGCGAAACGTTAGGGAAATAGTCTAATCTTGATACCATCACGTCATCATGCCATCACAAAGTATTGTGAATACAACTAACATATGCATCAGATTCATGTATGATACGTATTCCAGCAAGAAATGTGAGCAAATTTAACATATGCATCAAATTCATACATGATACACAATTCAACCAGTAATACGACAAATCTAGCATAAGCAATTAATTAATACAAGGTATGATCAGTTAATTAATACAGGAGGCTCAATCAACAAGTTAACGTGAACAAATCTAGATTCGATAAGTAATATGAACTAATCTAGATTCAACAAGTAATGTGAACATATTAACTTTGTTTCGATATTAGCTGGCTTGCGGGTACGCACAAGGCACGACATGTAGAAACAACTGAGACTAATTCGGGGGTTTATTATGCCGTGTATTTTAGATACCCCGGGTAGCTAGATGAGTTCGCTTCTAAGGGGACGACCAGTGACTGACGGAGAATTCCCCAAAGGCATTTGTAGCAAATGATGCATCCAACTTTTGTAGAAGTCTATGAGATCTACCACGTAGGATAATTTTTTATAGTCCCATCCCCTAACTCCGATGAACGGGGACATCGAGTCATTTGTCCGAGGGGTAGTTGTTAACAATCTGTCTATCAGAGTTTTGTACCAATCCATCCTCTCCCTTGATGAAAACAACATGTCAAATGGGTGTGTCAGGTGTTATTTAACTGAAGACGCATTGTATAGGTTCTGGTCTTTCAACCCACTCGAGCATCTTGCCTGTGAAAGCGAAACATCAATAATGTGCCATTGCACATTCAAGGTAACCAGATACCAGTGTTTTAAAACTCGCCGAGTCAACTCTGTGACTCGGCTGACTCGGCTCGGCTTGGCCCTCCAGCGAGTCAACCCGACAAGCTTAACTCGGGCTGCAAAAACTCGGTCGCTGACTCGGCCAGACTCGGCTTGACTCGGCCTGACTCGGGCGAGTTCTGGGATGTTTGAACTTTGATTTTTTGGGTATTTCACACACACATATTCACTTTTGTACCGAATAATACATCTTTCCCATGGACTGTCAGGAAAGATCTTTTTGAATAAATAATTGTTATAGTATATAAATCAAACAACAAAGCATTCTAGTCTATAAACCCAATTAACAAAGAATTCTATGCATCTAAAAGCAGGGATTTCTTTCAAGACACATGGAGATTGGAGAGTTAGGACCTAAGGATTCCTTATTTGAATATCACATATTACTTTACATACATGATGATACAACTTCATAAAAACTCTGCCTCTATAACTAACATTGCCCCATCACCACCCTTTCGTGGACCACTAGAGGTCCAAGGCAACTTCTAGTTTTCCATTTTATGTTCTTGTAAATGATACTTTATCTTATACAGTGATACTTTTCCCCAGTCTGTAGCATTTGGTGCAGCTTCTGGGCCATTTTACCAACATCATCTGTCTCTGTTTCTGCCCTTTGTCTAATTGGAATCTTTTTTATTTAAGAGCTGGGCATCATGAATCTAAGGCCTGCAACAATTTCACTTTTCCTAACCTCTAATCTTAGGCATTGGAAATTTTATTCTATCTTCTTTCGGGCTGCTAATAGCAGTTTGAATTCTTTCAAGGTGATGCATGGTGCAAAAAATCTGTCCAAATCCATTGTGTGTTCTTTGTTTGTCCAAAATAATGAATCTCTTAACTCGACCTGCCATTCTCTGTATATTGCATGATCCAAGTGACTGCAATCCATAATCACACAGGATACCAGTGCCATTGGGATCATGTAGTTTCCAACGGCTATGAAGGTGTTGGCGTGATGAATCACTCTTGCACTGAATAATACATCTTTCCCATGGACTGACAATTTATATATTGTTTTTCTTTTAAAATCAAAAGTTAACAAAACCCGGTCTGAGTCACCGAGTTGACCCGCCGAGTCACGAGTCAATAAAGAACGAGTCGAGTTCCGAGTCACGTGTTTTAAAACCTTGCCAGATACCTCTCAACCTACTCACCGTAGTACGCAATGTACCTGTCTAAAAGTACAACCATGATGAGAGGAGTATGAGTTTCTCAAAAAAGAAACCCCAGCTTTAATGTATTATGAAATAAATGATATAATTATTTTAATTTATATTTAACATGTTCTGGTCTTCCGACCCACTCGAGTATCTTGCCTGTGAAGGTGAAACATCAACCACGTGCCATTGCATGTTCGAGTTTACCACAGACCTCCCATCCTACTCACCGTAGTATGCAACGTACCTATCTAAAAGTACAACCATAATGAGAGGGGTATGAGTTTCTCAAAAAGAAACCCCAGGTTTAATGTGTTGTGAAATAAATGATGCAATCATTTTAATTTATATTTAACATGCTTTGGTCTTTCGACCCACTTGAGCATCTTGTCTGTGAAGGTGAAATATCAACAACGTGCCAATGCACGTTCGAGGTAACCACATACCTCTCATCCTACTCAGCGTAGTACGCAACGTACTTGTCTAAAAGTAAAACCACTACGAGAGAGGTATGAGTTTCTCAAAAAGAAACTCCAGCTTTAATGTATTGTGGAAGAAACAATATAATCAGTTTAATTTACATTTAACATGCTCTAGTCCTTTAGACCAACATGAGCATCTTGTGAAGGCGAAACATTACTATGCAATTGATTTCCATAAAGTACCATTCACATACTTCGAGGTTACACGAACCTCTCATCCAATCATCATAGTATAAACATGTCGTGCCTGTCTAAAAGCACGATTACTATGAAAGGGATATTGGTTTCTCAGAAGAAACCCCAACTCTATATAACAAATATTTAGTTTGACTTACATGCTCTGATCCCACAACCTCTCATCCAATCATCGTAGTATTAACACGCCATACCTATCTAAAAGTACGACTATGATGAGAGGGGTATTGGTTTCTCAAAAGAAACCCCAATTCCATTGTTTTGTAAAAGAAGTGATGCAACAAATATTTAGTTTTTGTCAAGATCAAGGCTTTTAAACCCCTTGAGCAACATTATGCAAATTGCACGATACGAGATTGCCACATATCTCATCCAATTTATCGCATTATCAGCATGTTGTGCATATCTTGCGATATTGTTTACAATACAGGTTTCTCAACAGAAACCATGCCCTAACTCATGCCCATGCCACTAATCGGGGTTATCCGAGTTGTATCGGAATCTCAAACCGCAAAAGTAAAACACTTCTCTCAAATGCGTCGACTTGGGAAGAACTTAGTTGTTTCTTCGCAACCTATAGGCTCTCAAACTTTACTTTGCAAAACTGTATATTTGGAAAGCTGGATTTACAAAAAAAAAATCCTTTTCATAAGAATTTTAGCGCCCACGAGCAAACCCGCATCTTTTGAAAAAGAGCATAAATAGAATACGTTGTAACCAAATATCTTATTTTGACATGATTTATCCTTCAAACCGTGGGTACATCATTGCGCAACTTGCACGAAATGAGATCGCCATGAATCTCTTATTTGTCTATCGCAGAATTCGTATGTTGTGCATATCTCGCGATACTAGTTTTTTATAAACGGGGTAAGGGTTTCTTAACAGAAATACACCCAAACACATGCTCGTGCCCCTAATCGGGGTTATTCGAGTCGTATCGGATATGCAAACCAACAACAACAACTACGCCTTCATCCCAAAACAATTGGGGTCGACGATATGAACCAAAAAAGAAAATCATTCTGGGTCTTCCACATGAATCCTTCTCCTCCAATCATTTCTATCCAATGCCATGTCCTCGGTGAGGTTCAAAGCATTCATATCCTTTCCTATCATCTCCATCGGATATGCAAACCGAAGTAGTAAAAACACTTCTCCTAAATACGTCGATTTGGGAGACTTGGTTGCAATCTCGTAATAGGAAGGACTTTTAAATTCTGCTTTGCAAAACTACGCATTTGAAAAATAGGTTCTCACTAGGAATCCCTTTTTTGGAGAACTTAAGTGCATAAGTGCGACTCACATCTTTTAAAACAACGAGCGAAACGGGATATGATCAAGGTTGCACTTATGTAAGTGCAAGTCAGCAAAAATGCGAGCTCCAGCACAATACAGTGCGACTACAAGATGTAAGCAATCCTCAATTTGCGAAACTGCTCATTGAGCGCAAAAATGCGTAAACAATGCACGAAGTATGAAATCGTACCTTGGCTAAATAAATGCGTAAGCAGATAAATGTATAAAGCAAATAGCCTGTGCACTAAAGCGCGGCGACAAAGTAAATGACAGAAAGCAGTAATTGCAAAAGCAGTAGCTTGCACACTAAAGCATGGCGGCAAAGAAAATGATGGAAAACAGTAAATGCAAAAGCAGTAGCTTGTGCACTAAAGCGCGGCGGCAAAGTAAATGACATAAAGGAAATGACAAGGATCACAAAATTGGGTCATTGAGTTAAAATGTATATATATATATATATTTTATCTATTTTCGTTTAAATGTTAAGTGCTTAATTTAGTTCGTTCATTGTCCTTTGCGCAACTTTCCCCAACCTTTGTGAGTCGCGGCGCTGCGTACGTCTCTGAGTGTATGTAACGTATGTCTCAGGCCGCGGGGCACGAGCAGGCTCCGTTGCGCAAGCTGCGAAGAATGAAATGATGAGTATTAAAAAATAAAAAGGAAATTGTCGACCCGCGTTAGGGGTTGACCCAAGGACACAAGAAGGTGGGGAGCGACTTGGCTTTCAAGCCAGGCCTGGCCCTACCCCGAAGGCAGCCGAGGGGGAACGAGGGTGGGCTCGGCTGGCAGGCCGAGCCCGACCTTGGCTTGAGCATCTACAACCAAGGGGTGGGCTCAGCTGTCCTGCCGAGCCCGTCCCGACTCACAAAAAAGAAAAACAAGAGGCGAGGGGGTGTGGGCTCGATTGTCAGGTCGAGTCCGACCCCAACTCGCAACAGGTGAGGGACGAGGGGCGGTTTGACAAAGGAAGAGGAGGGAGGCAGGGGTTTTGCCCTTGCCTGCCAGGAGAGGCAAAGAGAAAAGAAAGAGGGGCCCGACTCCTCCTCTGCGTACAGTGGGAGCCGGGAGGGGCTCAGCCCCTCACCTGCAACAAAGAAGACACAGGGAGGAGGCTCAACCCCTCGATTGCAAAAGAAGGGAACAAAGAGGCAGAGGCAGGGGTTTTGCCCTTGCCTGCCGGAAAAGAAAAGGAGATGAAGAAGAAGACAAGGATGAAGAAGAAGAAGACAACAGAGGGAAGGAGGGAGTCAGGGGTGTACCTTGAAGTCACCGGCACACGCAGCGGGTCCCTGGCTCCTGTGAGGGTTCCGTCGACAAAGGGAGGGAGAGAAAGGTAGAGAGGGGAGAGTGGGGTTGCAGAGGGCTTTGGCATGGCTCGCCGGTGTAGGGATTTTTTGGTGGGGAGGGCCAGCGAGAGGGGAGAGAGATTGGCGGGAGGGGTTCTCCATTTTCGTAAAAGGGAGACCCCTCCCCTGCGTTCTTGTAACAACCCCAACTCATACCCATGAAAAAGTGACAATTTTTTTTAAACAAGTGCAGAAACAATCCCAGAAACCCAGAGCCTTACAGTTAAAAAACAACCACTACTATAAGGGATGTTATACTCATCTTTCAGACCAAACCAAACTTTATTTATTTAAATGCATAGAGTCTGTGACATAAGCAAATAAAATATAAATAAAGCAAAAAGAAGAGCCACATTGTTTAAAAGAATCTGCCAAGCAGTCGTGTAGTCCTCTCGTGGCTCTCCGCAAAAAAAAGTCGCCCTACTAGGCATCTGAGACTGCGAAAAATATAAAAGTGGAGTGCCAAAATCCAAAGAATTCTGCGTATGAATCCCTCTAATGAAACAAACGAGTAAAAAGAACATAAATAAGATTCATGCAATTTTGAAAAAAATAATTATGACAAATTCATATTTCAATTAATCATTTATGCAATGGAGAACAATTATTAAACATGAGGAAACGTTTAATAAATAACAAAGATCACAATTTAAACAATACAAACATTTAACATGTATTAGGAAACAACATCATGCATTCACCAATATATAACAACTAAGAGAACAAGTAAATATGCATGATCTAATGCATAGCAGAAATATGCATGATTTGAGTGCAATGCATGAATAAATTATCTTTTATCAGAGTTTTCTTTTCATATGCATGTCTCTATTAAATGCACACAATTTAAGTTCCTCTTTTTAATTACTGATGCCCGCGGATACTCTAAACAGGTAAAAATTCTTGAGGTCAAGTAGGGTTCCCAAGATAACTTAGCCCACAAGTTGTATTTTATTATTCGATTTCAAACTTAGCCCTCAACCGATATCAAGAATCAACACCATCCATTGAAACATTGGAAATCAATAACCAATGTCAGGACACTATAAAAATCAACAACCATAATGTCACTTTCTTGGTATACCAAAAGAACAGTTGTGTCTACACACCACCCCCAAGCAAAGCGACAGACTTTTCCTTAAACCGTGGTCAAGAAAAGAACCTCAATATCGGGTTTATGGGCAACAAACAATACACACGGAGTTTTATTATCCTCACGGTTTTCCCAAAACCGCAATATCCAAGATTCTCACTCTCTAGAAGGGACATCAAGGAAACGTAGATTACACTGTCCTTTAATTTCTTTTATTTTGTTATTAATTCAATTCTTTTAATTTGCAATTGAACATGCAAAATTAATAACACAAGCTCGCAAATTAACATGTGAAGCTCTTCACGGGACCACAACCCGTGACAACATAAAGCAACAACAACAACAACAACAACAACAACAACTACGCCTTCATCCCAAAACAATTGGGGTCAGCGATATGAACCAAAAAAGAAATTCATTTTGGGTCTTCCACATGAATCCTTTTCCTCCAATCATTTCTATCCAACGCCATGTCCTCGGTGAGGTTCAAAGCATTCATATCCTTTCCTATCATCTCCATCCAAGTCTTCCTAGGCCTACCCCGACCTCTTTTAACTAATATATTTTCCCATTTCTCCAACCTTCTAACTGGAGCATCATTAGGCCTTCGCCGAATATGTCCAAACCACCGTAAACGATTCTCTCGCATCTTATTTTCAATGGGTGCAACACCTACCTTCTTACGTATCTCTTCGTTCCGAATCTTATCTTTTATTGTATTTCCACACATCCATCTAAGCATCCGCATCTCAGCTACACTCATTTTTTGAATATGATGTCTCTTGGCAGCCCAACATTCCGTACCATATAGTAAAGCGGGTCTAATAGTCGTCCTATAAAACTTTCCCTTCAACCGCAATGGCATTCTACGATCGCACAGCACTCCAGTAGCACTTTTCCATTTCATCCACCCAACCTTTATCCTATGATTTACATCTCCATCAATTTCTCCATACTTTTGAATGATGGATCCCAAATATTTGAAATAATCATTCACCAGTATATCTTGCTCACCAAGCTTCACTACACTTCCATCACTACTTCGTTGCTTACTAAACCGACATTCCATATATTCAGTCTTACTCTTACTCAACTTAAAACCTCTAGCTTCCAATGTCTGTCTCCATAATTCTAACTTAGCATTAACCCCAGCTCTAGACTCATCAATCAAAACAATATCATCAGCAAACAACATACACCACTGTACATTTTCTTGAATTGATCTCGTAAGCTCATCCATCACTATCGCAAATAGGAAAGGGCTTAAAGCAGATCCTTGATGTAACCCAACCGTTATCGGAAAATTGGTTGTCACCCCTCCACAAGTGCGGACATTGGTTACTACTCCTTCATACATATCTTTAATTATACTAATGTACTTGAGAGAAACACCTTTCTTCATCATTGTCCACCAGAGAACGTCCCTAGGTACTCTATCGTATGCCTTCTCTAAATCAATAAAAACCATATGCAAATCTTTGTTCCTCTCTCTATATCTTTCAATAAGTTGTCTAAGAAGATGTATAGCTTCCATAGTTGATCTTCCAGGCATAAAACCAAATTGATTCTTCGATATCATGACAACCTTCCTCAACCTAGACTCAATCACCCTCTCCCAAAGTTTCATAGTATGACTCATGAGTTTTATACCACGATAGTTTGTGCAATCTTGTATATCACCCTTATTCTTATATAAAGGCACCAAAGTACTCTTCCTCCACTCATTAGGCATCTTATTTGTTCGCCAAATCAAGTTAAAAAGATTTGTCAACCATTCTAAACCTTTCTCTCCCAAGCATTTCCAAGCCTCGATAGGTATACCATCTGGGCCAACTGCCCTTCTTGATTTCATAAAGCAGTGCAATAAAAACAATAATATCACATTTGATTTTTTGCAATGCATAAAACAACTAAAACAAAGAGCAACACATGCTCGAGGCTCACACAACCCGGGATGATCTTTTTAGATTATCGATGCATTCATATGCAAAAATCATAAATATCATGCCACTGTGCATTCATTTCATATGCTTTTCAATGCACATTCATATATGCAAATTTCAGAGATATGCATGAAACAATAATATACATATGCATGTGCTTGAGTTCACAACTTCATATTAATTGCGTACTTTCATTTAATTCACATGTTTACGTCCAATGCATGATTTCATTTAATACATTGCTTTCATTAATGAATCCTTTCAATTAAAACATGTGAACACTCCTGCAATATTTACATGCAACAACGTATAAGTTTCATGTATGCTCATGCATAAAAAAACAACCTTATATTAACACTTTAACTCAGCATAGAATATCCAGTTTAAGCATGTGAACAATTACGCGATTACTTACATGCAAAACACATCAATTTCAAGAATGCATATGAATATAAGAATGATTGTGTACTAACGCTTTGATTAAGCATGATATACTAACGTGCAATCATGTGAACATTCATTAGTTTACATGCATAAAACTGCATCTATCATCTTAAGCAAATCTGGAAACGTATTTACCACCATGAAACAAATATAATTTTTTGAAGCCAAGTGAAAGTCCCATTCTTTTCATGCACAAAAACCCAATTTAATGCAAATACAAATATGGAAATGTATAACTGAGGTAGTATGTTTTTTTTTGTTTTAATACATGTGACCCAGTCGACTGGGTCTAGCAAACAGCCAAACCCCCCCAGCCGGATGGGGGCTGACTGCCCCATGGCCCAGCCGACTATGGGCCGGCTGAGGCCCAGCACAAGAAAGAATATATACTTTTTTTTTTGTATGCCTGCCCAGCCGAGTCCACTCAGCTGGGCCCGATGGCTTGGCAGGCCTGGCAGTTCTGTCAATGCCTGCCAGATCTGCCAGTGCTGCCCAACATAACGTCAACTATATATAAAAAAAACCTTTGCTTGACTGGACATTGAAATCGAAGTTGTAGTAAGCATAGGAAGACAGATTCATATTCAGAACTATGCAACTAATTCTCATATAAGCATGAATAACTATGATTTCAAGTTAAAATCAACTATACATGTATAATATGAGAGCATATCCCAGATTGTATATGTGGAATCAAACATTTTATTTAGATATGCACAGATTCGTGTATAAATAAGTATGCGTATGCATATTATCCTTTTGGTAAGCAGTTACACAAATACACGGGTATGCATAATCTCTTTTATGCAATACACAGCGAACCATCACGCTTTATTTTACCATAAACTGTGCACCTAAGCATCCTCCTTTTATTTTAGTCTATTTTATTTACCAAAACAAAAAAATTGTTTTGAAGGCTTTGAGTACACTAAATCTGGGCCAGATTTGCACGTGCCTTGAGCATGGCAAATCTGTCCCGATTTAGGGATCCACGGCAACACATAAACCAACATAAATACTTATAAGCGTATTTTCCCCAAATCAAACCCCGGAAAGAGATAACACAACACCCATATTAGAGTAAATATTCAGATTTACTCTTTCCCCATGGTTATTCACTAAAATTTTGCATGAAAATCTCATCCATGCTCTTGTTCTCATTCGAAACAAGAGAAGAAACCTGTACCTTTACCGTAGATCAAAAAAGAACAAGAGCGGATGGTGAAAATGTTGGATGATAGAGGAAGAAAGCCCTCTTCTTCCTCCTCCTCTCTTTTTCTCTCTTTCTCTCTCTCTTTTCTGAACTCTCCTTTCTATGGACTCCTCTCTCTCTCTCTCTCTTGGGTTTTCCGAAAATTTTGGACTCTCAAGGTTACTTTTCAAAAATTTATTTCAAATGGATTCTAAGTTTCTCAAACCTTCTTAGATCCTCTAGGAGTGTTTAAGGGCTCTACCAAGAGTCCTAAATAAATATCAAAGTAAATTTTCGGAATTAAATTAATTAATTAATTAATATTAAATAATAAATAAATTTTAGAAGCTTCCAAAAATTACGAAATTAACTTGGGAGGCTTCTTAACATTAATTAACTCCAATTTAAAGGTTTCTAATGAATTAAAGTTGAAAAAATCTTTGGGCATGGATTTAGATATGGATCCGGATCCAAGATCTAAATCCTTCTCAAAAATCCAAATGGGTCTTGTGCTGGATCAAATCCAGATTAATATGGGTCTTGGATAGAGTCCAAATCCATATTAATATGGATCAAATCCATCAGATTCGGTCCAATCCAAATCTGGATCCGAACCGACAAACTGTTCAATTTTTAAAAAAATACGATTTTCGGGCCAACCGTAGTCCAAATCATGGAAAATAAGATATTGTTACGCTCAAAATTTTGAGACGCATTCAACGATATATAACACGAATTTTGCTTCCAAAATCTGCCTGAAAATAACCCGAATTTTGCTCGAATTTAAAGGTAAAAAATAAAACTTTTTCTCACATTTTGATTGGCTCGTTTAGGCCTTGACAATGAGACCTGGGCCAAGCCCATATTCCAAAGCATCGGCCAAAAATCGAGAATTAAACGATTTTTCTTCTATACTTGGCCAAAATTTTGCAAAATCTTAAATTTAACTTAGTGTGAAAATACGTGATAAGTGTGAAAATACGTGATATTACAGTTCTTATAAAGAACATGGGGGGTGGTTAGGGCTGACCCGGGTCTGGATCCGGATCCAACTCGGGTTCGATAAATTTGTTTTTTTATGTAAAGTCATGGGTTTTACAAATTTTGAGGAGAGGGATTGAGCAATGTCCTTCTCATGACAGAAATTGATATACATGAGACTGATATGAAAAAAGTGCATGATAAAACCCAAGAAAATGAGAAAATGTATAATAAAAAAGTAAAGACATGTAATTTGTAAAATTGTTGAAGTTAAATGGAAAAGTGCTTGATTCTTTTCGAAAATGAGATTCAACTGGCTATCTGGTTCTGAGGTAATCACAGTTCACCATATAGTCAATAATTGAGAAAAACAAAAGTAGTTTATAAAATATCAGATGCTTCTTTATATGTGAAGCTTCTATACACCACATGGAGTGTCTAACACTTGAGATGCTATGTCAATAGTGTTGGACACCTTGAAGTTCAAAATAGTTGTGTTCAAGCCATGTCAAGAAGTGTCAATGTGAGACATGGCAGGACACAGTCACATTGAACCTCTAGGACTGTTCAGTAACACAACTTTTATAGAATACATATGTTAATAAAAGAATGGCATCTACAGTTGAGGAATTCTCTTAAAGATGGGACAATGGATCTATCACCAAATTGCACGACGTTAGTGATGAATGTATCTCCCCTGTGAATTATGTGCATGTCATTTTTTTTCTAAGATGTAGATCAAACCTATATAGGAGTAGCAGACACAATTTGCCTGAATCAAATACCTTGTAAGCTTAAGAAGAAAATTGGTTTGGATTTAGTTTGGAATTTATGTCTTGCTTTTCTTATTTCAGTTAGTTCTTTAAGATGGTCTCATTGATTCGTGACTTTCCTGTAATGTGTTAAGGATGTGAACATCTGCTACTCTTGTTAGATGTTTATATTATGATTCAGTATCCTTATGGATCTATATGTTTCTCCTCAGTGATTGGATTTTCATATGCACATTTGCTTGAACTTTTGAACAGCTGCCATCCCAAATCATTACATATGAGCATGAGGGAAATTGGAGCAAGGCCCTTGAGAGTTATGACTTACTTATAAGAACTGCACAAATGAAGCAACATGATAGCTCCCCAGTGATTAAGATGCAAGACCGCTCTTGGAGGTATCATCCATCGGTGGTATATCAAGTTGAAAAGGGAACAGGGTGCTTGGAAACCTACAAGGGGCTGATGAGGACATTGCAGCAAACTGGTTGCACCCATGTACTCAACCTTTATTGTCAAGGATTGACTACCTTGAACGATTGTTTTTTACAAGATGAAGAATTCACTGAATTGCAGGTTCTATTATAGGACATTCTGATTGATGACATGCATGATTGATTTCTCTGTCATATGAATTTTTAACATACTTTTTAGTGCTTTTTTTACATTCTATTTCCCATTGTGGGTTCAATCAGAATTTTAGTATTGTTATAATCCTTTTCTTCTGCAGTATGAAGCATCTTGGAGAGCTGGAAACTGGGACTTTGCTTTGCTTTCCTCCGAAGGCAGTTCGTTACATTCTGAACAGTTGTTTGTTAGAAACAATCATTTCAACAGAAACTTGCACAGGTAATGTGTCATGCAGCTATGGGATTGAGAATCCAAACATCGAAAAGTGATGATTTCAGTAACTACTGTCAGCATGCATAAGTTTGATTATTAATTTTGTGTCATTGGTGAATTGCCTTTAATAATTATGCCTTTCTGAGTGGTGCTTCATGGATCATCCTTTGGAAGGAGTTCCATTTGTAGCAAGATACATGTTGCTTATTGATCAATCTACGGATATGCTTGTGATCTGACACTTTTGTCAAAATCAACTAGCAGTTTTTCTATTTTTGCCTAATGTGTTCGATTTTTTTATGTTTCTTATATATCACCTCATTTGTTATTTTTTTATCATTTTATGTGTGCATTCTCTCTCTCTCTCTATATATATATATATAATGGAAAAGTGGTAGCTGCCTACCACTTTTCTGCCCTACCGCCTGCCTATCGTGAGTGAATGGCCATTTTCGGGTTGTTTTTCGCAAATCTGACCTTGCAGATGCATTTGGCATGGTCGATTTGCTAGGAAACGACACTTGGATCATGTTTTTTTCAATAAAAACATGAATTCTTAAGCCTCGAGTATTTATGAAACTTTTAGACTGTTGATTTTTAAATCTTATAAAAACCAACCTGTGTGGTGGACTCAGAAAATCAAAAAGTCAATTCCTACAAAATCAAGCATGTTGAACACATTTGTATAGTCAGATTTAAGGAAAACAAGGAAAAGTCCCAGTAGGCTAGCGGTAGGCCAAAAGTGCTAGGCAGCTACCACCTACTCATATATATATATATATATATATATATATATATATATATATATATATATATATATATATATATAAACAGAGGGATGACTTGTTATGTAATGCGCCCAAGGTCCGTTGACTTGTTATTTTAAATACCATTTTCCGCTGAACTGCTATTTTAAACTCTGAAAAATGATTGATTACAAAGCTTTCAAAATTTTCCTAAAAAGTTACAAGTTTGGGATTTTTGGGGTGTTACACGCATCGCCACATCTGCACCCGTATCCGCACCTGCACCTATGTGACATAGGTTCTCTTTAATTTGTGCTGGGTGGGGCCATGAAAGTCCACTTAGGTGGAGCGCCAACCTCTTGCTCATTTATTATCTTGACCTCAATCAGTCTGATATTTTGAATAGCGCCTCATACTGATCTGGGCTTCTGAGCTTTTTGTGCTCATCATTTCCAGCACTTCTTGTCAAAGCTATAGGCATCTCACTTGACTATTATGTATTCATGCTTCGGTCTGAGCTTACAGTCAGCAACTTTTGTCTTTCAAGGGTGTTTTAGTAATTTGTACCTGATCAACCTATATGCTTTGTATCTATTGTATAATTGTTTTATTTCTGTTGCAAATGGAATGGGTTATAATTTTGATGTAATTTTATCATTTTGTTATATCTTTATAGTACCTATTAGGGTTTTGTATATGCTAAAAAATATGCAAGTTGCCCCTTGCGAGGATGATTGCAACACAGTTTCATCATTTTTTATGCAAGTACCTAGATTTTTCAATTCTATCAAGTCCAATCACCTAATACACACCTAGTGTTTTTGATAAGTTTAGTATGAAGTTTTCCTACTATTTGAGGATATCCTTCAACAAGAGTGTGGTGAAACATGTACAACTGTAACGCCCCAAAAATCCCGAACTTGTAAACTTTTTAGGAAATTTTTTAAAGTTTTACAATCAATCATTTTTCAGAGTTTATAATGGTAGTTCAACGGAAAACAATGTTTGAAAGAACAATTTAGCGAACCTTAGGCACATTACAGGCGAACTTTCCTTTACACAATAAATTTGTATCTCCATACAATCATTGAAACTACATAGATTCAAAATAAGCTTTTTGATAATTAAAGTTTACACAAAATGATGTATTTCAAAAGAAACTCTTATACAAAATTATAGAATGTGCTGAGGAGCGAAACAACAAAGAGAGAGTGAGTTCTTGATATCATCACGTCATCGCGCTATCGCCTTCCGCATCAACCTAATCATCACCTGTATCCCATAAAACGAGTCAGACTTATGAAAGCTTGGTAGGTGCTTAGATATCAAAAATCAGAACAAGACTAACATATGCGTTATTTCACAACATGTAGTTTCACAATAAATAAAAATGAGCAGGGTGAACTTGTTACGATAATTACTGACCCGTTGGTAAGTATAGGGTAAACGTATAAATAATTGAGATTGTCTGGGGGTTTATTATTCTATTTATTTTAATTTATTTTAATACCTTGGACAAATAGATGAGTCCGCTTCCAAGGGGACGACCAAATGACCGAGAGAGAATTCCTCAGAGGCTACTTGTTACAGGGGGATGCATCCAAAGTTTTGCATAAGTCATTGGGATCTACTACTTAGAATAATATTTAGTAGCCCAGTCCCACTAACTCTAATGAATGGGGATACCAAGTCATTGCTACTCGAGGAGCATAATTGTTAACAACTTGTCCATCAGAGTTTTTGTACCATCCTATCTTCTCTCTTGACAGAACCAAAGAATAAATGGGTACGTCAGGTCCTATTTTATCTGACAACCTATTCAATAGCGTAATTTAAAGCAGGCAGGAGTATGCAAAAACTGCATACTTTATAAAATTATATATCTATATAGAATACATATATATTAAAGCATAAGCCTGTGCACATTACAGTATGACGACAAGGTAAATAGTGTAAAGCATATCCCGATGTATGAAACCACACATCGAGCTAAATAAATTGCGTAAGCGAGGCCGGTGTACGAAATCATACATCGGTCTAAGTAAATTGCGTAAAACAGGAGCCTACGCACGTTACAACGTGGCGACAAAGTAAATGACATAAAGCAAGGTCCGATGTGTGAAACCACACATTAAGATAAATAAATTACAGAAAGTTGGAGCTTGTGCACATTACAACGTAATGAAAAAGTATATGATGTAATTTAAAATGGACAAGAATACCAAAACTGTGCCCTTGAGTTATATATATATATATATATATATATATATATATATATATATATATATATATATATATATAAGATAAATATAATACGTATAAGTTAGAAGTATTTTGATATTGTTCTTGTGTCCTTGAGTTAAATATATGGTCTAAATCTTTGACAATTTCGAGCGTAAGTTCTTAAAAGTTTGTGCCTCGGTAAGCGTGTCTCATCTGTTGTGTCGATGTAGTGCCCTTAAAAAGTTTTCACACCGCATAAAGAACGAGGTCAAATTCTCATTTTTGTGGAAGAAGCGATGATCACACCGCAGGGGTTGAACTTGAACCTAGTTCGGGCCAACCAGACTAACTTGGGCTCAGTTTAAAAGGACACAAGGGACTTGGGGAAAGGAGAACTGAGTTGGGCTCGGTGCTAGCTGAGTTCAGCTCGGCTGTGCCTAACAGAGCTGGCATAGGGAAGGCTAGTAGGGTTTGACCGAGCTGGCTCCACCTCGAGTCAGACTCGGCGCACCCGAGCTGGCTCGAGGTATGACCGAGTCTAGCTTGATTCTACAACAGAAAAAAAAAGGGTGAGAGGGCAGACAACCTGTCCATTATCAGAGGAAATGGCTCCTGCGGCTCTTCTGATAGAGCAGGGGAAAGGGGGAGGCTGGCGGTCAGGCCACTGCGTTCGGCAGTAGCCGCCGCGGCCAACCTAGGGTTGGGCGGAGGTGGCTGCTCCGACCACCACAGGAGGGCAAGGGGTATATGCTGGTGGAGCCTTCCTTCGGCCAAAATGGAAGGGAAGGGGGCACCAGTGGGTGCCTCTGTCCTGTTGAAATCAGAGAGAGAAGGGCACCTTCAGGTGTCTACTGGAAAATCAGAGGGCGGTAGGGTCGCAGGTCACGGGGGTGCTCATGAGCTCCGAACAAAATAGAAAAAGACGATGGTTGGTGGCCGACTGTCACTGTGGTGGTGCTGTGTGCACCCACTAGGAAGGGTTTATGGTGGCATAGGCAGTCGTCCGACCATCCTGCGATGGTGGTGAATAGGGTCGGCGAGCGCTGGACGACGTGAGGAGAGAAACCCGAGCTCTGCTCGATGGTTCCTGTGAGGAACAAGGAGGGAAGGTGACTGTTAACATACATATATATATGTATGTATATATATATTATGTAAAATACCCAATAGGGGTATTTTGGTCATTTCACATTGTTGTTTCTAGAAACAACTATTTTATTAATTGTCTTTTTCTATTTCTTTATTTTGATTTTTATTTTTATTTTTTAAAACCTATTTTTATTACATCATAAGGGGGTCCCATGTAGAGTCGTTGGGACCACAATGGTCATAAATATGACCGTTGGGGGATCCCAACGACACTATGGGGAATCCCCAATGGTCCCCCTCTTGTGCTCCTTTTTCTTGTATAAATAGGGGTTTCTACCCCTTGTATTTGTTAAGCTTTTAAGCTCCTATTCAATAAAGCTTTTATATTTTTTATGTGTGTAGCCTTTTGAAGGCCTCTTGTATTGTCCCTTAGTGGAATATTTTTATATTCCCTCTTGTGAGATAGTTCTTGTCGAATTTTGGATCTTGTGAATCCATTAAGCATTCTTGTTATACATTTCCGCATACTTCATTACGTGGTATCAGAGCCATACGGATCTTGAAAGTTGAAAGCATGACATTCCTCTTTATTCTTCCTCTCATACTTTGTTGGTGCAATGGAGTCCAAAATCGATCTATCATTCAAGCTCAATGGCAAGAACTATATGATGTGGGCATCCGCAACGAAGAATAATCTCAAAAGTAAAAAACTTTGGGGTTATGTAATGGGTTCTATTCCGGAACCCAAACTAAAGCTCACCAAGATCAAAGGAGATCAACACAAAGCTCTTGAGGGAGAAGCTCGCCTCAAAGCAATTGAAAAATATCAAAGAAAGGTGGAGGATTGGGAAAGCAATCATGCAAAAATCTTTTTGTGGTTTATGAATAACGTTAAACTCAAGGTATGTGCAAATATAACTAAATTTCGCCAAGCTAATAAGGCTTGCTTCTTTATGAAGGGTATGTATACCCAAAATGACCTTGCAAGAGCCTACTTCTTGTAAGAAAAAGTGAGAACCACTAAGCAAGGGGATTTGAGGATTCAAGATTATTATAGTGCTCTAAATCCTTTGTGGGATGAGTTGGCTTTTTTGGAGCCTAAGTAGGTAGCTATGGCGGATGTTGAACTTAGACAAAAGCAAATGAAACAAGAAATATTGTTTCAATTTTTATTTGGGGTTAGACTCAAATTTGAACAAGTTAGATCCTCCCTCCTTCGTAGATCCACTTTTCCTCCTTTGGAGGATGCCATTGCCGAAATTACTCAAGAAGAAACACGGCTTGGCATGAGTAAAAGTGTAGATTAAGTTCTTGCCATGTTTAAACCGGGCCACAATGTTAAAACATACAAACCACCTCATTTTGGAAAACAAGGAAACTATAATGGAGGTAAAAAGATGATTGTGTGTCATCATTGCTATGAGCCAGGTCATATTAAACCCGCATATATTTCAACCTAAGGTGTCTTTCGTTGAAGAATCCATCACTAAAAAGGAAGATGAGGGCAAGAGCGGGGATTTCAAAGAAACACTTGGACAAATATCCATGGCTCTTCAACAAATACTCAAGGCTACCTCCTCTACATCGGGTGCTGCGATTGCTTCTACATCAGCACCCGGTACATATTCTTGGATTATAGATTCTAGAGCATCTTTTCATCTGACCCCCCATAAAAATGCTTTAACCGATGTATGCACCAATTCAAAAATATCTTATGTCTCTACGGCCGATGGAACCTTTTTAAAAATAAAACGTATACGAACACTTTATTCTAAAAGTTCTTAAAATTTCTTTGTTCTAAAAGTAAGAGTGGTTCCAAAATTAAACTTAAATATTTTTTCGGTCTCTCAAATTGCCGATCGTGGATATGAAATATCTTTCTCATCTAAGGGCTGCTTTGTGCAGGATCTACAGTCCGGGAAGCGGATTGGGCAAGGCCATAGGAAGGGAGACCTCTACTGTATAGATCATTTGACTCTTCCTACGAACTCTTTTTGTAGTTATGTCCAAGATAAAAGTATTGAAACTTGGTATAAACGACTTGGACATCCAAGTTATTCTAAAATGTATCTTTTTTCTTTTGAAAACAAATTTTGTACAGAAAAAGATATAAATTGCAAAGATTGCATTTTTGGAAAGATGAAGTTTATTCCATTTCTAACTAGAACTTTTATCTCAACAAGACCTTTTGAATTGGTGCACTCGGGTGTTTGGGGTCTATCTCCGGTTATATCTAAAGGTGGTTATTCATACTATGTATCATTCATTGATGACCTTACTAGATATGTATGGATTTATTTTCTTAATATTAAATCAAAAGTTTTTTCTTTCTTTAAAGAATTTTGCATGAAAATTCAAAACCAATTTCAAAGTAGCATATCCATCCTTAGATCTGATTCAGGTGGATATTACTTATCCAATGATTTTCAAGATTACTTAAAGTAAAATGAAATTTGTCATCAAAGATCATATCCTAGAACTGCACAACAAAATGAGCTAACGGAAAGAAAACATAGGCATATTATAGAAACCGCTAGAACTTTGTTTATCTCCAAAAATATTCCTAAATTTTTTTGGGCCTAAGCCGTTTTAACTTCTGCATATTTAATAAAGTGTATGCCATCATCAAATTTGAAAAATATCTCCCCTTATGAAAAACTCTTTAAATTTACACCCGATTACAATCGCTTTCGTATTTTTTGTTGCAACTGCTTTGTCCTCTTGCATAAAAGAGATAAGTTGTCTCCAAAAGCGATTGAATGTGTTTTCCTTGGATATGGGGAAAATAAAAAAGGATATAGATGCTTTGATTACAAAAATAATAAACTTTATGTTTCAAAAAATGTTACCTTCTTACAAGATGAAGATGGTTTTGAACAACTTGATAAGAAAGATGAAATTGACTATATGTTCTTGTATGATCTTTCCCCTACAAAAGATATGTATGCTAATTCTTTAAATCATTTTGAAAGTATAAACGTTACACATCATAAAGTATCTAATATTGAAACATCACCAAGTAGTGATAACATCATTGATAAAAATTTCCATGTTTATACCCGGCGTGAACAAGATAAACCTATTAGTGCTCTAGAAAAATATTCTCAAAATAACGAATGTATAGAAGAAACTTCCCTTAGATGATCTTCTAGAGAATCCATTCCACCAAATAGGTTTGTGTCATATGAATCACTAACACTGAATTATAGGGCTTGCCTAATAACTTTGCATTTATATCATGAGCCCTCACATTATGATAAAACAAAAAATATTCTTCATTGGATTAAAGCCATAAAAATTGAACTAGATGCTCTAAAAAAAGTTAACACTTGGGAAATAGTTAAAATTCCTGCAAACAAAAAACCTATTGGATGTCGGTGGGTTTTTAAAGTTAAAACTAAAAGTGATGGATCTTTGGAACGATACAAAGCAATATTAGTAGCCAAGGGATATTCACAAGAATATGGTATTGATTATGAGAAAACCTTTGCGCTCGTAGCAAGAATGACTAGTGTTAGAACCTTAATAGTCGTAGCATCAACTAAAAAATGGCCTACATATCAATTAGATATGAAAAATATTTTTCTTAATGGAAAACTAAATGAAGAAGTCTATATTGGATCCTCCGCCGGGATTTAACATTGGTCAAGGTCAAACTCTTAAACTTTTAAAAGCATTATATGGTGTTAAGCAAGCCCCTAAGGCTTGATATGATAAATTTAGTGATGTCATGATTAAACTTGGTTTTCAATCATGTTATACTGACACTACTCTGTGAAAAATGTAGGTTCTAGTATTATTGTTCTTTTACTTTATGTCGATAATATGATTATTACAAGCAATGATAAAATTGGTATTAGTAATGTTAAAAATATGTTAAAATATAGCTTTGATATGTCGGACTTAGGATTCTTAAAATATTTCTTAGGAATTGAAGTTGCATACTCTCCTCGAGGATATATACTCTCACAAATGAAGCTTGTTGTAGATGTATATTGTAAATCTGAAATTTTAGATGACAAGAAGGCGGAGACTCCTGAAGTGATCAATGTTAAATTAAGACTGGAGGATGAGGTTCTTTTAGAAGATCCCACTCTCTACAGGCAACTCATTGGTTCTCTCACTTATCTGTGCATTACTGGACCAAATATTGCGCTTGTTGTTCACTCTGCCAGCTAGTTTCAGCATGTTTCTACAACTGTGGATATGAGTGTTGTGCTACGAACTGTCAGATACATCAAAAATACCATCACTAAAGGGCTATTTCTATCGTCATCCTCATTAAATTTACTTACTTATACTGATGCTGATTGAGGAGATACTCATAATGATAAAATTTCAACTATTGGTTTTTGTGTCTTTATAGGAGATTCGTTAATTGCCTAGAGATGCAAGAAGCAGCAGAAAGTCTCATTGTCCTCCACTGAAGCTGAATACAGGGCCATGACAACCACCATAATGGAACTCATACGGATAAGAAGTCTTCTCAAAGATATGGGTGTTGACATCTTTAGACCTTCGAAGCTTTGTTGCAATAACAAAAGTGCAATTTATATTGCCAGCAATCACACTTTCCATGAGCGCACCAAGCATATAGAGATGGACTGCCACTATGTTCGTGATGAATATCTGAGAGAAACCATTACCCTACCATACATCACATCGAAATATCTGTTGGCGAACTTTACGAAAGCTCTTCCTGCTTTTCATTTTATTTTTTTTCTTAGCAAACTTTCAGTCATTTTCCCGTAAAGTTTAAGGGGGTGTTAAAATACATATATATATATATATATATATATATATATATATGTAAAGTACCTGATAGGGGTATTTTGGTCATTTCACATAGTTGTTTCTAGAAACAACTATTTTATTAAGTGTCTTTTTATTTCTTTATTTTTATTTTTATTTTTAAAACCTCTTTTTATTACATCATAAGGGGTCCTACATAGAGTCGTTGGGAACCCCAACAGTCATAAATATGACCGTTGGGGCTCCCAACGACACTATGGGGAGCCCCCAATGGTACTCCTCTTGGGATCCTTTTTCTTGTATAAATAAGGATCTCTACCCCATGTATTTGTTAAGCTTTTAAGCTCCTATTCAATAAAACTTTTATATTTTTTTGTGTGTAGCTTTTTGAAGGCCTCTTGTATTGTCTCTTAGTGGACTATTTCTATATTCCCTCCTTGTAGGATAGTTCTTGTCCATTGTTGGATCTTGTGAATACATTAAACATTCTTGTTATACATTTTCACATACTTCATTACAGTGACGGTAGGAGGGGAGGGAGTGGCATCAGCTACTCCTTCTAGCTGCCCCACCAGAAAAGTGTGAAGAGCACAAGAGAGGGTGCTAGCTAGAAAATTTGAAAAAACAATGAGGAAGGGGTAGAGAAAGAGAGATAGATCTTATCGGTAGAGGGAGGCTTCGACGATCGGATGGGAGCGCAAAAACAGAGATTGAGACTACAGGGAGTCGGTCTTGGAGATCCTGGCGAGGGAGAGAGACGGGGGGCGTCGGGCCTGTTTTAATAAAGACCAACCCCCAACAACCCCACCCCACGCGCTTATGGGGGGTTTAAATAGACCAACGGGGAAGAGGGGGGGGGGATGTCAGTCAGCATCCAACTCGGATCCAGTCAGATCCAAACCTTTTTTTTTAAGAACAGTGTAAATATTTAACGAATTTTATAACAATTTAATGTTTTAAAAGCTTCTGTTTCAGCTCAACATTTCTATGTATTTATTTGTTTTCTAATTTATGGACTACAAAAATGGCATGAGAAAGATAGCTCAGATGAGGCAAAGCATCAACACCATCAAAAGGTTATTAGTAGCCAGGAGCATATGCAAGAGTGTCCTTGGTTATCAATTTTGCATGATAATATGCCAGAGGAATACATAGGAAGCAGGATCAGTGTATGTGCTTTAGGTGTTTTTTGGTAACAAGATACTCTGTCTCAGTTCCTCTTTGTTTGATTGTTGCCCTGTTAACCGAAGCCCTGATGGACCAACTGATAGCATAATCTTGCTAACAAATGAAGGAGCTTTTGTCCCTTTCCTTATTCTCCATTGAGGATCCTTTCAACTGATATTACATCATTAATTGGGATATAGATCAAATTTGATTGGAACTACATGTTTGTGTCCCTTTTCTCTCACTGTTGGCTCACAACTCCTTGTTGTAGGCAGGGTTGTCCATATAGTAGCATACGCTACGATACATATCGTTACTTTTTAGAAAAAACTATACGATACACACTCGTATCGTGATACGAGTGTGTAGTGTATCTATATAGTACATAGTGTACGATATGGGCCTGTATAATACGATAAAGGGCGTATTGTACGATACAATGTCTACACACTTTGAAAATGACCGAAAAATAATTTCGCATTTTTGGGTTTTAAACACCTCTTGAGATTTGATTCCCTCATTTTTGTAAAGGCCATTAGAGAGGTATTCACATACTCTAGGAGCCATGAGAGCGATTTGGGAACTGATATGTGCGCAAGGGCGGGGGCTTTTGTGATTTCATCAAGACTGCATTCCCACCATTTTTTCACTCAAGGAAGTGGGTTAAGGTAAAAAAAAAACTATTCTTTGCTTATTGAGTTTTTTTTTGGGGAAGATGACATCAAATGATCTCGCATGACAATAAGGCGCTCGAGTAATGAGTAAAAAATGATTAAAAACCCGAGTGAAACTTTTGCCATAATGTTTTTTCAAGTAGTATCTTTCGTTTGAAGCATCATTTAGCCAGGACACGTCAGAATGTTGCCCTTTGCATTTAGGGGCATCAACATGCCAGATTCGGTTCAAACCTAGGTGGAACCAGACCTAACCGTGATTTTTGGTATGGTATCAAGTCCATACCAGAGGCTAATCAGACCCACCATAAGAGAAACCATACTCGAACCCGATAAGAACATGAACAAGACTAGGGCCATACCTAGTAAAATAATATTTTTTTATCTTTTTTACATTGAAAATTTGCTGGTCTCAATCGACACTCGGGTAGGGCCCAAGTCTGGTATAAAATTTCACCAACTATGCCTAAATCCATGTATTAATCAGATGTTCAGGTCCAGACCCGGGTCTTAATCGGGTCTTCTTATTTATCACCATACTCGGACCCTATAGGGTTTGGTACCAAGGTTTTAAAACCCGTGACTCAGAACTCGACTCGTTCTTTATTGACTCGTGACTCGGCGGGTCAACTCGGTGACTCGGACCGGGTTTTGTTAACTTTTGATTTTAAAAGAAAAACAATATATAATTTGTCTGAAACCATGTTTTTGAGTAAACATAGTCTCCAAATGTCTGTAAGAATATAAAAACAACTGCAAAGAGCTATAGAGGTTTGCTTGAATAATTGAATTTGATATCTATACAAGCACTTTGGCTAATTTTTTGACTTGAATTAGAGGATTTGGTCACCATGAGTTCAGTCTGCTACTACCTAAGGTTCCTAAAATGGTCAATCATATATGCTAGCTTGTTTTAAAAGTTTTAATTCCCTCTCTAACAAATCCATAAATGTAAAACAGGGATATATGTGTATATTGAAAGTTTCCAGAATGCCCAAAATCAACATAAATAAGCAATTTTCTCTCATGTATAAAACTATGCAGGAAATATATTAATGGCGCAACTATAAAATGATTACTAATATTTGAATATGTGCAATGCTTGTTCACATAACAAATGGATGATGAAACCTAAATGTGACTTCCCATAGGCACAGTTGACCCGCCATATATAGTGAGAATCATTTCTTTAAAATATTTTGCTAGAATAAGTTGATAACACAGGGTGAACAGTAGTTCGAACAACATGGTGATTTTATTCTTTGGATTTAAATGCTTTTTTATCTTTAAATGCTTTTTATTTTCTTTTTTATACAAAATCTGGGGGTAACCCTTGTTAAAATATATGTACTTATATATTTCGAAACTGTAATTTGAAACTCAAAAAACAAACTTCAAACATCCCAAAACTCGCCCGAGTCAAGCCGAGTCAGGCCAAGTCAAGCCGAGTCAGGCCGAGTCAAGCCCGAGTTTTGGCAAACCGAGTTTGCCTTGCCGGGTTGACTCGCTGGAGTGGCGAGCCGAGTCAGCCGAGTCAACGAGTTGACTCAGCGAGTTTTAAAACACTGTTTGGTACAGGTCGGGTTCGGGTAGACCCGACCTGTTGACACCCCTACCTGCATGTCAAGGAATTTGTCGGATGTTGTGAAATGGCAATGCCAACAATTACTAATTGATCTGAGAGAAAAAATACAAGAAAAAGAGATGAGTGAGGCAAAAATGGGGTATGCGCAGCCCTGAGTGGAGGAAGGTGAACTCCCTACTTGGTTATGTAACTGTTAAGTATTCATAAATTTGGTTATTTTGTTTTTTGTTGATGTAATATGAAAGTATGAATCTTGTGGCATGTTCTTAATTGCAAGCAGTGTTGTGAAAGGCGTTCAAGCATAGCGAGGTGCTCCACAAAAAACTGAGGCGAGGCATAAGCCTCGAGGCGTAAAGCGTAAGCCTCAAATTTTTTTTTGAAAATTTAAAAAAATTTATAAAAAAACATCTAAAAAGGCAAATAAATAAAGAAATGCTTTATTGATTAAATAACAATCAATAAGAAATAGAAAATCTCAAATAAGTACTAAAACATATGAGATTAACATATAAAAGTAACTAAAAACTGATTACATAACTCGAAAATATATGAGATTAACCAAAAAAAGTTAAAATATACTAATAAACTGATTACATAACTGAAATAACTGGAAAATATATGAGATTAACCTACAAAAGTTAAAATATATGAGATTATTCTAAAAAATATGAGATTAACATATAAAAGTGACTAAAAAAATGATTACATAACTGGAAAACACATGAGATTAACCAACAAAAGTTAAAATATATGAGATTATTCTAAAAAATATGAGATTAACATATAAAAATAACTAAAAAACTGATTACATAACTGGAAAATATATGAGATTAACCTACAAAAGTTAAAATATACTAAGAAATTGATTACATAATTGAAATAACTGGAAAAAATATGAGATTAACCTACACAAGTTAAAATATATGAGATTATTCTAAAAAATATGAGATTAACATATAAAAGTAACTAAAAACTGATTACATAACTGGAAAATATATGAGATTAACCAACAAAAGTTAAAATATACTAAGAAACTGATTACATAACTGAAATTACTGGAAAATATATGAGATTAACCTACAAAAGTTAAAATATATGAGATTATTCTGAAAAATATGAGATTAACATATAAAAGTAACTATCCAACAAAAGTTAAAATATATTTAGAAACTAATTACATAACTGAAAAATATATGAGATTAACCAACAAAAGTAAAAATATACTAAGAAACTGATTACATAACTGAAATACTGGAAAATATATGAGATTAACCTACAAAACTCTTATTGATTATGTCTCGTAAGTCTTGTAAAAAAAAAGGTTTTTTTTTTGTGCCTCAAGGCACGTTTTTGATAACACTGATTGCAAGATATTAATATTTTGCATTGTTCTTGTGAGATAGTTGATGATTGATGATGTCTATTGTAGCTCATAGAGACATAGATGCTTCATATGTGATTTTATGGTTGCATTTTGTGCATTTCATTGTTGTTTCGTGTATTATGTTTTTTTAGAATTTTATTTTTTTTTCAAAATTTATGATTTCTTTACGATACAATGCATATCTTATTTTAGGCCCATCCGATATGGGTTACGATACAATACATACAACCTTAGTTAAGATTGTGCAAATTTGTCATTCAGTACATGTTTGTGACCCTTTTCTCTCACTATTGGCTTACAACTTGTTGGGAGTAATGGACTTGTATCCTTTTTGAACCACAAATGCCTTAGTTAAGATGATGCAAATTTGTCATCCACCATTATATTCAGCTTCAGACAGCAGTTAAATACCTGTGACCAGCTGTAGAGGCATTCGTGTTTGGTATCTGCAGCTGTCTACAGCTTGGTTTTATTCTTCTAGTGCTTTACTGGCATTGATTTTCATTTGCTATTCATGTCTGTACTGTTCTCTATTCTGATCCAATCTTGAACTTGTGAGGGCCATTTTGGTATGATTGTTACATGGCATGTGCAGAGTTCCTATATATGAGGAAAATTATTGTTGTGGAACTCCTCTTATATGTGTTGGAGAAGCACCACAAAAAGAAACATACATAATCATTTCATTGCCCTTCTTCAGAAAAAGATTGTGCACTCCCTGCTCTGGTTTTCATAAAAAAGTGATGCCATTACCTGCTTATATGAAGGGATAGTTTTAGTTAATTAAAGTTCTCATTTTTTTTTTTCCTTTTTGGCATTAGTTGTTTGACGGCACTGCAAGAAGGAGATCCTCGCATGTTCCAGATAGGGCTACTTAATTCAAAGCAGGTAAAATTTCAGTTCTTTTCATTTCTGCTTTACTTAAGTTGTTTAAAGGAATAGTATGCTACTGATTGTTCACTCATCTTTATTCTCTGACTTTCGAATTTTTAGGAACTTGTCATGTCTATCTCTCATTCAAGCAAAGAGAGTACCGAAAGCATCAATTCTTCAATAATTAGACTTCAGGTTTGCCATACAATGGAATGATAATGTTATCTCAGTTTTACTTGAAATACTTCTGCTTCCAGTTTGTGTAAATGGAGATGTATTGCAGATATTGGACCACTTGAGCCAGGCTTGGAAACTGCGTTGGATGCCTTCTTCAGAGGAAAAGACATGCTCCTTTTTAGCAATACAGAAGATTTCAGCTGAGCCACTCGTCCCTAACAAACATCAGGTAATATCTCTTTTGACATTGAAAATCACAGTCTGTACTGAACACAGAAACTTGTCAAAATTATTATGCCATGTTTTTTGCTTTGTTGGAGGGTACACAGTACACACACATATTGGTCATTTATCTCCTTTAGACGTGAAGCTGTGAAAAAATGTAATGCTTTTCTACATTGCTTTAAGGGCTACCTTGTCTTGTCGTTGGTCAATGTAAGTGAAGTGAATGTAATACCAGTACAGAATCACTTTGAACGAGAATACCTTTTTATTCATTCTCTAAAAGAACTAAATTTATCCTTCGTTAATTAAATGACATTTCTTACAATTTAACATGGATTATCATTAACCCAAGTCGAGTTAAGGGGTTACAATTACTGATTTCCCAAAACAGTTTTTCTCTTTGCATTAATATTTTGATATAAGGCTTCAAAGTGTCAAGAGAGTGGTTGGACAACCAATGGGAAACCCCTAACGGCTGGCATGCCTTCCTACACCCTGCCAATCATCCTTTTTCTTATGAATCAAATCTGGTGGGGGGGCCTAGGCATTGACTAGAATCGGTCGGCAACTGACCATCAGACCAGAGTTACCAGTCGAGGAAGCGGGAGCGGGAAGCGATATGGGAAGCGAGGCACTTTAAAAAATTTAGGAAGCGGGGAAGCGTGAGACCACTTAGAAGAAAATTCTGAACCGTCTTGGAAGCGACCTAGGAAGCGAACCGGAAGGGGAAAGCGAAAAAAATGAAAAAATGGGGAAGCGAGGGAGAAGCGTGGGGTAAGCGTGGGGGGAAGCGTGCTTCCCATAAATGGGAAGCGCGCTTCCCATAAAAGGGAAACACGCTTCCCATAAAAGGGGGACGCTTTCCCTCACGCTTCGGAAGCACGACGTTTCGTGCTTCCGAAGCGCGCTTCCCCCTTTACTTAGGCGCTTCCGGTAACTCTGCATCAGACAGACCAGTCGACAAGAATCCCGTCCGACCCCTTTATAACACCAGCCACAAGCAGAGCATCAACCACTCTCTTCACCCTTATATTCAAATGACAGAAGTGGACACTGGCTGTCATAACCAGACTGGGCACTTATCGCTAACCATAGTCATACTCATAAGTATTGACAACATTTTGAATGTCTCACCAAAAAATATGAAATATTACCAAAATGATAAATAAATTTTTTATATGCGATATTTTAAAAATATCGCTAAATTTTAATTTCTTGCGACTTTATCATGATTTTTGATAAATATGCAATAAAATGTATACGAATCATTTTACCATGAAGGGCATTTTTGTTGATGGACAAAATGCCCATAAAATTTCCACAGTTATCAATAAAGAAAGAACTCTTGAAAATGAAAAGGCTTTTGAATTAAATAATTCCCCCTTTTCGTGGTTCTCGATAAAGGGTACCATGTTACTTGTGAAGAGAAAAGAAGGGCAAGAGACTTTTTATTGATAACCATGGGGATGCTTTCCCTTCTCTCCATCAATATGGGACATGTCCCAATATATAACTGTGAAACATATTAATACATTTTAATGAAATAAAGAACCGTATTTAAATCATAGTTACGTTGTAATAAAATAGTAAACCTTATATTTGTTCCTAAATGAGAAATCATTTTATAATTTTGGTTAAATTTCAATATATTCAATAAGTTTTCATATTTTTTTTATTATGAATGTGTTGAGATCTTTTTTAAAAGGAATAGTGAAGTGTAACTTTTGTGGTTTTGTAATGCATGGAGGATTGTATAGATTTAAATGTCATATTGTGGGGCATAGTAACTCCACTATAAAATTATGTACACATCACATTCCTTCTGATATTCGTGTTGAGCTTCTTACTAGTCTTATAGAAGATAATAAAACAAAGACACGAGTACGTGCAACATTTGTGAGAGAGAAATTGCCTAGGTGGTCTCTGATTCAGAAGAAACAAAAAAAAAATCATTGATCTGAACTTTGATACTGAAGATGACTTTTCTATGTTTACTTAAATGTATTGTGTTGTTAAATGTTTTGTATTGTTATATGTTTAATGACATATCTATGTTAGTTAATTTTATTACATAAATATATTGTGTTCTTGTATTCTTTGATTTTTTTGTTTTTTTAGATTTTTTTAGATTTAAAAAAATAGTGAATTTTTTTATGATTTTTTACGATACGCTACAATACACTATGATACGTATCTTTCTTTGGGCCTGACTGATACAGGTTACGATACACTACTTACAACCTTGGGTTCAAATTATTAGAATCAGTTTCATCACCCTTTTAATCCTTATTGCTCACTTTTGGATCCATTTTCTTTCTAAAAACCATCAAAGCTAGCTTCATGGAACCAAAATACTTTAATAAACCCATCAGGACCTTGTAATGTGATCTGGATCTTGATTCAGATCCAGATCCATACTCTACGTGTCTCAGGAGTTAAATCCTATTTAGGAGACATGTAAAGTGGTAGTAGCGGTTTTACTTTACCCTTTTTGTATATGTCCCACATGGATTGTGATTGTGCCACATGAATTGTAACTAATCAAGGAGTCTTATGCCGTGTGTAACCAATATTACATGTGGAGGTTACTGAAACATCCAACCCATGACTGCAAGTGGTTTTGGAATTGTTGCAATTAACTCAAGTGAAGAGGAGGATAGTAAAAGACCTGTAGAGGTAGAGGTTTGTAAATATCTAACAATTCTCGTCACAAGACTCATGTGAACTGTGGTGGGAGAATGTTGGAATTGGCTAGCAGCTCCACGAGGACACCGTTGTCTCGGGTCGCTATAGGCTTACCAATCTACATAGGGGTGTATATTCATCCATGAGTAATTTAAATATTTTATTTTAAACTCCATAAGAACTCGGTTCGCCAACACCAAGGTATAGAATCCTTCGTCAAGAAGTTCATTTTCCTAGAAAAGTTGTAGTGCACTAGCGCTAGCGTATGTAGTTGGACCTTCAACAACAAAAAAAGTCTGTGTCCAATAAGCTGTTGTGGTCGGGGATTGGTCTACCCTAGTGACCAAAGTGGGGCCCACAATAGTAACACGCCACCGCTAGTTGAGAAGGACTCTGTCTGCAACTCAGCACAATCCCACGAGGTTGGTGCAAGCTTGCTCTCAAGGCGAGTAAAGAGTCACTCAAAGTGACAAGTTACCTTATCTTTCAGGGCGTAACCAAAATATGTGGATCTTGTTTATATAAATTTTGATTTATTATCAAAATTTAAATTTTCCATTATACCCTTCAGGTACTCATGGTTTTGCCCAATAAGACACTTAAATTCTAATTTCAAGAGAAAATTCATTTCTCAAAACTAATGCCAACACCTCATTGCACTCTCAATGAGCTTTTATTGTGCCTAACAGTAAGCTCTCACTTGGAAAAATCATTTTCCAAGGTCAACACTATGAAAAATAAAATTTAGGGGCATTCGTAAATCCCACGTTTACGAATCCTAAACCTCATACACGACCACTAGGCTCATGTATAAGCTAAACCACTAGTTTCCTTGATTAACTAGCATGGTTAAATTTTTCTTCTTATTTATTTCATTTTTTTTTCTTTCTAGGTTTAATCCATTTTTCATGGTTTTAGAACAACTAAAAATATAATTTTTAGTTTTCTCTCGTTTCTTTTTTGCTTTTGTTTTAACTAACCACATGAGGTTTTTAAGTAACCACAAGGTTTCACTCAATTCACGAGCGTCTATACTTGCTCGCATTATAAGAACTGGGAATGATTCTCGTGCACACACACACACACACACACATATATATATTGTTAGTTTTTATTTTCTCCTTTTTTTTTTTAAAAGCCATATGGGCTGCATACATTCTTAATATATATATATATATATATATATATATATATATATATCCATTGGATGTCAAATAAGAAACTGTTCTTGAGAGTTTTCAAAACCTACTAGTGTGAGGCCAAAACAAAAATCTCTTTTTTTTTCACATAACTAACATTCGAATTGACTAGGCCAATAATTTTTATTTTCTTATCATGCACACGTGTAGGGCGTCAAACTGAATATAATAGAAAATTTTAGCACAAATGCATAGAAGTATGGGTTGTTTATACATAACAAAAATTCATTTTAAACATATCTATTTATATGAACACGAGTTTATATTGAATAAGAATGCATATCATGGGCTGTTCATGTGAATTTTGGGTATGCTTATGAGCAGGGCGCGCACCCGCGTCGCGTCGACGCGAGTGTGGCACCTAGTTGACCGAGTCCCTGTGACATAGCATAAAACATTACAAACACAAATTTAGATTAATCTGATTTTAGTTTTAGTGTTTGTAGTTCGACTTGCACAGAAATACTTCTAAGGGTATTTTCTACAATGTGAAGATCCCTTCCTCCTTAACCTGGCTTTGGTTAGTCCAAATCAAACAAGTATTGCAAAATAGATAATCTTCCTATACAAGATATCTCAAAATAACTTCAGAAATGAATTCCTTTCAAACAAAATACAATAGTTTTTTTTCTTATTTCAACACTAAAACTAACTTTTTTTTTCTAAAATCTACACTCAAAGCCGAGTAGGCTCGGTTCTCTACATTCCTACCTAAAACTGGTTCTAAAAAAAGGAAACCCATAACTCAAAACCGTTTCTCTTTTTTTTTTTAAGTCAAAAAGAAAACTTAGATTCAATGCTAGCTATATTTATTTTTTTCTACATCATAACAAAATGCCACTGGAAATGCAAATTTGAGCATAATTTATGAAAATGACTAGGCTTGATTTCTTTAAAAAGAAAATCGTTGATTCAAACCCATATATATATATATATTATTTTTTAGCAAAACAAAGCCAAAAGCAAAAAAAAATCGCATAATATAGATATGTTACTATTTTTTTTTCAGATTATATCTCACATATACATCAACAAGAGAACAACACAAAACATCCATAAATAACCATGTTTGCAGCAAAAAAATTTATTTTTGACAAAACCAACTCAAACCGGGCCTAACACATGCCACTACCGCATAGAAGGGGTTGACACCTACCTTGCTTCTCAAAACTTTGACAAGCACAATCTCTAGACGCTGAAAAATTCATCCTCAAGCTCGATGCCACGACGTTTCTCCTCCGTAAGACCGTCCCAATGCAAAAATACAAGGAACCAAGGAAAAAATGAGAAAAATAACGAAGATAAAGAAAAAGGCAAGGTCAACCTACCCGGGGTCGACTTGTCCTTTACTCCTAGGCTGGGTGTCTTAAAAAATCTCCACCAACCGGATTCCCTAGCTGGTTGACCTCCTCAGATGTATCAACAATGGCTGGAAAGGTGAGTGATACCACCCAAAATATTGAAATTCCAAAGCCTCCAAAATTGTGTTTGTGTTAAGGGAAAAGAGAGAGAGAGAGAGAGAGAGAGAGAGAGAGAGAGAGAGAGAGAGAGAGAGAGAGAGAGAGCTGGACGTCCCTCCCTCTCTTCCTTTCTCTAAGCAAAAGTTGTCCCCTCCCCTTCTCAATCATTTCTTTTCTTTTTTTCCTTTTTTAATTTTTTTTCTATTATTATTTTTTTTAATCCAATAAGATGGTTAGTCAGATTGAGTGACAACCTCTACTCCCAAATAGGAGTAGTAGCCTGCTGCTGCCAATGCATGCAAACCAAGCTCTACATGCATTGACCCAGCAAGAGGTGAGTTATGCTACACCTTTTATTAATTTTTTTTGTTTTATTTTTTTTTCTCTCAAATTTTTGAATGGGAATGATGGGGCGGCAAAGGGGGCTTCTCTTCTTCCAAGTGGGCTCATTATGAGCCCTCTGCATGGCCTCAAGAGTGTTCAATACATGCAGACCCATTCCTGCATGCATTGGTCCATGGAGAGGTGTTTTTGAAAACCTCTCGTCTCTCTTTAAAACCATTATTTCTCCTTTTCAAAACCCCTTCCTCTACAAACTTATTTCAAAAACCCTACCTTGGTCAAAGCCTAGGCAAAGTGCATGAGACCAATATGGGTCTCACGCAGTTGACCTGGCTGGCCACCCTAGGTTGGGATGACTATGTCCCTCGGGGTAAAAAATACCCCTACAAGGCTCTGAATTTACTCGAATGGCCCTGTAACTTGCCAAGGATGTTCAGAAGCCAATTCAAGTCCGATTTTGATGAAAATAAAAGTTAAAATTTATCAAAATTTTGTTGTGAATCCATTCCCAACCTCGAAAATAGGGTTTGCTAGCCCTAAACGTCCGAATTTATTTTAGAAAGAAAATTACTCGAAAATCAGGGTTTTTACATTCTACTCCTAAAAAAATTTCATCATCGAATTTTACCTGAATAACGAAGGATATTGAGCTCTCATGTCTTCCTCTGGTTTTGACGTGCACTCTTCCAAGCTATGATGTTGCCATCGCACATTTTCTAGGGGAGTCACCTTGTTTCGCAGGACTTTCTCCGTTGTAATGTCCTCTCGTACCTCTAGGTTCATATAATTGATCACGTGTGAAGGGTCACCAATGTATTTTCGCAACATCGACACCTGAAATACGTTATGAATCTGAGCAAACTGCGGCGGCAAAGCCACTTGATATGCAGAACTACCAATCCGCTCTAGAATCTCGAATGGTCCGACAAACCTTGGACTCAACTTTCCTTTTTTCCAGAAGCGAAAAATGCTGCTAGAGGGCAAGATTTTCATAAAAACATGGTCTCCTACTTCAAAAGTCAGTGAGCGATGCTTCTTGTCTGCATAACTCTTCTACGTGCTTTGTGCAGAAGATTTGAGTAATGATGAATGATCTTTGGTGACTCTAAAGCTCGTTCACCAACCTCGCTCCAACAATTTGGAGAATGACAAGGCCTCCCGTACAAAGCCTCATACGGGGCCACCTGAATGCTCGTATGGTAGCTGTGGGTACCCTTTTGGTATTCGTTGTAAACACTTTCATTTAGTGCATCTCATCTTCATTCTCTGGAGAACCGAAAATTGAACGGATAGAGCAGATGGTCCAACTATATAACTTCTTTTTCATTACTTCCATGGTCGTGCCTCGTGGCACGGCAACACTCGTATTATTGAAATGGTTTGTCAATAGAGATGTTCCTTCAGGTGCCCCTTCTTCCAATGGTACTATAATTCCTATTCCTATCCCTTCGTTCCCTTTTTTGGTCTATCTACATTCCAAGAAATCCATACTCTCCATGGACGGAGAAAAAAATAGAGTGTTGGTCAGAGCAAGCCGCCCTATTCTATTACCTGACAACATGGGGCGAAACTCATCCAAAACTCGAGCTAGAAACGTTGTATTTCGTTTTGTTCTTGTTCTTCCGTGGGGGACTTCTCATATTTAGAATCTTTTCACGGTGTGCTCCGTTTACTATTCTTTCGTACCCTCTTCTTTTTACCACGTGATAGGTCAGTGATGCGTCAGCAGACACGAAGAAGAAAACGCCAAACCCTTTAGCCTAACGGGAATGAGCAACAACGAAATGAAAGGATGAGGTGCCTAGGGTACCCCCATGACGAAAGAAGGGGCAAAGGTTTTGGGCCTATAGCTTTCTCCGTCACACCTTCGTCGGGTGGTGCTTATGGATGGGAGGGTGGTGGTGGTGTGTGTTAAAATGTACCACACATATATATATATATATATATATATATATATATATTACATCAATACTCGATAGGGGTATTTTTGTAATTTCACATAGTTGTTTTAGAAAACAACTATTTTCGAGTTTTGTTAAAATGTATTTTTATTTTTTATTTTTTACATTTCTTTTTTGAACTTTTTAAGGACCAAAAGGGGATCCAACCATAGAGTCGTTGGAGCCCCCAACGGTCACAAATGTGATCGTTGGGGGCTCCCAACGACTCCATGGGAGCCCCTTTTTGGGCTCTCCTTTTGAGGCCTTTGGCCTCCCTTTCTCTCCTCTCCCTCTTGTATAAATAGGGGTGAACCCCTTGTATATTATTCATTCTTGAGAGCTCTCTCTCTTTTCAATAAGAGGCTTTTTATATTGTTGCCTTCTTAAAGGCTTGTGCTTGTATTGTCCCTTAGTGGACTTGTGATATTGTCTCTTTTATTCATTGTTGTAAGTGCTTATAAGCACTCTTTATATTTTCGCAATATCTCATTACATGGTATCAGAGCCACTCGATTCTTGAAGGAAAGGTGTGGTTCGTATATTTCATATTTGGTGGATCTCTTCTCATTTCTTGGAAACATCATGGAGGCAAAGATTGACCTATCCTTCAAGCTCAATGGAAAGAATTATATGATGTGGGCATCGGCAATGGAAAATAATCTCAAAGGAAAGAAACTTTGGGGTTTTGTCATGGGTACCATTCGGGAACCTAAGCTTATGCTCACGAAGAACGAAGGAGGTCAAGAAAAGGCTCTTGAAGGAGATGCTCGCCTCAAGGCCAAAAGGATCTTGCAAAAGCATATTTCTTGCAAGAAAAGATTAGAACCACCAAACAAGGTGATTCTAGCATTCAAGACTATTATAGTGCCTAAACCCACTCTGGGATGAATTGGCTCTTTTAGAGCCAAAATGAGTTTCTATGGAAGATATTGATTTAAGACAAAAACAAATGGAACAAGAACGATTGTTTCAATTTCTTTTTGGGCTACGTCCCGAATTTGAGCAAGTGAGATCCTCACTTCTCCATAGATCTATTTTTCCTCCTATTGAGGATGCTATTGCCGAAATCACTCAAGAGGAGACAAGGCTTGGCATGAGTAAGCATGTTGATGAAGTACTTGCCGTATCAAAACCGGGTAACAATGTAAGAACCTATAAACCTCCTCATTTTGGGAAACAAGGAAACTACAATGGAGGAAGAAAAATGATTGTTTGTCATCATTGCTATGAGCCGGGTCACATTAAACCTGCTTGCCCAAAGCTTAACGAAACTTTCAAGCCTAAGGTGGCCTCTTTTGAAGAAACTACCACCAAAGAAGATGAAGGCAAGAACAATGACCTCAAGGAAACTCTTGGGCAAATATCTATGGCTCCCCAACAAATTCTAAAAGTTTCTTCCTCCACATCGAGTGCGGCTATTGCTTCTACATCATCACCCAGTACGTATTCTTGGATCCTTGACTCCGAAGCCTCTTTTCATATGACCCCCCATGAAAATGCACTTATTGATGTTTGCAGCAATTCAAAGGACTCTTGTGTCTTTACGGTCGATGGAACCTTTTTAAAAATTTCAAGTATTGGCTCTTTTAAAGATTCTCAAAATTTTTGTGTTCCAAAAGTAAGAGTTGTTCTCAAACTAAATTTAAACCTTTTTTCGGTCTCCCAAATTGCCGGCCATGGATGTGAAATATCTTTCTCATCTAATGGTTGCTTTGTGCAGGATCTCCGGTCCGAGAAGCGGATTGGGCAAGGCCATAGAAAGGGAGACCTCTATTATATGGACCATCTTGATCTCCATACAAATTATTTTTGTTCTTATGTCCAAGAAAAAAACATGGAAACTTGGCATAAAAGACTTGGTCATCCAAGTTATTCCAAAATATATCTCTTCCCTTTTGAAAACAAATTTTGTAAGGAAAAAGAAATTAATTGCAAAGATTGCTTTTTTGGAAAAATGAAGTTTATTCCATTTCCAACTAGAACTTTTCTTTCATCAAGACCTTTTGAATTGGTGCATTCGGATGTTTGAGGGCCTTCTCTGGTTATGTCTAAAGGGGGCTATTCGTATTATGTTACTTTTATTGATGACTTTACTTGGTATGTTTGGATTTATTTTCTTAGTCATAAATCGGAAGTATTTACCTTCTTTAAAGATTTTCATAAAAAAATCCAAAATTAATTCCAAAATAACATATCTATTTTGAGATCTGATTCCGGTGGTGAATATTTATCTCACGAATTTTAAAACTATTTAACCCAAAATGGAATTTGCCATCAAAAGTCATGTCCTAGGACCCCTCAACAAAATGGCCTAGCGGAAAGGAAACATAGGCACATTATAGAAACCGCTAGAACATTACTTGTTTCTAGAAATATTCCAAAGAAGTTTTGGGCCGAAGCCATTCTAACCGCAACTTATCTAATCAATAGAATGCCCTCTTCTAAATTAAAAAATGCTTCTTCCTATGAAAAGCTCTTTAAACTTTCACCCCATTTCAATCGTCTTCGTATTTTTGGTTGCAAATATTTTGTCCTATTACATAAAAGGGATAAGTTGTATCCAAAAGCAATTGAATGTGTTTTTCTAGGATATGGTGAAAATAAAAAAGGGTATAGATGTTATGATTTTAAGAATGATAAACTATATGTTTCAAAAGATGTAACATTTCTAGAAGAAGAGAACGGTTTTGATAAAATAGAAGAAACAAATGAAATTGATTACATATTTTTATATGATCTTATTGATGACATACAAAACATAGAAGATACATGTGAGGCGTCCCATCTTGATATAATACCCTCAAATGATAGTGATACAAATATAAATGTTTACTCAAGAAGAAATCAAGAAAATCCTATTAGTGCTCTCGAAAAATACTCTCAAATTTCTGAATCTACTGAGGAACCACAAGTTAGACATTCTTCTAGAATATCAATACCCCCAAATAGGTTTGTATCCTATGATTCCTTAACACCCAACTATCGGGCATGTTTAATAACCCTACATTCTTATTTTGAACCCGCTCACTATAATCAAGCTAAATCTATACCACATTGGGTTGAAGCAATGCAAGTTGAACTAAATGCATTAAAAAAGGCTAATACTTGGGAAATAGTTAATCTACCCCCACACAAAAAACCTATTGGGTGTCGCTGCGTTTTCAAAGTTAAAACTAAAAGCGATGGCTCTTTGGAACGATATAAAGCTAGATTAGTCGCTAAGGGATACTTCCAAGAATATGGCATTGATTATAAAGAAACATTCGCTCCCGTAGCTCGAATGACCAGTGTCAGGACCTTAATAGCTGTCGCATCAACCAAAAAATGGCCTATTTATCAACTTGACGTAAAAAATGCCTTTTTAAATGGAAGTTTAAGTGAAGAAGTTTACATGGATCCGCCACCCGGAATTAATATTAAGCAAGGTCGAACACTTCGGCTTTTAAAGGCATTATATGGCCTTAAACAAGCTCCTAAGGCTTGGTATGTTGGTGATATGATTATCACTGGAAATGAACAAAATAGTATTATTAATGTTAAAAATATGTTAAAAAATAATTTTGATATGTTTGATTTAGGTTTTCTTAGATATTTTCTTGGAATTGAAGTTGCATACTCTTCTCGAGGATATATTTTGTCACAAATGAAGCTTGCTGCAGATATCTATTCTAAGTCTGGGATTTCTGATGACAAAAAAGGTAGAGACTCTCGAGGTTATTAATGCCAAATTACGGTTGGAGGATGAGTTTTTTCTGGAAGACCCCACACCCTACAGACAACTCATTGGGTCTCTTACCTATTTAACCATCACCAGACCAGATATCTCCCATGCAGTTCATTCAGTTAGCTAATTTCAGCATGCTCCTACAACTATGCATATGAGTGTTGTTCTCCAGATCATCCGCTACATTCGGAATACCATCAATAAAGGGCTATTTCTATCCTCCTTTTCTTCCTTGAATCTTCTTGCTTATACTGATGTAGATTGGGGAGGTAATCCTAATGATCGAGTCTCAACTACTAGTTTTTGTGTCTTTTTAGGGGACTCTTTGATTGCCTGACGATGCAAGAAGCAACAGAAAGTTTCACTATCATCCACTGAAGCTGAGTATCGGGCTCTGACAACCACGACAATGGGACTTGTATGGCTTCGCAGTCTGCTTAAAGACATGGGGGTTGATATTACGGAAGCCTCAAAATTATGTTGCGACAACAAAAGTGCCATTTATATTGCAAGCAATCATACCTTCCATGAGCGTATAAAACATATCGAAATGGATTGTCACTATGTTCGTGATGAATACTTACGAGGAACAATTGCTCTACCGTATGTCACTTCAGAATATCAGTTGGCAGACTTCTTTACTAAAGCTCTTCCGGCTCCTCGCTTCATGTTTCTTCTTGGCAAACTTTCCGTCATTTCCCCGTAAAGTTTGAGGGAGGGTGTTAAAATGTATCATATATATATATATAATATATATATACATATATATATATATATATATATATATATATATATTACATCAATACCCGATAGGGGTATTTTTGTAATTTCACATAGTTGTTTTAGAAAACAACTATTTTCGAGTTTTGTTAAAATGTATTTTTCTTTTTTATTTTTTACATTTCTTTTTTGAACTTTTTAAGGACCAAAAGGGGCTTCAACCATAGAGTCGTTGGAGCCCCCAACGGTCACATATGTGACCGTTGGGGGCTCCCAACGACTCCATGGGAGCCCCATTTTGGGCTCTCCTTTTGAGGCCTTTGGCCTCCCTTTCTCTCCTCTCCCTCTTGTATAAATAAGGTTGAACCCCTTGTATATTATTCATTCTTGAGAGCTCTCTCTCTTTTCAATAAGAGGCTTTTATATTGTTGCCTTCTTAAAGGCTTGTGCTTGTATTGTCCCTTAGTGGACTTGTGATATTGTCTCTTTTATTCATTGTTGTAAGTGCTTATAAGCACTCTTTATATTTCCGCAATATCTCATTACAGTGTGCCACCAGAAATCAGTTTTTAAGCTCTTGCTAGTTAAATAAGTTAAGGCTCTAATCATTTGGTGATACAAAGTAAGATCATTTAGAGGTGTCCCATCATCAATCTTTATTTTGACATTAATAACTTCAGGGGTATCCTGATAAATCTGCTAATAAACTGACGTGATTTGCAGAAAGTGTGAGAAAAGGAGGGGAAGAGAAGAGGTTTCAGAAATCGGCAGTCAATTTATCTTGTTGTTGCACTAGTGTTTCATTAGTCTTAATAGAGTTACAATGATCTTTTTACAGGGACAAAAGTGCCCCTTTTTAGTAACACATGTTACATTATAATACAACTAAAGCAAAACTCGTGAATGGATATGGATCCTTTATCGGATCCATATCCAATCCATATTCCACATTCTAATACCCTCCCTCAAGTTATGCATGGGGTTGAACCATGTGCAACTTGTTCTTCAGATACCAGAAGCGGTGACTTGTAAGACCTTTTGTAAACATATCGGCAACTTGGTCTTCTGAAGGCACATAAACTGGTTATCTTTGTCGGCTATCTTTTGTCTGATGAAATGTTGATCGATTTCAATATGTTTAGTCTGACTGTGATGAACATGATTGAATGCAATTTGTATAGCACTTGTATTATCACACATAAGTGTCGAATTTGAGATATCCTCTCCCATCTCTGTAAGAAGATGCTTAATTGAGGTCACTTCTGCTGTGGTAGCTGCCATAGATCTGTACTCTGCCTATGTGCTAGATCTTGTCACAGCCTTCTGTTTTCTGCTACTCCATGAGATAAGATTTCTCCCAATGAAAACACAATATCCTGAAACAGACCTCCTCTCATCTGGATCCCCTGCCCAGTCTGCATCTGTATAGGCCAGTATGTCATGTTTTGGTGATTTCCATGAACATTGAGTATATGTGAGTCCATCACCCACCGTTCCTTTTAGATAGCGAAGGATGTGTTTGACAGCATCCATGTGACCAGTCTTTGGTTCATGCATGAATTGAGATACTTGATTGACAGAATACACAATGTCTGGTCTAGTGAAGGTAAGGTATTGTAGCATACCTACTAAACTCCGATACTTGACTGCATCAGGATATAACTCATCATCCCAAATACTAAGCCTTTGGTTAACAACACTGGGTGTGGGTAGAGGTTTACAATCTGTCATTCCTGCTTTAGCCAGAAGATCAAGAGTGTATTTATGTTGAGTTAATGACATTTTATCACCTTGTCTGTCTACCTTTACTCCAAGAAAATATCTCAGCTCCCCAAGGTCTTTCATTTTGAACCGCATACTCAATAGAACTTTAATTTGCTGAATGTGCTATGGAGCATTACTAGTGATAACAATATCATCAACATATATGAGTAAGAAAACCATAGTGGTACCGTTCCTATATATGAACAAAGAATGGTCAAGTTGGGAACGAAAGAAACCATGTTTATGGATTTCTAAGGAAAAGCTTTCAAACCATGACCTAGAAGCTTGCTTCAATCCATACAAAGCTCTAGTTAACTTGCATAGATATTCTTTTGGGCTTCCCTCTGCATAACCTTGAGGCTGCTCCATATAGACCTCTTCCTTTAAGTCCCCATGAAGGAATGCATTCTTAACATCAAGCTGATTGAGGATCCACCCATGTTCAATTGCCAGGCCAAGTATAATGCGAATAGTTCTCATTTTCACCACTGGGCTGAATGTCTCATCATAATCCTGACCATATTCTTGAGTGAAACCCTTGGCCACAAGACGCACCTTGTACCGTTCAATGCTACCATCCGGTTTATATTTAATTTTATAAACCCATTTGGAACCAACAACATTTTTGTCTGGAGGACGGCCAACTATCTCCCATGTTCGACACTCATGAAGTGCCTCGATCTCCTCATTCATCGCTTCAATCCATTTGTTGGATTGGATAGCTTGATGAAAACCAAGTGGTTCATCATGTTTTTCAATTTGGGATAGAAAAATTTGAAAGTCCATAGAAAAGTTGTCATAACTAACCCATTTTTCAATAGGATGCCTTATCCTGCCTGATCTTCTTGGTGCTTCTCTGTCATTAGACAATGCAATGTGTTCTTCAGCAGGTACATTCGTTTGCTCTCTAGATCTCTTGGTATACACATTTCCTTTGTATCTCAGTCACTCTGCTTGTGATGTATCATCTGAAATTGTCTCACCATGTATGCTTTCAGGAGACATAATAGTATGCTCGACAACATGTGAAATAAGTTCAGCACTAAGCCATGGATCATACCAATTATCAACTGCACCAGTAGGTTCACGATTGACCTCTGCTTCTTTTCCCAGAAAATTATTTTCATCAAAAACAACATTTCTGGAAATTCTAATCTTCTTAGTGGCAGGATCATAGCATTTGTAACCCTTGTGTTCATCTGCATAACCTACAAATTGGCATATAGAGGCTTTGTCCTCGAATTTAGTCCTCATGGATTTGTCAATATGAACATAACATGTGCATCCAAAAACTCGTAACTCATTGTAATCGGGATGTGCACCAAAGAGAACATAATAGGGAGATTGATTTTCAAGAATAGGCATAGGAAGACGATTTATCACATGAGTGGCAGTGTGAAAAGCTTCAGTCTAAAGACTAATGGGCGAGTTACTCCCATGTATCATACTCATTGCACTTTCCACAATATGTCTGTGTTTACGTTCTGCAATTCCATTTTGTTGTGGAGTGTACGGGCAAGAAACTGTACGATGCATTCCATTATCTTGGAGAAAATCTAAAAATTCTTTGGAGGAATACTCACCACCTCCATCACATTGAAGAATTTGGATATTTTGAGAGAATTGATTTTTAACATAGGCATGAAAGTGACGAAAAATGGAAAAGACCTCTGATTTGTGTTTCATAAAGAATATCCAGGTAAAACGAGAGAAACTGTCAATAAAGAATACATAATATTTACTTCCAGAAGAGGAAGGATTAGGAGCTGGGCCCCAAACATCTGAACATATTATCTCGAAGGGTATAGAAGCTCTTTTATTTATTTGATGAAAAAGAAGTACATGACTTTTGCAGAACTGACAACTGGGACATATTTGATTCCTCAATGAAGGTGAAATAGACTCCGAAAGAAGACCATTAGACACTAACTTTTCAATAAAGACTTGACTACAATGACCAAGACGAGAATGTCAGAGATCTGACTTATTACATTTGGATGTACTTAGGACACTTTTGGAGACAAGATCAGACTGGGGCTTCAGGACACTGGAGGTTGGATCTTCATTAAGGACATACATGTCTCCACGTCGCTTTCCTTTAGCTAACATCTCCTTCGTTTGAAGATCCTTGACAAAGACATAAGTAGGAGTAAATTCCACAGAAGAATTGGTAGAATCAACAAGCATGGAAACAGATACAATATTTTTCTTTATATTTGGTGCATGAACAACATCAGATAAAGGAATAGATGACTTAGACAAAGGAATGACGACATTGCCTATGTTTGAAATAGGGTGGTGAGTCCCATCTCCGGTTACAATATTAGATTTTCCAAAATAGGGAGTCAGAGTAGAGAACTTACCTGCATTACCAGTGACATGGGTTGCTGCCCCAGAGTCAACATACCATATTCCATCATCATTTTGCTTCAGATTCAAATTGGCCATAGCAGATAGAAGATCCTTAGCATCTTCACTGACTCGAAATGTACCTGCAGTTTCTGATATACCAACATTTCTGGCGTTTTGCATTCTATTCTGATTTTGTGGGTTGAACCAGCAGTTGGCCTTGATATGACCTCGCTTGTTGCACTGAAAGCATGTGGGAACATTCTTTGAAAAATTGACATTAGAATTTGGTGTAGGTAGAATCCCACGTCCACCCTGGATTGGATTTCCCTTGCCTCTGCCATGTCCTCCTCGTGCACGATCAGCTGTCACCCCTGTGGCAAGAACCTCATGCGTAGATGGTTGTCCTGTTGAAGCTTCAGACATGCTTTTCAGTGTCATCTCATACTGAAAAAGTTTGGCGCGTAATTCCTCAAAGGAGAGCAACGTAGGCAAGCATAATAAGGATGTAACAAGAACATGATATTCTAATCCCAGGGCATTCAGTGTTTGTTGCACCTTTTCTTTATCTGAGACTGGATATCCAACCATAGCTAATTGATCTGTGATGCTTTTGACTTGATTTAAGAATTCAATAATGCTCATTGCACCCTTTTTTAACATTTGAAATTCATGTTTAAGAAACAACACTTTAGCCTCTGATATCTGAGAGTAGGTCTGAGCTAAAACATCCCACAAAACCTTAGAGGTGCAATCATCAGGAATGAAAATCAAGACTTCTTGTGACAATGTGGAGGTGATGTATGCGACGACTGCCTGATCACGCTTCATCCAAACAATAAAAGCAGGGTTGCGAATAATATTTGGCAATCCTCCATCCTCTTTGGCTTCGATTGTGATAAATTCTGGAGGCATTGGAGTCGATCCATCCAAGTGACTTGAAAGATCTTGACTCTGAATGAAAGGGACAATCTGTCTCTTCCAAGTCAAATAGTTGTTGGTAGTTAACTTTTCTGACACTAACTGCCCTAAGAAACTGGAAGAGAGACCTGAATTCCCTGAAGAATCCATTGATAGAATAAAAGACTAACAAAGAATTAAGATAAATGAAAATAAGTTGGTCGAGGCAAATGGATTTGAGAATGGCAGCAGTATCGAACTTGGCTTTATGGGGCTGAAAGTGCCGAAGGACAAAGATAGAATAGCAGATCTGAAGGGATTTCAGATCTGCGAGGAATAAAAGAGGCTTAAATCAGACAATGATCTTTAGAAATAGGAGAAAGAATTGATGGCAGATCTGTCGCCACTTTCAGATTTGCGACAGTGAGAAAAGAAGGATAAGCAAAGATTATAGATCTGAAAGTATTTCAGATTTACAAGGTAATGGAAGAAAAGAAACAGATTGACATTTAAAGAAATATAAATAACAAAGGGAAAAGGAGGAAAAACAAATGTTGCGTGACCTACCAAATTTCACGCTAAAAGGGATATTTTCTGAAAGTATTTTAGATTTGCAAGACAATGGAAGAAAAGAAACAGATTGACATTTAAAGAAATGTAAATAACAGAGAGAAAAGGAGGAAAACCAAGGTTGCGTGACCTACCAACTTTCACGCTAAAAGGAATGACCAGGCAGGCACGTGATTTGGAAGACTGTTCACGCTGAAAAGGGGCTTTGTGAAATAGAAGAAAGGAGGTTTCAGATCTGCGATTTTCAGATCTGTCAGAAGTTGTTCACGCTGACCAGGCACGTGATCTGCCTGCTTTTAGATCTACGAACTGCCAACTTTTTCACGCTCACCAGGCACGAGCTTTATGTATTCATCACCCACTAGATTAATCCTGCTCTGATACCATGATAAATCTGCTAATAAACTGACGTGATCTGCAAAAAGTGTGAGAAAAGGAGGGGAAGAGAAGAGGTTTCAAAAATCGGCAGTCAATCTATCTTGTTGTTGCACTAGTGTTTCATTAGTCTTAATAGGGTTACAATGATCTTTTTACAAGGACAAAAGTGCCCCTTGTTAGTAACACATGTTACATTATAATACAACTAAAGCAAAACTCGTGAATGGATATGGATCCTTTATCGGATCCATATCCAATCCATATTCCACATTCTAATATATCCAACATATTTTCGTTAGTAATTCTTGACCTGTCAATAATATCATTAGCAAACTTGGTTTGAGAAAGTAATATTCTCTAGGAGAATAAGTAACCTCAATTTCTGATAAAAATCTAAGAAATCCAAGATCAGTCATTTCAAAATATTTTTTAAGAATACACTTAATATACTTTAGTCTCTATTTTTCTTCACCTGTGATGATCATGTCATCAACATAAATAAGGAGAACATTATAAGGTTTCTTAGTAAACATGACAACATCAGTATAGCAAGATTTAAACCCAAGTTTGAACATAACAGAGCTAAAATGATCATGCCAGGCTTTGAGTGCTTGTTTTAAACAATAAAGAGTCTTTCTCACTCGAAGTACCTTACCAAGAAGAGCTAATATCTAGCAGGTGTATTCATATAAACTTATTCTTTTAGATCCCTATTTAAAAAAGCATTTTTTACATCCATTTGGTAGCCCAACATTTAACAACAACAACTATGAGGGTTCTAACTAAAGTCATTCTAGCTACGCAAATGTTTCATCATAGTCTATAATGTATTCTTGTGTGTTAACCCTTGGCAACTAACCTTGTTCCTTTCTTGGGTCCCATCACTCTTAGAATTAACTTTATAAACCCATCTGCAACCTATGGTTTTCTTACCTTTAGGCAAATCAGATATTTCTCAAGTCTTAGATTTTTCAAGTGCTCTTAATTCTTCACTAATAGCTTTTATCCATTCAAAATATTTCTTTTCTTGATTATATGTGGCAGGTTCAAAGTTGTACAAAATCTTAGCTAGACAAACTCTATATTGTGGAGAAAAAGATTCATATGAAAAAAATCTATTAGGGGGTGTAGAGGTCCGATTTGATCTTCTAACTCCTTGTTATCGGGTTTTTAAGATGGAATAATTTTCTAGAGCACTTGGTTGTCTATCATTTGCACGTCTTCTATATTGAATTACATTAGGTTCTTCTGATTCAATATTTGCACTATCTTGGAGATTGAGTTGAGGCTCTTCATTACTAAAGTTCTTAAATAAAATCTCATTACTATTTTGAGGTAATATCTCAAATAAAAAAAGAATCTGAAAGAAACTTTCATTCTCCAAAAAATAAACATTCCTTAAGATATAAAGTTTGTCATTTTCTTAATAAAAACATCTAAATCTTTGTTGGATTTTCTATATCCAAAGAATGTACATGGTATAACTTTAGGAGAGAGTTTATCATTTTTGTTATTGTGAATAAAACACTTGCATCCAAAAGGTCTTAATCTAAGATAGTCAAGAGACATTTTAAAGAGTTTTTCATGAGGGAAAATATTTTGAAGCTTAGATGATGGAAGTTTGTTAATAAAATATATAACAGTCAAACAAGCTTCAGCCCAAAAATGTTTTGGAGCATTTTTTTGAAATTAAAAAGGTTCTAGTGGTCTCAATTATGTGCCTATGTTTCCTTTCATTTAATCCATTTTGTTGAGGGGTATAAGCACATGATCTTTGGTGTAAAATCTCATTGTTTTCAAAATATGTTTTGAAATCACTTGGCATAAACTCTCTCCTAGAGTCGGAGCGGAAGATAAAAATTTCAGTTTTAATTTGATTTTTGACAAGAATATGATATTTTTAAAAAATTTCAAAGACTTCACTCTTGTGCCTAAGAAAGTGTATCTAAGAAAATCTAATATAATCATCAACAAAAATCACATAATACGAGTAACCACCTTTAGATAAGATAGGGGAAGGTCCCCATACATCCGAGTACACTAATTCAAACAATTTTGAAGAAAAGAAGGTCCGTTTAGGAAATGAAAGGGCTTTTATTATGGCAAGAATACAATCCTCACAATAAAAATTTTTCATTACAAATTTTGTTCAAATATGGTTCATGGGATAACTTTGATAAACTAGAATGTCCTAGTCTTTGATGCCACAAAACTATGTCTATATTTTGAATATTATAAAAAATTGTCTTTTGGAAGCAAAAGGGGATCCATGTAGTCTTTTGCACTCTTTATAGGCTTTTTTATAATCAAGCATAGGCTTTTCCCTTTCAACTCCCTTAAGGCTCTCTTCCTTAGATTCACCATTAGCTCTAACAACCTTTCTTGTGAGAATTGGTTGTGGTTTTAATGTGAAACCATCAACAAATTGCCACATATCTTTACCCTTGAGGATTCTTTTCACCGTCACGACCCACATATTGTAGTTTTTTTAATCAGATTTGATGGGAACAATCGTTACAATTTCTTTATCAGGCATAGCGGAGATGAAAAAGCGATAGAGAGCCAAGAAAGAGAGGAAAGAAGAGAAGATTGCAAAAAGAAAGGTGTTGAAGAATTTTGATGATGCACTTTGCGAGGTATTGAACAAACGAACCAATACTCCACCAATTATACGGTCCTCTTGATCTTCACATACAAGTTACAACCCAAGAGCACCAAAACTCTGATACTATGTAATGAAATATGGCAAATACAAACAAATGCCTCTTATGGGCAAGTACAACATACACAAATGAAGACCACTTATGGGTCAAGATACAATCACTTACACAATGTCACTTATTTGCAAGAGAGACAAAATAAAAAATATAAAGAATCTATTAAGCTATGTCACATAGGTGCGGGTACGGGTGCGGATGCAACGACGCGGCACTTTAAAAAAGCTTGGGTGCAGGGGTGTGGGGAGGATATATATATATATATATATAATTTTCAACAATTTTAAGTTAACACTATGTGTATTTGTGTGCATTTATGTATTTATATATATAATATAGATAAAAATATACTTGATTAGGGTTAACTGAATCTACTTTTGGATAGAAATGGACCTCAGTGTGGTTGACTTCACCTAACACAATGGAAGTTGTGTCCAAGTGTCGCACCCTCCTGGGTGTGACGTTGGTGTGGTGCCCTTGTTAGAAGAGTTCGTGTGACATAGCTATTAAGAGAGTGCTTGAGAACAAGCATAAAAGAACAAGAGGGAGTTCACCCCTATTTAGACCGTCTCAATAGAGCTATTGGACTGTTCCAACAACTCTATTGACTAATCATCTCTATGTTGACTTGTCAAAAAAGAACCCAACGTCTCTATTTGGTATTTGACAAAATAGTCCCTATAACAACAGAAAAGGACAAAAAAAAATTGAAGTAAAAGTATTTGTTGAGAATAGGTGGTTTTAAGTTTAAGTCTTTTTTTATTAGAGGTTATTTGAAATTTTGTTTTCATAATGGGCTTAGATGTAATTATTCTTTTTAGCCTCTCTCTATTTAACATAGAGAGAAGCCCTAATAACATAAGTTAACGAGTTTCTTTTTTCTAAACAACCGTCTCTCTCTCTCTCCCTACCTAGGGTTCGGTGCTTCTCAATTATTCTTGAACATGGTATCAGAGCACTGATCTCGGGAGCGTGATCAATCTGCAATCGAGCTACACCAACGAAAAAAAAAACATTGGAACCAGGTGTGTATTATAATTTGTTTTTTGTAAGATCTGTCATCAGATCTAAGAGCCATCGTGGGTGCGTGCCTTCAAGTCTGGCAGGCGTGACCCTTGAGCCCTCGATTTCCACCATCGAGTTGCACCAATCTTCTTTAAAACAGCTGCCGTGATTTTTGGGTTTGGGAGCAGCGAAAATCTCTTTTCATATGTTGCTATTTGTGATCGAGCTCGAGATGTGCTGATGCTGGGTTTTTTATTTTTGTGTCCCCTGAAGTAATGAGATTCCTCTTTGTGGCTGTCGTGCTTTATTTTTCTGGGAGCATCAGCTGTCGTGATTTACAGCACTTGTCAATATGATTTCAGATGTGATTTTGTTTTATGCTGTGAAAGAAGCATGTTCAGTTGTGTTCAAATCGTGGAAGCATGCGTGATTTCTTGCTGTGTTGGAAAATATCCATGTTTATGTGCTGTGTTGAAAAAAATTGTCCTTGGTTATGTGAAAGTGTTTCTGTTGTCGTGGGATTCTGTGTTGGGCAGCAGGCGTGATTTCCTGCTGTGTTGAAAAAATGTCCCTGGTTATGTTAAAGTTTTCTGCTGTCGTGGGATTCTGTGTTGGGTAGCAGGCATGATTCCCTGCTGTGTTTGAAAATATCCATGTTTGTGGGCTGTTGTCCATTACTATCTTTACATTCTGTGTTGGGTACATCTGCTGGTTGACATATTGGCTGACGCGTGATTCAAAATTTTTCTGTTCAAGTGAGTGTATTTGTCTCTTTTGCAGCTGAAATAGTATAAAATCTTCAGTATGGTTGAAACTTCGAAGTGTGATTCCAAAATGGAACATATTGGGGAGTATAAGGCTTTTGCCAACCCCTTCTCGTGCGGCTCTTCCGTAAGGTTGAATGAAACCAACTATGCCAGGTGGTCCAGAACTTTTATGATGTCGGTATCTGGACATCGTCGAAAACATATTTTGTTGGAAGACAAACCCACTGAAAAATTGGGAAAATATGTTACTTGGGATGAAGATAATGACATAGTTATGTCATGGATCATGAATAGTGTCGAACCCCATATTGCAGATGGATTGATCTACTATAATACAACAAAACTGATGTGGGAGAATCTTCGTGATACATACTCACAAGAAACTAATGTGAGTCGTATCCTGCAAGTCGAACAGGAGATATATAATTTGCAGCAGGAGATCAGACCTTAGCCCAGTACTATGCCTCTGTCAAAGCTGCGTTTGAAAGACTTAATGCTCACAGGCCTCTTTGTTGTTCGAAGCAAAAGGATTATCAAGAACAAACCATGGTTGTTCGCTTTCTTACAGGTCTCTCTTCAGAATTTTCTGTTGCAAAAGTTCAAATGTTGATTGGATCAGATGTTCATACTTTTGCTTATGCATACAATCGTCTGAGTAGACTTGCGATCTCTCTTCCACAATCTCAGCTTGTGACTCAATCATCTGCTCTTATTGTCTCATGTGGTTATGGGCGTGGAAATATTCAGAATATCAGAGGACGAGGTCGTGGAAGTGGTATGAGAGGCAGAGGAAAGCTTCAATGTACATTCTGTGGAAAATCTAGACATTTAGAAGATCGTTGTTGGGATAAGCATGGTCAGCCAACCTCTTCTTCATCAAAGTCATATGCTCCTAAAGCAAATGTTACTACTATCGAGGCAACAAATGTACAAGATAATATCTCTGCAAGTGACCGTAGTATCACCCTCAGTTGTGCTGAATATGATGAGTTGATAGTTCTTCGTCCTTTGAGTTTCACCTCTCTTGTAGCTAGTGTTGTCTATTCAACTGGAAATCATCTTCATCTGACTGACAGTAAGTGGATTATTGACTCTTGTGCATCCAGACATTTGTGTGGAAATTCACTTGTTTTTTCAGATATAAAGGATATTAATGCTCATTGAGGAGTCTCATTAGCCGATGGGAGTTCCTCCCCGGTTGTTGGTCAGGGAAATATTTCTATATCCTCCTCATTACAATTGCAAAATGTTCTTCATGCTCCAAACTTTCCTCAAAGTTTACTCTCTGTTAGTTGCCTTATAAGAGAGCAAAATTGTAGAGTAATATTTGATTTGATGGGTTGTCATTTTCAGGATTTGCTGACGGGGAAGAAGATTGGTGGAGGCTATGAAGAAAATGGAGTTTACTACCTACATCATCCAATGGGTAATATTCATGCTGCAGTGGAACACTCATTCAGTCCTGTTCAGTGGCATCGTCGTCTTGGTCATCCTTCATTGTCAAAGCTTCGTTCGGTCTTTCCTCAAATTCCTTCCACCACATCATTTCAGTGTGAATCATGTCATTTGGGAAAACATCATCGAAGTTTGTTCCCTTCGAGTCAGAGTCAGTCTAGTAATAAAGTTTTTGAACTTCTTCATGCAGATGTATGGGGTCCTAGTAAGATTCCTACTAGGACTCAGTGTCGTTACTATCTTGTTATTGTTGATGATTTCTCTAAGTTGTCATGGGTGTTTTTAATAAAAGAACGATCTGAAGTTCCAAGTATTATCAAATCCTTAATTCTTGAAATAAAAACTCAGTTTGAATCTATTGTCAAGATTGTTCGCACTGATAATGCTCTTGAGTTTAAATCAAAAGGTCTGTTACAATTTTACCAAGATCATGGCATCCAACGCCAAACTTCTTGTGCCTATTCATCTCAACAAAATGGGGTGGCTGAGCGAAAACATCGGCACCTGCTTGATGTTGCCAGAACCATTATGATTCAATCCAATGTTCTTGCGTTATACTGGGGTGATGCGATTACCACTGCTTGCTATCTGATCAACCGCATGTCTTCATCTTCTGTGGGTGATCAAATTCCATTACATATCCTAAAACCTAATGCCCCACTCTTTTCTTTCTCACCAAAAATATTTGGATGCGTTTGTTTTGTACACAAACTTAGCCCTGACCGTGATAAATTAGCTGCTCAAGCTACAAAATGCATATTTATAGGTTATCCCAAAAATCAAAAGGGATATCGATGTTATGATCCTATTTCTCGCCGAGAGTATGTCAGTGCGGATGTATCTTTCTTGGAATCCACTCCATATTACTCCAGTACTGGTTCTCCGCTGCAGGTTGATCCAGCTGAGTCTTTTCCAATACCTATACCTCATTTTCCTTTGGAATTTGTGCCCTCATTAACGAACCAAACATCATCTTCCAGATTTAATAATCCTCCATTGGTATATGTGCGTAGAGCTCCACCTCCGCAAGAGCCTTCATCTTCTTCTTCTCCTGAGGTAAGTTTTTCTGACATTAGTGATCTTCATGATGATGATAACAGGCCTATTGCTCTACGAAAGGGGACACGACAATGTACCTTATATCCCATATCTCATTTTGTCTCCGATGCCAGAATTGGAAATCAGATAAAGTCTTTTATTTTAGCCTTATCTGCTTAAACTATTCATCTGAACTTTCAACAGGCAGAGTTTGATAATCGTTGGAAGCTGGCTATGCAAGAAGAAATGGATGCTTTAGTATCTCGGCATACATGGGATCTAGTTGATTCCCCAGCAGATGCTGACATTGTTGGATGTAAATGGGTATATACAATAAAGTACAAATTTGATGGTTCTATTGAAAGGTACAAGGCCAGATTAGTAGTGAAAGGGTATACTCAGACATATGGTATTGACTTCTTTGAAACCTTTTCTCCTGTTGCACAAATGTGTATCATTCATCTTGTTCTCTCAGTCGCTGTTCAGCATGGTTGGAGCTTGTGCTAATTAGATGTGAAAAATGCATTTCTATATGGGGATCTATCTGAGACCATTTACATGCAACAACTTTCAGGTTTCGAGGTTGAGGGGGAGTGTCAGAAGGTGTGTAGATTGAGAAAGACGATTTATGGCTTGAAACAGAGTCTTCATGCATGGTTTCAAAAGTTGTTTGAAGTGATGTCATGCTTTGGCTTTAATAGGTCAGCGGCATATCATACTCTATTTATCAAGAAAACTAACTCAGGCATAGTTGTTATGGTGGTATATGTGGATGACATCATCCTTACAGGAGACAATGTGAAAGATATTGAAAACACAAAGGCTCATTTTCAAAAGCACTTTGTTACAAAAGACCTTGGTTCACTTAGATATTTCCTGGGTATATAAGTTGCTAGGAGCCGTGAAGGGATGGTTTTGTCTCAACGGAAGTATGTTCTTGACTTATTAAAGGAAACGGGAATGTTGGGAGCTAAACCAACAAATATTCCCATGGACCATAAAGTTCAGTTGTTTGAAGAAGGGTCAAAATCAGTTGATAGCAAAAGCTATCGCTCCCTAGTAGGGAAGCTATTTTATGTAACTGTGACCAGGCCGGATATTGCTTTAGCAGTAAGCAAAGTTAGCCAGTTTATGGACAAACCAACTGAGGTACACTGGAATGCAGCCATAATGATTCTCAGATATCTAGAATCTTCTCCTGGAAAGGGGTTATTGTTCAGGAAAGGTGGAACTCTGGAGATAGTGGCCTATTCTGATGCTAACTATGTTGGATCTGTAGTAGATAGAAAATCTACCACAGGATTCTGTGTGTTTTTGGGAGACAACTTGATTTCTTGGAGAAGTAAGAAACAAAATGTGGTTTCCAGGTCGAGTGCAGAATCAGAATATCGGGCTATGGCCCAAACAACTGCTGAATTGATGTGGGTTCGTACTGTTCTTCATGTTTTTCAGGTGAAGGTTTCCTCTCCCATGACCATGATGTGCGATAACAAAGCGGCAACATATAAAGCGAACAATCCTGTCTTTCATGAGAGAACAAAGCACATTGAGGTTGATTGCCACTATGTAAGAGATATGGTTCAAGCTGGTCATATCACTACCAAATATCTAAAGTCGGAAGACCATGTTGCAGATATGTTTACAAAGCCTCTTGCTAGACCAAATTTCTCAAAATGTTGTGACAAGCTGAGCATGATTGATATCTATGCTCCAGCTTGAGGGGGAGTGTTGAGAATATGTGGTTTTAAGTTTAAGTCTTTTTATATTAGAGGTTATTTGAAATTTTGTTTTCATAATGGGCTTAGATGTAATTATTCTTTTTAGCCTCTCTCTATTTAACATAAAGAGAAGCCCTAATAACATAAGTTAACGAATTTCTTTTTTCTAAACAGCCGTCTCTCTCTCTCTCTCTCTCTCTCTCTCCCTACCTAGGGTTCGGTGCTTCTCAATTATTCTTGAACAGTATTAATGTGCCTCTAATAGGCACAACCTATTTCAAGGACCGGAGTTAGTTGAACTTTCAAGTCTCCAAGTAGTAGCTTCAATGACACAATCTTCAATGTAATGGTTGTCATGGCCCTATATTTAGCTTCCCTGGATGAGACACATGTTGCTACAAAAATACAAAAACTTGTGGTTGAGCCTATCATTTGCATCTCCTCCCAAGAATCAGAATAAACAATCATTTCTAACGAGAAAGATAAAAACAATCCTTTAGTAATAGTACTTTTAATATATCTAACAATTCTAAGCACAACACTCATATGATGGTAGGAAAATCTTGAAATCGGCTAACAAAATGAACATGAGACATATCATGTCTAGTAATAGATAAGCAAGTTAGAACTTCAATCATTTGTCTGAAGGGTGTCGGGTCCTTTACAGGCACTCCTTCATCGATCCTCAATTTTCAATTTATATCTTCGGGAATGTCAACCCTTTTCTCATCCATAATCCTTGACCTAGCTACAATTTCAGCTGCATATTTACTATGTGATAATAAATAACCACAAGGTGAGTAAGCAACTTCTATTCCAAGTTTTTGATGTTGGAATAGAACTGTTTCTGATAAGACTTTTGGGGTACATGCATTTCTGCTGCACTTCTTTTTAACAGGTTTTTTTATTTTCTATTTCCTACTTCAATGCCTGCTAATGGGTACATGAAAACTTGACTATATGTGCTTTCATCCCTGTTGTACAACTGCGCATTGCACCACCTGTTTAAATTAATACATCTGGGGTATTGCAGCTGGAGTGGCTGAACAAGGATTGGGAATTTATTGTAAAGCAAACACAGCTGCATCTTGATTTACTTGAGCCATTCATATCTTTTAGACGAGTACTGCTGCAAATTTTGAATTGTAGGCACTGTACAATGCAACATCTTCTGCAGTCTGCATCCATTTTCCGTAAGGTCATAGTTCTGAACCTCTAACAAAACGTGTTAGATTCTATTTGACTAAATTTTTCATCTAATTATGGTCTGTTGGCTACAGGGTAGTAGATTCTCTCTAGCAACTGCAGCTCTACAAGAGTTTAAGGTTTTCAGCATAGAAGCAGAAGCTCAAGAAGAAACTCAATCTATATGCTCTCTTGGAAGGGTGGATTAAACAACTTTGGTTTTGTAATCTTTCTTTAGAAGGTGGCCATCAAATTTGATGCAGTTGTACTTCACTGGTGGTTGACTTTTGTCTGTTTGTTCTGTAACAGCTTGAAGAGGCTAAACTACTTCGAGCACAAGGCCAACATGATTTTGCTATTAATCTTGCTAGATATATCTTGCATCATTACCAGTTAAAGGAAGAAGCTTGTGATGTATTGCGTCTTGCTGGGAAGTGGCTCGCAGAAACTAGATCTACCAAGTAACTTGCAAATGACTGCTTTTAATATTGAGTTCATAGGTTTTAGTATGCCAGATGTAGTTTTCATCAGTGCCTTGCCTTTTTGTTGTTTATTACTATTTTTTCTTAAATGACAAGCATTCTTTTGGATATGTTTTTGTTATTTGTAGTTCAAGAACAATTCTAGAGCAATATCTAAAGCGAGCTGTTGATGTCAGTGGCCTTAGTGCCTCTGTTGAGGAGAAGAGTTTGGCAAGACAATGCCAAGCTAATTTCCAGCTTGCCCACTACTGTGATACTCTGTTCAGGAGTTGTGAAGAAAGGCTTTGCTCAAATGAATGGCAAGCAGCTATGAGACTAAGAAAACATAAGGTATAACTCTATTGGGGCATTTTTTATATTTCGATCTCTGATTTTATTTTAAATTCTTTGGATTAATGGCAGGCCAAGGAGTTGGAGGCTCTCACTAAAAGGTTAAAATGTATAAAAAAGGTATGCAATTTTTTATTCATATGCTTTTTGTTTATTCTCTCATATGTTGTTTCTATAGTGTTGTATTATTATATATGTTTGTGCTGTATCAGGGAGAAAAAACTGATTATTCAGTAAAAATACAAGATCTGCAAAAGCAACTTGCAATGGATACAGAGGAGGCCAACAAATTGAAGGTGCAAGAACAAATATATTAGTTAAAGCTATATTTGCTGCTTCTCATTGTTTATTTCTATCTTTGCATGTATGTTTTTTGTTTTCCAATCACAAGTTGCACTTTGAAACTTTTTTGTGGAGGTTATGTAAATATTATTTAGCATAGTTCATTCTTAGTTATATTAATTTTCTGCTGTTTAATAAAAAGTTCTATGCTAAAGTGTGTTCCAATGTTTAATCTGGTTGGTAATTGAAGGAATAACCTTCAACTTTATTTGCTAGACTTTTCTATTTGTTGAGAAGTGTAATATGTGTTTTACTCTTTGTGTACTACTGATACAGACCCAATACGGGCTGCACACTCGAACCAGAGGGCCATGGCGTGGAGAAGAAGATACGTGAGAGGGAAGGAAGGGCGTGAGAGAGAGAGAGATGCTTGAGAGGGAAGGAGGGTCGTGGGAGAGAGGGAGGGAGAGGCATGAGAGGGAGAGGGAGATCTCTTTAGGCAAGAGTCCTAAGGAGATTAATCTTCTTCTTAAGAAGAAGCCAATCTTACCACAAGAGGTAAGCCACGTGAAGGTTAATGAACCTTTTCAAAATTCTCTACTAATGAGATAAAAAACTGAACTACAAATGACAATGCTTAAATAGAAAATAAGACACAAAATATGGAAACAAATCACAAAAATAGGAGATCAAGATGGACGTCCCTATCAAAGGAGGATATGCTGCTTTATCTTTTCCATTTTGCCCTTCAGGTGGCGTCAATCAAAAAAATGGACACATATGCCCCCTGGTAACCCGATAATTCCTGGAAGACTATCTTTTCTACCCCTGCATATTCTCTGAATTGCTTCATCTGTTCTCTTATTTGTAGTTGACTGCAATATCCCTTATCCTAACCCAAAATCCTGCTTACACCCATATGGATCAGCAGACCCATTCATCTAACAGGGATATCCAGATCCAAAAATCCTAAGCTACTTGGGTCGGGATGCTATCAGCTACCCCTTGTTTTGTACATATCATTATTGATGGGGGTATTCTTGTACTTTCATCTTAGTTTTAGAGTCAACCATTTTTTTCTTTTAGTGCCTTAGAGGGGTTGATCATTTTAGGTTGATTTAGTTTTACATGGAAGAATGGACATAGAAATCATTGGATGCCTAGAGAAGAAGAGAGGAAAAGAATATAAAACTATAAACTGCGCTTACTCTCTAATAGTTTAAACTTCTTTTTTTCTTACAAGATTACTCTTTGTCTTTTCTTGAAACAAATCCTAGTGTTTGCTTATAAAAAGTAAAAACTATAAACGAAAGTGTATTCTTGGAAACTGTTGCATAGGTGTAGGTTGGTGGGTATGACATGGTGACATGGCAATTTCAGAAAATATGTATGTGTGTATATATATAGTCATTGATATCGAAAGTATTGCGATATTCTCACCATTTTAAGGTACGCAGATAATATCGGAAAAATATCATGATATTTTTTAAATATTGTTAAAATCAAAATATCATGATATTTTGATACTTAAAAAAATCTTATTTTATATATTTTAAGCCCATTTTTTCTAGTTTTGTTTCTTTTGTATTTTAAAAACTTTAAAACTTATTTCTTTATATTTTTTGCAATAAAATAATACAAAAATTATTTTCAATTTTCTTATTATTATTTATATTTTTCAATTTTTAAAACTTTCGATATTTTCCCAAGAAATCCAAGTCTAATTCAAAATATTTTGCCAATATTATTGTGATATTTTCAAAATGTTGCAGATATCAATGACATTGGTTTAAATGCAGATTTGAATTAGACTTGGGCCATCGTGACACCTGGCCCTAAGGCTAAGGCCAGGTGTAATGGAAGATGAGAGAGAGAGAGAGAGAGATTTTGCACCTGTTAGAAGGTCACCATGGCGTCCTTGCAGCTAGGCAGAGGTGCGGGAGGGTGGGGTTCAGTCATGCCCTAGCCATTCCCCTTTCTTTTCCTTTTTATTTATTTATTTTTTAAATGGTGAAAGGTTGGGTGCACATTGACTGCAATCGACCCTGTTCGATTGTGTTAGGTGCTGCACGCATGCCCATGTCACACTGTGTTGACACGAGTTTGTTTGGATTCCAGAAGGACCCACATGACTTAGCTTGGAAGTCATGGTTTTTTGGTCTTGGAACTATAGTTCTCAAATATATGAATCATGGTTCCCAAGCTAGGGAAACCACAAAAGAAGATCATGGGAAGCAGTAGAGGAACGTGGGAGAAGCGCAAGACGAAGCATAGGGGAAGCACATGATAAGCGAGGGAGTGCAATTCCCATTGTGTTTTGGAAACAATGTATCTCATGCTTAACACTAATGAAATAAAAACAATTATCATATGATAAATTCATCATGCATAAATTCATGCAATAAATCAAATTAACAATCTACAATTGTTATTCCTCATCAATAAAAAATAACACCACTGGTGCGGATATATATATAACTGGTCTTGGTTAGGGTTAATTGAATCTACTTTTGGACAGAAATGAACTTCAGTGTGGTTGACTTCACTTGACACAAAGGAAGCCGTGTTCAAGTGTCATGCTCGCATGGGTGCGGATGCAGTACCTTGTTAGAAGAGTCTGTGTTACATAGCACCTCTATATGGTGCCTTGGTAAATTTGGTTGTGTTGCAGTACGTTTTCTTAAAAACTTAATATGTCATAAGTTTTTGGATTTTTTTACAAACTTTGCAGTATGTGTCTCCTAGTGCTTTTAACTGCATAATGTCTTCCCTTTTAGTGTTACCTAACCATTTTTTTTTTCACTTATGTGGATAGTGAAACTAATGAGGTGCTAGTTTCCAGCTTACCAGAACTCGTGCTGTTGTTTTTAGAGAGAAGAGTAACTTTTGTATCATTAGGTCTTTCATACGGGTAAATGTGTGAAACATCAATTACATGATGTTTATATGAACTAGCTAAAAAGTTTATGGGCTTGTTTGTGTTTATAGGAAACTATTGAGCAAAATGCATATGTCCTTTGTAAAATATCCTGCAAGAGTATATCATCCTAATCGATATTCACTATGGGATGGATTTGGTTGAAACCTAGTTCTTATGTTTTATTCTGTTCTATTGCTTTCTCATTACATGTGGGGAACACATTTTCTGGGAGACTTTCTGAAACTGAAAACCTAATGTTTGCAAAACTTAAGAAAAACTCATGAAAATGCATGGGAAACTCATTTTCCATTGAGTAAGAAACCTGTTTCACATTACATGAGAAATCTGCTTTCTTTTTCAATGAGAACGGGAGAAAACCAACCCTAGAGTAAGAGACCTGGCCGTGCTGGTTAACCCTACCAACCTACGGTCACTTCTCCGGCTGTGTAAAACCAGAGTGCACCCCTTGCCTTCAGGGAGTTGCCTTGCTTCAGCAATATGCAAGGGGAGTGACACCCATGAGAATGGAACCTTGAATCCCAACCACCCATCTAGTGGCCAAATCCCCACCCCACTGTGCCAAACCCCTTGGGGCTATGAGAAACCTGCTTTATATAAGAAACATGTTTTCCTTATTTGGGAAATATGTTTCCCATACATTTTTGTGTGTTTACCTTAAATAAGAAAATTCTTTTTCGGTAAAAGGTTGAGATACATGCATTATTTAAATTTTTAATTACTTATTTTTTAAAAACTTTTATTTTTTACATATTTTGAATATTAAGAAGGATATTTATTTTTACTTTTTTCTTGAATCTATTCTATCTGAACCATAAAAATGATATGTTGTGGTTAAACAATTTATTTTTTATATTCATTATTCTATTAAACATAGGCTGGCTATGCTCTCATTTATATTAAATATAAACATCTTGTGTGATCGTTTTATAGTTGTCTGTCTTTAATGAAGTAAGAAGGATGCACACACAAAGCCAATAATGGCATAAACACAAGCCAATATGTCTAATAGCACAAGTCACTAAGGGTAAGAGAACACTCACATGAAAAATATTAATTTTATTAATCACTCATAAAATGCACACAAAAAAGCATTGAAAATAAGAGGGGAGGATGAGGATCCTCTCTATATATTCACAAGATGGAGGCCAACTAGCTGTTAGACTAGTCTAACGGCTAGTCATCCCATGATGACTACTACAAAAAAAATACAAAAAATAAGAACAAATAGAAACAAAAATAATTCCTATTCTACCCAAATAACAAAATAAGATCATTTATATGTACATATATATACATACATGTATATGTATACAAATTTGTATACATATATATAATATGTACAGAAGACTATATACATCACAATAATATGTACATTTAACAGTTGTCAGTGTATTCATATATTACACAAAATAAATACATTTATTAATTCTTGCTAGTTATCGTAGTATTAGTAATGAAGGTTTGTTTAACCTTATAATACTCTTCATGCATATTACCAACATTTGCACCTTTACTGTGTGTGTGTATCTCACACATGCACGTCCACACGCACACACATGTTTCCTGTTTTAGATGAACCTAAATGAGTTCCATTTCCTATTTCTGTTTCCCAACATGTTTAACCTTTCCGTTTTCCTCCTGGCAAACGTGCTTCTCACTGCTCATATTCCTTTCGGTATTGTCGTTTGACATTCATTGTGCATTTATTTTGGGGTTCTGTCTGTCAAATCTTTGTGATAAATGGAATTTAATTTCTGAATACCTTCTTTAGATAGTGGTTATGTTGCATGTCTAGTTCCATACTGTTATTGTATGATTGGTTTCCTTGTTGCATATGATATTCTATAATTTTGTGTTAAAATAACCTACATCTCTTTAATGTTATTTTACTTCCAACGGTTCCACTATATTTCTGTTCTATGGGAAATTATTGCATCATGATGCATTCATGTCATTGTCTTTATCAGGACGACAGGGATATTTTCTTGAGCTTGGCATTGGAGGGATACACACAATGTTTGGTTATTGGAGACAAATACGATCTGAGAGTGGTAAAACTTTTCTTTCATTTTTCTGGCACTCAAATATTACTGATTGGTTTTTGAGAATTATTTGTCTCAATGTACTGTGCCTTTTCTCTGCTAAGTGTAATGAATCTATGTTAAGGCATAAATTATAGTTTGTGACCATGGTATCGGCGTGAACAATAAACAACAAATAAGCTTAATTCAAAAGCTACTTCTCATTCTCTCTGTAGCAACTACTTAGTGTATGAATGAAGCTAATATTGTTGTGCTGTTAATAAGCCAGTGGCCACGTTGTTCATTTTGGAGGATAGGCATAAAGAGGTAATGCAACACGAGGCAAAATGTGTACTCATGAAAGTGAATACATGAAGCAAGTGAAAAGGTTATGATAACAGAAAAGTTTTGAAGAGATGAAGAGTTATAACAAACCCACCTGTGTTCTGTAAATTAAAAGTTTCCTTTATTGTATCCATACAGACAACTCTTTTATCTTCTCATGTTGCAACCTACACATTGGAGAACAATCAACATTTTGTATTGCATATAGGTCTGAAGAACAATTCAACGCTATTGTAGCATGTTCCAGAAATTCCAAGTGATATTTATAAATAAACTCAATAGTTGGTTCAATGAATATATCTCACTAATATCAACGGCTGAATCTTCTCTGGAGGTTTTATAAATAGTCATCTTCAAAGGGAATTATTGGGGAAGTTTTCCAGTCTTGAAAAAGAGTAAAATTTATGGAAAACTGAAAAATCTATAAAAAGTGGCTTCATCAAATATCTTCTGTAGTAACTTGTAAAAAGTGGAAGAAAATCAGTAAATTAGCTGATAATTTCTTTTTTATTTGGTTGAAGAAAGAATCTTATTTGTAAATGTTGACATTTTGAAATAGAGATGGCAGTGGACCGGGGCTGGGGACAAGGTCTCCACCCCCGCCTCATCTCAAAATCCTGCCTTCCATCCCCGCCTCCATCCTTGCAGGGGTTTTGATTTTAATCTCCATCCCCGTTTCATGTCCTCCATCCCCGGTCCAAACGTAGCAAGGCGGGGCGGGGCCCCGTTTTCCCTCGGTCCATTGCCATCCCTAAAGAAGGATTGGGGAAGGGGCGGGGCGAGGCATGGCGGGGATTGGGACGGGGGAAAGCGTAAGTCCATCCCCACCTCCATCCTCGCACGGGTTTTGATTTTAATCTCCACCCCCGCCTCCATCCCCGTTTCATGTCCTCTATCCTGGGTCCAAACGTGGCGAGGCGGAGCGGGGCCCCGTTTCCCCTCGGTGCACTGCCATCCCTATTTTGAAATAGCAAGTAATTTCCTTGGATTTCACTTTGGAGAAAACATCATAACATTACTTTGATGTTACATTGGTGTTATTTGTCGATATGTGGGTATCATCATTATGATCGTCATTGTACCTCGCCCATGTATGGTCAGTCTTATAAGTCCTAATTTCTTTATCCCTTTCTTTTTAAAGCTAAACCTTGAGTCACTCTACATTCATTCATATGTTTGATTATTATCTCCCATAAAGTCTTTGTTGGCCTATCCCTATTTTTTGAATATGTATATTTTCAACTGTTCGAACTACTGTTGTTTTAAATCTCCTTTGTAACATGCCATACCATCTCAAAGGATATGGGACCAGCCTGGCCTTTCTTCCTGTCCCCTTCCACGGAGTATGTGAAAGAGCCCACCCACTCATGCTCTCCATGCCGGAACTGTGATCAGTGAAAATGTTTTTTCAATCAGGCAAATACCCATTTATCATGGTGCCATTAGCTTTTATCCATTTCATTTAGCTAATTTTATCTTTATCAAATGCACCATCTTGTTGTATGAAAGATCCAAGTATCTAAACTTATTACGATGCAACACTGTAATATCTTTCTTGATCATAAATATCTTATATGGAGAATCTTTATGTCAAATTCCATTGGGCATCCACAGCTTGGCTATCCATAGAAGAAGAAAAAGAAAAAGGATTCTTAGTTAGCCTTTCCACCAGACGTGTTCCATATATTTTCTTTTAGTTCTATTGACTCAAACCTTCTTGCACTAAAATATTTTTTCATAACTCTAAATTTTGTTTTGATCTTCTTAGTTTTGATCGATAAATTATGATTTACAAGAGACATGCATTATGGGGACACTCTTGCTATAGATAATATCATCTCTTGTATAACAAGCACAAACATCTATAAGCTTAAAGCAGCTCTTTGATGTAATCTAACTTTATCTGCAAGGAGGCTCATGTCACAACACATAATTCATATACCTGTTTCAACTTTTTTATACATGTTTTTTATTATTTTCATGTAGCTATTTGAATGCCTTTTTTATTCAGTGTTGCCAAATTAATCACCTGGCACTCTTCGCATGTGTTTTTTCTCGACTGTTATATGTAATTTTTTTTTATAAAATTTCTGATTAGTTGCCTTAATAAGAAAATGATTTTTGGGTTGATAGTTCGTTCGACCATGATGAATCATTTGGTTCTTGCGTCCCAAAAGCCAAAGAGTTCCATATTACATCAGAACAACCATTCTACAGGATCTAACCCACTCATTCATAAGGGCAGATTCATTATTAGCTAAACTAGTATGATGCCCTTTTGTTAATAAAGAAAATATTTAATCTAAGGATTAAGAAATTAATAATGATGCTTGGACCGTGTATCAATGAACAACCCACAGTAGAAAGTTCCATTGGAATATCTATTTACTTTAGGGTACCTTTTGTCCTTTTTTGCTTGGAGGAAGTATGAAGATGAACAAGAAGATATTGGAATATTGATTTGTAAGGGATGATGGAAGCAGGGTTAATTTTGGTCATGGTACTGGGAAATGGAATCCTAAAACATATCTTACATCTCTGCCAAGAGTAAAGGTATTGATATTTCAAGTATTACGAGAACTGCTCTATTTTTTCAGAAACATGTGATTTTAGCTTTTGATGCAGCAGGTAGAGGAAAACTTCGTAGCATGAAGCCAAGTTTTCGCTTTGAGATACCTTTGATTTCATTTTAAGAAGTTGCACTTTCTTCTAGCTCACTAATTTGTTGCGCTGATTGTTTATCATATGCCTTATGACCTTTTAGCTTCTTTCGCCAACCTATATCTCAGAGATTGACCTTACTTTCTATGTTTGTCCTTTAGCTAATTCTTCTATTGTTCCTAAGGTGAAACAAATTGAATTCTAATCACAACTTTTGATGATCAAAGATATTCTTGAAATATAATCATAACTCTCAATGATTTTTAGCAATTTTTCAACAAGAAACCATTTTATGAACAAAGAAAACAAGGACTTACATTTCATCAGGATGTTTGGATTCGTGAAACGCTTGAACAAAGGACTGCCCAGCAATTTCAATCGAGTCTTTTTATGTTCTGTTCTTAAAAAAGCTGGAAAGTTCAAAAATGGTGGTTGTTAACTTCCCAGCTTTGCTATTTATGGGGAGAGAGAAAAGACTATTTGGATAGAGTTGGCTCAGTATTGCTGTCATCCTATTGAGAGCATAAGGAATGTTACCTTTCTTAATTTTCAGGAAATCAAAGTGATTGGGTTATATGCTTAATGATAATGATGTCAATGAGTCTTCTCTTCTACTAGATTCATGACATATATAGCTTGAGGACATTCTTCTTTTTTACTTGCTTGTGTCGCAGAGAGTGGTCTTCTACTGAATGGATAGCTTCCCTTGTTGAACTTAGTTATTATTACACTGCATTCATTGTTATCACTTCTACTTGTCTTCACTCTTTTAGCCTGTTGAAGATGGCATCACAGCAGCATTACATAAAAAAGGCAAAGGGGGTTGGGAGGTTGTGGTGTGCAGTATTATGGGCCATATTTTTGTTACTAAATGTCCATTTTCATGATATTTATTCCTCACTGGTTTCACTTTCAATCTGTTGTCCCTTTTGCGATTTAGTCTTTACCTAATTCTATCAGTTGCTTAATATCAACCTTATATGTTATTATTTTAAGATTGATTTACTATCTGTACTGTTAAGATCTTACTACAGCCATAACAGCGATGTAACTTTCTCTCAGGTCTTCAGGCTTATTTCATTATGGTTCAGTCTCTGGTCTAACCAAAAAGTTGTCAAGGCAATGGTTAATGCAATTAAGGAGGTAATATGGTGCCATGCTCTGATGATATGCATTTTATTGTGGAAAAATTGACCGACTGGGGTTTGGATCTTAAATTTGTGTTGCTATAATGCTTCTTATATGTAAATTTTTCTGTCACTATAAATTGCTTCATAAATTGTTGTACTGCTTCAGGTTCAATCTTATAAATTTATTCCTTTGGTGTATCAAATTGCGTCAAGAATGGGTAGCTTGAAGGATGGGAATGGCTTGCCAACCTTTCAGGTATAAATATTCAGTTATGTTATCATTTCTAAAACTTGAGAAAATCTTTTTGACTGCAGATGATTGACGCCTTTTGCAGTTTGCTTTGGTATCACTTGTGAAGAAAATGGCCATAGATCATCCATATCATACCATCTTTCAGGTTCACAAAAAAGCAATGCTTTGCTTCATTGAATTGTCGTTGGTTGCGTTATGTAATCTATTAGTTGCTCATGTTCTTGATGGTTTATGTTGTCAAGTATTAACGTGCATGATCGGGAGGTTTGTCACCATTGCAAATACTTGCACAATCTGAATCTTGGTTTTCTCTTTATTTTTTCTATTATTTAGTTAAACAGCTTTAGATATTTTCATGTTCTCTGATTTTGTGAACTATGCGCAATGTCAATTTACTTTATTTATATTTTGAACAGCTCCTGACCTTAGCAAATGGTGACCGTGTGAAAGACAAGCAGCGCAACAAAAACTCGTTTGTGATCAACTTGGAGAAGAAGCATGCAGCGGAGAATCTTTTAAACGAGCTCTCCTCTTACCATGGAGCTACAATTGAACAGGTTGCTTTCATCATGTATCTGTTTATTTTTTCCTTTCTTCACCTTTTTGTGTTTAATGGGAAATACTGATACCCTTAGGCCATCTTCACATTTAAATGTCTGCTCACTGTTTATTCTAATTTCCTTGATGTGACCTACTATATGCTCTGTCACATTGTATCCATTACCCATGTCTGCATGACGCTGGTGTTCATGCTGGACATGGCACATCACTTCATGGGTGTCCTCAATCATGTGTTGGATACAGTCAATGTTGTGCCTTTGTCTCCTTTCCTTAATGACATGAATGTTAATTTCGTTGGTTACTGAGTGCTTTTATCTTAATGATGGGGGTTTTTGGCATGGTATTTTGTCTAGGTTTTAGAAAATTGTGATATTCTCTATGCACATATGTGTGTGTGTGTGTGCGCGCGTATGTGAGTTGATGATTTAGGGAGTTAAAAATTTGTACTCGTTTCCTTCTCCTGTGTCTTGGAATCTGGCAATGTTCCGTCATATCTATATCACACAGGTACTACATTTTGACTCCCGTCCCATATCCCCTTATATTACTCACTATGGAAGTTTCATAAAAATGGTCATATCCCCATATCCACGGCGGTATCCATGTGACATGGTATCTTATCCGTTCCACACCCATTTCTATATGACATGGATGTAATTACCATTCCTGGATGATGTGGGTATTTAACTTAGACATCCTCTTGCTTAGTTCCAAAACATAAAATAATGAAGGGATGATGGGATTTCAGATTTGATTTCCATGTTCCTCCAAGCAGCCTGTGACATCCTTCTTCTTTTTCTTAAAATTAACATTCTTGGATCTAGATTGTGATTTAATGATAGCATGAATGTTGTAGATGAAGCAAATGGTGGAGATGTACATAAAGCTTGCAGAACTGGAAACAAGGAAGGAGGTGTGTTATCTATGTCAAGATTAGTCTTGCACTAACCATTTAGTCAAAGTTATAAATCAATATCCTTTTTTGTTCATAAATGTTTTATGATATTGATTATCTTGTTAATCAATTCTGAGACAGGACACAAACAAAAAGATAGTTGTACCGAGGGATATCCGCAATCTACGTCAACTTGAACTTGTAAGTATGCTGAAAGAAACGTCCTAATTCTTTTCGTCTTTATGTCTAGAAATGGAGAGAGAACTCGAGAATTGCTTGATTTGATTCAGTAAATCTGTAAATTATGTTTTCACATTCTTGCACCGAAAAGATGGTATATGGTAAGTTATCTCTTCAATGTTAGTGCATATGCACATATATTTTAAGATACTTTTTGCAATATTTTTGTAGGCCTTTTTCACTTTTCATGGATTATTGATGTACTTCCTGTTGAGAAAGGATTATCCTGTTAGACAACAAATATGGTAGTTTGTCTGAAGGATGGAATTGTCCTTCTCACCTGCTGGTCCTAAAATGTATGCCATGTAATGAAAGATCCACCATTAGAGAGCAAATCCACAAGCTTCAACAGCTCAAATTCAAAGCACTAAGGCACTCACACAAGCCACTAAGGGCTCATACACATAATCCACTACAGGCACTAAGGGAGTATCGAAACAAGAGAGAAGGATAGTGTAAAGATGAGAAAGCAAGACAATTAATCATGGAATACCTCATGCAGCTAAAGCATAATGCAAAATGCATGAAAATATTTCAACAACCATTTCTCATAAAAGAGTAAATGAGTTTAGAAAAAATTATGAAGAGATTAAAAAATCTCATACATCATGTTGAATAAATTTCGTAAATTAGAACACTAGTTTGACCACCACTAGCAATTACCTCACTGAACCTCCAATCCTTAAAACTCAAGTGTATCAGCGACTAGAACATGAGTATAATCTCAATGTCACTTATGAGCTAAAAACACAAACAAAAATGTGAATAAATATTTCTTATCTACATATAATGACGCTCAAAATGAGTGTATCTGCTATTAGAACAAGAGTTTTCTCAATATCACTTATGGGCTAAACAAACACACAAAAGTTTGAATAAACATCTTTTGTCTACATGTAATGACATTGGACGATGAGTGTATCAACTACTAGAACAAGAGTATAATCACAATTTCCACTTATGGGCTAAACAAACACACAAAAGTTTGAATAATCATCTCTTGTCTACATATAATGACACTCAACATGAGTGTATCAGCTACTAGAATAAGAGTATAATCACAATGTCACCAATGGGCTAAAAACACACATGAAGGTGTGAACAAACATTTATTGTCTACATATAATGACACTTAGATATGAGGCATAAAAAAGAGAAGACACTCGAGGTAAAAAAGCATGTAATGGAAACACACTAATGTTGTCAATAAGAATATCAATTTTAACTATCTTTTGAAAAACCATGCTTTCAACAATAGATAACCATCATAGATAAACAGAGTTATAAGCATCCATAATAATAATGGTCATACAACAAATAAGTAATATAACACACTCAGATCCAGAGATCAAACAACTGTCAGTTAGAGTCAAACCATAAGTTGACAATCTAAATTGACATAAAACGAGGCACATACAACTCACCCCAACAAACATCTCTGAATCAACAAAATCATATATGGATTTAGAGGCCAATCAACTATCAATCAAAACCAAGATTGCTATCAACATAACACTCATAAACTTTGATAATTGCAGATTGATAAGATGATTTGAGGTGTATACATAACTCGCCATAATGGCTAACTTGGAATACCAATAATAGTGAGTTCAGAGGTCAATCAGCCATCAATCATACTCAAGACAAGTGACAACACACCCCTCATAACCTTTGAAAATCTAGATTGATAAGATGACATGTGGTGCACACATAACTGACCTCAACGACTAACCAACAACAAGGCCAAGAAAGATGATGCATCATATAACATTTTGTGATAGACAAAATAAATGCCATAAGAAGGCAATAAATACTTACGAAAATCAATTTTCAAATAGGTGAGTTCATATCAAATAACTGATTTAAAGAAAAAACAAGTTTCAAATCAAATTCAATAAAGGTAGATGAAAACCTTAGCATGAATATAGTGCAATCATATGCACAACAATTTGTCAATTGATGCAATTATATGCAATACATGATGACTATTTTTCACAAATTTGAATAGGCAAGCAATCAATAAGGATCATGCTCAATTTTAAGCAATCAACACAAAGAAGATGAAATTTTTAGATTTACCTTTCATAAGTTCGCTAATCAAGGGACATTCACACCAAGGCACAAAGATCTAATAAAAGGAGACAAGAATAATAGTTTTAAGAAGCTTAATTTAAATCATAAGTCTACTGTGAGACAATGAAGGCACATATGTAGAGATTCATGAGAATCTTTCATATAGATGTTTAATTCATAATTTTCTTTAATCACGAACTCACATATTTCATACAGGAAATTTTGCAACAAGTATAAAATCTCTAAGAATCATGATATAAAATATCAAAGAAAGAAACCACTAAGAGTTGCAAGAGGGCACAAGTACCCAAGTCAATAAATCATCAATAGGCAAAGCACATAAAGTCACTTAAGACTCAACAAGGATTTTTTAAATATAAGTTTTAACATGAAAGGAAACAAGGTTTCCCAAAGATTATCACCAAATCAACAAAGTGGACATTCAAAGAGTCCCACCAAAGCATCAAAAGAACATGGACAAGCCACAAGATGGGCTCACACTAAATCCTCCCAAGGTGGTTTACACAACAAAATAATATTTTATTGATGATAGGATAGAGCAAAAGTATCCACCAAAGCTCTAAACGGACAAACACAACAAGTGTCTAAGGATACACCAAAGCAAGAAACATCAAAAACACGTAATCATAATTTTAAAATCTTTAAGAAATTTCATATTTACTTAGTACATAATTTTTAACATGTTTTGTTAAAACAAAAATACTAGCATACTCAAAATATACTTCGAATCAACATGCTTACACAAGAGCCAACAAAGCAATAATATATTTAAAAAGCGATTTAAAAGAAAGCTTTAATTTCAATTAATCTGAAAAACACGTCTAACATAACATACCAAAAATAGTTTTTGAAGTTTTACCTTAGAGACTTTGGCCGCATTACAGGCGAATTTTCCTATACACAACTGATTTGTATCTCTATATAAGCATTGAAAACCACATAGATTTAAAACAAATTTTTTGATAATTTAAAGTTTATACAAAAGAGGAATTTCTAAAGGAAACCCTTATGCAAATTCACAAAACGTCCTTAGGAGCAAAACATCAGAGAAAGAGTGGGATCTTGATATCATCACGTCATCGTGCTATCGCTTGTTGTACCGACCTAATCATTACTTGTACCTATGAAACTGTTAGAAAATAACATATATATGTATATACTTGAATATATATTATGTATATATATACATACTCTTCAGAATATAAGAGTATATATATGAAAATATGTATATGTATATATGTATATATGTATATATGTATATAAATATATATTTAAAGTATATACATATATCTTTGTAATCTTTATTTTTTTGTATTTTTTTTTATTCCTTTTTTTCTGTTTTGTCTTTTTCCCTAACAGTCATAATGACTGTCATTGTACAGTCTGGCTGACTGTCAATGTACAGTCAACAGTCAATATTTGACTGTTAACAAAGAGCTATTGGGCTACTCTCAACGGCTCTAATTAGAGTTGTTGGGAACAACCCAACCGCTCTTTCAAGTGAGCATGCACTCTATAAATAAGGGCCATTTGTGCCCATTGTAATTCACTTTTTGTAGAAGGTTTTACCCCTCAATAATATTCAGATCAACGTGCTTTTAAGCACTCTTTTTACATCTTTGTCGTGAAGCATTTATATGCTATTTTGTTCTAGCATATTTGGTGGATTTATGTTTTGTCAAGTTATTTATTAAACTTGATTATTTGTGAGGCCTCTTTTCATGGTATCAAAGCTTGGTGTATGATCAACCGTGCATTGGTGGGCTGCCTCGAAAAGCATGTTTATTCCTCTTTGTAGTGGTGATTTCTTTTTCTCATCTAATTCACCATGGGTGAATTTTTTCCACACAATACAAGCAACTCCAACTTTATTCCGCCATTCAAACTTGAATCTTAGAGGTATGTTTACCGAAAAAGATATGACTCACAAATATTATCTCTCAAAAAAAGTTAGAAATATCAAACAAGGAGATAAAAAATGTAAGAGATTACTTTATGGAGTTATCTTCTATATGGACCCAACTTGCCCAATTTGAACCCAAATGGGAAGGTAAGTGTATAGAAATGCGAAGAGTTCAAGTTGAAGAAGATAGACTCTTCGCTTTTCTCTATGGTTTGAGACTCGAGTTTGAACAAACAAGAGCCTCCTTGCTATCATCTTCCTCACTTTCTCCTATTCATGAGATTCTCACTAAGCTTAGTGGAGAAGAAACTAGGCTAAATATGAGTAAAAATAATAAGTGTGCTTGCTACTTCTAGCAATGGCCAAGAAGAGGATTGCGCACTTGCCGCATCAAAACTAGGACAATATATCAAGCCATATAGACCTCATTTTAGTAAGAATATTGGAGAATCAAAAATCATTTGTCATAACTGTAATGAGCCTGGTCATATTATGCCTCAATGACCTACATACAAATATAGGTCTAAAAAAAACGTGTTGCCGCTGCACCATCAAAACAAGATGAGGATACTGTGAATCTCAAAGATCTCACCAAATTATTATCTCAACTGACGGAGGCATTGCAACCATTGCTTAAAGGATCTACCTCAGGAACGGCCATTGCATCATCTTCTACTCTTGGTATGTGCTATTGGCTTCTTGATTCAGGAGCTTCATTTCATATGACTCCACACAGGTCTATTTTATCTGAATGTCAACCTAACTCAAATGCATCCTTTGTTTCCACTGCCGATGACAATGCCTTGGAAATAGAGGGTGTTGGAATTTTTAAAAACGATTTGTCAAAACACAACAAATTTTATATTCCAAAAATAAAATTTATACCAAAACTTCATCTTAACCTACTTTCCGTTTCTCAAATATCGGATCATTGATGTGATGTCATCTCATCAAATAAATATTGGGTGCAAGATCGCCAGTCCGGGAAATTGATTGGGGAAGGTTTTAGGCAAGGAGATCTTTATTATATGGATTTTCTTTGTATTCCAAAGGAATCATTTTGTAATATTGCCCAAACAAAAGATATACGGACTTGGCATCATAGACTTGGGCATCCAAATATAAGAAAATTAAATTTTGTACCTATTACCAAGCATCCTTGTAAAGATAATTTTGAATATAAAGAATGTTTACTTGGTAAAATGACAACCTTGCCTTATGGTGAAAGAACTTTTTTCTCTTCAAAGCCTTTTGAATTAGTTCATTCAGATGTGTGGGGGTCATACTCTCGTAGCCTCTAAAGGAGGATTCTCTTATTATGTTGTGTTTATCGATGACTTCACTAGATATTATTGGATTTACTTCCTTAAATTTAAATCAGAGTTACTGGAAGCGCCTAGGCGTATGGGGAAGCGCGGTTCCCCGATACGCGCTTCGGAATCGCGAAATGTCGTGCTTCCGAAATGTGTGGGGAAGCGTCCCCCTTTTTTGGGAAGCGCGCTTTCCCCTCTCTTCCTCATTTTTTCTATTTTTTCGCTTCCCCCTCGCTTCTGGGTCGCTTCCGAGACGGTTCATAATTTTCTTCTAAGTGGTCCCACGCTTTCCCGCTTCCTAAATTTTTGAAAGTTCCTCGCTTCCCGCTTCCTCGACTGGTAACTTTGATTTAAATCTGTTGTATTTACGATCTTTAAAACGTTTCATAACATTGTCGTTTGGGCTCTACAATGCCCCGGCTACATTTCAGAGATGTATGATGGCGATTTTCTCCCACATGATGGATGACGTCCTTGAGATTTTTATGGACGATTTCTTGGTCTATAGCTCTTCATTTGACGATTGTCTCCAAAAGTTATCTTATGTGCTTCAGCGGTGTAGGGAGACAAATCTAGTGCTTAGTTGGGAAAGGAGTCATTTCATGGTGAGACAGGAGATTGTTCTTGGACATATTATGTCTGAGAAAGGGATTGAGGTCGATAAGGCCAAAGTGGAGACCATTGCGAGATTAGCTCCACTGACCTCTGTGCGACAAGTGTGATCATTTGTAGGGCACGCAGGTTTCTATAGACGGTTCATTAAGGACTTTAGCTTGATTTCTCGACCATTGTGCAACCTGCTGTCGAAAGACCAGCCGTTTGTATTTGATGATGTATGTCTGAAGGCATTCTTGGCCCTGAAGGAAAACTGCAAAGACTCTTATTGCTAAGAATGTTCAAAAAAATCTTTGGGCTGAAGCTGCATTAACCTCAATATACCTTATAAACAAAATGCCTTCAAAAATTTTGTCCAATGAAATTCCTTTTGAAAATTTATTCAAATATCAATCTGACTATCAAGGACTAAGAATCTTCGGTTGTAAGTGTTATGTTTTAAATGATAAAGGAGATAAACTATCATCTAAGGCTATTCTCTGTGCGTTCATTGGGTATTCCGAAATGCAAAAAGGATTTAAATGCTATGATATAAAAAATGATAAACTTCTAGTCTCGAGAAATGTTAACTTTGTTGAAAATGGAAGTGGATTTGAAGGAAACATATCGAAAGACATAAATTTGGATTACTCATTTTTATTTAAACTATTATCTAATGATGAAAATATTTGTGTAGAAGCTCCTATTGAGAATAGAACAATAGTTGAACCAATAGTTTACACTAGAAGAAATCGAACCGTACCCGATGAAGATACAAATCAAAGTAACCATGAAGCATTAAAAATTTCCTCTGAATAAACCACTATTCGTAGATCTGAACGAATCTCAAGAATTCCAAATAAATTTGTCTTATGACTCATTTTCTCCTAAACATAGAGCATGCCTTATAGCTATTCATTTATATTTTGAATCCTCATGTTACAATGAAGCGAAAATTTTACCCGAATGGATAAAAGCTATGCATATAGAATTAGACACTCTTAAAGAAGGTAATACTTGGGAAATCATAAACTTACCCATTGGAAAGAAGACTATATGTTGTAGATGGGTTTTTAAAGTAAAAACCAAAAGTGATGGATCCTTGGAAAGACATAAAGTCAGGCTAGTTGCCAAAGGATATTCTCAGGAATACAAAGTAGATTATGAAGAAACTTTTGATCCTGTTGCCAGGATGACCACTGTTCGAATTCTTGTAGCTATTGCAACTAGTAAAAATTGGAATATATTTCAAATGGATGTTAAAAATACATTTTTAAATGAGAATTTCAATGAAGAAGTATACATGGATGTTCCACCTGGATTGATAATTCCTTCAGGATATAGTTTTAAACCATGCTACACTGATACAACGTTATTTATCAAGAATTCTTTTGTAGATATTATTGACAGGTCAGGACTATCAGATGATAAAGTTATTGATACTCTATTGACTGTTGGAATGAAGATGCGAGCTAATGATGGAGTTTCTTTGGACAATCCAACTCCATTTAGACAACTCGTGGGGTCTCTTATGTATTTAAGTATTACAAGACCAAACATAGCTCATGATGTATATATAGCTAGTCAATTTCAACAAGCTCCAACTTCAGCTCATAAGAGTGCAGTCATGAGAATTATTAAATACATTAGAGGCACAATAAATAAGGGAGTTTTTTTATCCTCTTCTTCCTCCTTAAATCTTTTTGCATACTCTGATGCGGATTAGGGAGGGGATTCAAATAATAGGAGATCAACAACTGGTTTTTGTGTGTTTCTAGGTGAATCCTTGATTTCATGGAGGTGCAAGAAACAACAAAATGTGTCTTTATCATCTACAGAAGCTGAATATAGAACAATGACGACTACTACCATGGAAATTGTGTGGCTCAAGCAACTAATTTCAGATATGGGAATTCATCTTCATAATTCTGCAAGATTGTGTTGTGACAAAAAGAGCTCTATATACATTGCTCGAAATCATACTTTTCATGAAAAAACTAAGCATATAGAGATGGATTGCCATTTTGTTCGTGAAGAATACTTAAAGAAGACTATTGATCTTTCTTATGTGACATTAGAATATCAACTTGCTGATTTCTTCATCAGGCACTATGCTCACCAAGATTCAACTTTTTACTTTACAAACTTTTTGGTGATTTCACCATAAGTTTGAGGGAGACGGTTAGAAAATAACATATATATGTATATACTTGAATATATATATATATACACTCTTAGTAATATAAGAGTATGTATATGTATATGTATATGTATATAAATATATATTTAAAGTATATACATATATCTTTGTAATCTTTATTTTACTGTATTTTTGTTTTATTCCTTTTTTTTCTGTTTTGTCTTTTTCCCTAACAGTCATAATGACTATCACTGTACATTCTGGCTGACTGTCAATATACAATTAACAATCAATAGTTATCTTACTTTTTAGATTTTTTTTGTTATTTTGAGAACTCCGCCTGTGTAGTTATACACTGCCGGTCCCAAGCCCGGATAAAGGAGGAGGGTTGCGGTAGGCCTGTGACAGCCAACATAAAAACTTTGTCATATCCTATGAAAATGAACCAATATGAGAATTTCGTTGGGGCGTTCCCTACTGAGCGACGCGCTGTACTCTCTAGGCCCGGAGGCAGTGATAAATGTGCAAGGGTTGCTAGGTCGTCGCCCAGAAGCGACGCGTCACACCGGCGCCCGGGTGTGGTGTCAAATAGGCAAGGGTTCCCTCACTTTGTTGGACGGGTGGGGGTAAAGAAGTTAGTCCAAGACCATAAAATTAGGTTAGCCACTTGGAACATAGGGTCTTTAACTGGTAAGTTGGTAGAGTTAGTAGATGTTATGTGTAGGAGAAAGATTGATATTTTATGTCTTCAAGAGACCAAATGGGTAGGTGAGAAAGCTAAAGTGATAGAACCTTGGGGATATAAGATTTGGTATACAGGAATAAATAGGAATAGGAATGGAGTAGGGATTGCTATGAGTCGTCAGTTTATAGATAATGTAGTTGAGGTCCGTAGGAAGGGTGATAGAATTTTACTTATTAAATTAGTATTAGGTACGGATATTATTAATATTATTAGTGTTTATGCACCTCAAGTAGGTTTAGATGATTCCATTAAGCATCAATTTTGGGAAGATTTAGATGGAGTAGTACAAGAGACATCTTATGGAGAAAAGCTTTTCATCGGCGGTGACCTTAATGGACATGTAGGCATTAGTAGGGATGGATTTGAGAATATCCATGGAGGCTATGGTATAGGAGAAAGAAATGAAAGTGGAGAAAGGATTTTAGATTTTTGTTTGTCCTATGATATGATCTTAGCAAACACTTGGTTTAGGAAGAGGGAGTCTCACCTAGTAACATTTAAAAGTGGGGTTAATACGAGTCAGATAGATTTTTTCCTACTTAGAAAGAGAGATAGGGGTTGTTGCATCGATTGTAAGGTTATACCAGGAGAAAGTGTAGCTACACAACATAGAGTCTTAATTTTAGATCTTAGAATTAGACAATGCCGCAAAAGGGATAGACATAGGATAGATCCTAGAATTAAGTGGTGGGCACTGAAAGGAGCTAAACAAGGAATGTTTGTAGAGCAGGTAGTTAAGGAAGTTGATTGGTGTCTCGAGGAGGATTCAGAATCAATGTGGAATAAGATAGCGGGTGGTATGAGAAAAGTAGCTAAGGAGGTATTGGGTGAGTCTAAAGGCGGTGCACCACTAGGTAATGATACATCATGGTGGAACGAGGATGTCAAATTAGCTATTAAGGTTAAAAGAGAGCGTTATAGAAATCTAAGTAAGAGTCGTGATAATGAGAATTTGGAGAAGTATATGATAGCAAAGAAGGAAGCTAAAAAAGTTGTTCGAAACGCGAGGGCTAAGGTATATAAGGAGGTTTATGACAAGTTGGATACCAAAGAAGGCAAAAAGGATATTTATAGGCTTGCAAAGATGAGAGATAGGAAATCGAAGGATTTGGGTATGGTTAGATGTATCAAAGATGAAACGCAAAGGGTTTTAGTCAAAGATGAGGAGATTAAGGAGAGATGGAAAGATTATTTTGATAAGCTATTTAATGATAGTCATGCTCAAGATCTTGGAGACTTCTCCATTCCTTTTCATGAGATAAATCGTGACTTCATGCGCAAGATTCAAAAGAAAGAAATTGCAGAGGCTTTGAAGAAAATGAAATCAAGAAGGGCAGTTGGCCCAGATGGTATACCTATCGAGGCTTGGAAATGCTTGGGAGAGAAAGGTTTAGAATGGTTGACAAATCTTTTTAACTTGATTTGGCGAACAAATAAGATGCCTAATGAGTGGAGGAAGAGTACTTTGGTGCCTTTATATAAGAATAAGGGTGATATACAAGATTGCACAAACTATCGTGGTATAAAACTCATGAGTCATACTATGAAACTTTGGGAGAGGGTGATTGAGTCTAGGTTGAGGAAGGTTGTCATGATATCGGAGAATCAATTTGGTTTTATGCCTGGAAGATCAACTATGGAAGCTATACATCTTCTTAGACAACTTATTGAAAGATATAGAGAGAGGAACAAAGATTTGCATATGGTTTTTATTGATTTAGAGAAGGCATACGATAGAGTACCTAGGGACGTTCTCTGGTGGAAAATGATGAAGAAAGGTGTTTCTCTCAAGTACATTAGTATAATTAAAGATATGTATGAAGGAGTAGTAACCAATGTCCGCACTTGTGGAGGGGTGACAACCAATTTTCCGATAACGGTTGGGTTACATCAAGGATCTGCTTTAAGCCCTTTCCTATTTGCGATAGTGATGGATGAGCTTACGAGATCAATTCAAGAAAATGTACCGTGGTGTATGTTGTTTGCTGATGATATTGTTTTGATTGATGAGTCTAGAGCTGGGGTTAATGCTAAGTTAGAATTATGGAGACAGACATTGGAAGCTAGAGGTTTTAAGTTGAGTAAGAGTAAGACTGAATATATGGAATGTCGGTTTAGTAAGCAACGAAGTAGTGATGGGAGTGTAGTGAAGCTTGGTGAGCAAGATATACCGGTGAATGATTATTTCAAATATTTGGGATCCATCATTCAAAAGTATGGAGAAATTGATGGAGATGTAAATCATAGGATAAAGGTTGGGTGGATGAAATGGAAAAGTGCTACTGGAGTGTTGTGCGATCGTAGAATGCCATTGCGGTTGAAGGGAAAGTTTTATAGGACGACTATTAGACCCGCTTTAATATATGGTACGGAATGTTGGGCTGCCAAGAGACATCATATTCAAAAAATGAGTGTAGCTGAGATGCGGATGCTTAGATGGATGTGTGGAAATACAATAAAAGATAAGATTCGGAACGAAGAGATACGTAAGAAGGTAGGTGTTGCACCCATTGAAAATAAGATGCGAGAGAATCGTTTACGGTGGTTTGGACATATTCGGCGAAGGCCTAATGATGCTCCAGTTAGAAGGTTGGAGAAATGGGAAAATATATTAGTTAAAAGAGGTCGGGGTAGGCCTAGGAAGACTTGGATGGAGATGATAGGAAAGGATATGAATGCTTTGAACCTCACCGAGGACATGGCGTTGGATAGAAATGATTGGAGGAAAAGGATTCATGTGGAAGACCCAAAATGAATTTCTTTTTTGGTTCATATCGCTGACCCCAATTGTTTTGGGATGAAGGCGTAGTTGTTGTTGTTTGTTGTTGTTGTATTTTGAGAAGAGTGTGCCTTGTCATTTTTTTTTTGTTCTTTCTCTTTCCTTCCAATGCCTACATATACTTGTGTCACTTTTTTTTGCAGGTACCTGTTGTTACTGCTACCATTCTAGTTGATCATAGTTGTCAATACCCAGAGGGATCTTTCCCACACTTTAAAGGTTTAACAGACTCTATCATGTATGTGTGCCCAAACCCTCATCATGCATTCAGAGGTGTCTCATTTCATGTATTCTCTTTTTGTTAAGAAAGGCCTACTTTCAATGTCAAAATTGCAACTCATCATTTCAGATGTATACAGGGTAATGAATGGAATTAATGCTCCGAAAGTGGTCGAATGCCTAGGATCAGATGGCCGTCTGTATCGTCAACTTGCAAAATCTGGAAATGATGATCTGAGACAGGATGCTGTAAGGAAATAGCTTGTGATCATGATATCCATCATTGTCATCCATCTGTGTGGATCCAAGAGATAAACTCCTGTCCAAAGAAATTCTATCTATTCTCAACTCTTTGATCTTTGAAGTTTGGTGCATGCATTGACATGGATATATTGTACCCAATCTCACATTAGATTTCTGTGGAGTTGTTCCATGCAAGCATTAAGTGTTGGGATATATATAATGATAATTGAGATAATCCTATCTTTTTCTTGTTAAAAATTTCTCTGTAGTTTCCCTATTTGAATGAGTTAGTTTCCTCACTAAGCTTTCAAACTACACGTGATATAATCTCATCCCACTGACGCATACACATTTTGCATGGATAGGAAATGAAACCCTAACCCTAGTAATATTTTAAAATTTGGAACAGAACAAGAATGGCTTAATCAATCTGCTTTTTTATTCTGAATAGTGCTATTTAAATTGGTTTTGATTACAAGCCTAATTTTGAGAGGAGTACTTCTGCCCTTGAAGGTCTGCTCGTAGACATGAATTCATCATTTACTTCAATATTCCTGCTATTTTGGTTCAACTATTTCTTATGTATAATAATAAGATTGCTGATGGTTTCTGTAACTTTATTTTTTTTTAAAATAATTTTCTTGTCTGTAGCAGTTAATATGACTAAATGGATGCTTAAATTATCTTTTTTTAGGCACACTATGGTTTAATATACTAATAAGAGTTACTTTGCTTGTTGGTTAAGTTTTTCCTGTTCTCTTCCCTCTCTGTATTTTAATTAATAAATTCGATATCTAAGTTTTTCCTCCCAAAGTAATAAAGAAGAATATGGATTTTCTGTTATGAATACTGTTTCCTCTTTGTTGGATACTTCAGAACTGACTTTTATCTTTTATTTCAAATGGATGGGTATTTTATGTGTATTTGTAATCCTGACATCAGTTTTATGCACTAAATCAGATTCTTTAAATCCATCATTTTAGTTTGTAATGAAGCTAGTGATGCAGGTCATGGAGCAATTCTTTGGGTTAGTTAACACATTTTTGCTTAATCATCATGATACTTGGAGAAGGAAATTACGTATTCGCACTTATAAGGTATATCTTATCTAATCAATGGTTAAAGCATATGTTCATGTATCTTTAATCTTGTTTGCTTAGTACTTTTAGAAAATGTTGATTTGTTATGATGGTCTCTATATATCTTGCAATATTGTATACCTTTAGTTGGATAAAATATATATTAATATTTGATTGCAAATTAAAAATGCTGGCGTATTTATTCATTGTGATGTATTGAATATATTTGCTGGTACTGTATAAAATTGACTGGAGTGCCTCCTTGGTATGAGCACCATGAAATAAAAGTATTTGGCATCAGTTGCTAAAATATTTTTTAATTTGCATATGTGCACAAGTTCTATCACCGACCTACATAGGCCTAATGACTACATTGAGTACTATGACGCACTTAAGGGAGTCCCTCACTGATGGGTTATTCTATAAGCAACCAATCAACCGTGGGGGATGACCTATACTAATTGTGATTTCATACACATGCATATTGGGTCGGTGATCAATGACAAGGTATCATGTGTATTTGAGTCCACTCGTTTTGTGGCTGAGTAAGCAACAAAGAACAGTAGCTTGGTCTAGCACCAAAATTAAGTATAGGTCAATGACAGCTGTTACAGCTGAAGTATTACTGATATGACATCCAATTTCTTCATTTTGTCAGGTTATTGGGAGATCCCTATTATATTTTGACAACAAAAGTTCCACCAACTCGGTTCAACATGGCAAAATGATGCATGTGGAGTTAGATCAACATTGTGAGAGAGAAAACCACAGACTAGGAAAGTCATCCTATCTTTATTCAAGGAGACACTCAAATTGTTGATTGGTCTACAAAGTCGTTATCCACGTTTTGAAAGGCAAATTGTCCATGGCTGTCACCTATGAACAATTTCAGTGAACGTGTTAAGGATAAAGCTACTTTATGCTCATACATATTTATACTTGTGTACAAGGATATTTTGATCATTCAAGTTAAATATTGTATATATGTACATTAGGACCTTATAAAGGGGTAGTTTTGCCATTGTAACCCATACATACTTATGAATGGAGGAGACCCAGCCGAAGCACTGTTGTTGGGACATTTTGTTGGCTGTGATCCCTCTCTTTTCCTTTTCTTGTGTCCTCTTGTGTGCAGGTCATAAATCCTTGGACAAATTGCATGGATCCTTGGGTGAGTAACCAAGCCTTGGCCTTGAGATATCCAGTCTTTTAAGTGTACACAATTTCATGTTTGTGGTGCTTGGATGAGAGGGAAATTAGCCGTAAAAAAGAATCCTCACTAATGAGGGTTTCTAGAAATTTGGGTCATGATATTTGTCAGTAACATAGACCCTGCAACTTCCGAGAAATCTGTTTACCACCTTTATCGGTGGTGAAAGGAAATGAGAGCCTCTAACAAAGTCCACCAAATCATCAAATTGGACACACAAAAGAGCCACAAAAGGGCACAAAAAAGAGGCTCAAAAAATATAAAAAATAATATTTTATTGATGTTTAAAATATGCAAGAAGCATTACATTTAGAGAGGGGGTTCACTCCTATTTATATACATCATGGGAGCACCATAGAGACATTGGGGTTGGTCAAACTGCTCTAAATAGAGCAGTTGGACCTGCTCCGTCTCTATTTGAGTGACTATACTATTTCTACCAACATACGGAACAAGAGTTAGGAGCTTACCATCACCAGTAACATGAGTGGCTGCAGCGGAATCAACATACCAAGTGCCCTGATCATTCTGTTTTAAGTTTAATTCAGCTAAGGCAGACAATAACAACTCCTTGACTTCTCCATTGTTCCTCAAACTATCTGTCACCTTTCTTGTCTCTGATTGTTTTCCTCTGTTTTGGGGGTTGAACCAGCAATTAGCTTTGATGTGCCCTCTTTTGTTACATAAAAAACAAGTGAGTATTGTCCTTATGACTTCCTTGTTCATTCCTTCCTTGACCACCCTTCTCTCGAAAATCATACCTACCACGTCCTCGCCCATAAGCAACCCCTGTGGCAAGCACGTTTTGTGCTCCAATGGGAACATGAGTCTCTTCAGAAAATCCCTTCAAAGTCATCTCATACCGAAAAAGCTATTAAAATATGGTATGCGTATGGATTTGGATCCAGATCCATACGTATGTTATGTTTTAACTTTTAACACATGCTCAATGCCATTTCATTAATGGCATGTCTGTAATTTTTCCAACTATTGTATTTTTACCTATTTATAATGTTTAGGGCTGGGAGGTTGGGTTAACGTGCGCCGCCCCCAGCCATTATGGATCTCCCTCTTCTTTCTCTCTCTTTTCTTGGTTTCTGCAGTGAAGGCTGAGCCCCACACAGAATCTTTTATGGTATGAGAGCACGGTTGCGGAACCCTACCAGACGTGTGTTCAGCGAGTCCTGGTAACTTCTGAAGGAACAGTTTTTGATACACCTCTTCGTCCATTCCTCCTTCAATTCTTCCTCCTTCACGGTAACTTCTGCACTCGTTTTTTTTTTTTTCCTTCTGATTCTTGTTCATCGGTAACTTCCTGGTAACTTCTGATTCCTGGTAACTTCTGCAATCAAACAGTTTTTTTTTTCTTTTGATTTCATTCCTCTTCTTAAGCATCAACGTCTGCAGCATCATTAACGTCTGCAGTTTTCACATCAACGACTGCAGTTTTCCCTCTTTAACTGCAGTTTCCTCTCTTTGATTGCAGTCTCTTTGATTGTAATCCCTTTGATTTGTGTTTTCCCTCTTTGATTGCAGTCTCCTTTTGATTGCAATCAAATCTACTGCAGTTATTGAGTATTTTTTGATTTATTTCCTCTTTGATTACAGAAGTTTCCTTTTCTATTACTGTTTAATGATTTCTGTGCAACGCATATAGGCAGGTTATAACAGTCTATAATCTCGACCCTAAAAAAAAGAAAAAAAGAAAAGGGTTTACGTCTATTAATATCACGGGTGCATCCCTTATTAAAGTTCTATTGATTGATTAAGTGATCTTCAATTTTCTTGTTTTTTCCCTTCATTCGTCTTGTTCGTTTATTCGTTGTCCCATTGATATGGATTACTCTTCGTCATCTACCTTGTCCTCCGGTCCCTCTGCAAATTTCTTGAGTCAGCTTGTTATAGAAAAACTTACTCACTCTAATTTTTTGACCTGGAAGAGACAAATACTTCCTTTTATACGGAGTCAGGATCTCGATGAACATCTGGATGGTTTGGTTCCTATACCACCACGGTTTATTTTGCAGGAAACCACCAATGAGAAGGGTGACACAATTACTATTTCCTTTAAGAATCCAGAGTATACAGCCTGGAGGAAGCGGGATCAGTCTTTGGTTTCTTATATTACGTCGACACTATCTCAAGAAGTGTTGGTTACTCTTTCAGATGATTGCACTGCGGCGGATCTGTGGAGTAAGTTGTCTCAGACATACTCTCAGATATCAGAAGCTCGAGTTATGTACTTAAAAAATGAGTTTTAAAGTTTGAAGAAAGGCTCCATGCCAGTCATGGAATACATAGGCCGCTTTAAGAGTATTACTGACCAATTGGCGGTTATTGAAAGTGCTATTTCAGATAAAGATAAAGTTCAACAACTCCTCAATGGATTGGGCCCTGATTTTGACATGTTTACCACAGCTTTGTCATGCCTTCCTCACTTGCCTACTTTTGACGATCTTCAAGCGAAACTTCTCCAGCATGAGATGATTATGAAACAAAGAGCAGAAGGAAATGAATCAGTTCGTTCTCATTCAGTTTTGGCCATGGACACTTCTGTCGGTTTTGGATGAGGAAATGGAGGGCATCAAGGAGGCAGAGGCTGCGGACGTTTTGGGCAGGGAGGTCGTGGTATCTTGCCTACACCTAATATTTCTGGTGTTTTTAATACAGGGAATCAGAGGAGAGTGCCCACTTGTTTCTTATGTAACAAAAGAGGACATGTGAAAGCTGATTGTTGGTTTAATCTACAAAATAGAGGAAAGATAAACAAAATTGAAAATAAGTCAGCTACTACTGTGGACATGAAAGCGCCATCTACAGATATGCAACAACTTTTGTTATCAGCACTGTCACAGATGACGATCAAGCAAAATGAACAAGGCGAGTGGTATGTTGATTCCACTGTTGCCACTCATGTTACGGGTAATGTCGGTAAGTTATCTCACTTATTGCCTTATTCTGAAAAAGGTAGTATAGTTACGGGAGATGGAACTTGTCACTCCATTAGTCATATTGGCAGTGCACATATCCCTATGTCAGAGTCCTCACTTCACTTGTCCAATGTTCTCCTTGCTCCTAATATTAAAAAGAACATTGTTTTTGTAGCTAAACTTGTTGACGATATGAATTCTTCCGTCGAATTTACTCCCTCTTCTGTTTATGTTAATGATCTACGAACGAAGGAGACGTTCGCTAAGGGGAGCGACAAGGAAACATGTACGTTTTCAAGGAGATTCCTTTAATGTCTTCACCTTCAGCCCCAGTCCTCCAGTTGAAGTCGTCCAAGCATTCTTCAGTGTCTTCGCCTTCAGAGTCTTTGTTTTTTCCTTCGTTGGAAGTTTTTAATTCATCTCATTGTAATAAGCCAGATATTTGGCACAGTCATTTGGGCCATTGTAGTCGGGGCTTTGTTGAAAGTCTTGTATCTGATGGTCTTCTTCCAGAGTCTAGTTTATGTTCATTTTTAGATAATAATAAATGTTCCTCATGCGAACTCTGCAAAAGCCATGTTCTTCCGTTTCATATTATTAATAAAAGGGCTTCAAAGCCATTTGAGATTATTTGTTCCGATGTTTGGGGACCCGCACTTATTCCTTCTCTTTCCGGTAGTCGTTACTATGTTATCTTTATTGATTCTTATTCCCGTTATACTTGGATATATTTCTTGAAACATAAGCATGAAGTTTTTCAAGTATTTCGAGAATTCCATTCGATGGTCAAAACAAAGTTTTCCTGTGATATTGTGCATTTACAATGTGATGGTGGGGGCGAGTATTCATCAAACGAGTTTATTGCCTTTCTTCGGGATAAAGGAATAAGTCGACAGGTTTCTTGCCTTCATACACCTCAACAAAATGGGGTTGCAGAAAGGAAACACAGGCATATTGTCGAGAGTGCGATGAGCATGTTACATGATATCAATGTGCCCGTTAGTCTCTGGACAGAAGTTTTTCATACATTTGTTCATGTCATAAATCGTCTTCCTATGGCACTTCTGGATCAGCACTCTCCATATTATACTTTATTTGGGCAACATCCTTTTTATGATGAGTTGCGTGTTTTTGGTTGTGTATGTTATGTACATATTGATTCATCTCTGCGAAATAAGTTTCAGGACAAGGTCGTTAAGTGCAGATTTGTTGGGTATGCGGATGAATACAAAGGCTATTGATGCTATGATCCTACTATAAAACGTATTAGGACCTCTAGGAATGTTGTTTTTGATGAACAAAATTTTCAGGTAAATGACTCTGAAGCGTTGCCATCTCGAGAAGTAGAGGTATATGATCCATGGATGAGCGCAGATCTTTTTGCTAATACAGAAGAAACATGTCAGGCGAATTGTACTTCCTTTGGCTTGAGTCGGGGGTTGGATGACTCATAGATGCGTGTTGAACCAACCCCAGTAGAATGCTTTTCTGGACAAATATACACTAGACGGGACAAAAATATAAAGCAGAGGAATGTGGAAAGCATCGCTAATGATCCGGCTCAAGGGCCGTCACGCATTAGGCATCCTATTCAACGATGGGTGAGTTATGAGACCTTTTCTCTTGATTTCCAGTTGTTTATGTCTCAGCTCACAAAACAGGATGAACCCACTTGCTTTAATCAAGCTCTTCAATCTCGTCATTGGACTGAAGCTATGAATGAAGAAATGGAAGCACTTCATGAGTGCCAGACTTGGGAAATAGTACCTCGGCCAGAAGGAAAGAATGTAGTTGACTAAAAATGGGTTTACAAAACAAAGTATAAGCCTGAAGGAAGTATTGACAGATATAAAGCGCGACTTGTTGCTCGGGGATTCACACAACAATATGGTGAAGATTACGATAAAACTTTTAGTCCAGTAGTCAAAATGGGTACAATTCGTGTCATCATATCCCTAGCAGTCGACCGAGGATGGAGGCTTAGCCAGATGGATGTTAAAAATGCATTCTTGCATGGAACTTTAAAGGAAGAAGTGTATATGGAGCAACCTCCTGGTTATGTCGAAAAGGATCCTACTGCCTGGGTGTGCAAATTAAGGAAATCTTTGTATGGGTTGAAACAGGCATCTCGTTCTTGGTTTGAAAGTTTCTCTATGCAAATTCAAAGCTATGGTTTTAGAAGATGCTCTCTGGACGACTCGCTCTTTATTTACCAAAAGACAGGCATCGTTATACTTCTTATATATGTTGATGACATTGTGATCACTGGGAGCTCAGATAATCATGTGCAAGACGTGAAGCAGTTTTTAATGAAAACTTTTAAGATGAAAGATTTAGGGGAGTTGAGATACTTCCTTGGTGTGGAAGTTGACAGGCAACAAGACACATTGACACTCATGCAACAAAAATACACTTTTGATCTTCTAGAAAGAGCCGGGATGACGAATTGCAAACCAGTCAGCACTCCGAGTGTACTACATCAAAGGCTGAGCTCTGAAGATGGCCATCTTTGTGTCAACCCAACAACGTATTAGAAGCCTTGTGGGGATGCTGCAGTACTTGACTTTTACCAGACCTGATATAGTATATGCTATCAATCAGGTATCCCAATTGATGCATGCTCCAATGGAAGGTCATATGGAAGCTGTGAAGCGCATTTTACGATATTTAAAAGGAACTATAGGAGATGGACTTGTTTATCGCAAGAACGATAACCTGCATAGAGGGCATGAACTCATCACTTATACAGATGCAGATTGGGCAGGGGATCCAGATGAGAGACGATCTGTCTCTGGATATTGTGTATATATTGGACACAATTTAGTGTCCTGGAGCAGCAGAAAACAAAAGGCAGTGGCACGGTCAAGTACAGAGGCTGAATATAGGTCGATGGTTGCAGGCACGGCAGACGCTACATGGATTAGACACTTATTGAGTGATCTTGGAGAGACAATTATTCGATCATTTCTTCTATGTGACAATCAAAGCGCAATAAACATTACATGTAATCCTATTCAGCATAGCAGAACGAAACACATGCTCAATGCCATTTCATTAATGGCATGTCTGTAATTTTTCCAGCTATTGTATTTTTACCTATTTATAATGTTTAGGGCTGGGAGGTTGGGTTAACGTGCTTCGCCCCCAACCATTGTGGATCTCCCTCTTCTCTCTCTCTGTTTTCTTGGTTTCTGCAGTGAAGGCTGAGCCCCACACAGAATCTTTTAAAAGCTTGGCACGAAGATCTTCAAATGTAGGTAAATCTGGTAAACATAATAAGGAAGTAACTATCATATGATAATCGGGTCCCAGTTCGCTCAAAGTTTGTTGCACCATATCCTTGTCACTAACTGCACACCTCACGATGTCTAATTGATCGATAATAGTCTTCATTTTATTCAAGTATTTTATTTCAGTCATAGAATCCTTTTTCAACATTTGAAACTCCTTTAAAAATAGTACTCTGGTTTGAGAAACTTGATAATATGTCTGAACTAGTCGGTGCCATAGCTGCATAGCTGAGCAGTCATCTGGAATTGCCACAAGCACCTCTTGCGACAGAGTAGAAGTGATATCGGCCACCAACACTTGATCTCGCTTCATCCAGGATACATATTCTGGATTTCTGATATATGTAATAGAAGAGTCTGCTTTACCATTCTTGTCTTGTGATATGAACTCTGGAGGAACTGGGACAGAGCCATCCAGATGTCCGGAAAGATCCTGACTTCTTGTGAACGGAATAATTTGTCTCTTCCAGGTTAGGAAATTGGAGTTGTTCAGTTTCTCAGACAGGAGTTGAGTGAGAAAGCTTGAAGAAAGACCAGATTGAGGAGGAAATGAATCCATATTCTAGGGATGAAGGAAATCGAAATCGAAAAGAAATGAGAAACAAAGGAGAAAGATGATTTTAGAAAAAGTGGCAAGTAAAAGTCTGACTTAAAGGAAATTTAGAACATAAATCAAAAGAGATTCAGAACAAAAATTAGATTCCAAACAAATTTTGTTGCCTTTTTTTTTAATCCAAATGATTTGCAAACCAGAAGCAGTAAATCAGATTTTACTGTAAAATCTGTTTCGAATAAGATTCAATCAGTATTGAGCACGTCACTTTGAAAATGACGTGTTTTCTGAATTAAAATGGAAGAAAAGAGACATTCAAAGAGATTGATCAGCAAAGAGAATTACAATCAATTAAAGGGGAGAGGAGATCATGCCCAGATCAGAGTTTGGCTTTGCATCTATTTTGGAAGTCAGAAAAAAAAAAAGCTTTGACGTGGTCCTCTCAATTTGGAATCACGCCTAGATCAAAAAATTGATCTTATGCGATTATCCAAAGTCTTGTTTGTGAAAAATCACGTTCAGATCAGAATCACAGTCAAGAGGAAAACAGATAATCGAAGGAAAGAAAAGAAAGCACGTCTATGAGAACAAATCCAAGATTGGATTTGAAAATCAAGAAATGAAAAAAAGGATTGATAAAATCGATAAGAGAGAATACAAGAAGGAGATTTGAGATTGAATAGAAAGCTACCTTAGAAGAAGACGAGAAACGGGATTTTGATGAACACAAGGAGATCACGATCTTCAATGTTGGATCTGATGCTCTGATACCATGTTAGAGATTGAAGGTTTTGAGGTTCAGCCACAAGAACAGAGAGAGAATGGAGGAGAGAATGTGTGCTGCTGAAAACCCACAATAGGGATCAACGTATTAGGCTTTTCTTTAAGTATTTGTAATACAAATAGTAGGGTGCTAAAATGCCCTCTACACAATAGACTAAAATACAAGTGAGCCATTAATGAACATGTGACATAATGAACTTGAGTTGGGTCTGGATCTCAAATTCAAACCCAAATATGAATGACTTATTTTCATTAATGTCATGTGAAATGAGGTACCTGAGTAAAGAAGCCAAAGAGATTTACCGGGATTAGAGAATGATGAAACGTCTCCAGATGATGAAGACACTCCTTTTAGGAGAGGTTAAAGAGCCTCTACTAGTTATGTCAAGGACATGTTCCCAATAGATGAATCTTGTGTAGTTCTAACATCATTTGACTCTTATGGAGGGCCTGTAATGAAATGAAATAAATCCAAAATGTGTCACTTATGAACATGCAAGAACACACTTCTATCAAGTAAAATACTTGATTGAATAAACTGCACCACCCTCACAAGGGTCAAAAATATCTTTGTTATTGCTATGGATCTCTCTTTGTAAAGCCCCGTATTTAAAAAAAATTGATTTGGACCCGGGTTGGATCCAAATCTGACGTTGGGTCCTGCTGTCGCCCCCGTGCTTATTTAAAGAAGCACGGGAGGTAGGGTTTCTCACTCGAGAAACCCTACCCCCCCCCCCCCCCCCGTTGTCTTCTCTCTCCTCGACTGCACCTACCCTCTCACCCTTGTCCGACCTTCCAGCTCTGGTCCGCAACGTCCAGTGAGCTCCGCCCCTTCGACAGCTCTCTCTCTCTCATCATTTTTTCGGCAACCGACCCCCTCCCGCAGGCACTCTGCATGCTGGCGACTTTAGCGCCCTCCACGGCCTTCTCAGGTAAACCCCCTTCCCCCTAGTCTTCTTCTTTATTTTCCTTTGTTTCTTTTTGGTAGACCGGTAGGGGCTAAAGCCTCTGCCTGTCGTTTTTTTCGGCAGGCCGGCAAGGGAGATGCCCCTGCCGCCTGAGTTTTGGTCGGCCGAGAGGGACTAAACCCTTTGCTTGTCTTTTTTCGGCAAGTTGGTAGGGGCTTTGCCCCTGCCGTCTGGGTATTTTTGGCAGGTAGGGGCAAATCCCTTGCCCCTAGTTTTCTTTTTTGCATTGGAGGGACTGAGCCCCCTCCTTGCCTCTTGTTTCTCTTTCGCAAAGGGAGGGGTCGAGCCCCCTGATCGTTTATGGGGCCCCGGGGGCGGGCTCAACCTAATAGCCAAGCCCTGGTGGATGCATGATGTTTGCAACAAGTGAGCGTAACGAATACAAATAATGTTGCATTGCACATAAATCTTGCATATTCCTGCTATGCATTAGATCATGCATATTTTACCTATTTTCTTTAATTGTTACATGTTGGTGGATGCATGATGTTAATTTGTAATGCATGTTAAATATCCTGCTTACTTAAATTATGATTCATGCTAATGCTTAATGATTCTTCATGCTTAGAAATTATTCTCTGTTGCATGAATGCTTAATTGAAATTATGAAGTTGTCATAATCTTTCCTCTAAATGATTGCATGAAACCTTATTATTATTTATTACGCTCACTTGTTTCATTAGAAGTACCTGTGCTCAGGATTTCGGTTCTGACACTCTACTTGTATGGTTTTCTCAGCCGCAGGTGATCAGTGAAGCGACTGGCTTCTGGAAGAGTTACGAGTGTCACATTCTTGATGGACGGTTCACAGAAGGACAATGTGGCTCAGTTTTTTCGTTATTTACTTTTGTCATTTAAAATAACTCTGATATTTCATTTGTAATTATTGTTAGATACTCTTTCTTTCATGATTAATAGATAATGAGTTGCTATGGGTTGGGATGATAAGTGTAAGCTCTATTGTGGTTGGTTGTTTTATCCAATTGGGAGTGGAACTGTAAAGGCCCCGGGTTTCTGGGAAGACTTCCGCAATGGTTTAAAAAAAATCGTATTTTCAAGGGGTATGAGTTGGGGTCGTTACACCCTCGTGTAATGAAATGGTGGTCTTCAACAAATGCACAAATAACTCACAAACAAGTGTCTATTGGAGACACTACAAGCATGACCCTTGAAAGGGTATAAAAGGAAGAACACTTGAAAAATAAATAATACTTTATTCATGAACAAAATGCTTAAGAAGCATGGTTATTTACATTGAAGGGGTTCACCCCTATATATACAAAAAAGTGGGAGAGAGGAGAGCTCATTTTGAGCTCTCCAAAAGAGACGTTGGATTCCAACGTCTCTTAATATAGCTGTTGGACTACAGTCCAACAACATTTATTATTATAGCTGTTGGACTATAGTCCAACAACATTTATTATAGCTGTTGGACTACAGTCCAACAGCTATTTGCACAGTCAAGTTCCAAACTTGACTGGATCAAATATCTAGTTTCTATTGAACTAGATGCTAAAAAAGAAAATAAAGAAAAATAATAAAAGAAAATATAATAATTTTAAATAATATATATATATATATATTACAGATTACATTTTAACACTCCCCCTCAAACTTACGGTACAATGAGCGAAAGTTTGTCTAAGAGGAAGTGAAATCTGGGAGCAGCGAGAGGCTTGGTGAAGAAGTCTGCTAATTGATATTCTGATGTAACATATGGCAGATCAATGGTTCCATGTAAGTATTCCTCTCTGACATAGTGACAGTCCATCTCAATGTGTTTAGTGCGCTCATGGAATGTCCGGTTGCTTGCAATGTAGATCGCACTTTTGTTGTCACAGCACATCTTTGAAGCTTGCGTTGCTTTAGCTCTCATATCCGCTAGCAATCGTCTGAGCCAAACAACCTCCATAGTGGTAGTTGCCATGGCTTTGTATTTAGCTTCGGTGGAGGAAAGAAAGACTTTCTGTTGCTTCTTGCACCTCCACGAAATTAAGGTTTCACCTAGGAACACACAAAAACCAGTAGTTGAGTGTCTATTATTGGGATCACCTCCTCAGTCAGCATCAATATATGCAATTAAATTTAATGAAGATGAAGCAGACAAGAAGAGTCCTCGTGAAAGAGAGGATTTTAAGTATCTAATAATACGCAAAATCGCTCCCATGTGCACGGAGGTGGGAGCATGCTGAAACTGACTGACTGTATGAACCGCATGAGTTATATCTGGCCTAGTAATGGAAAGATAAGAAAGAGCTCCAACAAGCTGTCTATAAGGAGTAGGATCATCAAGAAGTTCTCCATCATCAATTTTCATTTTAACATTGACAACTTCTAGAGTGTCTACTTTCTTATCATCTGTAATTCCAGACCTGGAAACGATATCAAGAGCAAATTTAGATTGAGATATCAAATACCCTCGAGGGGAATAAGCAACTTCAATGCCTAAAAAATATCTTAATAAACCTAAGTCAGTCATTTCAAAGTGAGTTTTAAGAAGAGATTTGATATTTGCAACTCCCTCTTTGTCGCCTCCGGTGATGATCATATCGTCCACATAGAGAAGAAGAATAATGATGCCTGCATCAGATTTCTTAACAAACAAAGCAGTGTCAGTTAAACAAGGTTGAAAACCAATATCAAGCATAACATGACTAAATCGGTCATACCAGGCTTTTGGAGCCTGTTTAAGACCATAAAGAGCTTTTTCTAGACGAAGAGCTTTACCCTTAGGGATACTAATACCAGGTGGGGCTTCCATGTATACTTCTTCAACGAGATTCCCATTCAGGAAAGCATTTTTGACATCTAATTGAAAGATAGGCCATGTTCTAATGGAGGCCAAGGCTATTAAAGTTCTAACAGTGGTCATACGGGCCACAGGAGCAAATGTTTCTTCATAATCGATGCCATACTCTTGGGCATATCCTTTTGCTACTAAACGGGCCTTATATCTTTCCAGGGTCCCATCACTTTTGGTTTTGAGTTTGTATACCCACTTACAACCTATAGGTTTCTTACCCGGAGGAATATCTTGTATCGTCCAAGTATTGGCCTTTTCTAGTGCATCTAATTCTATTTTCATGGTTTCTATCCATTCTATATGATTTTTTGCTTGAGAATAGGATGATGGTTCAACATATGATTGTATTAATGTAATGGCGGCCCTATACGTGGGTGAAAAAGATTCATAAGACACAAATTTTTCTGGAGGTTTAGAGATTCTAGACGTTCTTCTAGGTGAGACTTCAGAGTATTTTTGTAATGCACATGGAAGATTTTGCTCTCTACGTCTTGAATATTGTAGACTAACATCCCTATGGATTTGCTCTTCATTATCATCATTTTCAACAGCAATAGGATTTTGATCATTGTCAAGGTCACATCCAACATCACATTCATTGGATTTTGAAGTTGGATCAATTAAAAACGAGTATTCAGTGACATTCTTGGATTTTTCAAATTCAAAGAAGCTTTCTTTTTCCAAAAAAGATACATTTCTTGACACATATAATTTGTCATTTTGAAAATCGAAACACCTGTAGCCTTTTTTATTATCAGCATATCCTAAAAAGGCACATGGGATTGCATGAGGAGAGAGTTTGTCATTTCTGTTGGTGAAAACAAAACATTTGCATCCAAAGACTCTTAATCTAGAATAATCTGGAGTTAAGTTAACAAGCTTTTCTATTGGAGTTGTATTTTGTAATGAGGAAGATGGCATCCTATTAATGAGGTAGGTGGCAGTTAGGACCGCTTCAGCCCAAAAACTTTTTGGAACTTGATTTGCAATTAGCAATGTCCTAGTAGTTTCCATAATGTGCCGATGTTTGCGTTCGGCTAGGCCATTCTGTTGTGGAGTGTGTGAACATGATCTTTGATGTGTAATACCATGTAAATTGAGATAGTCTTTGAATTCGTTGGACATAAATTCTCCCCCTGAATCAGTGCGAAAAATAGAAATATCATTTTGAAACTTATTTTTAACCATTTTATGAAATATTTGGAAGTTGGCAAAGACATCATATTTATGTTTAAGAAAATAAATCCAAGTATGTCTAGAAAAGTCATCAACAAAAATGACATAATATGTATAACCACCTTTGGAAATTACTGGTGCGGGGCCCCAAACATCCGAATGTATTAACTCAAGTGGTCGTGAGGAAACAAAAGTTCTACTAAGAAATGGTAACCTTTTCATTTTGCCAAGAATGCAGTCTTTACAAGAAAAATTTTCAGAATTACAAAATTTTTCCAAACTTGGAAAATATTGAATTTTAGACATATGAGGATGGCCAAGCCTTTTGTGCCATAAATCTAATTCTAATTTCTGAATATTATAACAAAATGCATTCTTGGGTAATTCCAAAAAGTCCATGTAATAAAGTCCTCATTCTCTATGGCCTTCCCCAATCAGCTTCCCTGACTGGTGATCATGTACCCAACAACCATGAGAAGAGAAGGAGATATTACATCCATAATCAGATATTTGTGAGACAGATAAGAGATTCAAATTAAGTTTAGGGATATATCTAACTTCTGGGATAAAAAATCTTTTGGATTTTTGAAGATTTTCAAAACATCATATTCCTTTTACTTCGAGAGATGTGCCATCGGCTGTAAAAACTTTTGACACACTTGAGTTATTTTTAAGACATTCGAATAGACTATTAACATTTGGGGTCATATGAAAAGAAGCACCAGAATCTAAAAGCCAAGGAAAGTTACCTGGATCGGAGAAAGATGCAACTGCCGCTCCAGTTGAGGCTTCGGTTGAGGAGGATACCCCTTTGAGAAGAGGTTGAAGGATTTCCATCAGTTGAGCCATAGACACAGGTGCATCTTGATCTTTTGACTCAGATTCAACAGATGCAACTCTTTTTTCTTCTCTTCTTTTTAACTTTGGACATTGTGGCCTATAGTGCCCCGGTTCATGACAATGATGACAAATAACTTTTCTTTTATCAAAGTCGCCGTTTTGCCTTCCAAAATGAGGCGGCTTGTAAGTACGAGTATGATTCCCCGGTCTAGATACAGCTAAAACGGAGTCATCATCAACTTTTGGAGTACTTTTTCTAAGTCTATTTTCCTCCATAGTGAACTCTTCTATAGTATCAACAATAGAAGGAATTTTTCCACGATGTAAAAGGGCTGATTTGGTGGATTCAAACTCCGGCCTTAGACCATTCACAAATTGATAGAAATGTTCCATATCGAGTTGCTTTTGGCGAAGCTCGATGTCTTCGGCACAATGCCATTTGGGCTCAAGAAGAGCCAACTCTTTAGATCTTGAAGTGCTTTCGCCTCGATTTCTGTGCCACATTTACAAAAGGTGTTTCATCACCTTGTTCTTGGCTCAAGAAGATTTGTTTGAAGAAAGGCGAACTTGTGCTACAAAAAAATTTGGTTTTGTATCCTCTCTTATTCTTTTGTCTACTCTTTTTTTTTTTTTTCTCTCTCCTATTTATTCCTCTCTTACCCTTGTAAAAGATGGATGACAATGATAAGATCACCATCATTCCTATGAAGCTCTGATACCATGTAATGAAATGGTGGTCTTCAACAAATGCACAAATAACTCACAAACAAGTGTCTATTGGAGACACTACAAGCATGACCCTTGAAAGGGTATAAAAGGAAGAACACTTGAAAAATAAATAATACTTTATTCATGAACAAAATGCTTAAGAAGCATGGTTATTTACATTGAAGGGGTTCACCCCTATATATACAAAAAGTGGGAGAGAGGAGAGCTCATTTTGAGCTCTCCAAAAGAGACGTTGGATTCCAACGTCTCTTAATATAGCTGTTGGACTACAGTCCAACAGCATTTATTATTATAGTTGTTGGACTATAGTCCAACAGCATTTATTATAGCTGTTGGACTACAGTCCAACAGCTATTTGCACAGTCAACTTCCAACAGGAACTTGACTGGATCAAATATCTAGTTTCTATTGAACTAGATGCTAAAAAAGAAAATAAAGAAAATAATAAAAGAAAATATAATAATATTAAATAATATATATATATAGATATATTACAGATTACATTTTAACACCTCGCTCTCTTGTTGGGTCGGCAGAGGAGGGGCCGAGCCCCCCCTGCTCCCTCTTATTTCGGGGGAGGGTCCGAGCCCCTCCCTGTTTTCGGCAAGGGAGAGGCCGAGCCCCCCACCATGCTCCCTCTGATTTCAGGGGAGGGTTCGAGCCCCTCCCTGTTTTCGGCAAGGGGGGGCCAAGCCCCCTCCCTGCTCCCTCTGATTTCAGGGGAGGGACCGAGCCCCTCCCTGTTTTCTCCAATGTAGGAGTCGAGCCCCCCACCCTGCTCCCTCTTATTTCAAGGGGGTTGGGGGGGGGGGGGGGGTCGAGCCCCCTCCTTGTTTTTGGCAGGGGAGGGGCCAAGCCCCCCACCTTGCTCCCTCTGATTTCAGGGGAGGGGCCGAGCCCCTCCCTGTTTTCGGCAGTGTAGGGGTCGAGCCCCCCACACTGCTCCCTCTTATTTCAAGGGGGGGGGGGGTCAAGCCCCCTCCTTGTTTTTGGCAGGGGAGGGGCCAAGCCCCCCACCCTGCTCCCTCTGATTTCAGGTAAGGGACCCGCACCGGGGGGGGGGGGAGCATTCGAACCCCCTAGTAAGGGCAAAAGCTTTTTTTTACATATATATATATATATATACATTTTTGCCCTGCCGCACCCCCGCACCCTTGTGACATAGCATATATATATACATATATTAGTAATACCCGATAAGGATAAATCTGTCATTTCCCTGTTATATGCATCTTCACCTTTGAATGTGATTGTATTCTTTTTTTTCTATTTTTTTTTTATTATTTTCAGCCATTTGGGGGGGGGGGGGGGTGGGCACACTGTAGACGTTGGGCCCCTCCAATGGTCACAATTGTGACCGTTGGAGGGGCTCCAACGTCTATATGTGGAGCCCCTCCAAGGCTTCACTACATGTATAAATAGGGGTTCACCCCCTTTTTATTTCTTAAGCTTTTAGCAAAAGCTCTTTCCATTTTAATAAAGATTCTATTTTATTTTTATGCCTTTGTGCATTTGTAAAGGGCTTTAGTTTTTTCACCCTCAGCAAGAGGAACTTCTTGTTCTCTACCTTAGTGAGAACTAATTTAGGCTCCGAATTGGATCCATCCACTAGTCTCTACAACCCTTTTCCCCATATATGGTACTTCATGATTGAAGATCATGTTACATAGCTAGAATCATTAAGTTTTACGGGCATAATGGTGACACTTTTTTTGTCACCTATTTTACAAGGGTGAGAGAAAGAGAAGAGATAGAAAGAGAGAGAAAATATAGATAGGAAGAACAAATAGAAGCAAGCACTATCACTCAAAAAAAAATTGAAGTAGAGGCAACACCGATCTATTACCACCAATGGACCACACGAACACTTAGATTTAAATCTTACCACCAAGCTCTGATACCATGAAAGAAAATGAGAGCCTCCAACAAAGTTCACCAAATCACCAGTGAACACACAAAGGAGCCATAAAAGGGCTCACTCACAAAACCCATAAAAGGGCACACAAAAGAGACTCACAAAATATAAAAAATAATATTTTATTGATGTTCAAAATATGCAAGAAGCATTACATTTAGAGAGGGGATTCGCCTCTATTTATATACATCATGGGAGCACCATAGAGACGTTGGGGCTGGACCAACGGCTCTAAATAGAGCTGTTGGACCTGCTCCAATGGCTCTATTTGACTAGTCAACATTAAGTTGACTAGTTCAACAAGAACTAAAAAGAAAGAAAAAAAACTCCTAAAAACTATAGTTACAATAAATAATATATATCTATATCTATGTCACACAGACTCGGCTAGGGAGGTACCGCACCCGAGTCGACACGCCCTGACACGGGTGCGGCTTCGGACTCGGCCCTGACTCGGTCAACGAGTCAAGGCTAAGTCTGTCCACATTTTGGACTCGGTCAACTTTGACCGAGTCCAAAAATGTCCATTTTTACGACAAAAAACAAAAAAAAATCATTTTTTGTATATCTGTTTTTTTTAAATATATAACCAGACTGTGCAATGCAGTTGTACAGTCTGCATAGTCACTGCACACAGTCTGTGTGATTGTGCACAGTCTGTGCAACTGTTAACGTATAAAGTTTAAACATTTGAATGTCAAAACTGAACAGATCACAAAGATGTGAATGCTATAATAAAGGGGTCATTTCAAAAATTGGACCAGTACAGATTATGGACCATTTCACAAGGTCATAGTTTAAAGTTTTTTTTCTTTTAACCATGGCTCATAGATGTGCCGAGTCCCCGTGTCCAAGATTTTTGAAATTGCGC